>NW_023425355.1:50350895-51074479 GCF_014108415.1 Molossus molossus
TTGGGGACAAAGTCAAAGAGACTTTCATGAGTGGACTTGAATGACTGAACCATGCATGGACTTGAATGACTGAACCATGCATCACATTGATCCTAATGGAGATGAATGGGTAGTGACAAGGGTCAAGAAAATGGCCTCACAAGAATGTAAGCAGGACTTTTCTAGTACTCTGCTGATTTCGTCCCTTTGAGAAGGACTGCTATCCTGGTTGCCTGAAAGACCACTGTGTTACTGTCTTTGCTTCAGGAGTGTTGGCTATACAGTCAAACCCTGAGCCTTGGCCACTTTCTTCACAAGTTCCTTTCCAGTCAAGAGTTGATGAAGAGCAAAAGGAATTCCAAAGACAGACACTGTGTTTCTCTTGGGAGGACTAACTGGATTAAAACTAGGCTGAAATAGATGGGCCAGTCACTCTTGAGAATGACCTGGGCTTCTTGTCTTCTACTTGATGTGTTCTGGGCAGGCTCTCCACAACCCTGAGGCAGCTGCAGCAAGGAGGAAGCCAAGATGGAGCATGGGGATGGGAATTTAGATCAGCTTCCTGTTTGAACAAAAGATGTCCTAGAGTTTCCTCCTTGAGATCTGCCCAGCTCACCAAGTTCAACCTTTGTTCAGATTTTCTTTTATTCTAACTAGAAATAAAGTGTGTGCACTTTCCTGCTGTGTCTTCTGTAGTATACATCACAGAGCAGGTTTATGCAAAGGCTGCAGCTCAAATCTGCATTTTCTCTCTATCCCACTAAAGTGAAAGGTCAATCTCATTCACTACTGAAGGGTCCTTCCTTTCCCTGAGAGTTACTCAAGAATGGGAGGGGGAGACTGTGCGGCCTTCAATGGTTTTCTAATTGTTCCTGCTGCCCTTGCTGTCCAAGTCCGCTGGTCCCTTGAAGGTGGGCCTCTCTACTGCTCCTGGGCCCAAGAGGTATTTCTGCCTAGACTGGGAGACCTAATGCCTCGAGTCCAGCCTCCTCATGTGCCCCAAGGAGCCATTTCCTTGAGGCTCTGTCCCTCGGTAGAAATTTCCCTCCTGCATTTCTGTTTTCTAAGGCACTGTCCCCTCCCTCCTGTGCACAATCCCATCAAGGTGCTCAGGATTCTGGAAAAGAGCTAGGCTTAGACAGTCTGCTAACAAGAGAATGTTCCCCAAGGCAAATGGAGATGGCTAGCTACCTGCTGGGCACAGGGACAGAGATGGGGCAGAGCACAGAAGTGATCCTGCCCCACCAGTTTTCTCTCTTTCCTCAGAAACCTGATTATCAGGAGACCTTGGTGACTTGGGAGGACACTGGAGAGGAAGGGGACCATCAGGGACATCAAGCTAAAGCTCCGTTTTCTGGGTTGGGGCTGGCTTTGTGGTACTCTTGTGTGTGCAGATAGCTCCCCGGAATTTTGCGAGGATGGGACACAAATGAGAGTTAGGAATGTTATAGTACATTTTAATCTGGTGGTTCTCAATGTGTGGTTTCTGGACCAGCGGCATCAGGATCACCTAGGTACTTGTTACAACTGCTAATTCTCATGCTCTACCCCAGACCTCCTGACTCTGGCAGTCCTGGGGGTGGGGCCTAACAGGTGTTTCTGATGCCCCCTGAAGTTTGAGAACCTTTGCTTGTAATTCATAGTGTAATATGAACAAATCTCATGGTTGGTTCATTTAGGGCTTCACAACACACTCTGATGTCCATTGGAATGTCTGCAGATCTCTATGAAAGCAGATTCATCCCTGGGCATATCTGTTCCATAGCTCAATGTGATTACCTAATATTACAGGACTCATTTTTTCATAGCAACCTGCATGAATCTTTGGCCAGAATTATTGAAGTGGGCTGTTAATTATTCCTTCATTCTGGGCTGGGCACATGAAGGTAAAGGCAGTAAGTTATTTAAGGGAAGAGTCTGGGCTTTGGAGCCAGAGAGACTTGGGTTTATATACCTCCTCTGCCATTCACTACCTGTATGACCTTAAATAAGCACTGAATTTCTCTGCCACTAAAAGTGTTGGCTTCTTTCCCCTAACCTCAGGGATCTGCTGTGATGATGAGGTAATGCATATAAAGGATGCCAGTTTAGTGCCTATCATACTACTGAATGCCTACTATGTTATACTTTATGGCTGTAATCTCATTGGTCACTGTCACAGCCCTGCAAAGTATAGGTATATTAGATACCTTTTTAAATTATTTTATTATTTTTTTTTATCCTCACCCGAGGACATTTTTCCATTCTTTACTCAGAGCGGGAAGGAGAGAGAGGAAGAGAGAGAAACATCTATGTGAAAGGGACACATCGAGTGGCCGCCACCCACACGACCCAACCAGGGCCAGGGACAAACTGCAGCCAAGGTACATGCCCTTAGCGGGAACCGAACCCGGGTCTCTGTGGACCGCAGGCTGACGCTCTGACCGCTGAGCCAAACCGGCCAGGGCTAGATACCTTTATTAATAGTTCTTCAAGGAGGATATTTTACAGATGTGGCAACTCAATAACCTATCAAAAGTCACTCATTTGGGAGTTAGTGAAACCTGAGTTCTAACCCCAATTTGCCTGGCACCAAACTCCACATCATTTCTACTGCCTCAACCTTTTGCCCTTACCAATTAATAGCAGTTAACAGGGTCTGTCAATACCTTGACTGATAGAACTGATTATAATGGAAGGACTCTGAGTCATAGAGGCAGTCTAGGGGAGAGAGAAGTGGGTATAGAAAAAAGTCAGACAGGCTTGGTTGCTGTGGAGTGTTGGTGCTAGAAAAGAAGGTGCTGGAAGAAGAGGATTGTGAACATGGCTCCTAGAAGTGTAAGCAGAGAGAGATGCAGGAAACAGAGCAGCATGTGGTGGTTGGTGTCTTCCTCACCCCACCTCCACAGAGCCCTTTGCAATCAACACTTCCACTCCCATTTCTCAGAAGTAGTGGTTCCCATCCTGATCCTTCCTGTGGAGAGCTCTGCAGGCAGCATGTGCAAAAGTGTAGGGATGGGGAGAAGCACCTCTCAGGTATCACAGGAGGCAACAACAATCCAGCGATAAGTGTGCCTCCGCATACCTTTGGAGGTGACAGAGTTGTGCATGATGCATGTTAAAGGCCAGATGACTGGAATAATGAACAATGTAAAATAATTTTTCTTTAAAAAAAACTTGTTTCGGCCCCGCGCAGGCGGGTCGCAGCCTCCAGCTCCCCGGCTTCCCGTAGCAAGCAAAGAAAACCATACTGCTGCATTTTCACAGGAGGGAGAGGGGGAGGGGCGGAACTCTACATTGCCCCTCCCCCGCGGCGCACTCAAGGGAGAGCCGGTTAGCCGCCCCCAGTCCGACGGACTGGAGCCCGGGAAGGCCCCATCCTCCTCCTCCTCGCACGCGTTCCAGTCCCTTCAGCCCAGCGCTCTTCCAAACCCCAAATTCGGCCTCCAGGGCCACACAGCTGGTAGAGGAGAGCGGCTCTACACCTCCCAGAGTGGGAAACACATTCTCCTGGTTGGAGGGCGGAAAGCCCGTCCCCGCCCCCCCACCAAACCACCACTGAGACTCACCTTCCTCCTCTTCCTTTAGCAGCTGGGAAGATGGGGGCATTTATGGCGCCCCAAGAAGAAAGCTCGAAGGCTGAGAGGATGTCACCTCAGAGGCACCCTTCGCTCTCCCTCCCTCCCCTCACACGTGCACACTTCGAATCTCTCGTCAGCAGTTGCAGCCCAGGTGCTGATAAAATTTTTTTTTTTTTTTTTTTTAAAAACATGTTTCAAATGAGGGGAGAGACCTGATATCTGGTAGGAGTGGAGGCTTTGTCCTCTCATGGAGTCAGCTATCCTTTATGAGCAGAATGCAGGAGAGAACTAGGATATTCAAAATCCACTCTCTTGGGAAATCATTTTCCTGAGGCCTTTCTGATTATCAAAGTAAACTGGATTAATCAAAACAGAAATATAAAAAGTAATTGAAACCATTCATGATCCCAAAACCTGGAGGTGACTGCTGTTTATATTTTAACGTACTTACTTTGTATACATACACATATGTACATATATACATATACACCAAGACAGGATGTTGTACACACATTTTTTGTAGCCTCCCCAACTGTGGTAGTGGCTCCAATCTGGATCCTTCCTGTAGTGGACTCTGCACCCAGCATGGGGGAAGGTGTAGGTGTAGGGAGAAGTACCTCTGGGGTGGCAGAGGAGCAGTTTTATACATATACCAAAACAGAATAATAGTACATTTTCTTTCTAACATTTGCTTTTCACTTAACAGTAAGACACAAGCATAGTCTCACATCCACATTATTTGAGAAAGTGATTGTAAATGGCCATGTAATATTCTGTCATGTCAATGTTTCAATTTGCTTAACTAGTTCTGTTTTATTGGGCATTTAGGTTGTTTTCCAATATTTATTTTCACTCTCAACATTGTTAGTGTGCAGTTTTCTTTACCATGGCAAAAAGTAAATGTCATCATTAAAAATACTTTATCCGGCCCTGGCCGGTTTGGCTCAGCGGTTAGAGCGTCAGCCCGTGGTCCAGAGTGACCCGGTTTCCAGTCCCGCTAAGGGTACGTACTTCAGTTGCAGTTTGTCCCTGACGCGGATGGGGTTGTGTGGGTGGCAACCAGTCGATGTGTCTCTCTCACATTGATGTTTCTCTCTCTCTCTTCCTCCCTCTCTCCCTCCCACTCTATCTGAAGATAAATGCAAAAATGTCCTCGGGCCCTGGCCAGTTTGGCGCAGCGGTTGAGCATCGGCTTGCTGACCACAGAATTCCAGGTTCGGTTCCTGTTAGGGGCATGTACCACCAAAAAAAAAAAAAAAGTCCTCGGGTGAGGATTTAAAAAAAAGAAAAATACTTTATCCAGTTTGAAGGATATCTCATTTTAATTTATATATTTTTGCTTACTAGAAAGATGGAACATTTTTCAACATATCCATTTGTATATCTTCTGTCATGATTTATTTATTTTTTATACATCATTTTATTTTATTTTTAAATTTATTTTTACTGTTGAAAGTATTACAAATGTCCCCCATTTCTTCCCCTGTTGACCCCTCAGCTCTGGCTGCCCACCCAGGCCTTCACCAAACTACTGTCTGTGACCACGGGTTATATATACATGCATATAAATTCTTCAGTTAATCTCTTCCCACCCCCCAACCCCTTCCCTCTGAGATTTGTCAGTCTGTTCCATGCATCCATGATAACTCATAAAACTGAACAAAAGGAAGACAAAAATCCAAATAAAAATGGGCAGAGGAACGAAATAGACTCTTCTCCAAGATGGACATACAAATGGCCAGGAGACATATGAAAAAATGCTCAACACCACTAATCATCAGAAAGATGCAAATTAAAAAGACTGAGAAATCACCTCACATCTGCCAGAATGGCTACCAACAACAAATCATCAAACAACAAGTGCTGCTGAGGATTTGGAGAAAAGGGGACTCTAGCACACTACTGGTGGGAATGCAGACTGGTGCAGCCACTGTGGTAAACAGTGTGGAGTTTCCTCAAAAAATAAAAATGGAACTGGCATTTGACCCAGGGATCCGACTTCTAGGAATATATCCTAAGAAGCCTGAAACACCAATCACAAAGAATATATGCACCCCTATGTTCATAGCAGCGCTATTTACAATAGCATGAATAAACTTGAATCAGCACATGAATATATCATCAATAGATGAGTGGGGAAAAAAGCTGTGGTGCATTTACACAGTGGAAAACTATGCAACTATTAAAAAGAAGAATCTCTAACCATTTGAGACAGTATGGTTAACCTAACCTTTTTTCATACTTAAGATTGCAAGTATTTGCCCCTGCTTATAGTTTACATATATATCTTGCTGCATTTTGATGGTCAGACGTACCAAACTTTTATATATTGAGATATTTTCTTTTCTATTATCTTTTTTTTTTTATTCTTAGGAAGACCTTTATTTTCAGATAAGATGTACAACCATCTACATCTGATTCTACATCTTTTATAGTTTAAATTTTTTATACCTTTTTCAAATTTTATTATTTTATTTTTGTTACAGATGTTTCTCTCCCCCCCAAGAAACCCTACTCCTGATCCGAACCCCTCCAGAATTGTTGTCTATGTCCAATGGTTACGCATACGTGCATGTATTTTCTTTGGTTTATCTTATCCCTCCCCTGCGCCCCCCTCTTCTGAGGTTTGTTAGTCAGAACCATACTTCTTTGTATGTCTCAAGGTCTATTTTGTTCTTCAGCTATTTTGTTCATTATATTCCACAGATAAGTGAGATCATGTGATATTTGTCTTTCTCTCATTGGCTTATTTCACTTAGCATACTACTCTCCAGATCCCTCCATGTCATCTCAAAGGATAAGAGATCTCTATTTATTTATTTATTTATTTATTTATTTATTTATTTATTTATTTTTAATCTTCACCTGAGGACATTTTTTGGTATTTTGTTTAGATAGAGTGGGAGGGAGAAAGAGAGAGAGAGAAACATTGACGTGAAAGGGACACATCGAGTGGTTGCCACCCGCACAACCCATCCAGGGCCAGGGACAAACTGCAACCGAGGTACGTGCCCCTAGCGGAAACCGAACCCAGGTCTCTCTGGACCGCAGGCTGACGCTCTAACTCCTGAGCCAAATCGGCCAGGGTGAGATCTCTCTTTCTTACGGTTGCACAGTACTCCATTGTGTATATTTATCATAGCTTTTTTATCCATTCATCTATTGATGGACACTTGGGCTGTTTCCAGGTCTTAGCAATTGTAAATAGTGCTGCTGTGAACATAGAGGTACATATATTCCTTCTGATTGGTGTTTCAGGCTTCTTAGGATATATTTCTAGAAGTGAGATCACTGGGTCAAATGGCAGTTTCATTTTTAATTTTTTGAGGAAACACCATATTGTTTTCCATAGTGGCTGCACCAGTCTGCATTCCCACCAGCAGTGTACTAGAGTCCCCTTTTCTCCACACCCTTGTCAGCACTTATTGTTTGATGATTTGTTGATGGTGGCCATTCTGGCAGGTGTGAGGTGATACCTCATAGTTGTTTTAATTTGCGTCTCTCTGATAATTAGTGACGTTGAGCATTTTTTCATATGTCTCTTGGCCATTTGTATGTTCTGTTTGGAGAGGTTTCTACTTAGGTCCTCTGCCCATTTTTCAGTTGGACTCTGTCTTCCTTTTGTTGAGCTGTATGAGTAATCTACATATTTGGAAGCTAAGCCCTTATCTGACTTATAATTGGCAATTATGCTCTCCCCTACAGTGGGTTCCCTTTCCATTTTCATGCTTGTTTCTTTTACTGTGCAGAAGCTTTTCAGTTTGATATTATCCTGTGTATTAATTTTTTCCTTTGTTTATCTTGCCTTAGGCGTTGTATCAGTGAAAATTCTGTGGTGTGTGACGTCTGAAATTTTGTTGCCTATGTTTTCTTCTAGGATTTTTTGGATTCAGAAGTCCATTTAGAGTTTATTCTTGTGTATGGTGTAAGTTGGTGGTTTAGTTTCATTTTTGCAGGTAGGTGTCCAATTTTTCCAATGCCATTTCTTATAGAGGCTGTCTTGATTCCATTGCATGCTCTTGCCACCTTTGTCAAATATTGAGCATGTCTTGGATCAATTTCTGGGTTCTCTGTTCTGTTTCACTTTTCTATATGCTCGTTCTTGTACCAGAACCAGGCTGTTTTGATTACAATGGCTGTAGTATAACTTGATATCTGGTATTGTGATCCCTCCTACTTTGTTCTTTTTTAAGATTGCTGTGGCTATTCGGGGACTTTTTTGGTTTCATATAAACTTTTGGAGTGTTTGTTCTAGTTCTGTGAAGTATGTCTTTGGCATTGAATCTATAGATTGCTTTGGGTGCTATGAACATTTGAATGATGTTAATTCATCTAATCCATGAACAAGGCATATGCTTCCACTTTTTTATATCTTCCTCTATTTCTTTTTTCAATGTCTTGTCGTTTTCTGCGAACAGATCCTTTACTTCTTTGGCTAAGTTTATTCCAAGGTATCTTAATGTTTTGGTTGCAACGTTAAATTGGATTTTTTTTTTTTTTTTAGTTTCTCTTTCTATGTGTTCATTATTGGTGTATAAAGATGCCAATGATTTCTGGATGTTGATTTTATATCCCGCTATTTTGCTGAATTCACCTATTAAATCTAGTAGTTTTTTGATGGAGTCTTTAGGCTTCTCTATGTTGTCTGTGAATGACAGTTTCACTTCCTCCTCTCCAATTTGGATTCTTTTATTTTCTCTTCTTGTCTGATTGCTGTGGCTAAGACTTACAGTACTATGTTAAATAAGAGTGGTGAAAGTGGATAACCCTGTCTTGTTCCTATTCTTAAGGGAAATGCTTTTAGTTTTTGCCTATTGAGTATATTGGCAGTACGTTTGTCATATATGGCCTTTATTATGTCAAGATATGATCCCTCTATTCCCACATTGTTATGTGTTTTAATCATAAATGGGTGGTGAATTTTGTTGAATGCTTTTTCAGTGACTATATGATCATAGGTTTTCATCTTTCATTTTATTTATGTGGTGTATCACAGTTATTGATTTGTGAATATTGTACCAGCCTTGCATCCCTGGGATGAATCCCACTTGATCATGGTGAATAATTTTTGCAATGTATTGCTAGATCCTATTTACCAATATTTTGTTAAGGATTTTGACATCCATGTTCATCAGGGATATCGGCTTTCTTTGTAGTGTCTTTATCTGTTTTGAAATTAGAATTATGCTGGCCTCATAAAATGAGTTTAGAGGGCTTCCTTCTTTTTGAATTGTTGGAATAGTTTGATTTGAGTGGGTGTTAATTCTTCTTTGAATGTTCGGTAAAATTCACCCGTGAAGCCACACAGGCCCAGGCTTTTGTTTGCTGGGAGACTCTTGATTACATCTTCATTTTCCTTAGTTGTTATTGGTCTGTTCAAGTTTTCTATCTCTTCCCGGTTCAATTTTGGGAGACTATGTATTTCTAGAAAATTGTCCATTTAGCTTAGATTGTCCAATTTATTGGCATATAATCGTTCATAGTATTTGTTAATGATCCTTTGTATTTCTGTGGTGTCAGTTGTTACTTCTCTTTTGTTTCTGATTATGTGTATTTGGGTCCTCTCTCTTTGTTTCTTGGTGAGTCTACCTAAGGGTCTATTAATCTTGTTTATTTTTTTTTTCAAAAAACCAGCTCTTTGTTTTACTGATCCTTTGAATTGGTTTTTTAGTCTCTATGTTGTTTATTTCTGCTCTGACCTTTACTATTTCTTTCCTTCTACTTGCTCTGGGTTTTTCTTTTTCTTTGCTTTCTAGTTCTTTAAGTTGTGAGGTTAGGTAGTCAACTAGAAATTTTTCTTGTTTCTTAACGTAGGCCTGTAGTGCTATGAACTTTTCTCTGAGGACTGACTTTACTGCATCTCATAGGTTTTGTGTTGCTCTGTGGTCATTTTAATTGGTTTCCAGAAACTTTTAAATTTCTTCCTTGATCTCATTGGTAACCCATTTATTGTTTCATTACATGCTATTTAGCCTCCAAGTGTTTAAATGTTTTTGTTATAATTGATTTCTAATTTCATGCCATTGTGATCTGAGAGATGCTTGATATGATTTCAATGTTCTTGAACTTATAGAGACTTAGTTTATGTCCTGACATGTGGTCTATCTTTGAGAATGTCCCATGTGCACTTGAGAAGAATGTGAATTCTGCAGTTTTGGGGTGTAATTCTCTGTAGACATCTATTAAGTCAATTTGATTTAGGCCATCATCAGAATCTCTGTTTCCTTGTTAATTTTTGTCTAGAGCAGTGGTTCTCAAGCTTCCTAATGCCATGGCCCTTTAATAGAGTTTCTCATGTTGTGGTGACCCCAACCATAAAATTATTTTTGTTGCTACTTCATAACTGTAATTTTGCTACTGTTATGTCTTAGGCAACCCCTGTGAAAGAATCCTTCGACCCCAAAAGGGGTCGTGACCGACAGGTTGAGAACCGCTGGTCTAGAGGATGAATCCAGTGATGTCAGCGAGGTGTTGAAGTCCCCTGCTATGATTGTATTGCTGTCAGTTTCTCCTTTGAAGTCCTCCAGAAGTTTTACAATATATTTTGGTGCTTCTATGTTGGGTGTATTTATGTTTACCAAAATTATCTTCCTGTTGGATAGATCCTTCCAATATTATGTAGTAGCCTTCTTTGTCTCTAGTTATGGCCTTCATTTTAAAGTCTATTTTATCAGATATGAGTATTGCTACCCCAGCTCTTTTTTCATTTTGGTTTGCTTGGAAAATTTTTTTCCATGCCTTCACTTTCAATCTATATGAGTCTTGTTGTGAGGTGGGTCTCTTGTAAACAACATATATGTGAGTCGTGCTTTCTTATCCAATCAGCTACTCTGTTTTTTGATTGAAGCATTCAATCCATTTACATTTATGGTTATTATTATATGTCCTTATTTATTGCCTTTTTAAAAAAATTGTGGTTATATTTATTTTTCTTCCGATTTCTTCTACTAATTACAGCAGTCTTTTGAACACTTCTTGCAGTATTGGTTTGGTGCTAATATATTCCCTTAGGTTTTCTTTGTGTCTGGGAAGCTCTTTATTTGACCTTCTATTTTGAATGATGGCCTTGCTGGAAAGAGTAGTCTTGGATTCAGATCCTTATTTTCCATTACCTTGATTACTTCATGCCATTCCCTTCTGGCCTGTAGTGTTTCTGTTGAGAAGTCAACTGAGAGCCTTATGGGGGATGCTTTGTAAGTAACCTGTTGCTTATCTCTTGTTGCCTTTAGGATTCTCTTTGTCTTTAATTTTGGCATTTTAATTTTTATGTGTCTTGGTGTGGGCCTGCTAGGGTTCTTCTTACTTGGGGCTCTCTGTGCTTCTTATACTTGTATGCCTTTTTCTTTCACTAAGTTAGGGAAGTTTTCTGTCACTATTTCTTCAAATATATTCTGTAACCCTTGCTCATTTTATTCTTCTGCCCGAACTCCTATGATGCAGATGTTTTTATGTTTCATAGTGTCCCACAGTTTTGTTAGGCTGTTTTTCTGTTTTGTTGTTGTTTGTTTTTTCCTTTTTGTTTCTCTGATTGGGCAATGTTTTCTACCCTGTCTTCTAATTCACTGATCTGATCCTGGCCTCCTCTACTCTGTTGGTTATTCCTTCCAATGTGTATTTTATTTCTGCTATTTCATTCTTCTTTTCTGCTAGGTGGTTTTTCATTTCCAATTGGTTGATATTCAATGTTTCTATACCATTACTCATGCTGTTGCACTTCCTCATTATCATCACTCTGAACTCTACCTCTGATAACTTGCTTAACTGCATTTCATTTATCTCTTCTTTGGTAGAGTTCTCTTGTTCTTTCCTTTGGAATTTGTTTAACCATTTTGGCTATCTCAGTGGGTTTTGGATCTCCCAAATTACCCCTGTGGGTGTTGGTGTTTTGCTGCTTGTGGCTCCCTCTACTGGGTTTGGATAAGTATGGGAGGACCCACGTTCAACACCACTGTCAAGTCTTACTTTACTGGGTAGATTTTCAAACTCAGAAAAGGTTCAGTTATACTCTAGTTTTTTGCCTAGAGGCTATTAGTCTTAGTTACTTGATGAGTCTTGGGTTGCAGCCCTCAGCTGAACGAAAATATCCCTCAGGTGTGCAGTGTAAGAAGATTTCCAGTGGGTGGGGCAGATGCTTGCTGGCTGTTAATGAGCCACAATTTGAATTTCTCTGGCCTGGCTGGGTGGTGTTAAATTCCTGGCCATGGCTGGTTTGGCTCGTGGTAGAGCATCAGCCTGTGGACCAATGAGCTGCAGGTTTGATTCTGGCCAAGGGCACATACCTCAGTTGTGATTTGGTCCCCGGCCCTGGTTTGGGTCATGCGAGAGGCAACCAGTCAATGTGTCCCTCTCATATCAATTTTCTCCCTCTCTCTTTCTCTACCTCTCTCTCCCTCCCACTATATCTGAAGATAAAGAGAAAAAAATATCCTGGGGCTAGGATTTAAAAAAAATTCCTGAGGGAGAGGCTGTTGCTTTTCCCTGTGATTCTAGGAAGGGGCTCTTTGAGCAAGATTTCTACTGTCCTGTGAGGGAGAGGTTCAGCACAAAACTCCCATTGCCCTCCCAGCTTTCCAAGCTCCCGAGTCTCCACATAGTTCCAATCCAGTCCACCCTCCCTCTGCCGTAGCCCAAGGTATGTGGCTGTAGCTAATTTAGTGCTCTGTCCTGACTCTGTGCTGTGGAGCTAGTTTGGGATTTTAACCCCAAGGGAGCTGCTGACAGCTAAAACAGCTGCTGTCCATGGGCTCTCAGCCTGCCCTCTCACACCTCCACAGTTTGTACCAGGCTCGATTTAGTGTACTCTTTCTATCTCTGCTCATATGGGTCCTCTCCAGCTGCTTTTCTGTTGGTTTTTCCCAATGATTTGTCTTTATTTTCATTTTAAATTCCAGTTTTGTCCTGGGAGATGGTCTGTGTAGCTTCCATTCACTCCACCACCATTTTGGAATCTCTCAAAAATTTGAACTCTTTAATCATCCTTGAATTTATTTTGGTATTTATTGTGGTGGTGGTGTATAAATGTATTTTCTCCAAAAATAATTAACCTTATATCTTAGCATCATTTTTCAATGTTCCATTCTTTCCCCATTGATCTGAAAAGAACATCTTTATCAAATGCCAAATACATATCAGTGTGTGTGTCCTTGTGTTGTCTGTTAAACTGCTGTTCTATTCTTATATTTATTTAATATTTGATTCTAGCTTTATAACACATTTTAATAAATGTAGTACAAGTTATCACTCATTATTCATCTTTTTCTAAACTTTCTTGGTAGTCATCACCTGTTTATTCTCTCAGTTGAAGCTCTATAATTTAACCTCTTTCTTAAAGCCCCGGATATACTTTAATTGGATTCTGTGAGACTTTAGGAAAATTACCCTGATCATTTAAAAAAGCACATATCATTGCTTACTACTATATACTTAGTAGCATTATGTTATTTAATTCTCTTTAAAACCTGACAGGATAGGCAGTAGTACCATCTTCATTTTACAGATGGTAAAACCTAGGCTTGAAGAGATTAATAACTTGTCCAAGGTCACACCACTACTGTGTAGTAAAAGCCAGAATTCAAGTTCTGTTCTGATATACCTGCCAAACTGTAATACATAGCATTTAAAAGAAGGAAGAATGGATATTAAATATTCTGTCTGCTTTAAAGTTAAAAATTATGGCAACCATAGCTGTTTTTGGAATTGAAACTGACAAGAACCATCCAGCTGGTGTGGCTCAGTGGTTGAACATTGACTCATGCACCAAGAAGTCGCTGGTTTGATTCCTGGTCAGGACACATGCCCAGGTTGTGGCCCAGATCCCCAGTGGGGGGCAGGCAGGAGGCAGCCTATTAATGTTGTCTCTCATGGATGTTTTTCTCTCTCTCTCTCACTTCTTCTCTCTCTAAAATCAATAAAGGAAAAAAAACTTATTAGAAACTGACAAGAACCAGTCAGCCTTTCAGCCAATATTTATTCAGTGTGAACTATGTAATAGGCACTGTTTTAGGAACTGGGACAGAGTAGTAAACAAACAAAAATTCCTGCTGTAATAATGTTTACCTTCTAGTGAAAAACATACATGAAACACAGATTAAGTGAAATATATAGTGTGTCAGATGGTGATAGGGGATAAGAAATGAAACATTAAGAGGAATAGACAGTCCTGGGGGCAAGTAGTGCTATTTTATTTTAATTAATTAATTTTTTAATACTCATCTGAGAACATTTTTGCTTCATCTTCAGATAGAGTGAGAGGGAGAGAGGGAGGAATAGAGAGAGAAATATTGGCATGAGAGAGACACATCAAGTGGTTGTTACCCACATGACCCCAACCTGGGCAGGGACAAACTGCAACCAAGGTAAATGCCCTTAGTATAACCGAACCCGGGACTCCCCACTCTGCTGGCCGATGCTCTAACCGCTGAGCTCAGCCAGCCAGGGCTAGTAGTGCTATTTTAAATAGGGTAGTTAGGGAATGCCTCACTGGGTGACATTTGAAAGAATTAAATGGGATGAGAGGGTAAACGTGATAGCTGTGGGAAGATCTTTCAAAGTAGAAGGCAGAGAAAGTGCAAGGGCCTTGAAGTAAGAGCAGTCTTAGGTTCTTTGAGGAGTAGCAATAGGGCCAATATGGCTGGAGTGGAATGTGTATAGGAGAGCAGTAGATGAGGTGGAGACGGGAGCACTGCAAATTAGGGCTGGAGACTTTAAATATGTGGGTAAGGACTCCTTGAAATCCATTTTAAAGGACTCTAAATCTGAGTGTAGAAACTGCATACTGGGGCTCAGAATCACCTAGCAAGGATTGCTGTCATGGCTATACTGCATTTAAAGCCACAGGATGGCTTGGGGTAGGAATGCATTACTTTAGGGAAAGTGAGGAGAGAGACAGTTCCATTTAGTCTCTTAAACACACTAATGCACAGTCAAAATGATTCATGGTGCAGAACAGTTTGAGGGCAGAATGATAATGGTATGTGATCAGAATAACTAGATGAGGCTCCTCTGGAAAAAGTGACATTCAGGGTTTAAACATTACTGATGAGGTACAGCACAAACTGGCTTTGGTTTGATCTTTCAAAAGGCATGCTGCCACATCCATCCGCCCCTCAAGTGGGAAATACTCAAGTTATTTTAAGAACATTCAAGAACATTTATAGGGTGACTACATCATACAGGACAGAAGAGTACAGAAATCCAATTTCTGTAACCATTTAATGTAAAGCATACATTTTTAAAAAATCAATTGTTTTCTAGCAACCAGGATGCAGAGTGGTTAAGAGCATGGTGTGTGAAGGAAGGCAGAGCTGGGCTCAAATATCAGTGTTGCCACTTAGTCCCTGTGCGACTTTGGCTAAGTAACCAACTCAAGCCTCAATTACTTTATCTGTAAAGTGGGAATAATACTGCCCAACCTCAGAGTTGCTGTGAGGATTAAGTGAAATAAAGTGTGTAAAGTGCATAGCACTGCCACTGCTCAGTAAAACTATAGCTACTTTTTCCTAGTAAAATGCATTGCATATCAAGGTTTTGTCTGTTCATTATGTATGTCTTAAAACAAAGGGACTGAAATTTACAGTCATCAAACTACAGATAGTAAAAGCAAGGAGCCCTGGCCCAGTGGCTCAGTTAGTTGAAGTGTCCCATACACCAAAAGGTTGCATGTTCAATCCCTGGACACAATCAATGTTTGTCTCTCACATTGATGTTTCTATCTTTCTCGTTCTCTCTCTCTCCCCCTTCCTGTCTAAAATCAATAAAAAACATATCCCCAGGTGAGGATTTAAAAAATACAGATAGTAAAAGCGTAGAGAAAGTACAACATTTCTCTAGCGTTCTCAAGGCAGTTCTAGCATGCAGAGTACATGCATTTACCTTTAAAAGCTGAACCACCAAATTGACTTTTTAGATACACAGTAACCCTCCCAGCAGTATAGAGGGTGGGAGCAAAAGGTTTATAGTTGTGAGTACATGAAACACAAGAGTTTATTCTTGTGCTGTTATGTATTAATTATTGTATTCTTTTCCATATGAATACCTATAAACCCACTTTATCCTACCTTGTATAAAGGACCACTCTTCTTGCTATCAGTAATTTTAATGTGTGTCCTTCAAAGGCCCTGCAAGGTGCACAGAGTTCTGAAGTATATTCAGTGAATTAGCTGATACAATAAAGACAGGTTCTATTGAGATCCCCCTCCCCAGTCCCACAAAAACAAGGTAAGGCCATTTTTCTTAATTAAAAGCCATTAAGTATCTAACAATCAGAATATGAAACCCTGTTACTCAGAAACCATATATAGATGGAGCCAATGTTTAATTATTTCTGCCACCAAAAGTGTTCCTTATGTAAAATGGTGTGTTGTTATTTAATCCAATCATATAACATTTGAACATTAGCCTGTGTTGTAAGGAATTTGAAGGAATTTTCAGAAAATAAATAGCTCCTCCTCTCTCCTTCCACATCACTGAGGTATATCTTGATCGGATGGCATAAACTTCAACAATGAGTACAACTAGCTCATCAATGCAGCAGACATATGCTAAAAGTACATTTAATAAGAAGTTGTTACATTTGTCGGATATCCAGATTTTATTCAGAATATTTTCTTGGAATTTTCATGTCCAGATAGGCCCTCATACTTGAGGTGTCTGAACTAAAGGTTTTAATTCCTTCTTAATGATGGCACTTAGTTAATTTGAAGACCTATGAGATTATGCGATTCCTACTGATAATTCAAGAGACTAGAATTTGAGGAACTTAGATTATATAAATGAATCTAAGCTCTTAAGGCTAAGCATATAGAATAAAAATGAAGTTATCCACAGTGGTATGGATTGTATGATCTTTATTATTTTATAATCTGTTGATCTAAAAATCACGCATATCAGATCAAACAGGTGTACCACAGTATGCTTTATTTTGCAGGAATTAATTAGTTCATTAAATTGATATATCTAAGACTTCTGTTAGCAGCAAGCATCAGTTCTTCCCAAGAAGCTTAGGTGAAAAATAATTCTTTGTATTCATGAGCTCAAAGTCCTACTGTCTGATCCACTGTTGTACTGACATAAGAATTAACTCAGTGAGCAAAGCTAACTGAACACTCAGATCATAGATTTGGGGCTTCCTGTATTTTATTGGAGTTGAAGCAGTATTTGTTTTAACCCTCTATTAATATTTTGTATTTTAATCTTAATTTTCAAATAAGATTAAACACACATTTGGTAATTGTCTAAGAAGAAGCTTTAGTGTAGATTTAGTGATATTAGTCACCTACCCCAAAAAGTAGAACACTTTTAAACAAACCTATAATTTTGAATGTATTTGAACTTCCAATTCATATACTTAGCAAGGTGACAATCTGATTTAAATAATCTGGCTTCTAGACAATCATCTCAAAAATATTTATTGATATGAAGCCACTGTTCTTTATGGTGTCATCATTTTGACTAAATAACAAATAAGCAATTGTTTTCACAGGAGATCATTTAAAAATAAACCATTCTTGATATAGTTAGCAAATAGAAGAGAGCTTGACTCTGCAAGTCAGAACCAGAGTGTTCTAAGGGAGAAGTAATGGAGCAATCTGACTTTCTACTTCAGTTTGCAATATATGCTTTTGAGATGCTCATATAGGTGAGATAGCAAAGAAAGATGTTGATGAATTTTCTTTCTTTTTAAAAACAATACAGTGGTGAGCATCTGCATTGTGCTGAGAGGTAGAGAGGAACTTGACCCTTGGATTTAATAACAAACTAACTTAAGGTTTAAGCTTAATTTATTATTCCATCAAACATTTTTGAAATGAAGGCAGGTATTTGGAAACTTTTGTTTTTAGTTATATAGAGATAAAATTGCCTGATAAAATAAATATATGCCTTATACTAATAACAGGCTTACAAAGTAGCCACTTGGGCCCTAGAGAAATACAACACTGTTTCCAAATCAAAGGGCAATTCAACAGCCTAGGCAATCAAACGAATACTGGGATGAGTGGTCTCTAGAACCTTACTCCAAAAGCTAGAGCCACTAGAGGTCTCTACCAGGATATAAACCTATATCAAAATAAAAAAATTTACAAAATAATTCCAGTCCAGATTTGGCTAGGAAGCCAAACTGATGACACTTCAGGGCTCGCTAGCCTCTAAAGTTAGCACTTGCAGCTCTGAGAAGAAAGAAATAATACGTTAAAAATATCAATTGGAACTTAGTCACATAGGGAATAGGAGAGTGCAGGAGGCACACAAAGTACAGAAGTTTGTTTTTAATGGAGGATGAATTAACTTTCTGAACAAGTTAAGGCTCTAAGGGAAAAAGCATTCTAAATCATAACCCTAAAACCCATAACCCATTCTATATCAACACTTTTAGAAAAGCCAAATATCTTCATCCTTTGGCATAAACATCAAGTCTGAGATAATCAGTATATTCTAAATTCCAAAGGGGAAGAAAAAAGACATTCTCATTAAAATGTAGTAGCCACTGTTTAACAGTAGTGAGGAAAACAGCCAGACTTTTGCTATTAAATACAGCTTTGTTAAGCTATTTATTTCCTTCATTTTTTAACTAGCAGAAAAACACAGACTTAATACTCTAGATCAGAGGTTGGGAAAGGAAGCCTTATTATGAACCAAATTTTATGTTTGCCTCCAATGAAAATGAATTCATTATTTGCTTGAATTTATTTCCTGAAGCAAGTTAAATTCTCTAACAGCTTTAATATTGCAAATAATGTCAAAGTAGCAAAATATAAGTAACTACAACATATAAAATTATACTTTAGTAGAAATGCTTTCATAATTAGATCCAGAGGCTTAAAATTATTACTTACTAAAAAAACATATTCTAAGCCACAACTTTTCTTTCAATTACACTTTAACAAAGGAAGGGAAAATAGAAAAACAAAAGAAATTGGTCCTAATACATTTTTTTCTTAAATAAGTGCTATTCATGCCCAAGTTAGCTAGCAGTTCACTGAGGTTAGTCTGCATACCTCAGACAACCAATTGCACATTATTTCCTGGCTTTTACGCAACAGAAACATAACTTCTGATAGCAAAACACAAAAAGTACTAGATTTAATTGGCTACACAGACTGATATCCAGTACGACTTTTCCTTCTTCCAATCATATAAGAGATAAAGACAACAATTATAAGGAAGCCCAAGGCCACACCCACTGTGACAGGAATAAGAAAGTTGAGGTCAGAGTCTGCAGAACATTCTTCAGCTGTTAGAAAAGGACAGAAAGCAAGGAAAGGAAATTAGCAAGGAATACAATTAAGCAGAAACAAGAAACAAGCATTTTGAAAATGTACATAGGTTAGTCTTTTAGAACTTTACCCTTATTTTCTCTGTATCCACCCAAATATTTCTAAGCAACTGATCTTCCTATAGGTCTCGTCAGTTCATCTCAAATTACACCTAATGTCTCAGTACAAAAAGCAGAAGGGAAGAGAAAAAAAATCAAAACAGAATCATGCTTGCCTAACAAGGGGAGATTTTATGTTTAATTGTGTAGTAGCACTGGGGAAAAGAACTATCATCTATGCTTAAGACCAATGCTTGAATATTTCCCCACTCCCTTTCTCCCTTGCCACAACTATGATTTAAATATAAATAAGAACTCTGTATTAACAAAATTTAAGTCGGAAAGGACTTAGCATAAAAAATGCAGTATACATTTTTTCACACCGGCAATAGGTAACTATAGGATTATATATAGTTATTATTAGCTGAGCAGTGGCCTGGAAGAATAATAGCAGAATCCCATACATTTCAGTCCATTCCACTAGACCACCAGGAAGTCAGTGTGTGCCATGTAGATTTTGAGCTCTGTATTCAGACAGAACTGAGTTTGAAACTTAATTCCATCAATTACTAGTTAAAGGACCTCGGTCAAGTTATTTAAACTGGGCCTCACTTTCCTCATCTGTAAAAGGGGGATAATTATATCTATATTATAAGGTATTCGATAAATACAATTGTATTTCTAAAGCATCTAATACACATCAGGTGAGCAAGTGTTCTTTCCCTTCTGTTTTCCTCCTGAGTTTGTAATCCCATCCAAGGAAGTTTAGGTTTTGAAGTAGCAAAAAGAGATCAAAATAGAAGTGTTTCAATATATTATTACTGAAAAAGTAAGTATTCAGTACGTTTAACATACTTAAAAGAAGTTGAGGTCATGTGTTATTTATTGAAAGTAGTTAGTGCAGAAGCTCAAAGTGCCCCATTCTGATCTTATAATTTCAAGTTTAAACTATTTTTACTATTCAGTGACTAGATTTTATTGGGACAATTTTGATCAAAATGCTAATAATGGTTTTGTTGACCACGAGATGTGTAATCTCAGAGAAGTTACTTCTCTTTCTGTAAAAGCATAGGGTTAGAATAAATAATCTTTAAGGTCCTTTCCAATATACGTCTAATGCAATTAACAAAATGTGGTATTTGGTATGATCATGATAAGTAATAACTTGATTTTTCTCTAAGTTTATCCTTTCCTCCTCTTGCTCTTATGTCATTTATAAAAAAGAAAAACAGTTGCTAAGGTTCTGAGTAGATGAATTTCAGTAATTATGGTAGTCTTTGTTGAAAGGATTTACTCTATTTTATTTAAAAAATATGTTTTTTTCAACAATGAGGTATCACCTCACACCTGTCAGAATGGCCGCCATCAACAAATCATCAAACAACAAGTGTTGGCGAGGGTGTGGAGAAAAGGGGACACTAGCACACTGCTAGTGCGAATGCAGACTGGTGCAGCCACTATGGAAAACAATATGGTGTTATCTCAAGAAATTAAAAATTGAACTTCTATTTGACCCAGTGATCCCACTGCTAGGAATATACCCTAAGAAGCCTGAAACACCAATCAGGAAGAATATATGTACCCCCATGTTCATAGCAGCACTATTTACAATAGCTAAGATTTGGAAACAGCCCAAGTGTCCATCAGTAGATGAATGGATAAAAAAGCTGTGGTACATATACACAATGGAGTACTATGCAGTGGTAAGAAAGAAAGATGACATGAGGGACCTGGAAAGTATTATCCTAAGTGAAATAAGCCAAGCAGAAAAAGACAAATACCACATGATCTCACTTATATACGGAATATAATGAACATAACAGTCTGAGGAATACAGTAGACCCAGAAACATGGAAGTAGGGCACAGACTGACATCCCTCAGAAGAGGAGGTGGGTGGGGGTGGGAAGAGATAAACCACAGAACTTATATGCATGTATGCATGACCAATGGACACGGACAACTAAGCCGGGGACGGGGCGGGGGTGAGGTGGGGAGGGGGGTGCCAATGGGGTAAAAAAGTGAAATATCTGTAACAAAAAAATAAATAAAAAATTAAATAAATAAATAAATAATTTTTTTTTTCTTTATTGATTTTAGAGAAAGAGGAAGGGAGAGAGATATAGAAATATCAGTGAGAGAGAACATTGATTGGCCACCTCCTGCATGCCCCTCACTGGGGATTGGGCCCACAACCTGGGCATGTGCCCTGATCGGGAATCGAACCAGTGACCTCTTGGTGCATAGGTCGACACTCAACCACTGAGCTTACACTGGCCAGGTAGATTTACTGTATTTTAATGAAAGCCTTCAGAGACTGATAGTTGGGTACCAAAATACTGCAATCAGTGAGTTACAGAAATTCTGAACAAGCCAATGTACACATAGAATGAATAAAATAATCATTTCATTGTGAAAGTCTTCTCAAGTCTATTGATTAAGCTTCTTTCTTGTTTTTATATTCAATATCTGTGCTGCACTTATAACAAGGAATATGCTTCAATAGGGGCTGATTATCCAGCTCATTTTAATAATGCCAACAGCTTCTCTCTACTCTCCATCTATGCTCTGTTCCCAGGGACCTAGTTGCTATGCTTAACTGCATCCCTTCTGAGATTTCTGTTAGCTTATATTTCATAAGTACCAGTCTGATGACAACACTAAATAGATTTTAATGCTCTAGCGATCAACAAGATGAAGTAGAGAAACACAACACAATCTGTCCTAATTAGTTCATAGAATACTTCTATCTTTCAATGCTAATCAGGCATCCAAAGATGAGAATAACAAAGAAAAAGAAAAAGCTAAGAGGTTAAATATGTTTGAATCTTTTCAGTCTATATTTATGAAAAAGAAACATTTAAAAAAACTAACTCTGAAGCCAGTTTAAGTTCTGTTGTGGCCTTTGGATCTATTGTTTGCCTAGGTTCGGGGGAGGGAATCACAAGCCTGAGATACTGACTTCATCCTTAACTTGGACTCAAAGAAATCAACAAAAAGTCACATAACCTAAGAAATGCTCATGGTCCTGAGGACACTTAACTGAAAACCAAGTTTGAGTATATCTGATGGGCATTTATGCCACATCAATATTTAATGAATTATGTGCAAAGGCACTGAGTTTAAATTGGTATAGTTCTTATACATTGACACAGAACACCAGTTGTGAAATAGTAATTATTAATTCTATTAAGAGACAGCTACATATTTTGTTCTTATAATGATCATGTTAATAAGTTTAAGGCATCTTAGATTAGGATAAAAATTTGGCCAAGGCTTCTTAAGATAGACCTTAAAACATTGCACACCAATGTTCTTTTTAACAAGTTTGTCTTCGGGACCAGTAGAGACAATATTTTTTATTTTAAGCTGATCAAAGATAACAATTTTTTATTAATAAAGATTTATCTCAAAATGCTAGCACTGACTTAATTCCAATAAATCAATCTTAAGGAGCAAAGTGTTTCAAAATTAAGAGGCAAGAGAATCTTGTTATGTGCATGTATTTTTATATAATCAATCAGATTGCAGGTTCTAAAATTGCTCATATCCAGTGTGATGGCGCTTGAGACCAATAAAGTAAGCCAGCAACACTAGAATAAGTACTCCTGCCAATGCTGCTCCCACCGCTATGGGCACAAGGAAGTTGTCGTCATCTGCACTGCAGTCTTGAGCTAGATGTGAAGAAAGGAAATTGAGAACAGAAACAGTGACAAAACTTCAAATCTGTAAATTTTAAGTTAAAATGACATCATGTCCCAACACGTTTTTTTACATCCAAGTGACAAGTCATTGGCATTCATTACCAGCAAATAAGATATTCCACAAAAGTAATTTTCCAAATAACCAAATCATACACTTTTAAGTACCCCCAAAATAGTCATTTTTGAATGAAAGATATATAAAATGATTATATACTTCCCAGATTTCTTAAACAGAAGATAATGGATAAATATAATTAGCCTTTCCTTGATGATAATGCTGAGCATTCAGAGGCAAACTGTTATGATGTTGAAAAAGCAGAGTGGGACACTGCAGGTCATGAAGTATTAATGAAATGAACCAAGTGAACAACTAACTATATTCTGCAGACGTAAGAACTCACTGCATAGCAATCTGGGGTCATTTAGTAGTTGGAAAAGATTTAGACTGGCCCTGACAGTATAACCATCTGCCTCAAGATGTTCCGTCCAGTGTGAGAGTCAGACAAGAAAATCAGTGGTTATAATTTGAAAATAGGCTGTAACAGGGGCAGGCAACACACAAAGTATCACGGAAGTGTTTCAGAGGCAAATTCAACTCAGTCTTGTTACATAAGACATTCTTTAAAAGAAATGACATTGGAACTGTGTTTTTTAAAAATGACATTGGAACTGTGTTTTTTATTGATTTTTTTTTTTTATAGACAGAAGAAGGGAGAAAGAGATAGAAACATTGATGTGAGAAAGAAATTGATCGGCTGCCTCCTGCATGCCCCCTATTGGTTATAGAGTCCACAGGCATGTGCCCTGACTGGGAATCAAACCGGGACCTCTCAGTCCATGGGACGATGCTCAATCCACTAAGCCACACCAGCCAGGGTGGAGCTGTGTTTTTAAAGATGAGTGGGAATTAACCATGCAGGTAATGGGAAAAGGGCACCCCATGTGTAGGGAACAGCACAGACAAAAATAAGGAGGGTATAAAAACATGGCACTTCAGGGTAAATGCAAAAAGGTTGGCATAGCCTGGCCGGTGTGGCTCAGTAGTAGAGCGTTGACCCAAGCACCAAGAGGTCACTGGTTCAATTCCCAGTCAGGGCACATGCCCAGGTTGTGGGCCAAATCCCTAGTGGGGGGCGTGCAGGAAGCAGTCAATCGATGTTCTCTCTCATCAATGTTTCTATCTCTTTCTCCCTCTCCCATCCTCTCTCTCTAAAATCAATACAGAAAAAAAATTTAAAAAAAGAAGGTTGGTGTAGCTAGATCATTGTATCAAGAGGTACTCTTGGCTGAAAAAAGCAGGAAAAGGGTACTCTTCTCACAAAGGCACTGTATGCTCTAGGTAGTTTGGCCTTATACTGATAGCAAAAAAAAAAAAAAAAGGGCAGCAAGGTTTTAAGCAGGATATTTGTTTCAGAAGTTATGGCAGATGAAAGACTGGTGGTATTAAGTTAGGAGGCGCCTCTATTGTTAGAGTCCAGATATCCAATAATGTGGTCCTAAACTGGGTTAACAAAGTGCAAATGCATAAGGGACAGACTAGAGATCCGATTAGAAGACAGAATTGACCAAATGGATGTCAGGGGTGTGGTAGGAGGAGATAATCTGAATAGTTTCCAATTCCACACATAGCGTCAGTGCCTGACTATGTAGATGCTGGTACCAGTTCACGATGATAGGGAATACAGGAGGAAGAATATATGCATTTTAGTTTTGCTTGTAGTTTTTTTGTGTGTGGGAGTTGTTTTTTTAATTTTTAAAAATATTGTGTATGGGGGAGGGTGGAGAGGAATATGTGGAAGAGGGGGATGTTCAGTTTTAAATCTGCTGAGTTTAAGATATATGTGCCTGAACCAAGTGGTTGATGAACTTAAGTGGTAGTTAAAACCATGGACAAAAATATTTCTCAGTGATGGCAAGTAATAAAAAGAGGAGCAGAGGCAAAACCCTTGGGAACATCCATATTTGAGGGGTAAAGGAGCAAGAAAAAGAAGTAGAAAAGAGCCCGGCCAATGTGGCTTAGTGGATTGAGCATCATCCCCTGGACTGAGAGGTCCTGGTTCAATTCCCAGTCACAGCACATTCCCAAGTTGTGGGCTTAAACCCCAGTAGGGGCTGTGCAGGAGGCAGCCGATTGATGTTTCTCTTTCACATCAATGTTTCTATCTCACTCTCCCTCTCTCTCTAAAAAAATCAATAAAAATAAATATTTTTTTTAAAAAGTAGAGCCCGGCTGGTGTGGCTCAGTGGTTGAGTGTTGACCCATGCACCAAGAGGTTGCTGGTTTGACTCCTGGTCAGAGCACATGCCCAGATTGTGGGCCCAATCCCCAGTGCGGGGCATGCAGGAGGCGGCCAATCGATGTTCTCTCTCATTGATGTTTCTATCTCTCCCTTCCCCTTCCACTCTCTCTAAAACCAATAAAGAAAAAAAATTTTTTTAAAGAAGTAGAAAAAGGCAGGTAGAAAATAGTGCCATGGAAGCCAATGAAGGAAACAGTTTCAAGTAGCATAGGAGAATACTGTAAAATATTAGTGAAGTCTGAGAAATGGCAATTGGATTCAACAGTGTGGAGGCTGAGAGCTATGAGTCAAATTGCTGCAGGTTTAAGAGTGAACAGTAAGTGACTGGTAGATAAAGAACTTGGGATGGGGAACACACAATACTTGTTTCAAGAAGTTTAGAAGAACAGAAAAGACAATAAGGATGTAATTATACAGGGGACATGGGGTCAAGAAAGGATATCTTCAAGGAGGAAGAGACAAAAATGTTCATAAGATGAGGGAAAGAGTCATTAGCATTTGACAGGTTGGAGATGCTGAATGGTACAAGGTTTCCTAAGAGGTAGAAGAAATGGGATTCCAGTAGCACTGACCAGGAAGAGAAAACCTACAGAGACTGGAGAGGATGAAAGAATGAGTGATACAAGTGGAGATAACGTTTACAAAAAGGGAAGAAGGCTAAGATGTTGAATCACTTCTCACTATTTTTCCATTTCCTGGAGTCATATTGCCCTGGATCTCTTCCTAGCTTACAATCTACCAGGGATGGATAAATCAGATAATTAGAATTTGTGTCGAAAATAAGAATGAACAGGCCACAAGGCAATTCTGACTGTGTTTGCATTTAAGAAATGTGCCAGGCTAGCCTCTGAGGCAACAACTGGGAACAAGATGCAGTCCTGGGGTTTATGGACTTTATGACATCAACTGTGGCTGCCAGCTCAATGATCTTTTTTATTTGCTTCTTGGTTCTCTTAAAAATTCAGATAGCTGAGGTTGCCAGATGTGACTTGTGACTATACGGTGTTTGTTAAGAGCACTAAGTTAGCTTCTCCCTTTCAATTTCCCAAAGTATCACCCAGCATATAAACTATTAGGTAACATATACCATATAGTATAGTATTATGCCTTGGATTTAATATAACTTTTTTAAAAAAAGTTATTAATCTCTTATTCTGGCAATGAATTCAATCATCTTTCCCAAATTGAGTATTTGGTCTAGTACTGAAACAACCTTCACAAATAATGCTAAGGCTTTCATGTAAGACAAATATTCCCAAGTAGATCAAAAAGGCAATTCCACTAATACAAAGATATTTCTAGATGCTGTCACTTATTTAAAATGATCTCAATTAACATGTGAAGTATTAACTTATAATAACTAATGATTTTGTACATTCAACCTTTAAAGATTCTTTAAGTAATGGAAAGATATTTTGGTAAAACAGCAATTTTAATAGGATCATGTCCTGAAGAAAAAATCTCATTCTATAAGTCATTTTGACCTGATCTATTTGCCTAATGTACACTTGAGATAGTACTGAAAATATTTTGGGGGAAAGGAAAAGTATATTTTTGAAAGAGTTTAATAGTCACAGAAGCAGGGAAGATTTTTAAAGATAAAAAAAATGCAAGGACACTGAAATTTCAATGAAAAGTTTCTTGTACATTAAACAGATTGTTATCTTCAATTTTCTGTTAGTTCAGAAATCTTTCAAATATAACATCCAGTGTAAGTTGGATCGCTAAGATATATATTTATAACAAAATGTAAATAAAAAGCTCCTCTTAAAAACCAATTGTGTCAAATTTCTCTTTGGAAAAAATCAGTGTTAGAAATCACAGTCTTATGTGACATCTTTTTTATTGTATATCTTTTAGATCTATAACCAAACTGAAGTATATCACATGAATCTGAAAATATAACTTGAAGCTATTCAATATCACCCAAACATGTCTATACTACTTTCAAAATCAAAATATAGCAATTATTGATATAGAAAGTTAGTTACCAGGGTAAAGGATAAGGATATGTGTGGGAGAGAGAAGAGCCCAAGCCAATTTGACATTATCTACCTAAACAGAGATGAAATGCTCTAATTTAAAAAAATATCTGCGCCTTATAAGAATTCCTCCTAAAAAATAAAACTTAAGATGCTGTATTTTACACTGTATGTAAAGTATGTTCTTGATACATAAGAAGGAGTTTATCAAATTTCTTATATACTCAAATCTTCACTGAAATGGAAAATTACTGCCCAAAAGAAATAGAGTAACAGGATTTTAAGACCTTCAGCTTTAAGATACCCCAGAAGTTAAGCATCTTGACCAAAGTTACATGGTAGCTAGTTGCAGAGGTGGGAGCTGTGATGATTAACTGGCCAGTCACATGGCTTAACTGGGTAATCCAGAGGGAAGTTATAAGCCAGACTGCTAAATTTGTGTTTGTGAGTGTGTGTATGTGTGTGTGTATGAGAGATATACTAAGGTTCAAGTATTGTAGGGTATCTGAGAAATTACGCACAATCCCATTTTGGTTTGGATCAGTAGCTTGGATTGTATGGATGCAATGTACAGCTGCTATGTATAGATATTAAATATCAACCTCATTTTAGGAGTTAAGAAA
This sequence comes from Molossus molossus, assembly GCF_014108415.1. Classification (NCBI taxonomy): domain Eukaryota; kingdom Metazoa; phylum Chordata; class Mammalia; order Chiroptera; family Molossidae; genus Molossus; species Molossus molossus. The sequence goes on from NW_023425355.1 coordinate 50,378,352, forward strand.
AGTGCACAACACAATACTTTGACACTTCTCACTAAGAAATATTCTTGATCACTTATTCCCCAACTGGCTAGCACAACAATTTAGCTGGGGAGCTTACACTTACACACACACACACACACACACACACATGCACACGCGCACACACACGTATGCCTCATTCCAGACCTGCTAAATTAAATATTAAATGCTCTAGTAATGGCGCTTGGAATCTGAATTTTATAAGAAGCTTCCCAGGTGATTCTTATTCTGTAGCCAGCCCAGCATCAGTAGAGACCCATGTATAAGACCACTCTTTGAGATAGTAAAATATAATACAACAGAATATATTGGAAATAACTTAGTTCTAATTGTAAGCATTTGCAAAGTTTTTCCTTTTGGAAGAAATTGCCATTATGTGGTATACAAATTATTGACTTTAACCAACAGGAAAAAATGTGAGCAAATTTCCTTAAGAAATAAAAGAATCTTTATTGTTTGTTTTCGAAGCAATATGTTGAGCAAATAGACAAGCACATATCTAGAGAAATACCGTACATCAACTAGTGGCTTAAACATTTGACAAAAAAACATGAGAATTATTTACATGGACCAGTTTCTTTATACAAATGCTAACACATGAGAAACACCCAGAAACATATGGAGTGTTAAACCCAGTAAAGCAAATGAAACTACAAAAGGTACAAAGAGCATGTGGCTATAGGAAATAATAATGGAAATAACCGTATATAAACTGGCCCATGTAAAATATAAAAATATTCAATGAATTCAGATCTTCTAGAAAACAGTGCTAATTAGAGGTATTTTAATAGGAATCAGGTATATAATTAAATGTAGCGACTTTTAGAAACATTAACAGCATTAAGCCAGTGCCACCCACTTATGCTTTTAATTTCTTTTTTTAAGCTGCTTTGTTTTGACTCATGAGAAATATCTAAGACCTACATTCTTATAACCATTATCCATTCTTCTAAGGTTAACAATCTTACACAAGATACTATTTAAATAAAACATAATTTTAAAATATAAGATTTATATTTAGTCCTTGATAAGCTTTAAGAGAGGGGCTGATCAGAAATCTGATTCTGAGTCAGTAAGATTTTCAGGCTACTCTAAACAGAGAGCAAATTTAAGAAAATATTCAGCACTCCAATATAACTCGAAAGATAGTTATAGACATACACATGCTAACAGGCAATTGCTTGTGTGTGTGTGTGTTTTTAGCTAGACTACCAAAATAATTCAACATTAATACTATTTGGAACCCAGATATCTCATTTTCTAGTGAATGGGGGTATAGATATCTCTCATCCCAAAAAAACTCAGGCACCTTCAGTATATGGCTGTGTATTAACAATTTCTAAATATTCGCCCAGCCATTCCAACAAAAAACACCCAGAAAAATACTTGATATGTTAAGAATGAGGATGAAATGTTTTGCTTTCTCATATCAACATTAGGTGGTGCACAGTAGATGGACAACTGGTGAATTTCCCAAGAGGACAAAACTAAACACAAAATTCATGAATCATTAATGATTCTACCATAATGAACAATAATAATATAAGTTTTGATTAGCACAGAACCATTTAAATGGGAAAGCCAAATTAGTAAATGTTGTAGCAATCAATGTAAGCTGGAAACAAAGAAAATTTTTTTTTTTAAGAACAATGTTTTAATGGAGAAGGCCAACACTTTTGGGTTAGGTGCAAATTATAACTCTAAGTGCTCTTCTTTATCTAGGTTCTCGGACATACTGGCATTTCTTCTTTAAGGAAAATAAAAGGCGAAAAAGGAATAAAACACACTACTGTTACCGAGGACACTGGAAGTCTAAAGAGAAGTCTACATTAACTTTAACACTACAGGTAGAGGCCAATTTACGGGTACAGAAGACTAATGCCCAAAAAGTGACACTGCCTAGCAATTATCTCTAAAGCACCTAGAAAATTGAAATGCCCAGCTGGAATAGTTTTGTATCTTGCAATTTAAAAGATTGAAATATGCAGTTATTTTAAAAAAGCTTCAATAATAAGCTCAACACCTATTCTAAAATTTCAAAAGCTTTGCATCTTTTGTCATTACAGCTACATTAAATATAAATGTATTAAAAAAGTATTAGGAATGCAGTCATTGCTAAGAACATAATAATACTAGACTCTGTTCAAATCTACTGGCATATCTCTCATAGGTCAAATATGCAGCAATGTCAAAGCAGCTAAGTTAATCTGCAAACAAAATCACAGAAAAAAATGCAAAAGGAGCAAGTACAAATCCACTGTAGAATGTACTGTCTCAATTTAACCACATGCATGAAAACAAATCTTTTTAAAAACTGTTTTTCCTAAACTGTATATTTCTAGTCAGAATAGCTAAAGTAAAAACACTGAAATACTAAATCAAGCCAATAAAATAGAACCTATAATCCAGGTGATTTTGCACATGCCTTTTGCTCTAGAAACAACAGATTTAAATGCCTTGGTTGGGAAAACCAAATTCATGTGACCAATTTGTAGTTTCTAGTTTTGGGGTGTCTGTGTTTAAGTACAAAATCCCCCATACCACCAGTTCTAAGATCAGAACTACAAGTAAATATACTTTAAATTGAATAGTATTACATGTTGGAACTTGTACTTGCTTTATTATTTTGGAACAGACATCGCATATGGATTAGTATTACAGAGTCTGATATCCAGCATAACTTTTTCTTCTGCCAATAAGGTAAGCAATCACTATAACGATAATCAAGCCTGAAAGACCAGCACCAACTATAATTGGTATTAGAATGGTGTCATCATCCAGCGAACACTCCTGCGCTGTAGGTGAGAAAAAGTGTGTAACAAATAATGAGTATAATCAAAAAAGAATGTCTCAAAGTAAAAGATGTTGATTCAAAATTCAGAACTGCTCTTACAAGTTCAACTTCAAGTAATTAAGACAGGTATATTTTAAAATCCTAAACTTATTTGTCCTTTCATTCGTGTATGTGTGTATATATATTCATATATATATGAATACATATATACTCATATCCATGAGTAAACACATACGTGTGTTTATTTATATTCAAAGTCCTTTCCAAAACAGGAATATTACTTTATTAGAAATGAAGAGAGCTAATCTAGCCCATTTCACATGGCCAGATGAGCCTCTTAGTGGTAGAATGAATGTCTTTTGGGAGACTGGGACCAGATCAGGAAGGTTTAATCATGGGATTAGGATGGCCAAGAACTAAAAATGGCTTTTAAACATTTTTAAATAGTTGCAAAAAAATTAAAGAAGAATATTTGAGACATGAGAATTATATAGAATTCAAATTTCAGTATCTACAAATAAAGTTTTACTGAACACAGCCACACTCATTTGTTTACTGTCTATGGTTGTATTCGTGCTACAATAGAAGAGTTGACTAGTTGTGACAGAGACCATATGGCCTTCAAACCTAAAAAACTTACTGTCTGAGCCTTTAAAGAAAAGTATACAGATCCCTGAACTTAGTACATGATTTTAGTGGCTGCAAAGATCAAGAAACTGGGACTGCTTACTAATTTAAGTGTTCATTATTACATTTATCATATATTTATCAATCTGGTCAGGACTAACAGTCCACAGAGGCTACTTTTTTCTATTTCTAGGGAGTAGTATGACCCAGTAAAATCCAATCAACAGTCTTTTACTTTACTGCAAGTCTATTTCTTTCTTTTATATAGACAAGTATTATCAGAGCATTGTATTTATAGGTATCCACAGTGAAGAGTCTAGCCCCACAAATCAATTATGCATTCATGATCAATTCTGAGGTTGGCAAAAGTAGGTTTACAGTTGTTCGTATGGAAAAATACAAATAAAAAATAATAATATAAGAATAAACTCTGGCCCTGGCCAGTTTGGCTCAGCAGTTAGAGTGTCAGTCTGCGGACCAAAGAGGCCTGGGTTCGGTTTCCACTAAGTGCACACACCTCGGTTGCAGTTTGTCCCCGTCCCAGCTGGGGTTGTGTGGGTGGCAACCACTCGATGTGTCTCTCTCACATCAATGTTTCTTTCTCTCTTTCTCTCTCTTCCTCCAGCTCTATCTAAAGATAAATGCAAAAAGTGTCCTCAGGTGAGGATAAAAAAAAAAAAGAATAAACTCTTTTGCATACTCACAACTATAAACCTACTTTTGCCAATCCCTGTATTACATGTTGTATAGTCCTTTAGGTGATATTTTAAATTCGATGTACATAAAAAGCGAAGTCTTGAATTAGAGAAATTACAGAGCTCATCTCTATTTAGCAGACTAGATATACAGGTTTGAGCTGTATTATACTGCAAATGATATACTGTTAAATTCTAAACACAAATCTGGGCCTAAATTTAAGTAATAATGTAGAGGAGCTAGATAAAGATTTCAAGAAGAAAATTATTAAAGGATCAAAATAATTTAAGTGAAAAAGAAAAATAGATAACCCTGGCCAGTTTGGCTCAGCGGTTGGAGTGTTGGCCTGTGGACCAGAGAGTCCCGTGTTCAGTTCTTGCTAGGGGCACATACAAAAAAACAAAACAACAGATAAAAGGTAAAATAAATTTTGAAAAAAGTTTTTAAGTGTGATTAACCTCTCTCATCACAAAAATGGTAGGGTAAAGAATCCAATTTATTTTCACCTAACCAAGTTGGGCTAGGTGTTCAACACTACTGCAAAAGTAGTTGAATGACTCAAAGCATACTTACTTTTAAACACAGCTTCTACGTTTCCTTCTAAACCATGGAATTGTTTAAAATGCTGTGGATGACTGGACAAGAGTGCTCAGCAGAGCAATAACCCACAAACCCCCAATTTTAAGTAAATGGTTTAAAAGGACAAGTTAATTAAGAAATTTTATGTACTATTTTTCTTCATGCACATTTTAATCTTATAATGCCAAATGCATCTTTCATATTTGTATAAACACAGTTGTAAGCTCTTCACAAAGTTTTCATTAAAAATCTGATAAACACCATCATTGGGACTGAGTAGATTTTCAAAATGACACATTTACATTGGCACATGCTTTTAAAACTCTCCAAATCATTCTGTCTGGCCAAAACATAGTTCATGATATTTGAGGCTTTGCTACTGTAATCTTCTGTCTCAACAAAATGTGACCAAACTGCTTTTATTTGAGTATTCCAGCTAGAAGATGGCTCCAAGGCAGCTGCAAGAAGCTCAAAGCTGCTGCTCCAAAGTGCCATCCTTCCTATAAACTAAAACCTGGGGGGGAGCGTCCCTACCTTAAGTAAAGCTCACGTAAAGCTTCTATCAGTTTTTAGCTTTAAGAACTTTGTTGAAAATGGTTTTCAGATGACAAAAAAATCTACTTTGAGCAAAATGATGAGCCAAATATAGAGTAACACAACTTGCTCAAGGCTTTGAGAACTCTACAAGGGAGTTGAGAGGTGAATTCACATTTCTCTATTTCAATGCTTAAGTCTCCATGACTCAAAGGAAAAGTCAACATAAGACCATTAATTATTAATAAAACTGGCTTGATTCTTACCTGTAGAGTACTTTCCTTCTATCACACTGAAAGGCTGAACCCTTAGACCAAAGGTATTTATCTGAAATGCTCCAGACACTGAAACCGTCTGCTCTTTGTTGCACATATAAGAACTTCCCAGGGGGGCATCCCAGTAGCTAAGATTGTTATTTGCAGTGCTGAAAACTTTAAAGGAAAAAATATGTTAGTAACTTCTTATCCTTTCAACATAAAAGTGGGACAGTCCTCAGGATTTTTCAGTGAAGTTTAAGAGCTTGGGGTACAAGGTCTACCTACAAAAAGCAATTCTTCCGATCACTACGTTCCCTATCTTTCCTTTTCTTCTAAATTTAAGTATAGTTGGTATACAATATTATATTAGTTTCATGTGTACAATATAGAGATTCAACATTTTTATATCTTACAATGTGATCACCCAACTAATTATAGTCATCATCTGCCACTGTTCCCTGTTTTTCTACAGATGTTTCTATAGTCTAAATATCAGTCACATCCTTAACTATTATCCACCATGATTTGAAAATACGGGACACTGTAAAAAATAGAACATTATAGTTCTAAGTTACTGATTTTAAGTTGTGGTCAAGGTATGATTTTCACATGAAATCTTCTGTTTCATTAAATATGGCATTATTTGATATAAGGTAACTATGGTTTCTGTTCCTTCAGTGTAACCCACACTCTTCCCCAAGGCCAATACTTTGCTTACCAGAGCCATTATCCAAATACATGCTGACATTCACTTCCTTCAGATAGAATCGGTTTTCATTTTTCTATTTAAAAAAGAGTTTTCAGTTAACCAATGCATCACAACTCTCTATAGGTAAAGTTACTATCTACAGAAGAAAAGCAAACTAATACCATTACCCAAATGATAAAACTATGAATTAGACCTGACCAGTAGAATAAATTGTAATTAAGTAAAGAGAACTCAAAATGTGACATAAACCCTTTTCCTTTGCATTTTGTTTCCAATTTTTGGACCAGAGATGTAGTTATATGGTTCTCTGACACTCAACAATTCATTCCCTCCATTTTATTCCTCCTGTCACTTGCTAAGCCCTCACCACCTCTAGCTTGGATCATAATAGCCTCTTAACTGGGCTCTATGCCTTTCAGCCTCTCAAGCTCAATCTTTCCTTCACTGATATTATTTTTCTGAAGCACTCATCTGATCAGCCAGTCATTCCAATAATGTCGGTGCTTAGTATGTACAAGGTAACATAATGAAGTACTCCATGGAGCTAGCAAAATGAACCAGACTTGAATTCTGCCCCTACGTTTGCAATCTGCCAGGGAAAATAAGATAAATATAGTCCCCATTATTCAATTTCACTTTCTGCGCTTTCACTTTCCATGGTTTCAGTTGTGCATACAAAGTGACATGAGTGCTAGACCAGAAGAAAATACAAGGTGCTATGGGAATACATATTGAATGGAAAATTCCAGATATTTGGAGAGAGAGAAACCACAGTCACTTAACTTGTATTACAGTATATTGTTCCATTTTATTCTTTATTGTTGCTAATCTCTTATTGTGATCAATTTATAAATTACATTGATTGTAAGTATGTATGTATAAGAAGAAACATAGTATACATCGGGTTTGGTACTATCTGTGGTTTCAGGCATCCCTGGCAGTCTTGGAATGTTCCAGTGGGTCTTGGAATTTAATACTAATTCACTGGTCATATATGTACTATAACAGAGGAATGATCTGAATGTTAGAAAAGGGAAGATTTTTTGGTAAACCTTTCTAAAATATAATTAGATATAATCCTCAATTACTCAGCATATATTCCACAGATAAAAAAGGTTTTTAGACTCAAGAAACCCAGTTCACATATGAAACAACTAACAGATCTAAATATATCTAAATATATATATCTATTTATACCTATATCTATCTATCTATCTATCTATCTAGTACATAAATAACCCTATTACAAAAAGAAATTGGTAAGTTATAAAAATGAAAAGGAGAGAAATTACTTCCAACTATGGGAGGAGCAAAAATAATGCTAGCTTGGGGATAGGCCATTTGAACTGAGTAGGATTCAATTAGGAAACAAGCAGAAAAGGGTATTCAAGAAGGCAACCACATGAGTAAAGGTAGAAAATTAGCATAATCACAAGTATACTAGCATCTGAGACCTTACTAAGTGCCAGGCACTGTTCTTAAAACTTTACATATGAAGCTTAATTGAATAATTACAACACCCCATTTTGAGATGGGGTAATTGGTAATTGAATTGAGGAGACGTTAAGTAATTTCCCCAGAGGCTATATGGTTAGTAGTCAGTGAGCTGGGATTTGAACCCAAGAAGTCTAGCTGCAGAGCCTATGTGCTGGTTACTACCCTATTCTCTTATCTCTTACCTCATTGGATTGTGTACAGGAAACAAGGGGAGGGAAGCATGAGATTCATGAAGAGGGAATGAGGAGACAAAGCTGGATATGCAGGTCACATGGTACAGTTGGTGGGTAGGAGGGAGGCTAGAACTACCTTGTCAGGGAATTTAGATATTATCTTGCTGACAAAACAGAACCACAGAAGGTTTCTAAGTAAGGGCTGTGCTTCAAGAAGATTAAGCTGATGCAGAACACTGAGGGAGGAGAAGAGGAGGGACTAGTTAAGGAGGCTGAACAGTCCAGATAAGAGGTAGTGCAGGCTTGAATCAGGGCAAAGGCAGTGGGGAATGAAAATGAGGGGATAGACTCAGTGAAATTTCAGAAGGAAGCATAAAGGAAGACTTGACCACCTCATTACATCTCTCCTCTGCTTAGGCTATGTCTTAATTCAGCATTCAAGGCTATCCACAATGTGTCTCAACGACTCTTCCATACTTATCTTTCACTAAATATTCAACATGCCTTATTTTCCTGGCTTGTCTTGGGTTTCTTTATCAGAGATAACCTGTACTTTGCACTTACTCCCCTTATGTAAAAATCTGACCCACCCTTGAAGGTCCAGCTCAAATGTCATCTCTTCCATTAAGCCTTCCTGACTTACCTCCTCTCAGACTTAACGGCTTCCTCCTCTGTATTCCCATAGCACCTTGTATTTTCCTCTGGTCTAGCACTCATGTCACTTTGTATGCATGTTCTGCAGTATTCCATTGCCCACGGAATCAAGTTTAAAAGCCTTAGTATGGCATTCAAGGTCTTCCACAAAAAGGTTAATTGTCTATTTCTATCTTCACCACTAAACTATGAACACCTTAAGAATACAGGTCTTCTTTGTATCCTACCATAGCATCCGGCACATAACACACTCAAGTTCAATAAATTCTTCTTAGGAAGCATGTATTATGACAGGGTTGAAGGTCACATAGGCCCCACTGAACTCTGGTGACATTACAAGTGTTTCCTAAATTTTAAAAGTGCCTGTAGCAAGAGGCCTGTGCGATCCAGCTACCCGTGGGACCTGCGGGGCGCTGGGGCACCAGAGAGGCCTATGTGACTCAGCTGCTCACAAGATAGGTGTGGCATGGGGTCTCCAGAAGGGACCGTGCGATCCAGCTCCCCATAGGATCAGCGGGAAGTAGGGGCTGCAATGAGGCCTGTACAACCCAGCTGCCCACAAGATCGGCAGGGAGCCAGGGCTCCAGTGATGCCTGTGCAACACAGCTGCCTACTGTACGAGCAGGGAGCATGGCTCTAACATGGCCTGAGCTATACAGCTACAGGTGGCACCAGTGACCAGCTGGGAACACAGCTCCAGAGGAACCCATGTGATCCAGCAGCAGTACCTACCAGGACACATCAATACCAGCCCTCAGTAATCAGTCCCCCAGGATCCACAGCAGACAAGAAGCGACATGCAACAAAAAAGTCTGGGAGGCACAATAGCCTTATTTAATATACAGTAAGCTGCCTACATATCCAAACATTCCTCACCGGGTCTAGAGCTACCATACGGCTAAAATGGGGAGACAAAGAAACAAGACCCAAAGGAAAGAAAAAGAGGAATCACTGGAAAAGGAACTACAGGAAATGGAAGACAGCAAATTGTCAGATAAAGAATTCAAAGCAATGATTTTAAGGGTGCTCAAACAATTTGGTGAGAACTACAAGCAACTTAATAAGAATTATGAAGAGCTCACTGGGAACTACTTCAGCTTAAAAAGAGAGGTAGCAGCTAGGCATAAAAACCAAGAGGAAATAAAGAATGACATAGCAATTTTGAAAAATACCTTAGAACAGTTCAGTAATAGATTAGAAGAAGCTGAAGACCAAATCAGCGACTTAGGAGAAAAGGTAGAGAAAAAGACCCAAATAAAGCAGCATATGGAAAAAAAAAATTAAAAAGCAGAGGAAAATTTAAGGGAGTTGTAGGACAATACAAAATGTAACAACATTCGCATTATAAGGATACCTTAAGGAGAAAAATCAGAGAAAGGAATAGAGAACCTGTTTGAAGTAATAACGAAAGAAAGCTTCCCTAAATGTGTGAAGGAAAAAGTCACAAAAATCCAGGAAAAACAGAGAGTTCCAAGCAAGATGAACTCCAGAAGACCCACAGCTAGACACATCATAATAAAAATGGCAAACATTAAAGACAAAGAAAGAATCTTATAGGAAACAGGACAGAGAAAGAAAGTTACCTACAAGGGAGCTCCCATTAAACTGTCAGCTTATTTCTCAATAGAAATTATGCAGGCCACAAGGGAGTGGATGAAGTGTACCAAGTAATGCAAGCCAAGGGTATGAATCCAAGACTACTCTATCCATCAAGGCTATCATTCAAAATTGCAGAAGAAATAAAGAGCTTCACGGATAAGAAAAAAAAAGCTAAAGAAATTTACCACCACCACACCAGCACTGCAAGAAATGCTGAAGGGACTGTTGTAAGAAGAAGAATAAACAGAGAGAGAGAGAGAAACACAGGCATAAAATTGAAATGGCAACTAATAACTATCTATCAATAACTATGGTAAATTAAAATGGCTTAAATGCTCCAATCAAAAGACATAGGGTAGCTGAATGGATAAGAAAACACGACCCATATACATGCTGTCTACAAGAGACCCACCTCACACAGGATGAAAGTGAAGGGATGGAAAAAAATTTTCCAAGCAAATGGAAATGAAAGAAAAAGCTGGTGTAGCAATACTCATATCTGACAAGACAGACTTCAAAATAAGGGCCATGATAAAAGACAGAGGTCACTACATAATATTAAATGGATCAATCCAACAAGAGGATATAACCCTGGTAAACATATAAGCACCAAATACGGGAGCACCAAAATATATTAAAAAATTGGAGGACATCAAGGGTGAGATCAATAGCAACACATCATAGTGGGTGACTTTAACACGCCACTGAAACTACTTGAGAGATCTTCTAGACAAAAAATTACCAAGGACATAGAGTCCTTATAAGAAAAACTAGATCAGTTGAATTTCATTGATATTTACAGAACATTTCACCCCAAAGCTGCAGAATATACATTCTTCTCAAGTGCACATGGGTCATTCTCAAAGTTAGACCACATGTTAGGACACAAAGCAAGTCTCTACAAATTCAAGAAAACTGAAATCATATCAAGCATCTTCTCAGATCATAGTGGAATTAAACTAGAACTCATTTACAATAAAAACACACAAAAACATTCAAACACTTGGAGGCTAAATAGCATGTTATTAAACAACGAATGGGTTACTAATGAGATCAAGGAAGAAATTAAAAACTTCCTGGAAACCAGTGAAAACAAACACGACAACACAAAATCTATGGGATACAGCAAAAGCAGTCCTGAGAGGGAAGTTCATAGCACTACAGGCCTACCTCAAGAAACAAGAAAAATTCATAATTGACTTAATAACCTTACAACTTAAAGAAGTAGAAAGTAAACAAAAAGAAAAACCCAGACCTAGTAGTAGGAAGAAAATAGTAAAGGTCAGAGTAGAAATAAATGACATAGAAACTAAAAAAACAAACAAACAAACAAAAAAACAATTCAAAAGATCAATGAAACAAAAAGCTGGTTCTTTGAAAAAATAAACAGGATCGATGGACCTTTAGCTAGGCTCATCAAGAGATAAAAAGAGAGAAACCAAATAAACAAAATCAGAAGTGAAAAAGGAGAACTAACAACTGACACCACAGAAATACAAAGGATCATCGAAACATACTATTAACAATTATGCACCAACAAATTGGACAATCTAGGACAAATGGGCAAATTTCTAGAAACACACAGCCTCCCAAAACTGAACCAGGAAGAGACTTAAAACTTGAACAGACCAATAACAACAAAGGAAACTGAAGATGTAATCGAGATACTCCCAGCAAACAAAATCCCAGGCCCAGATGGCTTCACGGGGGAGTTTTACCAATCATTCAAAGATCTAATACCCATTCTCCTCAAACTATTCCAAAAAATCCAAGAAGACAAAACACTTCCAAACTCATTTAATGAGGCCAGCATAATACTAATTCCAAAACAAGATAAAGACACTACAAAGAAAAAAAAACAAAAAAACTACAGGCCAATATCCCTGAATGAACACAGATGCCAAAATCCTTAACAAAATATTAGCAAATTGGATCCAGCAATACATCAAAAAAAGTATTCATCATGACCAAGTGGGTTTCATCCCAGGCATACAAGGATGGTACAATATTTGCAAATCAATAAATGTCACACCACATAAACAAAAGGAAAGATAAAAACCATATGATCATATCAATAGATGCTCAAAAAGCATTAGACAAAATCCAGCACCAATTTCTAATAAAAATGCTCAGCAATGTGGGACTAGAGGGATCATATCTCAACATAATAAAGGCCATATGTAAAAAACATATAGCCGACATCATAGTCAATGGGAAAAACTAAAATCATTTTGTTTTCTTGTTCGTTAAGAACAGGAACAAGATAGGGATGCCCACTTTCACCACTCTTATTTAACATTGTACTGGAAGTCTTAGTCACATCAATCAGACATGAAGAAAAAATAAAGGGGACCCAAATTGGTAAGGAGAAAGTGAAACTGTCATTATATGCAGATCCCATAATATTGTACATAGAAAACCCTAAAGACTCCATTAAAAATCTAGTAGACTTAATAAATGAATTTGGCAAAGTAGCAGGATACAAAATTAATGTCAAGAAATCGACAGCATTCCTATACACCAATGATGAACTCACAGAAAGAGAAACTAAAAAAAAAACCAATCCCACTTACCATCACAGCAAAAAAATGAAGATACCTAGAAATAAACTTAACCAAAGAAATAAAGGATCTCTTCACAGAAAACTACAGGTCATTGAAAAACGAAATAGAGGAAGATATAAAAAAGTGGAAGCACGTACCTTGTTCATGGATTAAAAGAATTAACATCATTAAAATGCCCATACTGCCCTGGCCGGTTTGGCTCAGCGGTTAGAGCGTCGGCCTGCAGTCCTGAGAGACCCGGGTTCGGTTCCCGCTAAGGGCACGTACCTCGGTTGCAGTTTGTCCCCGACCCTGGTTGGGTCGTGTGGGTGGCAACCACTCGACGTGTCCCTTTCACGTCGATGTTTCTCTCTCTCTCTCTCCCTCCCTCCCACACTCTATCTGAACAAAAAATAGAAAAAATGTCCTCGGGTGAGGATATAAATAAATAAATAAATAAATAAATAAAATGTCCATACTACCCAAAGCAATCTATAGATTCAATGCAATCCCCATCAAAATACCAATGACATATTTCACAGAACTAGAACACACACTCCAAAAGGTTATATGGAACAAAAAAAGACCCCGAATTGCCACAGCAATCTTGAAAGAAAAAAAACAAAACAAAAACAAAGTAGGAGGAATCACATTACCAGATTTCAGGTTATAGTACAAAGCCACTGTAATCAAAAGTACTGGCACAAGAACAGGCAGGTAGATCAATGAAACAGAATAGAGAACCCAGAAATGGACCCAAGATAATATGCTCAATCAATATTTGACAAAGGTGGCAAGAACATACAATGGAGCAAAGACAGCCTCTTTAATAAGTGGTGTTGGGGAAATTGGACAGCTATATGCAAAAAAAATGAAACTAGACTACCACTTACACCATATATGAGAATAAACTCAAAATGGATAAAAGCCTTAAATGTAACTCGTGAATCCATAAAGATTCTAGAAGAAAATGTAGGTAACAAAATTTCAGACATCATACGCAGCAGAATTTTCACTGATACAACACCTAAGGCAAGAGAAACAAAGGAGAAAATGAACACATGGGACTACATCAAACTCAAAAGCTTCTGCACAGCAATAGAAACAATCATCAAATCGGAAAGGGATCCCACTATGTGGGACACCATAATCACCAAGGATGCATCAGATAAGGGGTTAATTTCCAAAATAGAGTGCTCATACAACTCAACAAAAGGAAGACAAAGAACCCAATTAAAAAATGGGCAGAGGACCTAAATAGACACCTTTCCAAAAAGGACATACAAATGGCTAAGAGACATATGAAGAAATGCTCAACGTCACTAATCATCAGAGAGTTGCAAATGAAAAAACCTATGAGGTTATCACCTCACACCTGTTAGAAAGGCCACCATCACAAATCATCAAACAACAAGTGTTGGCGAGGGTGTGGAGAAAAGGAAACTCTAGTACACTGCTGGTGGGAATGCAGACTGGTGCAGCCACTGTGGAAAACAGTATGGTGTTACCTCAAAAATTTAAAAACTAAACTGCCATTTGACCCAGTGATCCCACTTCTAGGAATATACCCTAAGAAGCCTGAAATACCAATCAGAAAGAATATATATACGCCTATTTTCATAGCAGCACTATTTACAATAGCTAAGATCTGGAAACAGCCCAAGTGTCCATCAGTAGATGAGCGAATAAAAAAGCTGTGGTACATGTGCACAATGGAATACTATGCAGTTGTAAGAAAGAAAGATCTCTTATCCTTTGAGATGGCATGGAAGGACCTGGAGAGTATTATGCTAAGGGAAACAAGCCAAGCAGAGAAAGACAAATATCACATGATCTCACTTATTTGTAGAATATAATGAACTAAACAAACTGATGCACAAAATTGACCCAGAGACATAGAGGTGGGATACAGACTGACAAGCCTCAGAGGAGGGGGGTTCGGGGGGGGGGGAGAGATAAACCAAAGAACTTACATGCATGTATGTATGACCAATGGACATAGACAACAAAGCTGGGGATGGGGCAGGGGGTGATGGGGTGGAGGGTATCAATGGGGGAAAAAGGAGAAACATGTGTAACAAAAACAAATTAATAAAATAAATAAATAAAAGTGCCTGTAGCATAGTTAAATATCACTGTTTTGGATTAAATTTTTAAATAGTGTGCAGGGCAAATTAAATATTATAGTTATGAAATATTTCCCCTAAGAGTTAGAGGAATACATGGTCCTTTTAGGATCTTATCATAGCTAGAAAGATCAAAGTCAGTCACTCAAAAGGGAATGAACCTAAAATGTTACTTTCCTCATTCATAATAACTATAACATAATCACCATGCAATAACTTTAAAAGACAACATGTCTGGGGAGGCCTACTCTTACCACACTGAAAAGGACAACCATAACTAGATGTTTTCAGTAGTAATTACTAGTCATATATGTACTATAAAAGAGTAATGATTTGAATGTTAGAAGGGGGAAGCCTTTTGTAAACCTTTCTAAAATATAACTGTTTAATATAATCTTGAATTTCTTGGCATATAGTCCATAGAGCAAAAAAGTTTTAGACACAGCAAACCAATTTCAGGTATAAAACAAATAAGAACAGACCTAACATTTTGTATATCAGATGTTGAGACTATTTGCCCATCCCTTAGGTACACTATGTGATTGAAAAGCAGAACTGTTTTCTACCCACTTATACAATAACTTACTTTGAGAACTATCGATGTTTCCACATTTTCCCTCACCAAGAGCTATCCACTCTTTTCCATTCCAATTTGCCATAACTTGTGTGTGCACATGTGAGCACACACATATACACACACCTCAAAAAATTGTGGGGATACACTTCCAGCCCAACCACCTCTCCGCTGGCAGCAGAGGAGCACACTGACCCCACAAGACCACCAGCAGCAGAGAGCAGTTGACCACCAGCAGCAGAGAGCAGTTGTCCTATCAGCCCTGCTGCTGCCACTGAGAGCAACTACCACCCCCAGATGACTGGACCAGATCCCAGATCGGGCACACATGACCTGCTGGGACCTGACGCCTCAGGACACACCAATCTGCTTCCATGACCCGGCCTGACCCACCTGGCCCTGGACCACCAGACCAATAAAATGGTAAGACAATGAAACAACCCCCAATTGCAAGAAAAGGAGGAATCACCAGAAAAGAAACAATGAAATGGAGACAATTTATTAGAGAAAAAATTCAAAGTAATGGTTATAGGGGTGCTCAAACAACTTAGTGATAATTACAAGCAACTCAATAAGAATTATAAAGAACTCAGTGAAAACTACATAGGCATGAAAAAAGAGGCAGAAGCTATAAATAAAAGTCAGTGGAAATGAAGAATGATATAGCTGAAATGAAAAATACCCTGGAATGATTCAATAGTAGATTAGAAGAAGCTGATTAAAAGAAGCTGAAGACAGAATCAATGAGTTAGAAGACAAGGTAGAAAAAAACCCCCACACAATTAGAGAAGCAAATAGAAAACAAAAGTTAAAAGCCAGGAGGAGAGTTTAAGGGAGCTTTGGAAAAATATGAAATTTAACAACATTCACATCATAGAGGTACCAGAGAAGATTCAGAGAAAGAAATAGAGAACCTGTTTGAAGAAATAGAAAACATCCTTATGATGAAGGAAAAATCACACAAGTCCAGGAAACATAGAGAATACCAATCAATCCCAATAAACCCAAAAAGACCCACAACTAGACATATCATAATTAAAATGGCAAATGTTAAAGACAAAGAAAGAATCTTACAGGCAGCAAGAGAGAGATAGAAAGTTACCTATATCGGAGCTCCCATTAGACTGTCAGCTGATTTCTCAATACAAACACTACAGCCAGAAGGGAGTGGCATGGAATATATGAAGTAATGAAAAGCAAGGGACTAAATCCAAGACTACTCTATCCACAAGGCTATCATTCAAAATTGAAGGTGAAATAAAGAGCTTCACAGACAAAAAAATGCCTAAAAGACTTCACCCACAAAACCAGCACTGCAGGAAATGCTAAAGGGTGTACTGTAAGAAGAAGAAGAAGAAAAAGAGAGAGAAAGAGGAACACAGGCATAAAGAATTAAAATGGCAACAAATAAGTACCTATCAATAATAACCTTAAATGTAAATGGCTTAAATGCTCCAATCAAAAGGTAGTTGAATGGGTAAGAAAACATGGCCCATATATATGCTATCTACAAGAGACCCACCTTAGAACAAAAGACTCACACAGGCTGAAAATGAAGGGATGGAAAAAAAAAATTTTCCATGCAAATTGAAATGAAAAACACCAGAGGTAGCAATACTTATATCTGATAAAATAGACTTCAAAATAAAAACCATAGTAAGAGACAAAGAAAGTCATTATATAATATTAAAGGGAAAGATCCAACAAAAGGATATAACCAGGGAAAACATATAGGCATCTAATATAGGAGCACCAAAATACGTTTTAAAACTTCTGGAGGACTTTAAGAGAGAGACCAACAGCAATACAATCATAGTAGGGGATGTTAACATCCCACTGACATCACTGGATAGATCTTCTAGACAAAAAAAATGAACATGGAAACAGACCCTAAATGACACACTAGAACAGTTGGATTTAATTGATATGTATAGAACATTTCAACCCAAAGCTACAGAATATATATTCTTCTCAGGTGCACATGGGACATAATCAAAGATAGACCACATGTTAGGGCACAAACTAAGTCTCTACAAGTTCAAGAAGACTGAAATCACATCAAGCATCTTCTTGGATTTCAATGGCATTTCTAGTTTCAATGAAACTAGAAATCAATTACAATAAAAACACTCAAAAATGTTGAAACACATAGAGACTAAATAGCAAGTTAATAAACAATGAATGGGTTACCAATGAGATCAAGAAAGAAATAAAAAACTTCATAGAAACTAAAAACTTGAACACACAATAACACAAAATCTACGGGACACAGCAAAATAATACTTGAGAGAGAGATTCATATTATTAAAGGACTACTTCAAAAAACAAGAAAATTTTCTAATAAACTATCTAACACTACAACTTAAAGAATTAGAAAGAGAATAAAAAGAAAATCCCAGAGTAAGTACAAGGAAAGAAATAATAAAGACCAAAGGGAAAACAAAAAAACATAGAGACAAAAACAAATAAACAAACAAAAAGGTCAATGAAAGCAATAACTTGTTCTTTGAAAAGATAAACAAGATTGATCAACCTTTAGCCAGACTCACCAAGAAGCAATGAGAGAGGCCCCAAATAAATAAAATTAGAAACGAAAGAGGTGAAGTAATAACTGACACCACAGAAATACAAAGGATTGTAAGAAAATACTATGAACGATTATATGCCAACAGATTGGACAACCTAGGTGAAATGGAAAAATTCCTAGAATCATAGAGTCTTCCAAAAATCAAACAGGAAGAGTCAGAAAACCTGAACAGACCAATAACAACCAAGGAAACTAAAGATGTAATCAATAAACTCCCAGCAAACAAAAGCCCTAGTCTGGATGGCTTCACAGGGGAGTTTTACTAAATGTTCAAAGAAGAACTAACACCTATTCATCTCAAACTATTCCAAAAAATTCAAGAGGAAGAAAGACTTCCAAGCTCTTCTTATGAGGCTAGCATAATCTTAATTCCAAAACCAGATGAAGACACTACAAAGAAAGAAAATTACAGGCCAGTGTCCCTGGTGAACACAAGAGGCCAAAATCCTCAACAAAATATTAGCAGATAGAATCCAGAATTATATTAAAACATTTATTCCAATGTAGGATTTATCCTACGGCCAAGTAGGATTTATCACAGCCATCAAGGCTGGTATAATATTCACAAATCAATAAATAGGATACTCCACATAAACAAAATGAAAGATAAAAATCATATCATATCAATAGATGCTGAAAAACCATTTGACAATCTAGCACCCATTTTTGATAAAAGCTCCCAGCAAAGTGGGAATAGAAGGATCATACCTCAATATAATAAAGGCCAAATATGACAAACTTACAGTCAACATCATACTCAATGGGCAAAAACTTAAAATCATTTCCTGTAAGAACAGGAATAAGACAGGGATGTCTGCTTTTGCCACTATAGCTCAAAATAGTACTGGAAGTCTTAGCCACAGCAATCAGATAGAAGAAAAAATAAAAGACATCAAAATTGGAAGGGTGGAAGTAAAACTGTCATGATTTGTAGATGACATGATATTGTACATAGATAATCCTAAAGACTCCACCAAAAACTTACTAGATTTAATAAATGAATTCGGGCCCTGGCAGGTTTGGCTCAGTGATTAGAGCATTGGCCCATGGACCAAAGTGTCCCGAGTTAAATTTCTGTTCAAGGGCATGTAACTGAGTTGCAAGTTCAATACCCAGCACTGTTCGGGATCATGCAGGAGGCAACAAATTGATTTGTCTCTCTCATATTCATGTTTCTTTCACTCTTTCTCCTCCTCCCTCCCTTCCACTATATATACAACAGTAATAAAAAAATACCCTCGGGTGAATATTAACAACAACAAAAAAATGAATTCCACAAAGTAGCAGGATACAAAATTAACATCCAGAATCCGATGGTATTTTCATACAGCAATAATGAACAAACAAAAAGAGAAACTAAGGAAACAATCACATTTACCAGTACAACAAAATATTAAGATACCTAGAGCCCTGGCTGGTTTGGCTCAGTGGTTAGAGTGTTGGCTTGTAGACCAAAGAGTCACAGAATTGATTCTGGTCAAAGGCACATACATTGGTTGTGGTTTGGTCCCCGGCTCTGGTCAGGGTCATGTGGGAGGCAATCAATTGATGTGCCTCTCACATTGATGTTTCTCTCTCTCTCTCTGTCTCTTGCTACCTCTCCCTCTCCCTGTCTCAAGATAAATGGAAAAAAAAATATCCTTGGGTGAGAATTGAAAAAAAATTAAGATACCTAAAAATAAACTTAACCAAGGAGGTAAAGGACCTGTTTTCAGAAAACTACAGGACATTGAAAAACATAAATAGTGGATGTTATAAAAAAGCAGAAGCATATATTATGTTCATGGATTGGAAGAATCATCATCATTGAAATGTTCATAGTAGCCTGGCTGGTGTGGCTCAGTGGTTGAGCGTCGACCCATGCAACAGGAGGCTGCTGGTTTGATTCCTGGTCAGGACACATGCCCAGGTTGTGAGCCAAATCCCAAGTAGGGGGCATGCGGGAGGCGGCCAATTGATGTTCTCTCTCATCAATGTGTCTCTCTCTCATTCTCTCCCTTCCTCTCTCTAAAATCAATAAAGAAAAATATTAAATAAAAAAATGTTCATAGTACTCAAAGTAATCTACAGATTCCATGCAATCCCTACTAAAATACCAATGATGGGATTCCAAAATGACAGCAGAGTGAATGGAAGCTACACAGACCATCTCCCAGGACCAAACTGGAATTACACTAAAATAAAGACAAATCGTTGGGAAAAACCAACAGAAAAGCAACTGGAGAGGACCCATATAACCAGGGACAGAAAAAGGACACTAAATCAAGCCTGGTAGGAACTGCGAAGGCATGAGAAGGTGAGCTGGGCACCCGCAGAGAGCAGCAGTTTGTTGTAAGCAACTCCCTTGGGGTTAAAATCCCAAGCTGGCTCCACAGGACAGAAGGCTAGGACTGAGCACTAAATTAGCTACAGCCGCTCACCTTGGGCTCTGGCAGAGGGAGGGCAGATAGGACTGGAACTGTGTGGAAAGACTTGAGATTTGGAGGGCACTGGGAGTTTTTGTGATGAATCACTCCCTCCTATGATAGTAGCCCCAGACACCCAGGGAGAAGTAACAGCCCCTCCCTCAGAAATTTAACACCACCCACCCAGGCCAGAGAAACACAAATTGAGGCTCATTAACAGCCAGCAAGCATCTGCCCCCCACCCTCTGGAAGTCCTCTTAACCTGAACACCTGAGAAATTTTTTCATTCAGCTGAGGGCTACAATCCAAGGCTCAACAAGAAACTGGGATTAATAGCATCCAAGCAAAAAGGTGGAGGATAACTAAACCTTTCCTGGGCTTGCAAACCTACCATGAAAGTGAGACTTGACAGTGGTATTTATTATGGGTCCTCCCATTCTCATCCAAACTCAGTAGAGGAAGTCACAACCAGCAGAACACCAACACCCACAGGAAACATTTGGCAGACTCAAAAACACATTGGGACAGCCAAAATGGTGAAACAAAGAAACAAATCCCAAACGAAAGAACAAGATAATTTGATATAAGATGAAATAAATGAAAGGGAATTGAGCAATATATCAAAGGAAGAGTTCAGAGTAATAATTATGAGGAAACAAAAGAGCATGAGTAAACATATAAAAGCATTGAAAACCAAACAACTGGAAATAAAGAATGACATAACAGAAATAAAAAACACATTGGAAGGAATAACCAGCAGAGTAGAGGAGGCCAAGGATTGGAAGTGAATTAGAGGAGGCAGTGAATTAGAAGACAGGGCAGAAAAAATCGCCCAGTCAGAAAACCAAAAAGAAAAAACAATTAAAAAACAGGAAGATAGTGTAACAGAACTCTGGGACGATATGAAATGTAATAATACCAACATCATAGGAGTTCCAGAAAAAAAAAAGAAAATGAGCAAGAGTTAGACAATATATTTGAATAAATAGTGACAGAAAACTTCCCTAACTTGGTGAAGCAAAAGGCATACAAGTACAAGAAGCACTGCGAGCCCCAAGTAAGAAGAACCCAAACAGGGCCACACCAAGACACATAATAATTAAAATGCCAAAAATTAAAGACAAAGAGAGAATCCTAAAGGCAACAAGAGATAAGCAACAGGTTACCTACAAAGAAACCTCCATAAGGCTCTCAGCTGACTTCTCAACAGAAACACTATAGGCCAGAAGGGAATGGCATGAAGTAATCAAGGTCATGGAAAACAAGGATCTGAATCCAAGACTACTCTATCCAGCAAGGCTATTAGTCAAAATAGAAGGTGAAATAAAGAGCTTCTCAGACAAAAGGACTAAAGAAATATATTATCAAAAAACCAGCACTGCAAGAAATGTTAAAAGGACTACTGTAATTAATAGAAAAAACAGAAAGAAAAATATAACCACAATAAAAAAAAATGGCAATAAATAAGTACATATCAATAATAACCTTAAATGTAAATGAATTGAACACTCTGATAAAAAGACACAGAGTAGCTGATTGGACAAGAAAGCAATATTCATATATATTGTTTACAAGAGACACACCACACAACAAAAGACTCACACAAGTTGAAAGTGAAAGGATGGAGAAAATCTTCAATGCGTACGGAAATGAAAAAAAGAACTGAGGTAGCAATACTAATATCTGATAAAATAGACTTTAAAATGAAGGCCATAACTAGAGACAAAGAAAGCCACTATATAATATTGAAAGGATCTATCCAACAGGAAGATATAACCTTGGTAAACATATATGCACCCAACATAGGAGCATCAAAATATATTAAAAAACTTCTGGAGAACTTCAAAGAAGAAACTGACAGCAATACAATCATAGCAGGGGATTTCCATACCCCACTAACATCACTGGATAGATCCTCTGTTCAAAAAATTAACAAGGAAACAGAGACTCTGAATGATTCACCACATCAAATGGATTTAATAGATATCTACAGAGAATTACAACTTGAAACTGCAGAATTCACATTCTTCTCAAGTGCACATGGGACATTCTCAAAGACAGACCAATGTTGGGACACAAACTAAATCTCTACAAGTTCAAAAACATTGAAATCATATCAAGAATCTTCTCAGATGACAATGGCATGAAACTAGAAATCAATTACAACAAAAACACACATAAACATTTAAACACAGGGAGGTTAAATAGCATGTTATTAAACAATGAATGGGTTACCAAGGAGATCATGGAAGAAATTAAAAACTTCCTGGAAACCAATGAAAATGAACACAATCTATGGGACACAGTAAAAGCAGTCCTGAGAGGGAAGTTTATAGCACTACTGGCCTACCTCAGAAAACAAGAAGCATTTCTTTCTTTCTCTCTTTTTTATTTAAAAAAAATTTTTTTTCTTCATTGATTTTACTTTTTTTTTTTTATCCTCACCTGAGGACATTTTTGCATTTATCTTCAGATAGAGCATGAGGGAGAGAGGGAGGAAAAGAGAGAGAAACATCGATGTGAGAGAGACACGTCGAGTGGTTGCCATCCACAGGACCACAACCAGGGTCAGGGACAAACTGCAACCAAGGTATGTGCCCCTAGCCGGAACTGAACCCGGGCCTCTCAAGTCCATGGCCAACGCTCTAACCGCTGAGTTGAACCAACCAGGGCTCTTTATTGATTTTAGAAAGAGAGGAAGGGAGAGGGAGAGAGCTAGAAACATTGAAGACAAAGAAAACATTGACTGGCTGCCTCCTGCATGCCCCTCACTGGGGATTTGGCCCACAACCTGGGCATGTGCCCTGACTGGGGCTCGAACTGGTGACCTCTTGGTGCATGGGTCGATGCTCAACCACTGAGCCACACCAGCTGGGCAGGAAACAAGAAATATTTCTAACTGACTATCTAACCTCACAACTGAAAGAACTAAAAAGCAAACAAAAAGAAAAACCCAGAGCAAGTAGAAGGAAAGAAATAGTAAAGATCAGAGCAGAAATAAACAAAATAGAGGGAAAAAAAAAAAAAAAAAACAGTTCAAAAGATCAATGGAACAAAGAGCTGCTCTTTGAAAAGATAAACAAGATTGATGGACCCTTAGCTAGATTCATTAAACAAAGAGAGAAGACCCAAATAAACAAAATCAGAAACAAAAGAGAAGTAACATCTGACACCACAGAAATACAAAGGTTCGTTTACATATACTGTGAACAATTATACACCAACAAATTGGACAATCTAGGGAAAATGGACAAATTGCTAGAAACACACAGTCTCCCAAAACTAAACAGGGAAGAGATAGAAAACTTGAACAGACCAATAACAACTAAGGAAATTGAACATGTAATCAAGAATCTCCTAGCAAACAAAACCCCAGGCCTCGACAGCTTCACGGGGGAATTTTACCAAACATTCAAAAAACAACTTACACCCATGCTCCTCAAACTATACCAAACAATTCAAGAAGAAAGAACTTACAAACTTGTTTTATGAGACATCATATAATTCTAACTCCAAAACCAGATAAAGACACTACAAAGAAAGAAAACACCCTGATGAACATAGGTGCCGAAATTCTTAACAAAATATTAATAAATCGGATTGAGCAACACATTAAAAAAAATTAGTCACCATGACTAAGTGGGATTCATCCCAGGGATGCAAGGCTGGTACAATATTTGCAAATCAATAACTGTGATACACCACATAAACAAAAGGAAAGATAAAAACCACATGATCATATCAATAGATGCTGAAAAAGCATTTGACAAAATCCAGCACCCATTTCTGACAGAAACACTCAACAATGTAGGAATAGAGGGACATATCTCGACATAATAAAGGCCTACAGTCAACATCATACTCAATGGAAAAACACTTAAAGCATTTCCCTTAAGAACAGGAACAAAACAGGGATGCCTACTTTCGACACTCTTATTTAACATAGTACTGGAAAACTTAGCCACAGCAATTAGAAATGAAGAAAACATAAAAGGAATCCAAATTGGAAAGGAGGAAGTGAAACTGTCACTATTTGCAGGTGACATGATATTGTACATAGATAACCCTAAAAACTCCATTACAAATCTAGCTTTAATAAACAAATATGACAAGGTAGTAGGATACAAAATTAACATGAAGAAATCGATGGCATTCTTATACACCAATAATGAACTAACAGAAAGAAAAACTAAAAAGACAATCCCATTTACCATTGCAGCAAAATAATTAAGATACTTAGGACTAAGCTTAACCAAAAAAGTAAAGGACCTATTTGCAGAAAACTACAGGACACTGAAAAAAGAAATAGAGGAAAATGTAAGAAAGTGGAAGCATATACCTTGTTAATGGACTGGAAGAATTAACATCATTAAAATGTCCATACTACCCAAAGCAATCTATAGATTCAATGCAATCCCCATTAAAATACCAACAGCATATTTCACAGAACTAGAACCAATATTCCAAAAGTATATATGCAACCAGAAAAGACCTGAACAGCCACAGCAATCTTGAAAAAGAAGAACAAAGTAAGTGGGATCACAATACTATTTATCAGGTTATACTACAAAGCCACTGTAATCAAAACAGCCTGGTACTGGCATATAAATCAATGGAACAGAGCAGAGAACCCGAAAATTGACCAAAGAGATTATGCTCAATTAATATTTGACAAAGGTGGCACAAGAGCATACAATGGAGTAAAGAAAGCCTCTTTAATAAATGGTGTGGGAAAATTAGACAGCTACATGCAAAAAAAAAAAAAAAAAAAAAAAAAAAATGAAACTAGACCAGCAACTTACACAATACATAAGAATAAACTCAAAATGGATAAAAAAAAACCTTAAATGTGAGTCGTGAATCCATAAAAATCCTAGAATAAAGTATAGGCAACAAATTTTCACACATTACACGCAGCAGAATTTTCAGATACAACACTTAAGGCAAGAGAAACAAAGGAGAAAATTAATACACAAGGTTACATCAAACTAAAAAGCTTCTGCACTACCATGAAAATGGAAAGGGAACCCACTATATGGGAGGGCATAACTGCCAATGATACATTAGATAAAGGGTTAATTTCCAAAATATACTCATACAACTCAACAAAAGGAAGACAAAGAATCCCATTGAAAAATGGGCAGAGGACCTAAACAGACACCCCTCCAAACAGGACATACAAATGGCCAAGTGACATATTAAGAAATGCTC
Organism: Molossus molossus; assembly: GCF_014108415.1. Taxonomy (NCBI): domain Eukaryota; kingdom Metazoa; phylum Chordata; class Mammalia; order Chiroptera; family Molossidae; genus Molossus; species Molossus molossus. Next base: position 50,403,935 of record NW_023425355.1, read on the forward strand.
AATGTCACTAATCATCAGAGATAGAAATTAAAATAACTATGAGGTATCACCTCACACCTGCCAGAATGGCTGACATTAACAAATCATCAAACAACAAGCACTGGCCAGGGTGTGGAGAAAAGGGGACTCTAGTACACTGCTGGTGGGAATGCAGACTGGTGCAGCCAGTATGGAAAAACATATGGTGTTTCCTCAAAAAATTAAAAATTGAACTGCCAGTTGACCCTGTGATGCCACTTCTAGGAATACATCCTAAGAAGCTTGAAACACCAATTAGAAAGAATATATGTACCCCTACAATCATAGCAGAACTATTTATAATTGCTAAGATTGGGAAACAGCCTAAATGTCCATCAATAGATGAGTAAATAAAAAAGCTGTGGTATATATACACATGCTGCTCTACGAAAGAAAGATCTCTTATCCTTTGAGATGACATGGAGGGACCTGGAGAGCATTATGCTAAGCAAAAGAAGCCAATCAAAGAAAGACAAATACCACATGATTTCACTTATTTGTGGAAAATAATGAACAAAAAAAGCTGATGAACAAATTAAACGCAGAGTCATCTAAAGGAGTAGTGAGGTTCACACTGACCAACTTCAGAGGAAGAGGACAGGGGGGAGGGATGAGATAAACCAAGGAACTTATATGCATGTATGTGTAACCAATGGACATAGACAACAATGTTTGGGGGGTGGGGAGGCGGGATAGGGAGGAGGTTGTCTGTGGGGGAAAAGAAGAAACATCTGTAACAAAAATTAATTAATTAATTAATTAATTAATTAATTAAAATACCAATGGCATACATCACAGTTCTAGAACAAATACTCCAAAAGTTCATATGGAACCATAAGAGACCCTGAGTATCCACAGCTATCTTGAAAAAGAGGAACAACATTAGAGGGATCACAATTCCAGATTTCAGGTCATATTACAAAGCCATTGTAATCAAAACAACCTCATATTGGCACAAAAACAGACATATAGATCAATGGAACCAAACAGAGAACCCAGAAATTAACCCAAGACATTATACCCAATTAAAATTAGACAAAGAAGGCAAGAGCATACAATAAAGATAGTTTCTTCAGTAAACGATGTTGGGAAAACTGGACAGCAACATGCAAAAAAATGAAACCAGACTACCAACTTAATCCACACACAAACTCAAAATGAATAGAAGACTTAAATGTAACTCATGTAACCATAAAAATTCTAGAAGAAAAAGTAGGTAGCAAAATCTCAGATATCACAAGTAGCAGAATTTTCACCCATACATCGCTTATGGCAAGAGAAACAAAGAAAAAAAATCAATAAATGGGACTACATTAAGTTAAAAAGCTTCTGCACAGCAAAGAAACAAGTATCAAAATGAACGGGGAATCCACTGTATGAGAGAACATATCTGGCAATGATATATTGGATAAGGGGTTAATTTCCAAAATGTATAGAGTGCTCATACAGCTCAACAAAAGGAAGACAGAGAACCCAATTAAAAAGTGGGCAGAGGACCTAAATAGACAGTTCTCCAAACAGGACATACAAATGGCCAACAAACATATGAAAAATGCTAAACATCACTAATCATCAGAGACACAAATAAAATGACTATGAGGTAACACCTCACACCTGCTAAAATGGCTACCATCAAAAAATCATCAAACAATAAGTGCTGATGAGAAAGTGGAGAAAAGGGGACTCTAGTACCCTGTTGGTAGGAATGCAGACTGGTGCAGCCACTATGGAAAACAATACAGTATTTCCTCAAAAAATTCAAAATAGAACTGTCATTTGACCGTGATCCCACTTCTAGGAATATACCTTAAAAATTCTGAAACACCAATCAGAAAAATATATGCACCCTATGTTCATAGCAGCATTATTTACAACAGGTAAGAACTGGAAACAGCCCAAGTGTCCATCCATCAGCAGATGAGTGGATAAAAAGCTGTGGTACATTTACACAATAGAGTACTATGCAGCTGTAAGAAAAAAGATCTCTTACCCTTTGAGACCACATGGAGAGACCTGAAGAGTACTATCCTAAGTGAAATAAGCCAGTCAAAGAAAGACAAGTACCACATAATCTCACTTATTTGTGGAATATCATGAATAAAATAAGCTAAGGAGCAAAATAGATCCAGAATCATGGAAGTAGGGAACAGACTGACAAACCTCAGAGGGAAGGGTGGTAGGTAGGGCTGTAAGAGATAAAAGAAAGAACTTATATACAAATATGCATAACCAAGGGACACAGACAACACTGTAGTGAAGGTGGGGGGTGGGGGCGGAAGTAGGGAGGAGGTTGTCTATGGGGAAAAAAAGGGCAGACATCCATAATATCTTCAATAATAAAGTTAAACTTTTTAAAAACTGTGGGGATAATAACTGGTTCTGAGAAGGTGGAAATAAAGGTTCCCAATGATTCATTAATGCTAGCAAGTAGAAAATATATGTTTAACCTGGAACTTTCTGTTTAAGGTTCAGCCCTTGATAAAAGCATGAACAATAAAAACCTGAATGTTGCCATTATAAACTGTCCAGATTTAATGAATTAATGCATGTAAAGTAATTATACACAGCCTTGTACATACCAAGTATATACATATCAATAAATGTTAGCTATTATTACCGGTACTACTACAAATTGTATAAACTCCAAAATGCCTAAAATATTATAGTAGATAAACATGAGTTTTCTAACCAATAGAGAAAAATATTATGAATATTACTTTATCTATCTATCTATCTATACACACACACACACATATACTTTACATATATGTAGAGATTAGATAGTTTTTTTGATGTGGGTTAATTCTTGCTCCTATCCTAAGGTCTATATAACAGCAGAATAGCCATAATTGGTGAACATTAATATAAGAGCCCAACCCACAGATCACTGAGATGACCTGGAAGGTTTAACAAGAATCAATGGACTACACTGTATAATTAAGTAATGTTGAAATGGAAAATAGAGTTAAATATCACCCCCAACACAAACACACACACACACTATTTATACTCTCAGATGTCTTTCTGAGACAATGACTCTAATTTTGGAAAAAAATCTATTACTCACCACAGCAAAGACAAAGTCAAGATACTTAATGTTGCTACTGTTCAGTCTAAGTAGAGCAGTTTGAGAATGGCAGCTGCCAGTAAAGTCAGTTGTATTGGGGTTGATGTTAACAACTGAAGCAACCTTTAGTGAAAGAAGAGGAAGGAAAGGTACAGATTAACCATAAATGTCTACAACAAAACCTTATACTCTAATAAGACCAACTTCAGTGGAGAACCAAAAAACCCTTTAGTCTGGATACTTAAGTTTATGATGTCTTACTTTCAAACAAAGTTGGCACAGGCCCTCAAGCTATGACTCAGAGGACTTTAAACAACAACAACAACAAAAAAAGCGAAAGAAGCTTCCTTAGTAATGAGCCAAATTAAAATACACATAATTTATGGAGCATAAGAGCCATCTGTCTGGCCTGTTAATGTCATGGGATTTATTCATTGGTACGCCCCCTGTTGCCTCAGTGGAACACTGCAATTAGAAGTGCCATCCTGTACTTGAACAACATCTGTCTGATTTAAGTCATCAAATAGCTGGAGAAACAGACAGGTGCCCTATTCCCACACATCAACCTACAGTGCATGTTTCAGATATAAGTGTGAAGGACTTATGTTTAAACAGACTGAAATAACAATCAACTCTGATATTCTCTATTCTACTGATGGCAAATAGAATCTAAGCTCAAAGAGTCCTTTAAACTGCTAGATTTCCTGCTGCCTGAGATAACATTTTGATAACGACATTAACTCTTCCTGGTTATAGTAACTCCAAACTCATCAAAACTCAGTGAGTCAATATCAAATCTTCACTTAAAACACCATGATTCTCGTAATACTACTCTTGAGCTGAATGCAGGACACACTATTTGAAAGGAGATGGGAATAGAATGTATCCATAAAAATCAACAACCATACTTCATCTTGAGTGATATAGACAACTATACCTTATCATGAGTCATGTTCAGCTGCAGACCCATGGTAGCCAGAAGACAAGTGCCATTGCTATTATTAACCGAATAGGATCCAATCTCTGGTTTTTCCTTTGGAGTGGGTGTTGTAGTAGGAGATGGCAAACTGGTAGGAACAATGGGCACCATAGTGGTTGTTTTGTCTTTATCACACAAAAACTCTAAAACAAACAAAAGACAAAATAAACTAAAGCAGATTTTTTCTTAATTCATAAAGCCAGGGAAGAACAAAATATTTCTCATAATAGCAGTCCAAAAGAAGGGAAGGGAATACTTTGATAGTGTATTTGAAAATAAATGAGGTAGAGTTCTTAAACTGCTACTTCATATGCAGACAATCTCTAAGTTATGACACAGCAGACAGGCTCCAGGCACATCCAAATTCTTTATCTACTAGCACATGGCCAGCCACACAGCCATCTTTTCAGACCCTTAAATCCCCTTATTCTCAAAGAACTTCATCTGCCTCTTATGTGAAAATCATAAATTTAAGTTTGAAAAAATTTTACTCCAACCTAGGCCTGTCCTCTTCTTTCCCACATACAACCACTATAAGATAGTATTTACTAGAATAAAGTTTAGAAATCATTGAAGGATTTAAATACAAATGAACCTTTTATTTGTGTCACCCCTATAGCAAATCATAGGCAGTTAACCTCTTTTTACTTTTTATCTTATTTAATTAATTAATTTTTGTTACACATGATTCTCCCCCCCCCAACACTGATTCCCCCCTCCCCCTCCCCGCCCTGTCTCCAGCTTTGTTGTCCATGTCCATTGTTCATGCATACTTGCATATAAGTTCTGTGGTTTATCTCTCCCCTACCAACCTCCCTTTCTGGGGATTTTCAGTCTGTACCCCACTTCCATGTCTCTGGGACTACCCCATTCCTCAGACTGTTATGTTCATTATGTTCCACAAATAAGTGAGATCATATGGTACTTGTCTTTCTCTGTTTGGCTTCTTTTGCTTAGGATAATACTTTCCAGGTCCCTCCTTGTCGTCTCAAAAGATAAGAGATCTTTCTTTCTTACAACTGCATATTACTCCATTGTGTATTATGTACCATAGCTTTTTCATCCATTCGTTTACTGATGGACATTTGGGCTGTTTCCAGATATTAGCTATTGTAAATAATGCTGCTACGAACATGGGGATACATATACTCTTTCTGATTGGTGTTACAGGCTTCTTAGGGTTTATACCTACAAGTGGAATTACTGGGTCAAATGGCAGTTCCATTTTTAATTTTTTGAGGTAACACCATATTGTTTTCCATAGTGGTTGCACCAGTCTGCATTCCCACCAGCAGTGTACTAGAGTCCCCTTTTCTCCATACCATTGCCAACACTTGTTGTTTGATGATTTGTTGATGGCGGCCATTCTGACAGGTGTGAGGTAATAACTCATTGTTGTTTTAATTTGCATCTCTCTGATGATTAGTGATGTTGAGCATTTCTTCATATGTCTCTTAGCCATTTGTATGTCCTGTTTGGAGAGGTGTCTATTGAGTTCCTTTGCCAATTTTTAATTGGGTTCTTTGTCTTCCTTTTGTTGAGTTGTGTGAGCACTCTATATATAATGAAAATTAACCCCTTATCTGATATATCATTGGCAATGATGTTCTCCCATATAGTGGTTGCATTTCCATTTTGATGATTGTATCTTTTGCTGTGCAGAAGCTTTTTAGTTTGATGTAGTCCCATGTGTTCATTTTTTCCTTTGTTTCTGTTGCCTTAGGTGATAAATCAGTGAAAATTCTCCTGTGTATGATGTCTGAAATTTTGTTGCCTACAGTTTCTTCTAGGATTTTTATGGATTCATGAGTCACATTTAAGTCTTTTATCCATTTTGAGTTTATTCTTGTGTAGGGTGTTAAGTTGATGTTCTAGTTTCATTTTTTTGCATGTAGCTGTCCAATTTTCCTAACACTATTTATTAAAGAGGCAGTCTTTATTCCATTGTATGCTCTTGCCACCTTTGTCAAATATTAATTGAGCATAATGTCTTGGGTGCATTTCTGGGTTCTCTATTCTGTTCAATTGATCTCTCTGCCTGTTCTTATGCCAGTACCAAGCTGTTTTGATTACAGTAGCTTTGCAGTATAACCTGAAATCTGGTAATGTGATCCCTCCAACTTTGTTCTTTTTTTTCAAGATTGCTGTGGATATTCAAGGTCTTTGACCTGTAGTTTTCTGTGAATAGGTCCTTTATTTCTTTGGTTAAGTTTATTCCTAGTTATCTTAATATTTTTTCTGTGATGGTAAATGGGATTTTTTTTTAGTTTATCTTTCTGTGAGTTCATCATTGGTGTATAAGAATGCTGTGATTTCTTGACGTTAATTTTGTATCCTGCCACTTTGCCAAATTCATTTATTAAGTCTAGTAAATTGTTGATGGAGTCTTTGGGGTTTTCTACGTATAGTATCATGTCATCTGAAAATAATGACAGTTTCATCTCCTCCTTTCCTATTTGGATCCCTTTTATTTTTTCTTCCTGTCTGATTGCCGTGGCTAAGATTTCCAGTACTATGTTAAATAAGAGTGGCGAAAGTGGGCATCCTTGTCTTGTTCCTGTTCCTAAGGGAAATGCTTTTAGTTTTTGCCCATTGAGTATGATGCTGGCTGTAGGTCTTTAATACATGGCCTTTATTATGTCGAGATATAATCTCTCTATTCCCAGATCGCTGAACGTTTTTATCAGAAATAAGTGCTGGATTTTGTCGAATGCTTTTTCAGCATCTATTGATATGATCATTATGATTTTTATCTTTTATTTTGTTTATGTGGTGTATCACATTTATTGATTTGCAAATATTGCACCAGCCTTGCATCCCTGGGATAAATCCCACTTGGTTATTTTGGATAATTTTTTTGATGCATTGCTGGATTCGATTTGCTAGTATTTTGTTCAGGATTTTGGCATCTATGTTCATCAGGGATACTGGTCTGTAGTTTTCTTTCTTTGTAGTGTCTTTTTCTGGTTTTGGAATTAGAATTGTGCTGGCCCCACAAAACGAGTTTGGAAGTCTTCCTTCTTCTTGAATTTTTTGGTATAGTTTGAGGAGAATGAGTATTAGTTCTTCTTTGAATGTTCTGTAGAATTCCCCCGTGAAGCCATCCGGGCCTGGTATTTTGTGTGCTGGGAGAGTCTTGATTACATCTTCAATTTCTTTTGTTGTTATTGGTCTTTTCAAGTTTTCTATCTCTTCCTGGTTTAGTTTTGGGAGACTATGTGTTTCTAGAAATTTGTCCATTTCACTTAGATTGTCGAATGAGTTGCCATATAATTGTTCATAATATTTTTTAACAATCCTTTGTATTTCTGTGGTGTCAGTTATTATTTCTCCTCTTTCATTTCTGATTCAACCTCTTTTTAGGAAGTGTTGGTAGTTTCCCAGAACTGGTAAATGAAAAATTATTTCATTTCCATAAAGTCTTAAAAAACCAATTCATAAAATTCAAAATTAGAATCCAGAAATTTAATTTCTATGCTTTTGTCTTGGATCTTCAAAAGCGAAAGAGCTGAGGATCACATACTATTTGAGGATTTGTTCAAAGACTACGTTATATCAGCTGAAAACACTATGTGCAGAGCATTTTCAAATATCTTTCCACGAGAGGTACATTATAAACTTAAAATGGCAAGTTCCACAAGAATAAGAATTGTTATTATTTATAAAAATTTTACAGTCCTGTGTAAACTATGAATAAGTTTTAGTATGATTCACGCTTGCAGGTAACAACTTCAACAAAGCTACCTGGTATACTCATCTGAAATTAGAACCCAAGTACAGAAATATATACTTTAAGTAGTTACCTTTTGTGCTCACTGTGCCATTTTGGACATAAGCTTGTACATGAACATCCCAATAGTGCTGGACAACCATGTTCTCTTGTAAAGTCAATATAGCATTGCATCTAAAGATGTCATCCAATGGAATTCTGAATGCCACAGGATAATGAACAGTAAAAACTCCTGTAAAAAAGATTAACAACAGCTGTTTTCAAGAAGGTAGGAAAAAGGTAATAATGTAAATATATATTATACGTTCTTCTCTTCTGTGTGCCTACCCCACCCCATCCCTGAAGTGACAAAGGACATGGCATCTTTAGGGAATGATACATTCACTGTAGCTAAAACAGGGCGTAAGAGAAAAGACACAATGGGGGTTAGAAAGGGAAGACAAGTTTGCAGGTGGTTACACTCTGAAGTATCTTATATGATCTAAGGACAGTCTAATTGGGATTTATTTTGTTAGCAATGGAAAGTCAGCTTCAGTTTTTAAAGATGGAAATAAACAACGCATGTATAATTTATTTTAAGGGAAACAGCAAAATTGCAGAGGGTAGGTAGGAGAGAAAAATGGTAAGAAAAGTCATTTAAGAGGGAAACCAGTTAGAAGGCTGTTGACATGGTTAAGGTGAAAAGCAAGGAGGGGGATACCTAAACTAAGATACGTAGGGGCAGTAGGAAGAGAGCAAAGAGGCCAAACTGAAAACACATATCTAAGGTAGAATCAACAGGACAGTGACAAAACAAGGAAGACAGATGCATTAATCAGGGATTTTGTAGTAAATCCTTATTTTTGTGCTACTATCCCAGAGTAAGTTATGCTAACTGCATGAACTTTTGGAACCTCTTCTTGATAGAATTTAAAAACTATTCAATTTCATAAAATCTTCAGAATGTGAAAGCAATACGTTATAGCTATTCTGTACAGAGTTTTTATTATAATTCCTATAGTAAAACTTCAAGACTGTGATCACACTTATCCACACAAATGACTTAGTTTCTATTGGAGAAGCATCAAAGGAGGAAGGTACTATTCAAGGTCCATAATATAGACTGCCTTCATAATATAGGCTCTCAATCATGTAGCAAGACAGCCAATTAATGCTGCTTTGGCTCCCCCTAATGGTCAAAGGAAAAAAATTTTTAACCAATGAACTAGAACATTTTTCTTCGAAACTGTTTTCACCGTTAATGTAAGTGAACAAATATATGAACTCGCTGTATATAGATAGACCTCAAAAACAAACAGTGAAAAAACAAGTTGTGGAAATATTAGAATTACACTATAAAATTATCATTTTAAACGATGTATTGTTTATGAACATATATATCAACATATGTATTAGTCAAGTATGAACACATGGATAAGAAGGCTAGACCCCAAATTCATGAAAATGGTTACCTCTCAGGAGTCAGGGAGGAAAATGGCTCAGGAGTGAGTACAAAGGAAACCTCAAGTATATCTGTAATATTTTATTTCTTTAAATAAAAAGATGAGGCAAATATGAAAAACGATGGCATTTACTAATTCTGGGTAATGGATACATGTGGGCCTGTTATATTAGTCTTGGTATTTTTCTGTATTTTAATCATGAAAAACACTTTAAAGAAAACAGTAATTTCAAAGTCACTTCAATGATCAGGTGCCTAAAAAGAAAACACTAAATTATTTCAAAAACCATCAACAGTCCATTTAAAGAAGCCCTTTTAAATTTCAAAGTTTCAAAATATTACACAGATGCTAGTAATAAAAAAAAATCTGCATTCTCCTTTGTTTAAAATAAAAAGTGGGTGAGATATGTGTTAACATTTAGAGTCCAAAGTTTTCCCATCAAATCTATCAGATTAAACCCCTCCTCCTTTTCCTGCTACCCCCTTGGTCCAGGCACTCATTACATCATACCTTAATTACTCTAACAGCCTCTGAAGTTGTGTAGTCTCCTCACTTCAAGATGAATCCTGCAGAACATTCTTTATAAACTGTCTCTGCTTTTGTTGTATCATTCTCCTGATAAAAATCTAAAATGGTTCCCCAGTGCCTATCTCATCAAGCTAAATAGCCTTTCCTTGGCTTCCAAGGCCCCATATAATTTAGATCCACTGCCACCCAGCCAACTTGATTTTCTTGCTGCTACGCACACAGCCTCTATTTTAATCAGACAGCTCTCCAATTACTGCTGCACATACTATGCTTCTCTCTGCTGGAAATAAACTGTTCAAAATTCTCCGCGTATCCAAATTCTACATTTTCAGAGTTTCAGCTCAGGTCCTACTTTTCACTCCTCCAACACACACAGACCTCTCCTTTCTCTGTGCTCTTTGTTAATCAGGACCCCTTGTGAGAACACTTTAAATCCGGCCTCTTAACAACAGGCTCAGGGACTATGTACAATGTGCAAATTTCACTCTGTACTTTGAGAGAAAGGACGTAAAGCTTCTCTCACATTGTCAGAAAATATTTGAGCCCTCCACCCTACCCCAAGCACAAACAACAAATTCACACAGATCTCAATGCTTTCCAATTTATCCATGTACTTGAAAAAATAATTTCACTTTGTCTCTCCAACTAGTTTTTAAGCTCCTTGAAAGTGAGGGGCAAATCTTACACTAGTTCTGAAATACAATGTAGGGCACAAAACTAAATATATAAGATATCCCATAACAAACTTGCTTTAGTTATCTTCTCAAACTAGGAGATTAGTAAAAAGGAAACTAGGATTTGATTTCCAAGTCTTGGTCTGTGATATCTCCCATTTTATATGAGCACATTCACTTCTAGGTCTTTAAAATATGATCTTTTTATATCCATATATCCAAATGAGTCATTTATCCCCATGTCTAGGCAACTGAAGCCCATGTACCTATTTCTGGGGTCAGAATGAAATTATACCAATGAGAAATGCTAAGCTACTACAAACACCATGTTAACTCAACTTCAACAGAGGTGTAAGAAAGGAGAGAAATCTATTCCTAATACAATGGAAATCTCCATTATCCATGCCTTAAAAATATTTTAATACACATTTCAGTCCTAGTATTTTACAAGGGTGACCTAATTGCCAATGCTTTCCCCAAGGTCATGTTGACCTGAAATTGTCTCAAAACAGCAGCATATTTTTTAAATCATCATTTACTTTTCAATCAAAATCCTATCTAAATGGTAAAAAGATTTGAACATGAAGTATTTCTATTGTTCTCAGATTACTGAACTTGTACACATTAAAAATAGTTATTAGTAAAGGATTTGCTCATTGATTCATCATTTGTTGAGTGCCCACTATTGAATGAAATAAATTGTAATAGTTAAGTGTATAAACTATAGTTCAATAGACTTTGGTTCAAAAAACAGTTCATCTGCCCCGCTGGTGTGGCTCAGTGGTTGAGTGTCGACCCATGCACCAAAAGGTCGCCAGTTCTATTCCCAGTCAGGGCACATGCCCAGGTTGTGTGCCCAATCCCCAGTGGGGGGCATGCAGGAGGCAGCCAATCAATGTTCTCTCTCATTGATGTTTCTATCTCTCTCTCCCTCTCCCTTCCTCTCTCTAAAATCAATAAAGGGAAAAAAAAGAATGTCTTTGATAAAGCAGTAAAAATTATTAAAAGAAACAAAACAGCTCATCCACTTACTAGCCTATGTAACCTTTGGGAATGTCACTTAATCTCATCAGGCCTCATTCCTTTTACCTATAAAGTTGGGATAATATCTACTTCTCAGGCTGACTGGTAAGGATTAAGTGAGATGCTGCTGGTAACACATTTAGGATACTACCGGCTACAAAGTACAGCAAATACCATTACTGTGTTGAACACTGTTGGGAAGGATACAAAACAAAGTTTCCATTCTAGTTAGAAAGACAGACATGCATAAGGATGATTTTTAAATTATTCATATTTTTATTATTACTGAACAGCAAGAGACCATAACACAAATCCAATTACCTTTCTCTTTAGCATCAGGAAATGTTGTGTTATCATGAGTGTCATAGGAAAATGAGATGTTTTCAATTGAATAAGTAGACACCTCCTTTGTAAAATTCACAGTCCAGGAAAAACCAGATCCAAATTGCACCTCAATTTTGGGACCATTCTGGTCATCCCCACAGGTGCTTCCATTGTATGTTGCATTGCCAAGGCCTGAAATGGTTACAGTTTTCTAAAAGAAAAAGAAGTTTGATTTGTGGATGATTAGATAAAGATGTGGTACATACATACAGTTGAATACTACTCAGCTATAAAAAGATAAAAGTATTGCCATTTATGACAACGTGGATGGATCTTAAGATTATTATGCTAAATGAAGTAAGCCAGATGGAAAAGGACAAAAATCATAAGATTTCACTCATATATGGAATAGAAAATAAAAAGTAACAAACTAACAAAAACCAGCTCATAGATACAGACAACAGAATGGTGGTTACCACAGGGGAAAGAGAGTGGGGGAGAGTGATGTGGGTAAAGGGCATCAAATATATGGTTATGGAAGGAAACTAGACTTTGAGTGTTGAGCATACAATGCAATATACAGATTATGCATTATAATTTTGTACACCTGAATATTATATAATGTTATTAATCAATGTTACCCCAAATAAATTTAATAGTAATATAAATAAATAAATAAACAAAAGAGATGAGGTTGGAAAAGGAAAAGAAGTTTGGAGGTAAGGAGCAAACAGGCAGTAATGAGCACAAGCATTTTCGCAGGATGTACTACTTCAGTCTACATCACACATCTCCTGTGGCTAGGTTGCCCTTTGCCTGACTTGCGTGTAAACCAGTCTTGGATTCCTCAGCTACACACAGTCCTCTGGACAAATTCGTGTACTATGTCTAAAAGGAAAAGGAAAACTGGCTTGAACTTCTGTTAAGTTGATTTTTTAAAAAATCAGGTTGTAAGCAGATAGGACCTTAACTAAAAATAAATAAATAAAAAGGCAAATGGATTAAGAAGTACTGCCAAAAAGGGGGATTTTTTAATAGCAAGCTATTAAAAAAGGGACAAGCTTTGATGTTAATACATGTTAAAAACATTACAGAAGTAGTCAGAACACCATAGAGTTTTCAGATCATTTGCCCTTAAGCAACTCCAAAAAAAACTTAAAAAAAACAATGAATTAAAATATTCTTTCCGCCCTGGCCGGTTTGGCTCAGCGGTTAGAGCATCGGCCTGTGGTCCGGAGAGACCCAGGTTCGGTTCCCGCTAAGGGCACATACCGAGGTTGCAGTTTGTCCCCGGCCCTGGTTGGTTGTGCGGGTGGCGACCACTCGATGTGTCCCTTTCACATCGATGTTTCTCTCTCTCTCCCTTCCTCTCTCTCCCTCCCACTCTACCTGAACAAAAAATGGAAAAATGTCCTCGGGTGAGGATGTTAAAAAAAATATATATATATATTCTTTCCAACACTGATCAAAATACATTCAAAGATACATGTTTAAAAAAAAAAAAAACAAAACCACAGAATTTAAATGTTAAGTTATTTAACATACAAATTGTATTTGTATAAATGCATGTATACGATGAAAAGAGTAGAATTAGCCCTGGCCAGTTTGGCTCAATGGTTAGAATGTTGGCTCATGGACCGAAGGGTCTCAGGTTCAATTCCCAGTCAAGGGCATGTACCGGTGTTGCAGGTTCAATCCCCAGTACTGAGGTTGTGCAGGAGGCAACCAATCAATGTGTCTCTCTCATCTCAATGTTTCTTTCTCTCCCTCTCCGCTGCCCCCTCCAGTCTATTTTAAAAAAAACAAACAAACAAAAAAAAAAACAATGGAAAATATCCTCAGGTAAGGATTAAAAGACAAAAATATAGAATTATTATAAAACTCAAAGAAAAATACTTACATATTTGTTGTTTGTAGTCTCATAGCGTATTGTGAAATTCATCTGCCATTTTGCATAAAGGCAAGTGGCTTTTTCTGAATTCATCAAATTAAGTTCTAATGCATAAGCTGAGACAGCTCCTAGATAAAAAAGAATAAGATTTTAAAATTGTACTACAAAAATATATAAAAATAAGCTCTATCCACCACTGAATTTCAGCCAGCTCTGAAATGAAACAAAGTATTTTGAATAGATATGGCATCTTGGTGATTGTTTTTCTGTATATCTTTAGTGGAATGCTATTGATAACTTTAGCATTACCTCTTCCCAAAAGAATGGCTGCTTGACCTAGGATTCATAGTTAATAGCACAGACTGGTGTACATTTCCCTCTTGCCTCCTAATAATAATTTCCACATTCGTCTATGCCTCACTGGTTTTGTTTTAGGTCATTATAGTTTGCCTGTTCAGATTTTTATCCTTTAAGGCAAACAACGTAAGGGGAAGTTTGAAAGGGGTGTTAAACTCCTGCTTCTCTCAAACCAGCTCATGGAACTTTCTCTGCAAAAATAACGATAGATCTAACGTTCAATGGCCTTATTGCCTTAAAGTCTGTCACAAACTACATGAACTATGACATACGGGTGTCTTCTTATGTGAAAAGGTGGGATAACTCTTTTGAAGCATGTCTACCATGTGAGCAAAGGAGCAGAATTTCAAAGGTTGCTTGACCTATAAGCAAAAGATTAATTTTTATAAATGCAATATTGGTTCCTCACTTTTTGTTTCATTTAAACATCCAGTTTATGCCCTGGCCGGTTTGGCTCAGCGGTTAGAGCGTCGGCCTGCGGTACAGAGAGACCCAGGTTCGGTTCCCGCTAAGGGCATGTACCTCGGTTGCAGTTTGTCCCCGGCCCTGGTTGGTCGTGCAGGTGGCAGCCACTCGATGTGTCCCTTCACATCGATGTTTCTCTCTCTCTCTCTTCCTCTCTCTCCTTCCCGCTCTATCTGAACAAAAAATGGAAAAATGTCCTCGGGTGAGGATAAAAAAAAATGTGTATATATATATACATATATATACATCCAATTTATTACAAAGGCTGATGGATCTTTTGACATGGACTCAAAGTCACTTCCTGCATTCTCAACCTCCTACCTCTTTAGGCAGGGAAATCATACGGAAACAGAAAAGGCTTTGAGACTCTTCCGCTATTTTGACTCAGATCTTCTACATTAGGTTAAACATAGGGAGGATATTACCTATTACACTGGAGAGCCTGAGGACTCAAGGTACTATATGCTGGCAAACACACCAGCAGCATAAATGATGGGTAACCAACCATCTAAGGATTTACTTCATTGTCTCATACATTACCCAAGGGATGAGCTGTTTCCTGTTAAGATAGCTGCAGATCCTTTAATAATATCTGAGCAATCTACCTTCATCTACAAGTAGGGACATGTTATAGACTATAGAGAATAAACTCCTAAGAGGAATATTAAGAAGGCGTGCCTCAGCAACAGCTTTCAAGCTGTACACAAGTCTGTCGTCAGGCTCCAGAGTCTGGGTTGCCTTGCCAAGCCTGAATATTATGCTAAAGCTTGTGGTTATTGACAGTGCCTAAATGTGTTGGCTAAGGTTTGAAAAGACCTTGTGAGGCCTAAGTAGATTTTACAGTCACTCTTTTCTAAGTACAATATGGAATGGAGCTTTTGTCACTGATCCAAGGCTACCCGGTAGTAGTGGTGAGAACTCCAGCCCATAATTTTTCTAATCAACTGGAGGCCTGCTTTTTATATGCTATGTCTCTCAGTCTTGTTTAAAGTCCCTAGCTTTAACATATTCTCCTTGTATTCAAAGCATTCAAAACTATTATAAATAGCCAACAGAAGCCTCACATGGATGAATTATTTACATTTCAAAGATATTAGAGTAACAGAAAGAAAACAGCATAAAATAATAATAGTATTAATGTGGGTCAAGGCGAAGCTTTATGAAACAGAAGGTACAGGTTATGGTCCAAATTTTCCACCACATTAAATTTACCACTACATAAATCTGAGATCTGAGAAACACCCTGAGGGATCTGGCACATTTGTTCCAGTCCCTTCAGAGTCTCTCTCTGTGAGAGCTATTCTTTCCACAGAGCTTACTTCACTGTCTGGTCATTATTGACAATTGTACAGAGACTGCTTTTACTCAATGGCCTATTACCTCAAACTCAACAATTCCAAAACTAAAATTCATTCTTCTACTTCCTCCAAACTGGTCCCCTTCTAGGCTTCTCTACCTCTGAATAAAAGGCAACACCACATATAGTCACTCAGGCTCAAGAGTATGAGAATTACCTTCTCTTTCATTTTCTTCATTAAGTCCTATTGATTTTTTCCCTTCAAATTCTCTCATAAATCCAATCTTTGTCTTTTATTTCTACTCCCAATCTACCACCAACCCCTAAATTACCAGACACCTCCTAGTTCCTGCTCCTAGAAGAACTGCCAGATTAATGGTCCTTGAATGCCTCTTCCTCTCAGGACACTTTCTTGCTCACAAAGTTTTATTGGCTCCAAAATTCCCATATTAAATTTTATGAAAAAGAAGGACAAAGTAGGTGGGATCACAATACCAGGTATCAGATTATACTACAAAGCAACTGTAATTAAAACAGCCTGGTACTAGCACAAGAACTGGCATATAGACCAGTGGAACAGAACAGAGAACCCAGAAATGGACCCAGGGCAATATGCTCAATTAATATTTGACAAAGGAGGCAAGAGCATACAGTGGAGTAAAGACAGCCTCTTTAATAAATGGTGCTGGGAAAATTGGACAGCGACATGCAAAAAAAATAAATAAATAAAACAAGACCATCAACTTACACCATACACAAGAATAAACTCAAAATGGATAAAAGACTTAAATGTGACCCGTGAATCCATAAAAATTCTAGAAGAAAATGTAGGCAACAAAATTTCATACATCATACACAGCAGAATTTTCACTGATACATCACCCAAGGCAATAGAAACAAAGGAAAAAATGGACACATAGGACTACATCAAACTAAAAAGCTTCTGCACAGCAAAAGAAACAACCATCAAAATGGAAAGGCAACCCACTGTATTGGAGAGCATCATTGCCAATGATACATCAGATAAGGGGTTAATTTCCAAAATATACAGAGTACTCATAAAACTCAACAAAAAGAAAACAAAGAACCCTTATTAAAAAATGGACAAAGAAACTGAATAGACACCTCTCCAAACAGGACATACAAATGGCCAAGAGACATATGAAGAAATGCTCAACATCACTAATCATCAGAGAGATGCAAATTAAAACAACAATGAGGTATCACCTCACAACTGTCAGAATGGTCGCCATCAACAAATCATCAAACAAGTGTTGGCAATGGTGTGGAGAAAAGGGGACTCTAGTACACTGCTGGTGGGAATGCAGACTGGTGCAGCCACTATGGAAAACAATATGGTGTTGCCTCAAAAAATTAAAAAATTATCTGCCATTTGACCAAGTGATCCCACTTCTAGGAATATACCCTAAGAAGCCTGAAACACCAATCAGAAAGAATATATGTACCCCCATGTTTGTAGCAGCACTATTTACAATAGCTAAGATCTGGAAACAGCCCAAGTGTCCATCAGTAGACTAATGCATAAAAAAGCTGTGGTACATAATACACAATGGAGTACTATGCAGCTGTAAGAAAGAAAGATCTCTTATCCTTTGAGATGACATGGAGGGACCTGGAAAGTATTATCCTAAGCAAAACAAGCCAAGCAGAAAAAGACAAATACCACATGATCTCACTTATTTGTGGAATATAATGAACATAACAGTCTGAGGAATATGGTAGACCCAGAGATGTGGAAGTAGGGTACAGACTGACAACCCTCAGAAGAGGGGGTGGTAGGGAGAGGGAAGAGATAAACCACAGAACTTATATTCATGTACGCATAACCAATGGACATGGAATACAAAGCCGGGGACGGGGTTGGGGAATGGGGAGGAGGGTGTCAATGTGGTAAAAAAGAAGAAACATCTGTAACAAAAATAAAATTAAAAAATAAAAATAAACAAAAAAAAATTTTAACTCCTCTGCCTGGCTTTCAAAGTAATCCTTAATCTTTTCTACCCTATTCCTTCCACTTTTATCAAGCTGTTTTCCCACACCCTTTGATCTGGTTAAACTTGTTCCACTGGACCCAAATGCTATGTTGTATTCAATCTCAACCCCTACCTAACATTTGAAATGTACTTTCTTCTACTGACCTAAATGTTCACCTCAGGAAGGATTTCACTCTGAAACACTCTCTCCACTACTTTTTAAAAATATATATAAACAATTTCTGGCAGATATCACTGCCTACTTTAAAAGCTAAAAATGTTGCCCAGTCGGTGTAGCTCAGTGGATTGAGCGTCGTCTCATGGACTGACAGGTCCCAGTTCAATTCCTGGTCAAGGCGCATGCCCAGGTGTGGGCTTGATCCCCAGTAGGGGGCAAACAGGAGGCAGCCAACTGATGTTTCTCTCACATTGATGTTTCTATCTCTCTCTTCACCTTACTCTCTCGCTAAAAAAAAAATCAAAAGAATCAAATAAATGCAAAAAAAAATGGCCTGGACTGTCTAAAAATGTCAATTTCATAAAAGATTAAAAAAGAAAAAAAAGGGCTGAAGAACCATTCCAGACAAAGGAGATTCAAGAGTCATGACAAATACAGTCAGTGACCTTTGATTAGATCCTAGATTTATAAAAGAAATTATAAATGACATTTTCAGGACAACTGAAGAAATTCAACACTAAGATCTATATATTAAGTAATGATACTGTACCAGTTACATTTTCTGTGTGTCATCGGCCTTGCTCTTAGGAGACACACGCTGAAGTATTTTGGGATGAAGAGTCAGGATGAAAAAAAAAATTTTAAATAAATAAATAAAAGCTGAAAATGTCAGATACTTGCTTTTCCAGCCTCCCTTGCAATAAGGATGGGATCTTGTGCTAGGTTCCACCTAACAAAGACATCCACACCAGAATCAGAATAGGAGAGCCAGGGAATGAAGCCAGGAATGGATCTATCTCCCTCAGGTGGAAGTAGCTACCGGCAGGATCAAGCTCCCAGAGAACAAGGCAGGCAAGCTGATAGTGTCAGTGGTCAGTGATGCAATCTGTAGTTCAATGCTTGGCAGTGGAAATACAGTTCAGAACATGATTTGGGATACTGAACCAGACTTTGGGATCTATAGCCAGAACCTCCAGTAATTCTGCATTACCTAATATGGATATTTTATAAAGAAAAATTTTATTGATGTACAACATGCATATGGAAAAGTACACAGAATAACATGTGGAAGGGAAAAGTAAACATAACATTAAATATACAGCTCAAAGATTTTTCGCAAATTGAATCCACCTGTGTCAAGAAACAGACCATTCCAAGTACTCCTGAAGCTCCCCTCATTCCCCCTTCCAGTTACCATTTCCCTCCCAAGGACAACCATTATCCATTATCCTGACTTCTAACAGGATAGATTAGTTTTGCCTGTTTTTCAACTTGATATAATTGGAATCACTCACTATACTTTTTTGTGTCTGGCTTCTTTCACTCAATATTATGTTTGTGAGATTCACTCCAGTTGTTGTGCATAACTACAGTTTATCCATTCTCACTCTGTATATATAGGTATATATAGCTTTCTATCATTGGGTGACTACTCCACCACTTATCTATGGTACTGTTGATGGGCATTTGGATAGAATCCAGTTTGGTTCCATTACAAATAGACATGTGTATGTGCATCTGTTGGTATATATATATGTGTGTATATATATACATATATATATATATATATGTATATATATATATGTATATATATATACGAATAAAATTGAAGGGTCAAAGGGTATGCATATACCCCAATATCTTTTTAATAAATTTGTTTTCTGCTAAAAATCAATCAGATTTTATTTCTGTCGCTTACAGTTAAGAACCTGTACTGATATGCTATCCATTTTTCAGCAGTCATTTTTTTCCACAAAGACTGCTTTTGCTATAAAAGCCCTGGAGGAACAGTCATGGTGTACATCCCAAAATTTCAATATATCTCATACTATCCTGAATTATTCATTTATTTTATGTCAGCAAATTTTGTCTTCCCTGTTGTCATAAACTCCAAAACAGTTTTCCACTGTCACTTTGCAACAAACTGATGTGCCATGGTAAATGATAGCATACAACAAGTAATTTGTTAACTAATAAAAGCACCAAAGTCTGTGAATGAATAAACACACACACCACACACACACACACACACACACACACACACGGATTCATGATTCCCTTTTGAAAAATATCTTTGCAACTCTTTGGAATTCCATTATGCCCCCTTAAACAGATAATCTTATCTATGCCACAGGCACTATGAATGTGTCTTTTATATGAATGTCATCCATCAGGGGTTTCATGGTGGGGAAGACTATGTCTATTATCTTTACTCTATCTCCTATC
Organism: Molossus molossus; assembly: GCF_014108415.1. Lineage (NCBI taxonomy): Eukaryota > Metazoa > Chordata > Mammalia > Chiroptera > Molossidae > Molossus > Molossus molossus. Next base: position 50,424,128 of record NW_023425355.1, read on the forward strand.
ATTCCTAGTAGTGCTGAATACATATTAGATTCTCAATAAGTACTGATATACTATATCGAGGTAAAAATATCCTACAATAGGACCTGAAATATAGCTTAATCTAGTTACAGGAAGGCCAATCTTTTAGCTCTTCCAAATCATGAACCAAACCTATCAGTCTTCTGGATACTCCTCCAACCCCCATGTCAGTTTCCTAAATAAATTCTGACATGGATTCAAGCTAGGAATAATGCTTTCTCATAAAGTAAGTGTGTAGTTGAAATATTTACACTTTGGTAAAAAAGAAATCTCCAATAAGCCTTTTCCATCCTTATTTCTGTGTTTGATTTTAGAACAAACCAAACCATTTTTGTTTAAAGGCTTTATGCCATTAAAAAACCGCAGCTGAATACATCCTAGAGTATGTAATTACAGAGCTGAGAGTTTATTCTCCAAAGAAAAGTAAAAGGCAATCCTCAAAATCAACTTTCTCAAATCCTTTTTTTTTCTTTATTGATTTTTTTGAGAGATAGGAAGAGAGAGTGAGAGATAGAAACATCAATGAGAGAGAACTTTGATTGGCTGCCTCCTGCATGCCCACCACTGGGGATTTGGTCCACAACCTGGGCATGAGCCCTGACCGGGAACGGCGACCTTTTGGTGCATGGGTCGACACTCAACCACTGAGCCACACTGGCCAGGCAACTTTCTCAAATTCAAATATCCTCTCAATGTTTTTTGCACAGAAATCATCTATAGGTTCTTTTAGAACTCAGAACTTGTTTTTAGAAGCAAAAGATACTACAAAATATGGCTAGGTTTTTACAAGTCTATTTGACCTAATGTAGCTGAAAAATATAATTTGTAAACAAGATGGGGTTGGTTGGAACATAATACTGGTGGTAAAACAAAACTAATAAAAAAAAACTATCTAAGAGGCAATACTATGAGGTGATTAAGAGCTCCATCTTTGGAGCTCAAGAGCTAGAATTCAAATTAGGCCATCCAATTTACTAGCTATGAGACTCTGGGCAAGCTAACCTTGTGAAGAATTGTAGTACTATGCCTAATTCTCTAACAGGTTCTTCAGAAGCATGTAAACCTTTCAGAGTTAAGAGAACATTACCAAGCAAGTTAAGAGGTTCCAGCTTACAATCTTCCCTTCTAGTAAACACAGCCTCTTCCCAACTTTTAGGTATATGGTTATTTTCATCATATTAAGTTATAGATTCTCGTCTCAAATTCATCAATTCAGAATGATGTTGAGCAAAGGTTCTTAAAAAAGAATAGGACATAGGCATATACTTCCTATTTACTCTTTCTTTTCTATTAATAGGTTTAAGTCAGATTAACTGTTCCTCATTTACAATTCCTAATATAGGTACAATCATCACATTCAGTTGCTGATACTCTTGATTTCTGGTAAATCTCTTTAAAAAGAAAAGTAATAATATGATTGCAAGCTACAAAATAATTTAATTTTTTAAGATCAGAGAGTGGGTAAGGAAATAAGATTCAACATTACTCAACTAATGGAAAGTGCTTACTGCTGAGTGGTATTTGGCAGACCTCCACAACTCTCTTGCAACACACAGCAGGATACCAAGTACTTATAAAGTATACTTTTGGATCAGAGATCTATGATCACTGTAATATGAAATTATGATTGAAATGCTTTTGTCACTACATGAGGAAAAGCAGACTTCCTGCACCAACGGATCACTTAAGTCAGGCATAGTACTATGAAATAATTCTTGACCACAAATTCAACCCAAGGATATAGAGGAAGAAAGCTGCACTCACGGGAAATATCTGAATATCTATAATCCTATCAGATGTGATAACCAATTATTAATGGACGAATAATAGGATGTCCTTTCAAGTAGCACTATTATAGCTAGAATAATTTTTTGCAGAACCTTGAAATCAAACTTATCAGTTTAACCAAATGTGCCAAAGCTACAGAAAAATCTCAATGCTTACGTTCCCTTTTAGATCAACTCCAAAAGGAGAGTTAGTTCTTTGTGAAAATTGTATTCTTCTCACCAAAGACATCATTTTTCTTCATGTTAACCTTCACTACTATGTAGGCACATCTGAAGGGGTATAGGTAAAATACTAGCATTATTATATGGGATTATACTTTAGCAAATTGGTTTATAATTGTCTGTACTGCTTAGCACTACACAAAAAAACCTTCTTGTAAAACACAATTTAAGATTCAAGAAGAATACAGAGACCAAGTTGGTTTAGTTCATCATATCCCCAGTGCTCACCAATGAATACCTCCTACAAAAATTTACAGAGGGTTAAATATGTACCAAGCTCTGTGCTAGGTAGGTACAGGTAAATAACTGGACATAAGATAGTCTCCACTCTCAAGAACTAATACCATAGGGTGGGGGTACTTGATTGTTAGGAAAAAAGGAGTGGAAAATATGCTAGCGTAATAAACTAGGAGTTCGGGAAAGTCAAGATTTACTCCTATTTGCCCAGATGCTCACCTGGCTGTCCTCCTTCCAACACTTAGCTTTCTGCTCAAATGTCACACAACAATGAAAGGCCTTCTGACCCCATCACCCACTCCTATCATCTGCTCATTCCTCTTCCACATTACCTGCTGCATTTTCTTCACAGTGCCTATCACTATCTGAAATTCTATTATTTACCTATCAGGCTATCTTCCCCCGCTAAAATGTAAGCTCCCTGAGAGCAGGGACTTCATCTGTCTTTTCCGTTGCTCTTTCTAACCCTTTCACATAGTATAGCGGCTGGGACACAACAGGTATTCGATAAACATTTGTGGAAAGGAGGGACTCCAACCAGTGGAGCACACACTCAGGCTATTTCTATGAGGTTTTCCCCTCCCAGAAAAGCTTCAACCCTATGAAAACCAGAAGTCACTAGTTATAAGAATCAAAAACCACAGAATTCTGAAATCTCTTATGTCACACAAAAGGAACACAGTTAGGCAATGATGCTAGGAAAGGATTTTCATTTAGTATCTCTTTTTAGTGCTGCTATATGGTTCTTCTCCAGAGAGTTCTCTAGTCAGTTACAATTGAAATATATCAGCATATTTTAATCTCTATGAAAAAGACCAATACATAGACTCAAATAATTCTTTTCTCTACTTACTCTACAGCAGCTATTTAAAAAAGTAAAGTTATTGGTGAAGCCGGGATAGAGTTATAAAGTCACAAAGTAACACAGCTAGAACACTAATGCTAATAAAACTATAAATTCAGAACAGATCATCCTTCATTACCCTCTGTAGTACCCAGCCAGGAACAGCATGAGATCCACAACAGGTACTTAACAAACATTTATTGAGTTTTCAAAAACCTATTCTTGGTAGTCATTTTGATATACAAAAGCAACAAGTAAAATGCACCAAGCAACTGAAGACCTGCTAAATTTTCAAGAGACAAGGAGTTAGCTAACACAGATGGAGCTATTGCCACACTGAACCAACAGCTGTCAGACAAAGCAGCTGCACAGAAGAGATGGTTTTTATTTCATCCTAGTACCTTTAAAAAATCTGATCTGGGTATATTATTAACTTTTACTTCTCCAAATTTTGTTCTGAACTTGGAAGTGGAGGGAATCAATCTAGGAAATCTTCTAAGAGGATGAATCTAGTTAGTCCCCATCAATAAGTAGTGAACAGAGTAGATGAGAGCTGATGGGTTCTTCTATGTGTTTCTTTTTGCCTGTTTATTTTCTTTAATGAGCATTGTTTTTGTAAAATCAAAGCAAAAAAAAAGCTTTCATTAAAAAACCAAAAAATTTAATGACATGAAAACCAACAAGTAAGACAACTATTATTTTTTTTTAACTTTCTCTAAACAATAGCAGTTGTGTTTGTGCAGATTCAATTGGCAGTGAATCACTGGTTAACAGATGCCTTGGTCAGATGTATTCTAGTCAATGATAAGGTACTTTTCTGGTAAACAGTCATCTCAGGGTCGCTCAGCCCTCAGTAGCATAAAGGCTTCAAAACTGTACTTGAGCAAAGCCTCCTTGACACCCTTTCAGAAGAGGTACAGAAGTTTCCTGCACTGTGTGGACAGCTAGACTAGATCAGAGATTCACAAACATTTCAGTGTCAAGACCCCCTTTACTCTCTTATCCACCAAAACCCTCAAAGAGCTTTCATTTATGTGAGTGATATTTATGGGCATTTGCTGTAGAAGCTCAAACTGAGAAGTGAATAAAACATATCAGAGGCATAAGGGTGATGTCATCACTCATTATATGCCTTCTGGAAAACTCCACTCTACACTAGTGAGAGGAGAGTGAAAAAGGCAAATTACTTCTTAGTATTTTTCTGGAAATTTTTTTGATCTGACAGATACCCAACAAAGATCTTTGAGAATCACTAGATCAGATCATCAAGAATCCTTCCAATGCTATGGCTCTGGAGCAAGATTTCTCAACTCTGGTACTACTGACATTTTGAGGTCCATATTTCTTTGTTTGGGGGTGGGTGGGAGCTGTCCTGTGCATTGTAGGATATTTAGAAGCATCTCTGTCCTCTATGCAGTAGATGCCAAAAGCAATTCCCAAATGTGACAACCAAAAATGTCTCCAGATATTGCCAAATATTCCAATTGAGAATCCACCGTTCTAGGGGGCTGATTTTATTCTACTGAAATGTGAATAATAAGATGTGTACCTCTCCCTGTCTTCTCAGGCCCCTAATATATCTGTTTCCTCTCTACTCCCATCTGCTCTGTTCCTATGTTTTTGTTTTTCTTTCTTTTTTAATTAGGTCACAAACAGCAAGAGTCAGTGTGTAGCAACAAACAGGATGAATCAGGTCAGGAAAAGACATTCTGGTCAAAGTTCACTTTTCAGGCATTAAACTGGCTGCTTATGGGGGCGGGAGGCATCACAGCACAATCAGCCAATATTCACCCAGCCATTCTGAGGACATGGTAACAACCTAATCCTTAGAAAGTTACTTGTACCCTCCTTCTTCTCATCTGAAAACCAGGTAATAGGCCAGTTGTATGATAGGGAAGAAGAAAATGAGCTGCTAGAAGGTAAAGAGGCATACAAGACTAAGTAAGATACAGCTCCAAAACCTCGCATCTGGGAGGCCCTCCCAAATGAAACATTTGGGGCTATGGGGGCTGGGAAAGTAGCAAAACTGGTAGAAAACTGACATGTTCAACACCTCCAAGTCAGATATCCACTCACCATCGAAGTTCCTACTCACCCCTTTACTCTCCAGAGGGTGAGCCCGAGTTTTCTTGCCTAGAAATTACCTTAGGTCCCTTCCCCCTCAAAACTCCGACTACCAAACTCAAATCCAGCATCATTCATCTCTTTAATCACCCTTTCTCCACAGCCTCCAATTCCTACCCACGGAAGTCAACCCTCTCACTGCCTCTCAGATTCTGTCATATTGCCCCACTTCCCTCAAGTTCTTCACGCAGGCACAACCTTTTCCTTCCCCAATTTTCTCTCACCCCATACTTCTCCACCATCTTCAAAACTCTTCCCTGATCCTACGAAACCAGGACTTTCCTAATTGTCTCTGCCACCTCAGAATCAGCACGTATCACCCTCCTAAGCTCACTCTTTACTATTTTCCCCTAGTGACTCTTCCTACCCCAATGCGCTTCATTCCTCGCTCTTCCCAACCTACTCTCTAGGGGTCCAGTCCACCTCCTTTACTTGCCCCTTCTTACTCTCACTGGCTCTCTTCCCCGCCATCTCTCAGGCAGGTCTTCTCTAGGTCAATGCTTGCCACCTGGGGCAAGCAGCGCCGCCCAGTGTCTTAAATCCCTCCCCTGGGACCAGTTCTGCAAGTTGTGGCCTTTGAACTGGGCGCCCCGGGCCCAGGCGGGAGGACTGAGCAGAAGGGCACAACTCACCCAGGACGAGGCAGAGCGAAACGAGCCCCGAGCCCGGCATCAGGGAGAGGCGGAAGCACACCATGATCCGGAAGAGCGGTCGGTGGCGAGAGCAGCAACACCACTGAAAAAGCTCTGGGGAAGTGGAGAAAGACAATCGCTGACCACCGACCACAGCGCAGCAAAAGCTGGGACTGGGAGATTCAGCGCGGGTCATAAGACTAGGGGCGGGGCTCTTTCTTGTCTTCAGCCAATCTCCGGGCTTGAAAGCGGCGCGAGGGGTAGTGATGTAGTGGCGGGTGGGCGGAGCGACCACGCCCTGGCTTTTTGGTTCACGATCATTCTAACGTTCTTAAGATGTATGCGCGGACGGCCTTATCTGAGGTGAAAGAGAGAGGATGAACTTTTAGGCGTGCAGATGATAGAAATTATTTTAGTTCCAATTCCTTGGGGAAGAAGAGAATAATTTTGTTGGAGTAAAAGTGGTTGCTGGGCATCACAACGTAACACAAGAATCATACATGATGATTCTCCGAACACTGTTGTTACCTAAGCAGTTCATGCTGTTAAATGGACAAGGGAGCTGGGGAGTAACATGGAGTCACTGACTGCCGGAGCAGGAGTTGGCCTTGAAGTTCACTAAATTACAACAGATGGGGAAATTGAACTCAGAAAGAGGAAGAATCTTCTTTAAATACAGAAAGAAAGAAAATGAGATAGCAATAAAATAGAAAGGGGTGGGGACAAAGATAATTCATATGCTTACTACCCACAGACACTGTTTATCTATCTATATCCATTCATTATCCCTACAGTTGTTTCTCCTATGTATATATACATGTAAATATTCTTTAATGAATTCATACTAAACATACTATTTGGTATACTTAACAGATGAACCAATGAAACCTAAAATATTCAACAAATGAAAGCATTCAAAAACTATAAAAATTTCAAATTGTAATAAAGCACTGCTTCCCAAATGTTAGTTTCCAAAAGAATCATCTGGGTATTTTTAATAACATACAGATTCTTGTACTTCATTTCTCAGAGATTCTGAAAAAGTATGTCCTGTCTTTGTTTGTTTTTGTTTTTACCAAGAGCTGTTTCTCAATCCTAACTACATGTTGGAATCACTTGTGGGGCTTTAAAACTAGAGATTCCCCCTTGGTCCCACCCCTTGAAATTCAAATTCAGTTGGTACGGACTGGGGCCTGGGCATTGTATTTTTCTCAAAACTCCCCAAGGCAATATTAATGGGTCAGAGATGATCTCTAAGGTGGCTCAAGTTTTACAGTTCTGGATTCTATAAGAATAAATGCTCTTTTATTTAAAATATAAGGAAGCGAAGTGTCTCAATAAGTCAAAGAACCAGTTTAATCAAGTTTTTGCCCTTAACCTCTTGCAGATGTTATCAAATTAAAAAAATTTTAAAAAAAAGGAACACAGTGAGATAGAGCAGCCTTTTATGCTAAATCCCCCCACCACAACCTTTCCCCCTGACAAAACAAATGCTGGTTCTTTGGGGCAGGCATGTTCCTGAGATAGAACAATGTTTTGGAAGTGGTAAGTAAATGGTGGGTATTTTTTTCAGAAAAAGATAGACTAAAAATTGTTAAATCTTTGCTTGGTCTGAGCTTCCATACTCACAGTTGTTTAATGTCCCCCCACCCCCACCACAAACCTTGTGAAAACAACTTAGTTTTGTATACATTGTCTCCCATTACCCCAGCTTAATTGAAGAAACTTTCCCAAGGCTTTTCTTCATTAGAGGAAAGTCTATGGAACTAGGGTCAATATTTGAGGAACTCCAGAAGATACTTTCCAATCTGAAGTTCATATGAGTTGATTTGATTGTTGATACTGCTGCATCCAGAGTGCTTTTATGTGCACTTTCTATTCTACAATACCTTACACCTCCCCAAAGGGAAAAATTCCTCAGGAAGCTCGCGTCCTTGCGCGCATGTGCACACATACACACACCCAGGTAGATTATGACTTTTTGGAGCAGGTTTGAGAGGTCTTGACTTTTTGGCCCTGGAGAAATGATTACTGGAAAACACTTCCCAAATCTGAAGACACTGAATGGTGTGAAAAATAATTACCTTATCACATGTGGTAAATTATAAACAATGAAATGTGTGAGTCACAAGAGCATACAACTGAGAAAAAAGTCTTTTCAATAAGTGGTGTTAGGAAAATTGGACAGCTACATGCAAAAAAATGAAACTGGACCACCAACTTACACCATACAAAAGAATTAACTCAAAATGGATAAAAGAGTTAAATGTAACTTGTGAAACCACAAAAATCCTAGAAGAAAATGTAGGCAGAAAAATCTGACATCATATGTAGAAAAATTTTCACTGATACATCAACTAGGGCAGGAGAAAAAAAGGAAAAAATGAATAAATGGGACTACATCAAACTAAAATGCTTCTAAATGGCAGAATAAACCAACATCAAAATGAAAAGGGAATCCACTGTATGGGAGGATATATTTGCCAACAATTTATCGGATAAGGGGTTAATATCCAAAATCTATACAGTACTCATGCAACAAAAGGAAGACAAACAATCCAATTAAAAAACGAGCAAGTACTTCTTCAAACAGGACATACAAATGGCCAGAAGACATGAAGAAATGCTCATCATCACTAATCATCAGAGAGATGCAAATTAAAACAACAATGAGGTATCACCTCACACCTGTCAGAATTGCCACCATCAACAAATCATCAAACAACAAGTACTAGTGAGGATGTGGAGAAAAGGGGACTCTAGGACACTGCTGGTGGGAATGCAGACTGGTGCAGCCACTATGGAAAACAATATGGTGTTAACTCAAAACATTAAAAATTGAACTGCCATTTGACCCAGTGATCCCACTTCTAGGAATATGACCCAAGAAGCCTGAAACACCAATCAGAAAGAATATATGTACCCCCATGTTAATAGCAGCACTATTTACAATAGCTAAGATCTGGAAACAGCCCAAGTGTCTAATAGTAGATGAGTGGATAAAAAAGCTGTGGTACATTTGCACAATGGAATACTACGCAGCTGTAAGAAAGAACAATCTCATATCCTTTGAGACGACATGGAGGGACCTGGAGAGTATAATGCTGAGTGAAATAAGCCAAACAGAGAAAGACATGTATTATATGATTCCACTTATTTATGGAACATCATGAAGAAAATAAGCTGTCCACCAAATTAGATCCCGAGTCGTGGAGGTAGGGAACCGACTAACAAACAGAGGGATTGGGAGTGAGATGGGTGGAAAGAGATAAACCAAAAAACTTATATGTATATATGCACAACCAATGGACACAGACATTAGGTTGGGGAAAGCAGGAGGGGGGTGAGGGTAGAGGAGGAGGGTCAATGGGGAAAAAAGGGGGGACATCTGTAATACTTTCAACAATAAATTAATAAAAGAAATGTGTGTGTCAGAGGAACAGAAAGAGTCAGTCTATCCACCTGGTGTTGGCAGAGCCAACCACTAAACACTAAGAATTGCAGTAGAGAAATATTAGTTATTTTATTATAAATGGCAATACCCAGGAGAATGGGAAGCTATGTTCAATATCCCCAACTGTCTGATGGCATATAGGTCACAGAATCACAAGATACCTGTGGGTTAGGGGTTTGGGGTCGTCCTGGGACCTGATTGGTCAGAGGTGAGGCAAGGGTAATAAATCATTTCTTCAGGTCTTGAGGACAGCTCTGAAGTCTGTTCCCATGTCCCTCTGTCTGGCTTCACTGGAAAGTAGCCAGGGGGTCATTCCACCTAACTTAGGTCAAAATGTTATCTTTAGCCTACCAGAGGTCCAGACCTTGAGACCGTTAGTCAGGACTGAGTTCTATCTTCTGCTGCCTCATAGGTTGTTGATTATGGGGCAGGGCAGGGCAGGGAAGCTAGATCTCTGAGGGGTATGTATATACATACAGAGAGAGAGACATATGATTTATAGAGCTATTATTTACAGCTAACTTTAATCAACGTAATAAGGACACTCAGTTTCATAGACAATGAAATGTGTGGGTTGGAAGAAGGAAATCAACATAAAAATACAGAGATTAAATTATTTATTTATTTATTATTTATTATTATTTTTAATCCTCACTCGATGATATTTTTCCATTTTTATTTTTTCAGAGTGGGAAGAAGCGAGAGAGGTAGACAAACATCGATGTGAGAGAGACGCATTAATTGGTTGCCTCCTGCACGACCCCCGCCAGGGCCAGGGACAAAATCACAACCCAAGTACATGCCCTTGACCAGAATTGAACCCAAAACTCTTTTGTCTGCGAAATGACACTTTAACCGCTGTGCCAAACCAGCCAGGATGAGATTAAGAATTTTAAAATGATAAATACTTATTAACTCAATGAATGACTGACCCTGAAATGTTAGTGTCATCTACTTGCAATCTTACGATTTTTTTAAATCTGTGTTCTCTGCCATTTTTCCTTTCCTAGTAATTTAGTTTCTTCTACACTCCTTGTACCTTTCTCTTTCTAACATGTTTCTCTTTTCTGGTAATGCCTCCCAACTGTGGAAGTATGATCATTGCTAAATCCCAACATAGAGGTCACAGTTAGCTCAAGGAGCTGTGAACCCTTGACATAAAGCTGGATGGGTGAATGGGGACATACCATTTTGAATTATTAGTTACCCTCAGGAGGATTTTTCCCAACACCACCACTAAAGATCTGGTCTAACCTGCTAAAATGAAATGGTTCTCAATTTTGAGCATGCATCAAAATTACCAAGGGGCTTTTTTTTTAATTATTATAAATTTATCTTTATTGTTGAAAGTATTACAGACGTCCCTCTTTTTTGCCCCTATTGATCTCCTCCTCCTGGCTCCAGCGTTGCACCTGCCTTCACCAAACTATTGTCTATGTCCATTGGTTATGTATATATGCATATAAGTTCAGATCTTAGCTACTTTAAATAGAGCTGCTATAAACATAGGGATACATATATTCTTTCTGATTGGTGCTTCAGGCTTCTTAAGGTATATTCCTAGAAGTGGGATCACTGGGTCAACTAGCAGTTCCATTTCTAATTTTTTGAGGTAACACCATAGTGTTTTCCATAGTGGCTGCACCAATCTGCATTCCCACCAGCAGTGTACTAGAGTCCCCTTTTTTCAACACCCTCACCAGCACTTGTTTGATGATTTGTTGATGGCAGTCATTCTGGCACGTGTGAGGTGATACCTCATTGTTGTTTTAATTTGCATCTCTCTGATGATTAGTGATGTTGAGAATTTCTTCATATGAATCTTGGCTATTTGTATGTCCTGTTCGGAGAGGTGTCTATTTGGTTCTTCTGCTAATTTTTAAATTGGGTTCTTTGTCTTCCTTTTGTCGAGTTGTACGAGCACTCTATATATTTTGGAAATTAACCCCTTATCTGATGTATCGTTGGTAATTATGCTCTCCCATATAGTGGATTCCTTTTCCATTTTGATCGTTGTTTCTTTTGATGTGCAGAAGCTTTTTAAGTTTGATGTAGTCCCACATGTTCACTTTTTTCCTTTGTTTCTGTTGCCTTAGGTGATGCATCAGTGAAAATTCTGCCGCGCATGATGTCTGAAACTTTGCAGCCCATATTTTCTGCCAGGATTTCCATGGATTCATGAGTCACATTTAAGTCTTTTATCCATTTTCAGTTTATTCTTGTGTATGGTGTAAGTTGATGGTCTAGCTACATTTTTTTTTTTTTTTTTTGCATGTAGCTGTCCAATTTTCTCAACACCATCTACTAAAGAGGCTGTCTTTACTCCATTGTATGCTCTTGCCATCTTTGTCAAATATTAATTGAGCATAATGCCTTGGGTCAATTTCTGGGCTCTCTGTTCTGTTCCACTGGTCTATATGCCTGTTCTTGTACCAGTACCAGGCTGTTTTGATTACAGTAGCTTTGTAGTATAACCTGATATCCAGCATTGTGATCCCACATACGTTGTCCTTTTTCAAGATTGCTGTGTCTATTTGGGGTCTTTTTTGGTTCCATGTAAACTTTTGAAGAATTTGTTCAAGTTCTGTGAATTATGTCTTTGAGATTGCATTGAATCTATAGATTGCTTTGGGTAATATGGACAATTTAATGATGTTAATTCTTCCAATCCATGAACAAGGTATGTGCTTCCACTTTTTTATATCTTCCTCTATTTCTTTTCTCAATGACCTGTAATTTTCTGCAAATAGGTCCTTTACTTCTTTGGTTAAGTTTATTCCTAGGTATCTTAATGTTTTTACCATGATGGTAAATGGGATTGTTTTTTTAGTTTCTCTTTCTGCGAGTTCCTCATTGGTAAGAATGCCGTCGATTTCTTGACTTTAATTTTGTATCCTGCCACTTTGCCAAATTCATTTATTAAGTCTAGTAGATTTTTGATGGCGTCTTTAGGGTTTTCTATGTATAATATCATGTCATCTGTGAATAATGACAGTTTTACTTCCTCCTTTCCAATTTGGATCCCTTTTATTTTTCTTCCTGTCTGATTGCTGTGGCTAGGACTTCCAGCACTATGTTAAATAAGAGTGGTGAAAGTGGGCATCCTTTTCTTGTTCCTGTTCTCAAGGGAAATGCTTTTAGTTTTTGCCTATTGAGTATGATGTTGGCTGTAGGTCTTTTATATATGGCCTTTATTATGTCGAGATAGGATCCCTCTATTCCCACATTGCTGAGCTTATTAATCAGAAATGGGTGCTGGATTTTGTCAAATGCTTTTTCAGTGTCTATTGATATAATCATGTGGTTTTTATCATTCATTTTGTTTATGTGGTGTATCACATTTATTGATTTGTGAATATTGCACCAGCCTTGCATCCCTGGGGTGAATCCCACTTGGTCATGATGAATAATTTTTTTGATGTATTGCTCAATGCGATTTGCTAGTATTTTGTTAAGGATTTTGGCACCTATGTTCATCAGGGATATTGGCCTGTACTTTTCTTTCTTTGTAATGTCTTTTTCTGGTTTTGGAATTAGAATTATGCTGTTCTCATAAAAGGAGTTTGGAAGTCTTCCTTCTTTTGAATATTTTGAAATAGTTTGAGGAGAATGGGTGTTAGTTCTTCTTTGAATGTTTGGTTAAACTCCCCCGTGAAGCCGTCCAGGCCTGGGCTTTTGTTTGCTGAGAGAGTCTTGATTACACCTTCAATTTCCTTAGTTGTTATTAATCTGTTCAAGTTTTCTATCTTTTCCTGGTTCAGTTTTGGGAAACTAGGTGTTTCTAGAAATTTGTCCATTTCGCATAGATTGTTGAATTTGTTGCCATATAATTGTTAATAGTGTTTGTTTATGATCCTTTACATTTCTGTGCTGTCAGTTGTTACTTCTCCTCTTTTATTTCTGATTTTGTGTCCTTGGGTTCTCTCTCATTGTTTCTCGGTGAGTCTAGCTAAGGGTCCATCAATGACGTTTATCTTTTCAAAAATCCAGTTCTTTGTTTCATTGATCCTTTGAATTGTTTTTTTGTTTGTTTGTTTATTTGTTTTTTTGTCTCTATGTCATTTATTTCTACTCCAATCTTTACTCTTACCTTCCCTCTACTTGCTCTGGGGTTTTCTTTTTGTGTGCTTTTTAGTTCTTTAACTTGTGAGGTTAGATAGTCTGTCAGAAATTTTTCTTGTTTCTTGAGATAGGCCTGCAGTGCTATGAACTTCCCTCTCAGAACTGCTTTTGCTGCATCCCATAGATTTTGTGTTGTGTGTCCATTTTCATTGGTTTCCAGGAAGTTTTTAACATCTTCCTTGATTTCCTTGATAACCCATTCATTGTTTAATAACATACTATTTAGCCTCCATGTGTTCAAATGTCTTTGCATTTTCTTGCTGCAATTGATTTCTAGTTTTCATGTTATAGTGATCTGAGAAGATGCTTGATATGAATTCAATCTTCTTGAATTTGTAGAGACTTAATATGTGTGTTAACATGTGGTCTACCTTTGAGAATGTCCCATGTGCACTTGAGAAGAATGTGAATTCTGTAGTTTTGGGGTGTAATTCTCTGTAGATATCTATTAAATCCATTTGGTATAGTGCTTCATTTAGAGGTTCTGTTTCCATGTTAATTTGTTGTCTAGAGGATCTATCCAGTGATGTCAGCGGGGTGTTGAAGTCCCCTGTTATGATTGTATTGTTGTCAATTTCTCCTTTGTAGTTCTTCAGAAGATTTATAATATATGTTGGTGCTCCTATTTTGGGTGCATATGTGTTTAACAAGGTTATATCTTCCTGTTGGGTAGATTCTTTCAGTATTATGTAGTGACCTCCTTTGTCTTTAGTTATGGCCTTCATTTTGAAATCTATTCTATCAGATATGAGTATTGCTACTCCAGTTGTTTTTTCCATTCCATTTGCTTGGAAGACTTTTCTCCATCCCTTCACTTTCAACCTATGTGAGTCTTTTGTTGTAAGGTAGGTTTCTGGTAAACGACACATATATGAGTCATGCTTTCTTATCCAATCAGCTACTCTGTGTCTTTATATTGGAGCATTCAATCTATTTACATTTAAGGTGTTTTTTGATATGTACTTATTTATTGCCATTTTTGTTTATTGTGGTTATATTTTTCTTCCTATTTCCTCTACTAATTACAGTAGTCCTTTTAACATATCTTGCAGTGCTGGTTTGTTGCTAATGTATTCCCTTAGCATTTTTTTTTTTCTTTTTGGTTTGAGGAGTTCCATATTTGACCTTCTATTTTGAATGATAGCCTTGTTGGATAGAGTAGTCTTGGTTTCAGATCCTTGTTTTTCATGACCTTGATTACTTCATGCCATTTCCTTCTGGCCTGTAGTGTTTCTGTTGAGAAGTCAGCTTATAGCTTTATGGGGGTTCCTTTGTAGGTAACCTTATCTCTTGCTGCTTTTAGAATTGTCTCTTTGTCTTTAATTTTTGGCATTTTAATTACTATGTTCTTGGTGTGGGCCTGTTTGGGTTCTTCTTACTTGGGGCTCTGTGCTTCTTGAACTTGAATGCCTTCTTTCTTCACCAAGTTAGGAAAGTTTTTTGTCACTATTTCTTCAAATATATTCTCTAACCCTTGCTCATTTTCTTCTTCTTCTGGGATTCTTATGATGTGAATATTATTACATTTCCAGGTGTCCCACAGTTCTCTTAAGATGTCTTTTTGTTTTTTAATCGTTTTTGATTGGAGCATTTAATCCATTTACATTTAAGGTTATTATTGATAGGTATGTATTTATTGCCATTTTTATTCATTATACCTATCTTTTTCTTTTTCTATTTCTTCTCATTATTACAGCAGTCCTTTTAACATTTCTTACAATGCTGGTTTGGTGGTAATAAATTTCTTTAGCCTTTGTTTTTTGGTCTGTGAAGCTCTTTATTTCACCTTCTATTTTGAATGATAGCAGTGCTGAATAGAGTATTCTAGGTTTCAGTCCTTGATTTTCATTAGCATGAACACTTCATGCCACTCCCTTCTGGCCTATAGTGTTTCTGTTGAGAAGTCAACTGGCAGCCTTATGAAGCTCCTCTGTAGGTCACACTTTGCAAGAGAAAATGCTGCCTTTAAGGTTCTCTCTTTGCCTTTAATTCTTGGTATTTTAATTGTGATTTTGGGGAGTATGAGCCTCTTTGGGTTCTTGTTACTTGAGACTCTGTGGTTCCAGAACTTGTGTGACATTTTCCTTCACCAAGTTAGGAAATATTTCTGTCATTTTTCTTCAACCAGGTTCTCTATTCCTTGCTCACTTTCTTCTTCTTCTGATACTCCTATAATGTTGATCCTGTTACATTTCATATTGTCCCACAGCTCCCTTAAACTGTCCTCCTGTTTGTTAATTGCTTTTTTTTCTCTTTGGTTTTCGGATCAAGTGATTTTTTTAACCCTGTTTTCTAATTTGCTGATCCAACCATTGGCATCCTCTAATCTGCTGTTTATTCATTCTAGTCTATTTTGTATATCTGTTATGTCATTGTTCATTTCTGACTGGTTGTTTTTCATAGTGTCTACATCTTTCTTTCTTTCTTTCTTTTTTTTTTTTTCATGCTGCCGAGCATCCTTATAATCATTACTCTGAACTCTATATCTGGTAAATTGCTTATCTCTGTTTCATTTAGCTCTTCTTATGGAGAATTCTCTTGTTCTTTCACTAGGGGTTTGTTTCTTTGTCCCCCATTTTGGCTGCCTGATTGGGTTTGTTTCTCTTTATTAGATAGATCTGCTATGACTCCTAGTCTTGGTAAGGTGGATTTTTGTGGGTGACTTGTGCAATTTTGTGGCACAGTCTCCCTGGTCATCAGACCTTGGTGCTCTAATACTGTCTCTATTTCTTCCTGTTTGGGTCCTCCTGGTGTTTTATTCTTGATTGCTACTGGCCTATCTGTGCATGAGCTCATCCCTCAGGCTGTTTGATGATGAGGCTTAACCCCCAATGCAGTGTGTATGCTGCTGTACAGGTGCTTATCACATGTAGCACAATTTGCTTCAGCAGAGTTTGGAGCCTTCTTAGATATCCCTGTAGATATATTGCTTGTGAAGTTTATTTGGTCCTACTCTTTTGTTGACTGAATCTGGTCACTGGGTTTATTGGTTTGGGGCCTCTTTCTTGGGACTCTGGTGCAGGACAATGTCAGACATTGTTTGTGACTGCCCGTGAGAACTCTGTTTGGAGCTACTAGCAATCTGAAGCTTGTGGTTCCCTCTGCAGGGGTTGGGTACATATGGAAAGCTAAACACCAAGGTCCACTTTTACTAGCCCTGGCAGAGGAGCAGGTCAGCAAAGATTCAAAGCACCCAGAGATCCACCTCTGCCTGCAGGCTGATTATATCTCAGTCACTTAATGAACTTCAGATTGTAGTCCTCAACCAGGTATAAACTCCACAGGGTGGTATAAGAAAGTTTCCAGTGAAGGGGCTTCTCCCCAGGCTAAAGCTGCATTGATGGGAAAACTCTGCCTGAGAAAGATAACTTCTGCAGCATTGGGGAATGACTCAGCACAGAGATCCTGGCAGCTGTCTTCTCATGGCTCTTCCCAGAACCACCAACCCTAGACTCTCCTCATGCAGCTCTCATCCACTCTGTCTTCCCTCTTCCAGAGCCCAAGGTGAATGGCTGCAAATGTAATTTAGTGTGTTGGCCCTTTAAAAGGGTGCCTGTGTTTCTAGCCACCTCTTTCTGCCAGATAGATACCTGTTTCTTTGGGCTAGGGAACCAAGTTTTGGGCTTAGACCACAGACTTCTCAGGGGTAACTCCCCTCACCTGAGATATCCTTCCAGAGCTTAATCTGCTGCCTGTAGAAGCCTAGCCAGGCCTCTTGTGCCTCTGCACTTCCTACCAGTTTTGATGTGGGCTTCTCTTTACGTCCTTGGTTATATGGGTTTTTTTCCATCTAACATTCTGTTGATTATTTAGGATGATTTTTCTATATTTTAGTTGTAATTCCACTAGTGACCTTGGAGAAGGTTAGTGTAGCTTCCACTTAATGTGTCACCATCTTGGAATCCCTCCAAGGGGCTTTTTAAAACAGAGATTAGTAGACCCCCACTATCGAGTTTAAGCAAATCTGGGGTGGGGCATGAGAATCTGCATTTCTAACAAGTTCCCAGATGATCCTGATGCTGCTGTTCTGGAAACCACACTGAGTAACAAGGTTCCAAACTCATATCCATGGTTACCTGTCCTCTGGGGATGGGATTAAAAGGTGGAGGAGAAGGGACTTTTATTAACTTCTGCTGCATTTAAATTTTTACAGCAATTGGATTGTCTTTGTTAGTGCTTTTTAAATTAATGGATACAAATAATTAATAATTAAAATAATTTAAAAAGTATAAAATCAAAAGGAAATACCCTTTCCCCTTCCTTGTACCCCAGTCCCATTCGTCAAAGTAATAATTATTAACAGTCTTTTTTTTTATAAGCTCAGGAAAAATATGCATATATCTGCACATGTATGTATACTCTTTCTTTTAATTAGACAAATGCAAACCTGTTTTTCACGTTGTTTAGAGACCTGCTTTTCTCACCTATTTACACATCTTGAAGGTGTTCCTTAAAAGTCATATGGCTTTACCTCATTCTTTTAGATGGCTACATAATCTTTAATTGTGTAGCTGTGTCACAATTTATAAAAGTACTACAAATGTTCTTAAATGACACTTCCTCAAATTCCTAGATTTGTCTGCAGCATCATCATGTGGTTAACATAGGAAATGCATCACAGAACAACTCCATTAATATAAGGGGATGTTAATAAACCATTTGGATTTAAGTCTCAGATTTGAAAACTGGATACCTCCCATAAGATAAGCTTTGTTGGTATGACCAGAACAAAGCAAGGTTCAGCAGTTGTGATACTGAATGGATTTTTGGAACCCATTCCATCAGATTGTCATGCAGTCTTAGGAAATTTACTTCATGTTCTTTGTGCATCTGAACTCCCTCTCAGCACACACATGAAGACTATCCCTTACTGCCTCCACTTGAAGGACACAGGCACATAGTCAGCTGATGGCAAACAGTTGCTTCTTGTAAGAGGGAGGAGTTAAAACATTAGTTGATCTCTTGTGGGTAACGCTTTAAGTATATAAAGAGGGGCAGTATAGTGTAGTAGTCATAAGCCAGGGCTCTGCCATTAGATTATGGATTTGATTCCTGAAACTCTATCACTTAATAATTATGTGACCTCTGGGCCTCAGTTTTATCATCTATAAATGAAGATGATAATAGTTGTGCTTATCATGGAGGATTAGTGTAAAGATTAAATAAGGTGCTTGGAAAACACCAACATATATTAAGCACTGAACAAATATTCTCAATCCTATTATTAGTAGTAGTAATTGCAGTGTTCCCTTTTCTCCCTGTCACTGTTTCACATACCTAAGGGAGTTTTCATTGGTGCTCACTGATTAAGAGAGGGCCATTGCTAATATTACTCTGCCATAAAAATGAGCAAAGTTTTATTTGTGACAGCATGGATAAACCTAGAGGATTTTATGCTAAGTGAAATAAGTCAGCCAAAAAGACAAACACCCTATGATTTCACTTATATGTGTAATCTAAAGAACAAATATAAACAAACAAACAAAATAAATAAACAGAAACAGAGTCTTTGATACAGAGAACAGACTGGTAGTTGCCAGAGGGGAGGGGGTTGGAGGACTGAGTGAAAAAGGTGAAGGGACTGAGAAGTACTGATTGGTAGTTACAAAATAGTTACAGGAGCCCTGGCTCAGTGGTTGGAGCATCGGCCCATGCACTGAAGGTTTATGAGTTTGATTCCTGGTCAAACACACATACCTGGGTTGTAGGTTCTATTCCAAACCCTGGCTGGGGCACATGTAGGAGACAACCAATTGATGTGTCTTTCTCACATCGATGTTTCTTTCTCTCTCTCTTTCTCTCTCTCTCTCTCTCTCTCTCTCTCTCTCTGTCTCTCTCTCTCTCTCTGTCTCTCTCTCTCTCTCCTCTCCCCCTCCTCACTCCCTTCTACTCTCCCTAAAAGTCAGTGGAAAAAATATCCTTGGGTAAGGATTAACACACAAAAAATTAGTCACAGGGATGTAAAGTACAGCATAGGGGATACAGTCAATAATATTGCTATAACTATATATGGTGTCAGGTGGGTACTTGAAATATCATGGGGAACATTTTGTAAAGTGTATGATTGTCTTACCACTATGCTGTACACCTGAAACTAATACAAAATGATATTGAATATAAACTGTAATTAAAAAAACAATTTATTTTAAAAAGAGATGACCATTGCTAACCTTCATATTTTAAAATTCTTTCTGTATAAATGTAATATATGTTCAATGAAGAACACTTGAAAAACACTGCTAAGCACAAAAGGAAAAATTAAAATAAGCTGTAGTCCTACTTCTGCCTAAAACATTCCTTCTCCATCCACCTCCTCCAATAACAGGCTGTCTTGTGCTTCTCCTTCAAATGATATGATTTTCTCCAAAGAAACCTTTAACAAGCCAAGGCTGAATTTTGGGGAGTTTCACCTAAAACCCCAGACTTCCCTCATCATGGCATTCATCATGCTATAATTATCTATTCAGTGGCCCAGAACCCATAGCAGCCTGTGAGAACATGGCCATTTTTTTCCACTGGTCTACTCTCCTAGTAAGTGCTCAGTAAATGTTTATTGAATTAATGAATAAATAGCAGATCTAAGAATATGTTCTGGCTTTTTGAGACTATATGATCTAAGTGCTGAGCTAGTGGAATGGTCTCCCCAGCAAAATGTTTCCCAGGTTTTCTCCATCTGCCTCACACCAGAGAAAGTGGCAGGATATATGCCTTCTTTCCACTAGATTAGCCAGCTGACCATTGACACACTTTTAACTTCCACTTCTACCACTTTCTCCTTGTCTATACTGTATGTCTCTGTTTAACTCTCTCTCTCCCTCTCTCTCTTTCTCTCTCTCTCTCTCTCTCTCTCTCTCTCACACACACACACACACACACACACTTGTATGCCAGCCTTACTTATCTCTCCATTGTAATCTCCACCTTCTCCTTCAACTCTGCAGAAGGAAAGTTGTCCCAAGATATTATAACCCATGAAACTGAAGTGATATGTTGCTTAGGAAATAATCTCATATTGTTCTCTTCCTTTACAGTAGTGGTTTAGAGGAGAGAGTTTAAATTTAGAAATTATTACCTACATTTTAAAAAAATTTCTTTATTGATTTTTAGAGAGAAAGGAAGGGAGAGGGGGAGAGAGATAGAAACATCGATGAGAGAGAACATCAATTGGCCACCTCCTGCATGCCCCCCACTGGGGATTGGGCCCACAACCTGGGCATGTGCCCTGACCGGGAATCGAACCAGTGACCTCTTGGTGAATGGGCCAATGCTCAGCCACTGAGCCACACTGACCAGGCTCATTACCTACTCTTTATGACGGTATTGATAATGACAATGATCTGACTCTGCAGCTGTAACTGAGAAGGTTGCAGCCATCTCTTTGGCCTATGATGGTAACCATTTGTTGCAGACCCTTGATATGGAATGTTTGACATTTTAAAATCAGAAGAGCCCTTGTCTGCTTCAACCCCTTCATTTTTCCCAGAGAAGTCAAGTTACTTGCCCAATTAGGCAGCAGAGCTGACAATAGAACTCTTACCTCTGTAGTTCTTGTCTGGGAGTCTATTCTCAGTTGGCTCAAACCCTGTGCTCTAAAAGGCCCCCCTCATTAAAGTTGCATGTCAGTGAGAAAGGCCAGAAAAACACTGAGAGCCCTGTTCAGTTCCAATATAGAACTTATTATATGGAGACCTTAGTAGTCATATGAATTGAAATGTGTAAGTTTCCTAGCAACTTTACTCTTCCAAATGTTATTTATTCTGTTTTCCAGCTGACTTGCTCAGGAAAGTATTTGCTGGCTTTACAATGGGCTTTCAGCAAGACAGTCCATCCCACCAACCCCTTCATTAGGGATGTACTAGAAGTTAAGAAAAGTACACATACTTCACTTTATTCAATCCTTTTCTTTCCATTCATATTTTCCCATCCTTTCTCCCCAGACACATGATTTCTGAGAGCCAAGGTAGCTTTCAGGGGTAGACACATCCACATGAAGACTTATAAACTAGGCTAGAGACATCAACCACACAGATAAAATCTAAGCGATGGATATCACAGGTCCCCTGCTGAGCTCCCCACCCCATATATTGCCACATATAGCACAGTGCTTGTACCTAACAGCCACCACTTGCTCTCCGCAGCATAAAAACTAGAAAAGCAGGTTTATGATCCCAGTTTGGCCACCGCTCTGTGGCCTGTTCAGGTCACGTAATCTCTTGGGCCATTTAATGACACTTTCCTCTACTGTCTAAGTGCTTGAACTTCATCAGCGTTTCTCGGCATATGTTCTAGAGTCCTTGGGTTTAGAGAAGGTATTTCTGAGTGGGTACAGAAGAGACTGGGTGGGCAGGACATCATGCTTTTCACCCCACACCAGCCAGCATGGACCCAGTTTTCTGTTTTTAGATCATGAGTTTTTGGGTGAAATTTTGTTTGAACAAGGGGCTCTGTGGCTAAAACACTGGACTAGAAAATCGCCATGGTCACTTTCAGCTTTAACAGTCTAAAATCTGAGGCTCTTTCTGAGTTTCCAAGATGGCCCTGTCTTATAATAAATCATTATGGTGTATTTTACTCTATAAATAGTAGTTCAAATGAGAACACCAAAAAGCACATCCATGGCAGGCCTCTAGGATTAACTACTTCTAAGCTGGAGACAACCATAAAGTAATAATAGCTAGCACATCCTATATAGCAGGAACTGTTACAGACTTTTACATATATTATTTCATGTAATTCTCACAACTCTATAAAATAGATATCACAATCTCTGTTTTACAGATGAGGAAACTGAAACATAGAAAGGTTAAGTGACTTACCTGTTTTTGTCAGTTTGAACTGTTATGACAAATTACCATATATTGGTGACTTAAACAAAAAACTTTTATTTCTCATAATTCTGGAAGCTGGGAAGTCCAAGATCAAGGTCCCAGGAGATTTCAGTGTTTATTGAGAGCACAATTCCTGATTTACAGACAGCTACCTTCTTGCTGTGTTTTCACATGGTAGTGAGATCATTCTGTGAAACTCCAGAGAGAAAACAGGAAGATTAGTTTGAAGTTATGAGGAGATAGGATTCAGTTCAGTGGGAAGAGTTGTTTCTAACAATAATACCTGAAAAACTAGTAACTTATACTGACTTATTCCGAGTCACTGTAAATATTTAAAGAGAAGCTGAATGAGCACTTGTCCAGAAAATGTTGAATGAGTTTTAGCATTAGAGAAAAGCTAGATAAGATGACCTTTAAGCACTCTATCAACTTGCATCACACAGCTTTTTTATTTTCCTTGAGCCCCAGTAGTTGTTAAAGAAAGGAATTTATAGTCGATGAAAAGGGACCATGGGATAAGGAATGTGAGCAGCCTATAAAATTAGAAAAGGCAGGAAATGGATTCTCTCCCAGAGCCTCCAGAAGGAACACAGCCCTGTTGACACCTTGATTTCAGTACTTCTAACCTCCAGAACTGTAAGGTAATAAATTTGTGTTGTTTTAAGCCGCCAGGTTTGTGGTGATCTGTTAAAGCAGCAGCAGAAAACCAGTACACTATTATTGATTATATTCCTCTTCACCTTTTTCACCCATCCTTCCATCTCGCTCCCCTCTGGTAACCATCAGTTTGTTCTTTGTTTTTATGAGTTTGTTTTTGTTTTGTTTGTTCATTTGTTTCTTTTTAATTCCACATATAAGTGAAAGAGTCAATAATAGTGTGGTAACTTTGCATGGTGACAGATGATCACTAGATTTCAAATGGTGACCACATCGTAAGGTACATAAATGTCAAATCACTATGTTGTACACCTGAAACTAATATACTATTGTATACCAACTACACTTTAATAAGCAATTAAATTAAAAAGAAAATTAATACAACAACCCTTGTATGGAAGAATAGTAGGTGGATCCCTGAACATTTTACCCCTGATGTCAGCTTTTATAAGATTTTGATGGAAAATATAGTTTGTTGCTTTTGCTTTGGGTTGATTTGTTTGCTTCCCTTGCTACTTGAAAGTCCTAGAATAAGAGCATATGGAAAAAAAAAAAGAGTATATGCCAGTTTTCAAGACTTTATCATCTAGCCCTATAGAGACCTGCATGTCTGGACAATAACCATGGGGTGGTTTGAGGCTCTGGTTCCATTTTATAGGCCTTCTCCACTCTCCCCATCCTTCCACTACTCAAGTTCTACAAAGCATATCTAGAACTGTCTTCATCTGATAACTTCTTTCCAACTCAGTAGTTGCTCAAGCACCATACCAATTTGCAGTATGGGTAGGGTTTTTTCATACTTGCTAACATCTTGCTTTGTAATCACATATTTAGTCTTTTCTTCATTTAAGCAATAAACTTTGCTCCTCTCCATCCATGTGTGCTGCCTGGCTGTTCTTCAGTTACAGTCCCACTCCAGGGCCTTTATAACAGCTGTTTCCTCTGCCTGAATCATTCTCCCCTCCTATATCCAGATGGCTAACTCTCTCATTTCCTCCAAGTCTTTGCTTACCTGTCACTTTTTTTTTTTATATGTTATTATTGATTTTTGAGAGAGAGAGAAAGAAAGAGAGAGGTAGAAACATAAATGAGAGAAACATTGATCGGCTTCGTCCTGCACACGCCCCACTGGGGATAGAGCCCACATCCTGGGCATATGCCCTGACCAGGAATCAAACCGGGACCTCTCAGTCCATGGGAGGACACTCAATCCACTGAGCCACATCTGCCGGGCTCCTGTCACTTTCTTAATGAGGTCTTCCCTGACTACCCAATTTAATACTGAAACACACACACACACACACACACACACACACACACACACACACTTTTCAAACTCTCTTTTCTTGCCCTTCTTTCATAGAACTTATCTTCTCCTAACATAGAATGTATTTTATTTATTATTATGTTTACTGTTTAGGGTCTATCTCCACCCCTCATTAAAATGCTAATAATACAAAGTACAGAAATTTGTGCCTCTTATGTTCGCTGATATATCCTGAGCACCAAGAACAGTTCTTAGTACATAGTAGATACTCATTGTTGAATGAGTGAATTGATTATCTTTTTGTGCTCATGGTAGGCCAGATCCTGGGGTAGAGCTATAAAAGAATAAGACACTGGGTGACTTAGAATCTGCCTCCCCAATATTGCACATGGGTTTGATTTCCTTGTGACTGGCTGGGCTGTAAACACTGGGGGCACACACATACTTACTTTCCTTTAGTCTCCTGGAGCTCAGTACCTTTCTCTCCCTCCTCCCCAACCCTAATTGCTAGTGATTACCCATTATCTTCAAGTTTCCTCTGCCCAGTGGAAAGGAATTAGTGGGAAGGGAGTTAAATCATTCCTTTCTCTGATGGAGGTACTAATGGATATTTATGGTGTTGAAGCAATTTGGGAAAAACACAGAAGATGTTTAGAACAACAGTTTTATAGTTTTTGGGTTATTTCAAACATACACTTGTAGAAAATGCTCAAACAACTCCTGAAATTAAAAAAGAAAAAACACAAGCAACTTTAGGTGTGTTTATCTTAAGCAAATCCAATAAATGAGAACTCAAAAACTTCTGCAGGGGAGCAGAATATGCCACCCTAAAATGTGCCCCTTTCACATGTGGATTGTTTTGAGTTGAAGGCAATTAAAACCCAGCAGAGTCAGGAAACACTTCTTACCTCCCCCTTCACTGCCTAAAATAATCTAGATAGGTGTCCTGTACCAAGAAGAGGGCTATTACCAGAGATAACTTTTTATATAAGAAAGACTTATCTGCATGGCATGGCGAAGATTTGTTTACCAAACATATGCTTTTCCCATATTCCTGTGAATTGTCTTCCTTCCTGTTTGAATCCTCAGAGCCCGAGCCCTTTTCCTTAGCTCAGGATGGCACATAAGCCTCAATTAGCTGCCTGTGGGTCTCATACTCTTACTCTTAAATATAAAATTAAATGTTTTTCTCCTGTTAATCTGTCTTATGTCAATTTGATTATTAGGCCAGCCAAAGAATATAGAAGGGAAAGTTTCCCACCCTACATTTACAAAAATAGATTGGGTCTGGGAGTAGCTAGTCACATTTCAAAGGATACCTCACTACACAGAAATAATTTATCACAGGGTTATTTTAAATGGTTGGCTCAATTGAAAATATTGAAGTTGAATGTTCCAAAGTGGAAGATTAAGTGATGCATGTTACATTCATACAATGGACTATTCAACAGACAGTAAAGGTTATGTTCTTAATACAATGGGAAAATGCTAACATTGTAATGAGGGAAAAGAAGTTGGAAACACTGGCGATAATGTGGAGAAAAGGGAACCATTGTGCACTTTTGGTGGAAACATAAATTGCTACAGCCACTATGCAAAATGGTATGGAGATTCCTCAAAAAATTAAAAATAGACCTGCCATACAATCCAGTAATACCTCTTCTGTGTATGTTTCCAAAGAAAACCAAAACATGAGTTTGAAAAGATTTATGCACCCCTAAGTTCAGTGCAGCATTACTTACAATAGCCAAGATATGGAAGCAACCTAAGTGCCCACTGATAGAGGAATGAAAAAATGTGGTACACATACATGATAGAATATTTTTCAGCAATAAAAAAGAATGAAATCTTGCCATTTGCAGCAACATGGATGGACCTAGTGGGTATTATGCTAAGTGAAATAAGTCAGACAGAGAAAGACAAGTACACGTACCATGATTTCACTTACATGCGGAACCTAAAAAAAATGAAGAAAACAAAACAAACAGACCCATTGGTACAGAGAACAAGTTGATGGTTGCCAAAGGGGAGGGGGTGGGAGATGGGGTAAAAGGGGAAAAATATAAAGAAGTTGGAAACAAAATTGTACAATTACAATGGTTTTTAAAAAAATCTATAATCAAAAGACTGGAAGGCAAGACACCAAATTATTAATAGGGATAGTTTCCAAGTGTTGAGATTATTAAAATAATTACCTTTTTGTCTTTTTAATGGTCTGTTTATCCACATTTTCTAAAATGAGTTTGTATTATTTTTATTATAAAGATTAAAATAAACTTATTAAAACAAAAATCATGATTTGAGTTCTAGAAATTCAATTTGCACAAAACTTTTCATAATTGTCACTATTGGAGTATACCTGGGGGGAGAGAGGGAAAAATTCCAGGAAAACTGTTCATCAAACCTTTATCTAATTCTTTCATTTGCTTGAGAATGGATCTATTATAATCTAGAACTAAGGTAGACGAGTGGGAAAAAAACAAAAGGAAACAAAAAAAACCTGATGATCCTTTTAAGAAAATGCATGGCAGTCGCTTCCCTGCAGAATGAGGGAGGAGACTGTGTTAAGTGATTATTTAAAACCCCTATATCATTTAGGGGGCTTGAAATGAATTAAATAGGTGATTTATTTGTTATTTGTATCAAATGGGAAAGTCTGCTTAAATGTTCAAAACTGGTAGGTAGGGCTATACAAGAAAAGGTGAAGGCGGTGATGACAAACCAATAAAATAAAAGAGGCTGAATGGAGAAATCGCTGAGTCATGAATCGGGCAATCACGTGAAGTTTTTAATAAAAAACAAAACAAAACAAAAACCCGAAACTTAACCAGAAGTGGTTGGCTTTCCCTCCCCTAACCATCCTTTCTTGATATTGTTACTGGCTCCTGGGAGCGTCCCTTCAACCTATCCTATGGATCCTGGATTGGGCGGTCCCCAGACCGGCCAGAGCGAATGGGGTGGTGGAAGGAGGGGATCTGGACGGGTAGGCGCACCGTTGGACTGTGGGTCAGCGTTTCAGAAGGCGAACACACCGTTCTGGGCAAAACATTAGCTTTTTGTGTCTCCTGCGTTTGGTACCTTTGGAGAGCTTGCTGCTGCTGTGGGAAACCAGGCTCCAGGCCAGCGGTCAAGACGACCTTGCTCCGCAAAGCAACTATTGTACTTTGATCTAGTGACTCCGGAGGCTCTGCCATTGTCTAGGCATTCTTCCACGAGCTTCCCCCCCTGGAGGCCTAACCTGTAAATGCAGTTTGTTTTTGCTGTGTGGTGCTTCTTTATTCTTAGAGTTGGCGCCAAGAGTAGCACGTAATCCTTACCAGTTAATGGTGGCCTCTGGGAGAAAAGAACAATAAAGTGCTGTCCTTTATGTCTAAAGTTGATGCTTCTGAATTCACCTGCAGTAGCTGTTTTGAAGCTTTTGTCTAGCGTACTGCTCACCCGATATCCTTTATAACCGCAAGAACCTGCACCAAAGCCTAGTGCTTTCCTGGATTGGCTATAGATTGACTTTAATGTAAGAGACACCTCCAATATTTTGTGGTAGGCAGTCAGACAGACATGAGCAGAGTAAGGATGATGGTCAGGTACAGAAGGTCACCAGGGTGGAAAGCCCCAGGTACCTAGCAATGGGCGAAACAAGGACTTCCACCCCAGCATGACCTTTCCTTCCCTAGCATATCCCTGGTCATCTGATCATGTGCTTTGGACCCCCTGACCTTTCATGTCATTGGTCATGTGGTTTAGACCCCCTGACCTTTCCTCCTGACAGACAACGTCCAAGTGTCAGTTGTGTTCAGCTCCAGGCTCAGAAAGGCAGCAAAACTGGGTGGGTGATGCTGGGACCAGCTGCACTGAAAAATGACTCTCTGCCCTGGCACTGACCAATAATTGGAGACCAAAAGAGATAAAAACCCTCAGTACAGAGGACCCAGGGTGGGCACTCTTCCTCTAGGAAGCATGCCCATACCATTCCCCTCTCCCTCTTCCCCCACAGGCATACATACATCTCCTAAATTCTAAGGGACTCCATGAGACTTGCAACCATGGGAGCAATGGGCAGCAGCAGCTCTCCCTGGGCTAACCCCTGAACCTGTCTCCAAGCCCCCTTTTCTCTGACTTCCCACTGAGCTAAAGCAGCGCAGCCTAGGCTCTCCCGTTGCTTCTTCTATGCTAAGTCCTTCCTTATTTCACTGTCCTGAGTGTGCTTTTGCTACAGCCAATAAATTCTTTTTTTCCTAGGTGTCCTGACTGGGACTCAAACCAGGGACCTCTTGGTGCATGGGTCATGCTCAACAACTGAGCCACACCAGCCAGACACAGCCAATAAATTCAGGTTTGCTTTGCTGCACTCCCTTGACTGAATTTTTTCCTTCAAGAAGACAAGAACCAGTGTCTCATGCCACCAGTAACAATTTTATGCAAATATGTATGTTAAAATTTATCAAATCATACACTTTAAATATATGTTGTTTATTGAATGTCAATTGTACCTCACTAGGCTTTTCTTTTTTTTTTTTACTGTGAATTACCTGTTCACATCTTTGCCCACTTTTATCATTAATTTGTAGGACCTCTTTGTGTATTCTAAAAGTAATAATTCATCTGTTATAATTGTGGTAAATAGTGTCTTTCAGACTATTATTTTTTATTTATGGTATCTTTTGTAAAAACAGAAGTTTTGAATCTGAAAAAGAATCTGGCAGTCTTTTTCTTTCTTTATGACTTATGGGCCAAAGAAATAAGTGAAGGTGTGAGGTTTGTTGATCACTATTTATAACACACATTTTTTTGTTTTGGTTTTTTTTCCACCCATCCCCTACCCACCTCCCCTTTGGCAACTATCAACTTATTCTCATAATGTGTCTGTTTCTGTTTTGTTTTGTTTATTTGTTTGTTTTATTTTTTAAAATGCCACATATAGCCCTGGCCAGTGTGACTCAGTGGTTAGAGCATTGGCTTGTCCACCAAAGGGTCATGGGTTCAATTCCTGGTGAAGGGCATGCACCTGGGTTACAGGTTTGATTCCCGGCCCCAGTCCAGGTATGTGCAGGAGGCAACCAATCAATGTCTCTCCTCCTACCTCCTTTCCTCCCTTTCACTCTCTAAAAGTCAATGGAAAAAAATATCCTTGGATTATTAGCAACAACAAAATATGTCATATATAAGTAAAATCATATGGCATTTGACTTTTTCTGTCTGACTTATTTCACTTAGCATAATACCCTCAAGGTCCATCCATGTTACCACAAATGGCAAGATTTCATTCTTTTACTGCTGAATAATATTCCATTGTGTGTGTGTGTGTGTGTGTGTGACATCTCTATCCATTCATCTACTGAAGAATGTCAATAAAGCTATATAAAATGAATACATCCAAGGGATTAAGTAATAAATTGTAAGTAACTGATAAAATACAAAAATATATTTCTTTTATCTATGTCATTGACTAATGAAAAATAATACCTGTTGTCCTTTTCTGGTGAGTTATTGTGATGTAGTTTAAAGCCTTATATTTCTGTAAATGTAGGCACGTGGTTTTACTTGCACAGTTTTTCCTAAATGCAGGTATTTCATTAATATTTTATTTACTATTACTGTGACACCCCAGAGAATAGCAAGCCATCATGCCTCAAAAATAGAAAAGAAACAGAACACCAAAATAAAATCTTTTTTCAGTATTATTTTGTATTGGTTTTAGGTGTATAGCATAGTGATTAGACAATTATATACAAGTGTTCCGTGTAATATTTTCAGCAACTACCTGGCACTATATATAGTTTTTGTAATATTATTGACTATATTCCCTATGCTGTGGGAATGCTATGCTATGTTGTCTATAGTGATTACACCAACCTGCATTTTCACCAACAGTGCATGAGAGTTCCATTTTCTCCACACCCTCGCCAATACTTGTTTGTAGATTTATATTCCCTGTGACTTCTGCAACTACCAACTTGTACTTCTTAATCCTTTAACCTCTTTCACCCAGTCCTGCAACCCCTTCCCCTCTGGCAATCACCAGTCTGGTCTCTGTATCTATGAGTCTTTCAATTTTTGTCCATTTATTTTGTTCTTTAGATTCCACATATGAGTGAAATCATATGGCATTTGTCTTTCTCTGACTGATTTATTTTACTTAGCATAATACCCTCTCAGTCCATTCATACTGTTGCCAATGGTCAAATTTCATTCTTTTTCATGGCTGAGTAATAGTCCATTGTATATATGTACACCACCTTTTTATCCACTTATCTATTGATGGACATTTGGGTTGCTTACATTTCTTGGCTATTGTAAATACCACTGCAATGAACATAGTGGGGCATATATTCTTTTGAGTAAGTGTTTTGGGGTTTCATCATATAAGTATCCAGAAGTGGAATTGCTGTGTCAAAAGGCAGTTTGATTTTTAATTTTTTGAGGAAATTCTATACTGTTGTCTATAGTGATTACACCAACCTGCATTTTCACCAACAGTGCATGAGAGTTCCATTTTCTTCACACCCTCGCCAATACTTGTTTGTAGGTTTATTGATGATAGCTATTCTGAAAGGTGTGAGGTGATATCTCATTGTGGTTTTAATTTGCATTTCTCTGATGATGAAAGATATTGAGCATCTTTTCATGTCTATTGGCCAATTGTATGTCCTCTTTGGAGAAGTGGCTATTAAGGTCTTCTGCCCAATTTTAATTGAGCTATTTGTTTTTCTGGTGTTGAATTGTATGAGTTCTTTATAAATTTTGGATATTTACCCTTTATCAGATGTATCATTGAAAAATATATTTTCCCATTCAATAGGTTGACTTTTCATTTTGTTGATGGTTTTCTTTGCTGTGCAAAAACTTTTTAGTTTGATGTAGTCCCATTTATTTATGTTTTCTTGTTTTCCGTGCCTGAGAAGATATATCAGAAAAAATATCACTAAGAGAAATGTCTGAGATTTTACTGTCTATGTTCTACTCTATGGGTTTTATGATTTCAAGTCTTACATTTAAATCTTTAATCCATTTTGAGTTTATTCTTGTATATAGTGTAAGTTGTTGGTCTAGTTTCATTTCCTTGTATGTATCTGTACAATTTTTTCAACAGCATTTATTGAATAGACTGTCTTTAGCCAGTTAATGTTTTTATCTCCATTGTTAAATATTAATTAACCATGTAGGCATGGATTTATTTCTGGGTTCTCTATTCTGTTCCATTGATCAATATGTCTGTTTATATGCCAGTACCATACTGTTTTTTGTTGTTGGTATTGTTAATCCTTACCTGAGGATTTTTTTTTTTTCATTGATTTTTAGAATGAGTGGAAGGGAGGAAGGGAGGGAGAGAAACACATCAATTGGTTGCCTCCTACATGCACCCTGACTGGGACTGGGGATCAAATCTGCTACCCTTCGGTGCTAGAGCTGATGCTCTAACCACTGAGCCACTGGTCAGGGCTGCCAGTACGAACTGCTTTGATTACTATATTTTCATAGTCTACTTTTTTTTCCCACATCTTTATTGTTGGATGTAAAATGTATTACAGATGTTCCACATTTTTCCCCCATTGACCCCCTCCTCCCCACTCCCGCCCCCCTCCCACCTTTTCCCAAACTATTGTCCATGTCCATTGGTTATGCATATAAGTTCTTTGGTTTATCTCTTCCCACCCCCCAACCCCCCAACCCCTTTCCCTTTGAGGTTTGTCAGTCTAGCAATAAATTTGTGCTTCTTAATCCCTTCACCTTTTACACCCATTCCCCCAACCCCCTTCCCAACTGGCAACCAACAAAATGTTCTCTGTATCTATGAGAATGTTCCTGTTCTTCCTGTTCATTTTGTTTGTAGATTCCATTGTTGATAGATATGTATTCATTGCCATTTTGTTTGTTCATACATTTTATCTTTTTCTTTAAAAAGACCCTTCATCATTTCATATAATAACGGTTTGGTAGTGATGAACTCCTTTAACTATTTCTTGTCTGGGAAAGTTTTTATATGTCCATCGATTCTAAATGACAGCTTTGCAGGATAGAGTAATTTTGGTTGTAGGTTCTTGGTTTTCATCACTCTGAATATTTCTTGCCACTCTCTTCTGGCCTGCAAAGTTTCTTTTGAGAAATCAGCTGACAGCCTAATGGGAACTCCCTTGTAGGTAACTAGCTGCCTTTCTCTTGCTGCTTTTAAGATTCTCTCTTTGTCTTGAACCTTTTGCATTTTGATGATGATGTGTCTTGGCGTGGGCCTCTTGGGGTTCATCTTGTTTGGGACTCTCTGTGCTTCCTAGACTTGTATGTCTGTTTCCTTCACCAAGTTAGGAAAGTTTTCTGCCATTATTGTTTCAAACAGGTTTTCGATTTCTTGTTCTCTCTCTTCTCCTTCCGGCACCCCCAAGATGCGAATGTTGGCATGCTTGAAGTTGTCCCAGAGGCTCCTTACACTATCCTCATTTTTTTGGATTCTTTTTTCTTTTTGCTGTTCTGATTGGGCGTTTTTTTCTTCCTTATATTCCAGATCGATGGTTTGCTCCTTGGATTTACGTACTCTATTATTGAAGCTATGTAAATTATTCTTTATTTCAGTTAAAGCCTCCTTCGTTTCTAACTGTGCAGCGATCATTTCTGACTGGTCCTTTTTTATGCTCTTGAGGCCCTCACTGAGTTCATTGAGCATCCTTATAAGCAGTATTTTGAACTCAGCATCTGTTAGGTTGCTTATCTCCATTTCGGTTAGTTCTTTTCTTGGGGTTTTGTTCTGTTCTTTCATTTGGGACCTGTTTCTTTGTATCCTCATTTTGGCTGCCTCCCTGTGTTTGTTTCTGTGTATTACTTAATGAGAGGTAAAGGGCTCGCTGAGACCCGATGCTGCTCGTTTGAAAGAATTTAGGAAAAACCTGAAGCAGGATCCAAGACAGGCCAATCCTATGGTTAAGCAAGTGGCAACAGCTTGGGTGGGCCTGAAAGTTGTGTGGGGCGGGGCGGGGCCTCAGGGAGTCAGCAGGGCGGGGCTACCAGTGTGAGCCAGGTTGCTGAAGTCCCAGATATGGCGACTGTCTGCCGCCCCAGGGAAGGGCTCACCAAAGGAACAAAGGCCTCTTACAATTTGTCCCCGAGGAAGCCCCCTCTCCAGCCCTCACTCCAGTGCCAAACAGCTCAGTTCTTCCCTGTATGTCTCTGGCGCCCCTCGAGCTGCCTTCCCTCCAAGCTTAGAGGGAGAGAGTCCGATAAGTCCGTGCGTGGGCCCTTTAGGGAGCTGCCTGTGGCTCCAGCCAGGTCAGCTTCCCTGAGCCTCAGTTTCCACTGGTTTTTCCAGCCAGAAGTTATGGGGACTTCTCTTCCTGGCACTGGAACCCTGAGAGGGGCACCTGGTGTGGGACAGGGACCCCTCAGTCCTCAGGAAGGACCTTCCCAGCCGAGGGAGCCTCCTGATTTTTATCCGCCACACTTGGGTGTGGGACCAGCCCGTCCACCCCTCGCGCCGCCGCCCCTCCTACCAGTCTGGATGTAGCCGCTTTTTTTTTTTTTTCCTAATTCCGTAGTTGTAGGACTTCCATTCAGCTTGATTTCAGGCGGTTTTGGATGATGGTTGTTCTGTAGTTTTGTTGTAACTTGGATGTGGTTGTGGGAGAACGCGATACTGCGTTTCCCTACGCCGCCATCTTGACCGGAAGTTCATAGTCTACTTTATTGATTAAAAAAAACTCGTAGTATAGTTTTATATGAGGTTGCATGATACCTTCAACTTTATTCTTCTTTCTCCAAATTGTGGTGGCTATCTGGGATCTTCTGTGGTTCCATAGGAGCTTTTTGGGTTATTTGTTCTAGTTCTGCAAAAAATGCAATAGCTATTTTATTATTATTAATAATAAATTTATTTTTGTTAAAAATGTTTCTCCTTTTTTTCCATAGACACCCCTCTACCTATCCCCCACAATCATTGTTGTTTATGTCCATTATTTGCATACATGCATATATGTTCTTTGGTTTATCTCATTCCTCCCTGCCCCCCTCCTCTGAGGTTTCTCAGTCTGAACCATATTCCTTTCTATGTCTCTGGGTCTGTTTGGTTCATCAGCTTTTTTATTTGTTCATTATATCCCACAAGTAAGTGAGATCATGTGGTATTTGTCTTTCTCTGATTGGCTTATTTCGCTTAGCATAATACTCTCCAGATCCCTCCATGCCGTATCAAAGGATAAGAGATCTTTCTTTCTTACAGCTGCATAGTACTCCATTGTGTATATGTACCACAGCTTTTTTATCCATTCATCTACTGGTGGACACTTGGGCTGTTTCCAGATCTTAGCAGTTTAAAATAGTGCTGCTATGAACATAAGGGTACATATATTCTTTCTGATTGGTGTTTCAGGCTTCTTAAGATATATTCCTAGAAGTGGGATCACTGGGTCAAATGGCAGTTCAAATTTTAATATTTTGATGAAACACCATATTGTTTTCTATAGTGGCTGCACCAGTCTTCATTCCTACCAGCAATGTAGAAGAGTCCTCTTTTCTCCACACCCTCGCCAGTACTTGTTGTTTGATGATTTGCTTATGGTAGCCATTCTGACAGCTGCGAGGTGATACCTCATAGTTGTTTTAATTTGCATCTCTCTGATGATTAGTGATACTGAGAATTTTCTCATATGTCTCCTGGCTATTTCTATGTCCTTGCAAGAGAAGTGTCTGTTTAGGTCCTCTGTCACTTTTTAATTGAATTCTTTGTTTTCCTTTTGTTGAGTACTATGAGGACTCTATATATTTTGGAAATTAACCCCCTATCTGATATGTCATTGGCAATTGGCAATTATGCTCTCCCATTTGGTGGGTTCCCTTTCCATTTTGATGGTCTTTCTATTGCTGTGCAGAACCTTTTTAGTTTGATGTAGTCCCATGTATTAATGTTTTCCTTTATTTCTCTTGCCTTAGGCATTGTATCAGTGAAAATTCTGCTGTGTGCAATGTCTGAAATTTTGTTGCCTAAATTTTCTTCTAGAATTTTCATGGATTCATGAGTCACATTTAAGTCTTTTATCCATTTTGAGTTTATTCTTGTATATGGCGTATGTTGGTGATCTAGTTGCTCTCTTGTTTTGTTTTGTTTCTTTGCATGTACCTGTCCAATTTTCCCAGCACCATTTATTAGAGGCTGTCTTTACTCCATTGTATGCTCTTTCCACCTTTCTCAAATATTAATTGAGCATAATGTCCTGGGTCAATTTTGGGGTTCTCTGTTCTGTTCCATTGATCTACATGCCTGTTCTTGTGCCAGTACCAGGCTGTTTTAATTACAATGGCTTTGTAGTATAACCTGATATTCGGTATTGTGATCCCTCTTACTTTGGTCTTTTTCAAGATTACTGTGGCTCTTCGGAGTCTTTTTTGGTTCCATATAAATTTTTGAAGTATTTGTTCTAGTTCCATGAAATATGTCGTTGGTATTTTAATGGGGATTACATTGAATCTATGGATTGCTTTGGGTAGTATAAACGTTTTAATGATGTTAATTCTTCCAATAAAGGAGTAAGGTAGATGCTTTCACTTTTTTATATCTTCCTCTATTTCTTTTTCCAATGTGCTGTAGTTTTCTGCAAATAGGTCCTTTACTTCATTGGTTAAGTTTATTCCTAGGTATCTTATTGTTTTGTCTCAATGGTAAATGGGGATTGTTTTTCTTAGTTTCTCTTTCTGTGAGTTCATTATTGGTGTATAAGAATGCTGTTGGTTTCTTCATGTTAATTTTGTATCCTGCTACTTTGCCAAATTCATTAATTAAATCTAGTAGATTTTTGATGCAATCTTTAGGGTTTTCTATGTAGAGTATCATGTTATCTGAATATCATGACAGTTTCACTTCCTTCTTTCCAATTTGTATCCCTTTTATTTTCTCTTCATGTCTAATTGCTGGGGCTAAGACTTCCAGTACTATTTTAAATAGGAGTGGTGAAAGTGGGCATCCCTGTCTTGTTAAGTGAAATGCTTTTAGTTTTTTCCCATTGATGTTGGCTGTAGGTTTTTCATATATGGCCTTTATTATGTTGAGATAAGATCCTTCTATTCCCATATTGCTAAGCATTTTTATCAGAAATGGGTGCTGGATTTTGTCAAATGCCTTTTCAACATCTATTGATATGATCATATGGTTTTTATCATTCATTTTGTTTATGTGGTGTATCACATTTATTGATTTGCAAATATTATACCAGCCTTGCATCCCTGAGATGAATCCCACTTGGTCATGGTGAATAATTTTTCTAATGTATTGGTGGATCCAATTTGCTAACATTTTGTTAAAGATTTTTGCATCTATGTTCATCAGGGATATTGGCCTGTAGTTTTCTTTCTTTGTGGTGTCTGTCTGGTTTTGGAATTAGAATTATGCTGGGCTCATAAAATGAGTTTGGAAGTCCTCCTGCTTCTTGAATTTTTTCAAATAGTTGGAGAAGAATGGATGTTAGTTCTTCTTTGAATGTTAGGTAAAACTCCCCCATGAAGCCGCCTGGGCCTGGGCTTTTGTTTGCTGGGAGAGTCTTTATTACATCTTCAATTTCCTTGGTTGTTATTGGTTTGTTCAATTTCTCTGTCCCTTCCCGGTCCAGTTATGGGAGACTGTGTGTTTCTATAAAACTGTCCATTTTTTTCTAGATTGTCCAATTTGTTGCCATTCATTGTATTTGTTCACAATCTCTTGTATTTCTGTGGTGTCAGTTGTTACTTTTCCTCTTTCATTTCTGATTTTGTTTATTTGGGGCCTCTCTCTTTTTTTCTTGGTTAGTCTAAGTACGGTTTTATAAATTTTATTCATCATTTCAAAGAACCAGCTCTTTGTTTCATTGATTTTTTGAATTGTTTTAGTCTCTATGTCATTTATTTCTGCTCTGATCTTTACTATTTCTTTCCTTTTACTTGTTCTGGGTTTTTCTTTTCATTCGCTTTCTAGTATTTTAGGTTGTGAGGTTAGAGAGTCAATTAGAAATTTTTCTTGTTTCCTGATGTAGGCCCGTAGTGCTATCAACTTCCCTCTCAGGACTGCTTTCGCTGCAACCCATAGATTTTGTGTTGTTGTGTGTTCATTTTCATTGTTTTCCAGGAAGTTTTTAATTTTTTCCTTGATCTCCTGGTAACTCATTCACTGTTTAATAACATGCTATTTAGCCTCCATGTGTTTAAAGGTTTTTGTTGTAATTGATTTCTAGTTTCATTCCATTGTGATCTGAGAAGATACTTGATATGATTTCAATCTTCTGAACCTGTAGAGACTTAGTTTGTGTCCCAACATGTGGTCTCTTTTTGAGAATGTCCTGTGTGCACTTGAGAAGAATGTGAATTCTGAAGTTTTGGAGGGTAATTCTCTGTAGATATCTATTAAATGCATTTGATCTAGTGCATCACTTAGAGTCTCTGTTTTCCTTGTTAATTTTTTGTCTAGAGAATCCATCTAGTGATGTTAGTGGGGTGTGGAAGTCCCCTGCTATAATTGTATTGCTGTCGATTTCTCCTTTGAAGTCCTTCAGAAGTTTTAAAATATATTTTGGTGCTCCTATATTGGGTGAATATATGTTTACCAAGGATATAAGTTCCTGTTTGATAGATCCTTTCAATATTATGTAGTAGCCTTCTTTGTCTCTAGTTATGGCCTTCATTTTAAAGTCTATTTTATCAGATATGAATATTGCTACCCCAGCTTTTTTTTTCATTCCCATTTGCATTAATGATTTTTTTCCATCCCTTCACTTTCAACCTATGTGAGTCTATTGTTGTGAGGTGGGCCTCTTGTAAACAACATATATATGAATCATATTTCTTATCCAATCAACTACTGTGTGTCTTTTGATCAGAGCATTCAATCCATTTACATTTAAGGTGATTATTAATATGTACTTACTTGTTGCCATTTTTGTTTAGTGTGGTTATATTTTTCTTCCTGTTTCTTTTACTAATTACAAAAGTTTTTTTAACATTTCTTGTAGTGCTGGTTTGGTGCGAATATATTCCCTTAGCCTCTTTTTTTTTTTTTGGATGGGAAGCTCTTTATTTCACCTTCTATTTTGACTGATAGCCTTGCTGGATAGAGTAGTCTTGGATTCAGATCCTTATTTTTCATGACCTTCATTACTTCATGCCATTCCCTTCTGGCCTGTAGAGTTTCTGTTGAGATGTCATCTGATAGCCTTATGGTGGTTCCTTTGTAGGTAAATTGTTGCTTATCTCTTACTGCTTTTTGGATTCTCTCTTTGTCTTTAATTTTAGGCATTTTAATTACTATGTGTCTTGGTGTGGGCCTGTTTGGTTTTTCTTACTTGGGGCTCTCTGTGCTTCTTGAACTTGAATGCCTTTTTTCTTCACCCAGTTGGGGAAGTTTTCTGCCACTATTTCTTCAAATATATTCTCTAACCTTTGCTCATCTTTTTTTTCGTCTAGGACTCCTATGATGTGGATGTTGTTACATTTCATATTGACCTACAGTTCTCTTAGGCTGTCTTTTTGTTTTTTAATTTTTTTTTTCTTTTTGATTCTCTAAATGGGCAATTGTTTTTTACCCTGTCTTCTAAATCACTGCTCTGATACTTGGCCTTCTCTACTCTGCTGGTTATTTCTTCCGATGTGGTTTTTATTTCTGCTGTCATTCTTCATTGTAGTGCTGGTTTGGTTCTAATATATTTCATATCTTCACTCATGCTGTTGAACTTCCTTATGATTATTACTCTGAACTCTCCCTCTGATATCTTGCTCAATTCCCTTTCATTTATTTCAACTTCTGTTGAGTTATCTTGTTCTTTCACTTGGGATTTGTTTTGTTTGTTTGTTTGTTTGTTTGTTTGTTTGTTTCACCATTTTGGCTGTCTCAGTGGGTTTTGGAGCCTGCTAAATTTTTCCTGTAGGTGTTGGTGTTCTGCTGCTTGTGGCTCCCTCTACTGGGTTTGGATGAGCATGGAAGGACCCACGTTAAACACCACTGTCAAGTATTACTCTCCTTGTTAGATTTTCAAGCCCAGGAAAGGTTTAGTTATCTTCCAGATTTTTTCCCGGAGGCTATTAGTCTCATTTTCTTGATGATCCTTGTGTTGTAGCCCTCAAGTGAATGAAGAAATTCCTCAGGTGTTTAGGTAAAAGGATTTCCAGTGTGTGGGGCAGATACTTGCTGGTTGTTAATGAGTCTCAATTTGCATTTCTCTGTCCTGGCTGGGTAGTGTTACATTCCTGAGGAGGGGCTGTTGCTTCTCTTCGGGGCTTTGTGGGGCTCTTTGTGTAAGATGGCTACTGTCCTATGAGGGAGTGATTCAGTGCCCTCCAAATCCAGAGTCTCTCCACACAGTTCCAGTCCAGTCTGCCCTCTCTCAGCTGGAGCCCAAAATGAGTGGCTGTAGCTAATTTAGTGCTCTTTGCTGGCCCCCTGCGCTATGGAGCCGGCTTGGGACTTTAACCCCAAGGGAACTGCTCACAGCTAAAACAGCTGCTCTCCATGGGCTCCCAGCCTGCCCTCTTGCACCTCTGCAGTTCTTTCCAGGCTCAATTTAGTGTCCTTTTCCAGACCATGTTTATAAGGGTCCTCTCCAGGTACCTTTCTCTTGTTTTTTGTTTTTTGTTTTTTTCCCAACAATTTGTCTTTATTTTAGTTGTAATTCTAGTTTGGTCCTGGGAGATGGTCTGTGTAGCTTCCATTTACTCTGCCACTATTTTGGAATCTGCAATAGGTATTTTGATAGGGATTACATTGAATCTATAGATTTTTTTGGGTGGTATAAACATTTTACTGATGTTAATCTTTCTGTCCATAAGCATGATATATGCTTCCATTTGTTTGTGTCTTCTTTAATTTTGTTCTCCAGTGTCTTTTTTTTTAGTTTTTTTATTTTTTGCATTTATCTTTACATAGAGCAGGAGGTGGGGGAAAGTGAGAGAGAAACATCATTGTGGGATAGACACATCTACTGGTTGCCACCCAAACAACCCCATCCAGGGCCAGGAACAAACTGCAACCAAGGTATGTGCTTTGGGAACCAAACCTGGGCATCTGGTCTAGCATGTCCTTTAAGGCCACTCTTTTTATTGTTGATTTCCTATCTGGAAGATCTATCCATTGATTTCAATGGGGTGTTAAAGTCCCCTACTATGACTATATTACTGTTGATCTCTCCCTTTATGTCCATCAAGATTTGCTGTATATATTTAGGTGTTCTTATGTTGGGTTCATAAATACTTAAATCTTCTTGTTGGATTGATAATTTTTGTAATCATATGTAATGTTCTTCTTTCTTATTTTGTCTAATATAAGTATTGCCACCCTAGCTGTTTTTTTCATTTCCATTTTCATGAAATTCTTTTTCATGCCTTTACTTTCAGTTTGTGTGTGTCATTTATTTTGAGGTGGGTCTTGTAGATAGCATATATATGGGCCTTGTTTTATTATCCATTCAGCTACCCTATATCATTTTTTTTAGAGTAGAAAAAGGGGAAGGGAAGAGAGAAAGAGATAAAGAAGGAGAAACATCAATGTGAGAGAGACACATTAATTGGTTGCCTCCCACATGACCCTGACTGGATCCAGGGACTGAACCTGCAACCCAGGTACATGCCCTTGACTGGGAACTGAATGCATGACCCTTTAGTCCATTGGCCAATGCACAAACTGCTGAGCCAAACCAGCTAGAGCTACCTTGTGTATTTTGACTGGAGCTTTTAAACCATTTACATTTAAAGTAATTGTTTATAGGTATGTATTTATTGCAATTTTATTCTTTTAACTATGTTCCCCATTTTTCTTTCTTCTTAAAGAAGACTCTTTAACATTTTTTGTAATACTGGTTTGGTGCTAATAAACTTCTTTAGCCTTTTCTTTTCTGGGAAGTTTTTATTTCTCAGAAATTACATGCCTGTATGCATAACCAATGAACATAGACAATAAAGCTGGGGATGGAGTGGGGGGAAGGGGAAGAGGGTGTCAATGGGGGAAAAATGAGAAACATCTGTAACAAAAACAAATTAATAAATAGAAAAATTTTAAAAATTATAGTCTTACTGGCTAGAGTAGTCTTGGTTGTAGATCTTCAGTTTTCATCATCTTGAATATTTTGTGCAAATCCCTTCTGGCCTGAAATGTGTCTGTTGAGAAACCAGCTGACAGTCTTATGTGACCTCTTTTGTAGGTAATAAGCTGTGTTTCTCTTGCTGCTTTTAAAATTATCTCTTTGTCTTTAACTTTTGCCATTTTAATTATGATGTGTCTTGGTGTGGGCCTCTTTGGGTTCATTTTGGGACTTTGTGCTTCCTGAACTTGTTTGTCATATATAGCCTTTATTATGTTGAGGTATGATCCCTCTATTCCACTTTATCATAAATGGGTGTGGGTATTGTTGAAGGATTTTCTGGCACTATTGTTATAATCACATACTTTTTATCTTTTATTCTTTGTATGTGGCTTATCACATTTATTTATTTGTAAAAATATTGTACAGCCTTGCATCCCTGGGATAAAGCCTACTAGGCCAGGGGTGGGGAACATATGGCTCATGGGCCATATAAGGCCCGTGAAATCATTTGGTCTGGTCCTTCCAAGGCAATCACAGTAAGGACTCAAAATTAAATAAATCTAGGACCTTTTTTACATAGCAACATAAATTAATATTAAGTGAATCATAATAATAACATAAATTTTGAGGGACAAGCAAGAAATAGCCATTATTGGATTGACAAGACATATAAGAGTACATGATGGGACAGACATGTATACTTCTCAATGGCTGCCTGTGGATTGTCTGCTTGTATGGTGGTGAATCAGAGGACAGTCAGTGCCAGGCAGGCAGGGAGTGTGCAAGTGTTAAAACACTGTGGTGATACTACAGCAATGCAGTGAATATGAGATGAGATGTGTCGAGATGATTCCTTGCAATGTCGATGATGTTGTTTATGATTACTGACAACAATGCTGTCTACTTCTTTGTTGACACAGATGTTAACTCCAATCTAACCTTTATCCACATGTCCATGATCAATAATCCTTGCAAAAACAGAATCTCAGATGAAAATTAAGGAAATTACAGGAAAGATCTCAAGAATTGATGATGTGAACATTGGATATGTTCCTAATCCAAGATGCAGGATTAGAACAGTGATCAAAGCAAAATAATTCCATCACTGGCAACACACACACTGGATAGTTATTAAAACTTAAGTGGTGTGACATTCTACAAATGGCAACTATAAATAAAAGAGAAGTTGATGCAGAGTGTCAATCTTTCCAAGATAAATGGACAAATTATTATTATTATTGTTGAAGTCAAAGGCAAACCTGTGTGCCTAGTTTGTGGTGGTATATTAACAATAATGAAAAAAGCCGATCTGAAGCATCATTATAGCTCAAAACATGCTAAACTCAATGAATTGGGAGGACAAATGTGTCTGGATAAAAATCAATGCTCTTCAGTGGAGTTTGGACACAACAAGCCACTTTTACTAAGTCTCATTATGACAGAGACACTGTTATTCAGACGAGTTATATAGTGAGTGAGCTAACTGCAAAGAAGCTGAGGCCTCATGTAGAGAGAAAGTTTATGAAAAAGTATATGGTGGCTGCTGTGGAGTTAACATCAGACAAAGTAAAATGATTTTGGAGTGTTAGTTTGTCTTGGAGAACCATCTCAGATCAGATTACTGACTTAGTAGCAGATATTGAAAAAACAATGAAGGATTATGAAGAAGATTTCCAATTTTTCTCTCTGGCTTGTGATGAGACAACAGACATAAAAAATATTGCCCAACTGGCTATTTTTGTTTGTGAGATAACTAAAGAGTATGACCCATGAGAGGAACTATTGGCACTGGAAGCCATGCATGTCATTACAAAAGGTGAGGACTTGTTTGAGATCCTTGTTTTATCAGTGAAAAAACTTGAGCTAACATTTGAAAAATAAAAAGGCCTTACTACAGATGGAGCTCCAGTCATAGTTGGCTCACAAAATGGGTTAATTGTATTTCTCAAGAAATAACTGAATCACCTAGGTGGTGTGGCACAGTGGTTGAGCATCAACCCATGCACAAAGGGGACACCAGTTCAATTCCCAGTCAAGGCACATGCCCAGGTTGTGGGCCAAATCCCCAGTGGGGGGCATGCAGAAGGCAGCCAATCGATGTTCTCTCTCATTGATGTTTCTACCGCTCTCTCTCCCTCTCTAAAATCAATAAAGAAAAAAAATTAAAAAAAAAGAAAAAACTGCCCTGGCCGGTTTGGCTCAGCGGTTAGAGCATCGGCCTGCGGTCCAGAGAGACCCGGGTTCGGTTCTTGCTAAGGGCATGTACCTCGGTTGCAGTTTGTCCCCGGCCCTGGTTGGTCGTGCGGGTGGCAGCCACTCGATGTGTCCCTTTCATGTCGATGTTTCTCTCTCTCTCTCTCTCCCTCCCACTCTATCTGTGTAAAAAATGGAAAAATGTCCTCGGGTAAGGATAAAAAAAAAAAAGAAAAGAAAAAACTGAATCATCTCAATCTTGATTCAAATGATTTAATTTTATGTCACTGTATCATATACCAAGAAAGTCTCTTTGTGCAGTCATTGCAGCTCAACAATGTGATGTCAACAGTAGTTTTATGTATAAATTT
Organism: Molossus molossus; assembly: GCF_014108415.1. NCBI lineage: Eukaryota > Metazoa > Chordata > Mammalia > Chiroptera > Molossidae > Molossus > Molossus molossus. The sequence continues at coordinate 50,467,896 of NW_023425355.1, forward strand.
TGTCAAAAGTAGAGAGTTTAACAGCTGCCTGTTTTAGGAGTTAATGAATGATTTTGACTCTGAATACAGTGACCTTATTTATTGCTGTGAAGTGCAGGGAATGAATCATGGGAACATGCTCATGAGGTTTTACAAATTGTCGGATGAAGTCAAGAAGTTCATGGAGATGAAGGGAAAATCTGTCAGGGAACTCAATGATAACAAGTGGTTGTGTGATTTAGCATTCATGGTAGACATTACCAAGAACCTCTCAGAGCTGAACGTCAAGCAGCGGGGCCCCAACCAGCTTCTCAGCTCCCAGCTTTCAAAAGTGAATCATTTGAAGCTAAATTAAGGCTGTGGAAAGTGCAACTCTAAAGAAATAACAGTACATTTCCCCACTCTAGAAGGACAAAAGCCTTCGATGACACTTGAATATGCTGTTGAATGTGAAAAACTAACTGATGCATTTAATGAAGAATTCAAGGACGTGTAAAGTAAACAAACAGAATTGAACATCTTTGTTGCACCATTCAATGTGGAACTATACAATGTGCCTAATAACCTACAAGATAAAATTATTCAAAAGCAAAGTGATGATAAGCTGAAAGGTAGGTACAACAAACTCCTACTGCTTGAGTTCTATAAATGTTATATAAGCAATGATGAGTTTCCCACTTTGAGGAGACATGAATTGAAATATACATCTGTGTTTGGAACAACTTACTGCTTTGAGCAGTTCTTTTGAAAACTTACCATTACAGGTTCTGAAAAATGGCAATGGAGGGAAGGGAAGCTACACAGACCATCTCCCAGGACCAAACTGGAATTATGAGTAAAATAAAGAAAAGTCATCAGGAATAAACAACTGAAGAGCAGCTGGAGAGAACCCTTATAACCAGGGATGGAAAGAGGACACCAAATTGAGCCTGGTCGGAGTTGCAGAGGCACAAGCTGGCTCCACAGCACAGAGTGGCAGAGCAGGGAAAGGCTTCCACATAATGCCTGGCTGAGAAATTCACAAGAGCAGAGGTGCTGGGAACATCAGCACTTCCCTGAAGGGCCAGGGTACTAAATCAGATACAACCACTCAACATGGGCTCCAGCAGAGGAAGAGCAGACTGGACTGCAACTGTGTAATGAGAGTCAGTTGTTTGTGGCACTAGGTAGAGACTTGGGAAGGAGGACACTGGGAGGTTTATGCTGAATCACTCTTTTGTAGGAATGTAACCATATTATTCAAAGAGCCCCTTCCCAGAGCCCTGGGGAGAAGAAAATGGCCCCTCCCTCAGGAATTTAACATCATCTGGTGGAAGAAATGTAAATTGAGGCTCATTGACAGCTAGAGGCTGCCAACAAGCACAGAGGTGAAAAAAAATAAGCCTTTTGAAATTTTGATTCAGCTCTCAGTGTTGGGGGACCCAGCTCTTAGGGTAGAGCTGTGAAAACTGGGGCCTGAGTTCCTATGCTGAGCTCCTCCCCCATGGCTTCAGTGGTCATCTCTCTCAAGTAGCCCTCAGTTTTAGACTGAGGGAGAAGCAACTGCCCCGCCCTCAGAAATTTACCACCACCCTGTGTCTCTGGGGACTAAACTGTGAAAGCAGAGGCCAGGACCCCCACACTGAGCCAACAAACCACAATGCAGAAACCACTTTCTTATCAAAGCAACTTTAATGCAGGAGAAATTGCCCCATCAGCTAGAAATTCTCTTGTCCACCTAAGAGATTTTTCATTCAGATGAGGGCAAAACCATGAGGCTCATCAAATAACTGAGACTAATAGCCTGCAAGTGAAAGCTCTGGAATCACTGAACCTTTGCTTAGCTTGCTAATTTACCCAGGAAAGTAAGACTTGACATTGCTGTTTAACGTGAGCCCTCCCACAGTCATCCAAACACAATAGAGGAGAACAATTAGTGGAACACCAACACCTACAGGGGAAATTTGGCAGGCTCCAAAACCCACGGAGACAGCCAAAATGGCGAAACAAAGAAACAAATCATAAATGAAAGAACAAGAAAATTCTACAGAAGAAGGGATAAACAAAATTGAATAAAGCAAGTTATAAGAGGTAGAGTTCAGAGTAATGATTATGAGGACACTCAACAGCATGAACAAAGATCTCAAGAGCATGAGTAAAGATACAAAGATATTGATGATCAACCAATTGGAAATGAAAAACCACCAAGCAGAAATGAAGAATGACAGCAAAAATAAAGAACACATTGGAAAGAATAACTAGCAGAGTAGAGGAAGCTGAGAATCAGATCAGTGAATTAGAAGGCAAGATAGAAAAAATTACCCAATCAGAGGACCAAAAAGAAAAAAAAATAAACTATTAAAAAACAGGAGGCCAGGATAAGAGAACTGTTGGATAACATAAAATGTAACAACATCTGCATCATAGGAGTTCTAGAAGATGAAGAAAATGAGCTAGGGTTAAAGAATCTGTTCAAAGAAATAGTGACAGAAAACTTCCCTAACGTGGTAAGGAAAAAGGCATACAAATTCAGGAAGCACAGAGAGGTCCATGTAAGAAGAACCAAAAGAGGCCCACACCAAGACACATCATAATTAAAATGTCAAACATTAAAGGCACAGATTGAATCTTAAAGGTAGAAAGAGATAAGCAACAGGTAACCTACAAACAAACCCCCATAAGGCCATCAGCTGACTTCTCACAGAAACACTGAAGGCCAGAAGGGAAAGGCATTAAGTAATTAAGGTAATGAAAAACAAGAATCTGAATCCAAGACTGCTCTATCCAGAAAGGCTATCACTCAAAATAGAAGGTGAAATAAAGGGCTTCCCAGAGAATAAAAAGCTCAAGAAGATCGAAATCATATCAAGTATTTGCTCAGATTACAGTGGCATGAAACTAGAAATTAATGACAGTAAAAACACTCAGAAACATTCAAACACATGGAGACTAAATACATGTTATTAAACAATGAATGAGTTACAAAGGATATCAGAAGAGAAAGAACTTCCAAGAAACCAATAAAAATGAACACACAACACAAAATCTATGGTACACAGTGAAAACAGTACTGGGAGAAAATTTCATAGCACTACAGGCCTACCTTAAGAAACCAGAAAAATTTGTACTTGACTATCTGACACTACAACTTAAAGAACTAGAATGTAAAACAACAACAACAAAAAAAACTAGAGCAAGTAGAAGGAAAGCAATAGTAAAGGTCAGAGTAGAAATAAATTAACTAGATTAAAAAAACAATTCAAAAGATCAATAAAGCAAAGAGCTGGTACTTTGAAAAGATATGCAAGATTGATGAACCCTTAGCCAGACTTACCAAGAAACAAAGAAAGAGAACACAAAAAAATAAATCGGGAAAGAAAGAGGAAAAAAAACAACAACAACTGACATACACAGAAATACAAAGGATTGTTAAAAAGTATTATGAAAAACTATGCGCCAACAAATTGGAAAATCTAGGTGAAATGGACAAATTTATAAAATCACACAGTCCCCCAAAACTAAACCGGGAAGACACAGAAACTTGAACAGACCAATAACAACTAAGAAAATTGAAGACATAATCAATAAGCACCCAGCAAACAAAAGCCCAGGCCCACAGGGCTTCATGAGGGAGTTTTACCCACATATTCAAAGAAGAACTAATGCCCGTCCTCCTCAATCTATTCCAAAAAAAATCAATCAAAAGAAAGACTTTCAAACTCATTTTATGAGGCCAGTATAATTCTAATTCCAAAACCAAATAAGGACACTACAAAAAAAGGAAACTACAGGCCAATATTCCTGATCAACATAGATGCCAAAATCCTTCATAAATTATTAGGAAATCGAATCAAATACGTTAAAAAAATTATTCACCATGAACAGGTGGGATTCCTCCCAGGGATGCAAGGGTGGTACAATATTTGCAAATCAGCAAATACAACATACCACATAAGCAGAATGAAAGATAAAAACCATACAATAGATGCTGAAAAAGCATTTGACAAAATCCAGCACCCATTTCTGATAAAAATGCTCAGCAATGTGGTAAAGGAGGGATCATATTTAAAACAATAAAGGTTATATATGAAAAACCTACAGCTAGCATCATATTCAGTGAGCAAAACTAAAAGCATTTCCCTTAAAAACAGGAACAAGACAGGGATTACTACTTTCACCACTATTATTTAACATAGTACTGGAAGTCTTAGCCATAGCAATTAGACAAGAAAGAAAAATACAAGGGATCCAAGTTGGAAAGAAAGAAATGAAAATGTCATTATTTGCAAATGACATGATATTGTACATAGAAAACCCTAAAGACTCCATCAAAAATCTATTACAGCGCCCTGGCCGGTTTGGCTCAGCGGTTAGAGCGTCCACCTGCGGTCCGGAGAGGCCCGGGTTCGGTTCCCGCTAAGGGCATGTACCTCGGTTGCAGTTTGTCCCCGGCCCTGGTTGGTCGTGCGGGTGGCAGCCACTCGATGTGTCCCTTTCACATTGATGTTTCCCTCTCTCTCTCTCTTCCTCTCTCTCCCTTCCACTCTGTCTGTACAAAAAATGGAAAAATGTCCTGAGATGAGGATTAAAAAAAAAAAAAAAATCTATTACAGCTAATAAGTGAATTTGGCAAAGTAACAGTACACAGAATTTAACATTAAGAAATTAATGACATTCTTATATACCAATAATGAACTCACAAAAAGAGAAACAAATAAAAAAAACAATCCCATTTACCATTGTGGCAAAAATTAAGATTCCTAGGAATAAACTTAAACAATGAAGTAAAGGACCTGTTGTCAGAAAACTACAGAACACTGAAAAAAAAAAAAAAGATATAAAAAAGTGGTAGCATATACCTTGTTCATGGATTGGAAGAATTAGTTAGCATCATTAAAATGTCCATACTACCCAAAGTAATCTATAGATTTAGTGCAATTCCCATTAAAGTACAAATGACATATTTCATGGAACTTGACCAAATACTCCAAAAGTTTATACGGACCCCAAAAAAAAAAAGACCCCAAATAGCCACAGCAATCTTGAAAAAGAAGAACAAAGTAGAAGGGATAACAATACAGGATATCAGTTATACTACAAAGTCATTGTCATCAAAACAGCCTGGTACTGGCACAAGAACAGGCATATAGATCAGTGGAACAGAACAGAGAACCTGGAAATTGACCCAGAATATTATGCTCAATTAATATTTGACAAAGTTGGCAAGAGCATACAATGGAGTAAGACAGTCTCTTTAATAAATGGCGTTGGGAAAATTGGACAGGTATATGCAAAAAAATTAAACTAGACAACCAACATATGCAATACACAACAATAAACTCAAAATATGCCATGCATCCATAAAAACATGACTCATGCATCCATAAAAATCCTGGAGGAAAATCTAGGGAACTAAATTGCAAACATCATACACAGCAACATTTTCCCTGATACAATGCCTAAGGCAACAGAAACAAAGGAAAAAATGTATAAATGGCATTTCATCATACTAAAAAGCTTCTGCACAGCAATAGAAACAAGTGTCAAAATGGAAAGGAAACCCACTATATGGGAGAGCATAATTGACAATGATACATCAGATAAGGGGTTAATTTCCAAAATATATAGAGTACTCATACAACTCAACAAAAGGAAAAGAAAGAACCCAATTAAAAAATGGGCAGAGGACCTAAACAGACAACTCTTCAAACAGGAGATATAAGTGGCCAAGAAACATATTAAAAAATGCTCAACATCAAAATCATCAGAAAGATGCAAATTAGAACGACTATGAGGTATCACCTCACACATGCCAGAATGGCTGCCATCAACAAATCGGCAAACAACAAGTGATGGAGAGGATGTGGATAAAAGGGGACTCTAGAACACTGCTGGTGGGAATGCAGACTGGTACAGCCACTATGGAAAATAATGGTGTTATCTCAAAAAATTAAAAATTAAACTGCCATTTGACCCAGTGATCCCACTGCTAGGAATATATTCTAAGAAGCCTGAAACACCAATCAGAAAGAATATATGTACTCCTATGTTCATAGCAGCACTATTTACAATTGCTAAATCTGGAAAAAGCCCAAGTGTCTATCAATATATGAGTGGATAAAAAAAGTCGTGGTACATAAACACAATGGAATACTATGCTGCTGTAAGAAAGAAAGATCTCTTCTCCATTGAGACAACATGGAGGGTCCTGGAGAGTACTACACTAAGCAAAATAAGCCAGTCAGGGAAAGACAAATATCACATGATCTCACTTATTTGTGGAATGTAATGGACAAAATAATCTGATGAACAAAATAGACCCAGAGACATAAAAGTAGGGTACAGACTGACAAACCTCAAAAGAGAGGGATGGGGGAAGGGAATAGATAAACCCGAGAACTTATATGCATATATGAGTAAGCAGTGGACATAGACAATAATTATGGGGATGGGGGGTCCTGGAGTGGGAGGAGGGTGTAAATGTAGGAAAATGGAGAAACATCTGTAACAAAAATAAATTAATAAAAATTGCAAAAAACAGCAACAAAAAAAGATTCTTGGTATGATTTCAATCTTCTTGAATTTGTAGATACTTAATTTGTGTCCTAACATGTGGTCTATCTTTGAGAATACCCGATCTGCACTTGAGAAGAATGTATATTGTGCAGCTTTGGAGTGAAATGTTTTATAAATATCAATTAAATTCAGAGATTCCAAAATGGCAGCAGAGTAAATGGAAGCTACACAGACCGTCTCCCAGGACCAAACTGGAATTACAACTAAAACACAGACAAATTGATGGGAAAAATCAACAGAAAAGCAGCTTGCAAGGATCATATATCCAGGAACACTGACTCAATCCTGGTAGGATTGCGGAGGCGTGAGAGGAAGGCTGGGAGCCCACAGACAGCAGCAGATTTAGCTGTGAGCAGTGACCTCGGGTTAAACTCCCAAGTGGCTCTACAGCACAGAGCCGGGACAGAGGCTAAAATAGTCACAGCCACTCACCTTGGACTGTGGCAGGGGGAGGGCAGACTGGACTGGAACTGTGTGGGGACATTCGGGATTTGGAGGGGGCTCAGAGCTTTTGCTGAATTCTAGCCATGCAGGACGGTGGCCATCTTGCTCCTTCCCAGGGCTCTGGGGAGGCAGAGGCCCCTCCCTTGAAGATTCAACCCCACCCTGTGGGCCATTGAAATGCAAATTGAGGCTCGCTAACAACCAGCATATGCCCCACCCTCAGGAAATCCCCTTATGCTGAGCACCTGAGGGAGTTTTTCAATCAACTGACAACCCAAAACTCTTTAAATAACCTCTGCTGCTAGCCTCCAGGCAAAAAGCTAGAGGATAACTACCATTCCTGGGCTAGTAACTCTAACCAGGAAAGTAAAACTTGACAGTGGTGTTTAACGTGGGTCCTCCCTCGCTCATCCAAAACCAGAAGAAGGAGCCACAAACAGCAGGACACCAACAACCACAGGGAAAACTTGGCAGGCTCCAAAGCCCAGACTGATAGCCAAAACGGTGAAACACAGAAACAAAAGCCAAATGAAAGAACATGAGACCTATACCAAAGATGAGAGAAATATGGACAAGTTAGGCAAGTTAACAGAACTAGAATTCAGAGCCATGATCTTGAGGAAACTCAACAGCATGTGTAAGGACATGAGCACCATGAGTAAGGACATAGAAATGTTAAAAATCAACAAGTTGGAAAGTAAAAATCACCAAGAAGAAATAAAGAATGACATATCAGAATTAAAGAACACATTGAAAGAACTAAACAGCAGAGTAGAGGAAGCTGAGGACCGGATCAGTGAATTAGAAGACAGGGTAGAAAAAAAATGAGCCAATCAGAAAACCAAAAGAAAAAAAACAATTACAAAACAGGAAGGCAGCTTAAGAGAACTGTGGGACAACTGGAAACATAATAATATTCGCATGATAAGAGTCCTCGAAGAAGAAGAAAATGGGCAAAGGTTAGAGAATATATTTGAAGAAATAATGACAGAAAACGATCCTAACTTGGTGAAGTAAGAAGGCATTCAAGTTTAAGAAGCACAGAGAGCCCCAACTAAGAAGAACCCAAACAGGCCCACATCAAGACATATAATAATTAAAATGCCAAAAATTAAAGACAAAGAGAGAATCCTAAAGGCAGCAAGAGATAAGCAACAGGTCACCTACAAAGGAAACCCCATAAGACTCTCAGCTGACTTCTCAACAGAAACAGTACAGGCCAGAAGGGAGTGGCACGAAGTAATCAAGGTCATGAAAAACAAGGATCTGTATCCAAGACTACTCTATCCAGCAATGCTATCAGTCAAAATAGTCAAATAAAGAGCTTTCCAGACAAAAAAAAAAAAAAGGCTAAGGGAAGATATTAACACCAAAGAAGCACTGCAAGATATGCTAAAAAGACTGCTGTAATTAGTAGAAGAAATAGGAAGAAAAATAGAACCACACTAAACAAAAATGGTGATAATTAAGTACATATCAATTGCCACCTTAAATGTGAAAGGTTTGAATGCTCCAGTAAAAAGACACGGAGTAGGTGACTGGATAAGAAAGCATGACTCTCATATATGTTGTTTATAAGAGACTCACCTCACAACAAAATACTCACATAGGTTGAAAGTGAAGGGATGGAAAAAAATCTTCCAAGCAAACAGAAAGGAAAAAAAAGCTGGAGTAGCAATACTCATATCTGACAGAGTAGATTTTAAGATGAAGAACATAACTAGAGACAAAGAAGTTCAATACATAATATTGAAAGTATCTGTCCAACAGGAAGAGATATCCTTGGTAAACATATATGCACCCAATATGAGAGCACCAATGTATATTAAAAATGTTCTGGAGGACTTCAAAGGAGAAATTGACAGCAATACAATCATCGTAGGGGACTTCAACACCCCGATGACATCACTGGATTGACCTTCTAGACGAAAAATTATCAAGGAAACACAGACTCTAAATGAAGCACTAGATCGAATGGATTTAATAGATATCTACAGAGAATTACACCCCAGAATGGCAGAATTCACATTCCTCTCAAGTGTACATGGGACATTCTCAAAAATAGACCACATGTTAGGACACAAACTAAGTCTCTACAAGTTCAAGAAGACTAAAATCATATCAAGCATCTTCTCAGATCACAGTGGCATGCAACTAGAAATCAACTGCAACAAGAACATGCAAAGACATTTGAAAACATGGAGGCTAAATAGCATGTTATTGAACAATGAATGGGTTACCATGGAGAAAAAAAAAAGAAACTAAAACCTTCCTGGAAACCAATGAAAATGAACACATAACAACACAAAATCTATGGGATGCAGCAAAAGCAGTTCTGAGAGGGAAGTTTGTAGCACTGCAGGCCTACCTCAAGAAGCAAGAAAATTTTCTAATGGAATATTTAACCTCACAACTTAAAGAACTAGAAAGGAAATAAGGGGAAAACCCCAGAGCAAGTAGAAGGAAGGAAATATTAAAGATCAGAGCAGAAATAAATGACATGGAGACCACACAAAAAACAATTCAACGGATCAATGAAACAAAGAGCTGGTTCTTTGAAAAGATAGACAAGATTTATGGACACTTAGCTAGACTCACCAAGAAACAAACAGATAACCCAAATACACAAAATCCAAAATGAAAGAGGAGAAATAATAACTGACACCACAGAAATACAACAGATTGTTAACAAATATTATGAACAACTATACGGCAACAAATTCAACAATCTAAGCGAAATGGACCAATTTCTAGAAACATATAGTCTCCCAAAACTGGCCTGGGAAGAAATAGAAAATTTGAACAGACCAAGAACAACAGAAGAAATTGTAGATGTAATCAAGACTCTCCCAGCAAACAAGAGCCCTGGCCCCGATGGCTTCACAGGGCAATTTTATCGAACATTCAAAGAAGAACTAATACCCATTCTCCTAAAACTATTTCAAAAAATTCAAGAAGAAGGAAGACTTCCAAACTCGTTTTATGAGGCCAGCATAATTCTAATCCCAAAACCAGAAAAAGACACTACAAAAAAGGAAAACTATAGACTAATATCCCTGATGAACGTAGATGCCAAAATCCTGAACAAAATACTAGCAAATCAGATCCAGCAATACATCAAAAAAATTATTCACCATGACTAAGTGGGATTCATCCCAGAGATGCAAGGCTGGTACAATATTTGCAAATAAATAAATGTGATACACCACATAAACAAAATGAAAGATCAAAATCATATGATCATATTAATAGACTCTGAGAAAGCATTGGATAAAATCCAGCACCAATTTCTGATATAAATGCTCAGCGATCTGGGAATAGAGGGATCCTATCTCAACATAATAAAGGCTATATAAAAAGACCTACAGCCAACATCATACTCAATGGGCAAAAAATTAAAAGCATTTCCCTTAAGAACAGGAACAAGGCAAGGATGCCCATTTTCACCACTCTTATTTAACATAGTACTGGAAGTCTTTGCCACAGCAATCAGAAAGGAGGAAAAAATAAAAGGGATCCAAATGGGAAAGGAGTAAGTGAAACTGTCATTATTTGCAGATGACATGATACTATTCACAGAAAACCTCAAAGACTCCATCAAAAACTTACTAGACTTAATAAATGAATTTGGAAAAGTAGCAGGATACATAATTAACATCAAGAAATCGATGGCATTCTTATACACCAATGATGAACTCACAGAAAGAGAAACTAAAAAAACAATCCCATTTACCATCGCAGCAAAAAAATTATGATACCTAGGAATAAACTCAACCAAAGTAATAAAGGACCTATTTGCAGAAAACTACAGGTCATTGAAAAAAGAAATAGAGGAAGATATAAAAAAGTGGAAGCACATACCTTGTTCATGGATCAGAAGAATCAACATCATTAAAATGTCCATACTACCCAAAGCAACATATAGATTCAATGCAATCCCCATCAAAATACCAATAACATACTTCACAGAACTAGAACATGTACTCCAAAAGTTCATATAGAACTAAAAAAGATTTCAAGTAGCCACAGCAATCTTGAAAAAGAAGAACAAAGTTGGAGGGGTCACATTACCAGATTTCAGGTTACACTACAAAGCCACTGTACTCAAAGCAGCCTGGTACTGGCACAAGAACAGACATATAGACCAGTGGACAAAACAGAGAACCCAGAAATAAACCCAAGGCAATATGCTCAATTAATATTTGAAAAAGGTGGCAAGAGCATACAGTGGATTAAAGACAGCCTCTTTAATAAATGGTGCTGGGAATATTAGACAGCTACATGCAAAAAAATGAAACTAGACCATCATCTTACACCATACACAAGAATAAACTGAAAATGGATAAAGGACTTAAATGTGACTCATGAATCCATAAAAATCCTAGAAGAAGATGTAGGCAACTAAATTTCAGACATCATATGCAGCAGAATTTTCTCTGATACATCACCTAAAGCAAAAGAAACAAAGGAAAAAATGAACACATGGGACTATATCAAACTAAAAAGCTTCTGTACAGCAAAAGATACAATCATAAAAATGAAAGGCTACCCACTGTATGGGAGAGCATAATTGCCAATGATATATCAGATAAGGAGTTAATTTCCAATATATAGAGAGTGCTCATACAATTCAACAAAAGGAAGACAAAGAACCCAATTAAAAAATGGGTAGAGGAACTAAATAGACACCTCTGCAAACAGGGCATAAAAACGGCAAAGAGACATATGAAGAAATGCTCAACATCACTAATCATCAGAGAGATGCAAATTAAAACAACAATGAGGCATCACCTCACACCTGTCAGAATGGCCGCCATCAACAAATCATCCAACTATAAGTGTTGGTGAGGGTGTGGAGAAAAGGGGACTCTAGTACACTGCTGGTGGGAATGCAGACTGGTGCAGCCACTATGGAAAACAATATGGTGTTACCTCAGAAAATTAAAAATTGAACTTCCATTTGACCCAGTGATCCTACTTTTAGAAATATACCCCAAGAAGCCTGAAACACCAATCAGAAAGAATATATGTACCCCCATGTTTACAGCAGCACTATTTACAATAGCTAAGATCTGGAAACAGCCCAAGTGTCCATCAGTAGAAGAATGGATAAAAAAGCCATAGTACATATACACAATGAAGTACTATGCAGGTGTAAGAAAGAAAGTTATTTTATTCTTTGAGACAACATGGAGGGTCCTGTAGACTATTATGTTAAGTGAAATAAACCAATCAGAGATAGAGAAATACCACATGATCTCACTTATTTATGGAATATAATGAACAAAATAAGCTGATGAACAAAATAGTCCCAGACACATAGAAAGAAGTACAATTCAGACTGACAAACCTCAGAGTAGGTGGGGGGCGGGGATGGATGAGATAAACCAAGGAACTTATATGCATGTATGCATAATCAGTGGACATAGCAACAATGCTGGGGGGAGGGGCGGGTCACGAGGAGGGTGTCTAGGGGGGAAGAGGAGGAACATTTGTAACAAAATTAATTAATAGTAATAAAAATACAAGGAAACAAACCACCATAAATGAGTCATCAGGAATAGAAAAGAACAAGCTTATATTTCCCAAGTCCTTAAGATATTGGAATTATCTGATACAGAATGTATAGTTACTAAGGTAAGATAAATATTTAATTAATGGAAAGATCTACAGCCCTGGTGGGTTTGGCTCAGCAGTAGAGTGTCGGCCTGCAGTCCCAAGAGCCGGGTTCAGTTCCTGCTAGGGGTGCATGCCTCAGTTGCAGTTTGTCCCCAGCCCTGGTTGGTCGTGTGAGTGGTGGCCACTTGATGTGTCCCTTTCACGTTTCTCTCTCTCTCTCTCCCTCTTTCTTCCTCCCACTCTATCTGAACAACAACAACAACAACAACAACAAAATTCGAAGAAAATGTTCTTGGGTGAGGAATTAAAAAAAAAAAAAGAACTACAAAAATGAGATAGCAATAACAATTAAAATGACCAAGTAGACCTATATAAGAAGCAAATATGACTTTTAGAAATAAAATATAAATAACTGAAATTAAAATTTCAATTAAACAGAAAACTGGGCACTGAATACAGAATTATTTTCTTGGAAAACAGATGAAAGAAGTTATCCAGAATGCAGCCTATAGAGATGGAAAACATGAAAGAGAGATAAGAGACATAAAAGATACATTGAAAAGTTCTATCTAACATGTCAAATTTATTTCCAGGGGCAGAAAAGAGAAAGAATGTAGGAAAGGCAATATTTGAAAAACAAATAATGACTGAGTATTTTCCAGAACTAATGAAAGACATGAGTGCACATGCTATTGACGCACTATTATATACCAAACAGGACAGAGAAAAACAATTTCACACTTTTCCATATTGAAACTGCAGAATAACTGCTGCAAAGTGGCTGCCTTAAATGTAAATTAGAGTGATAAGTCAGATCATCTGTAATGGAACAAAAGTGAAGCTAACAGTAGATTCTATAGTGTAATAATGGAAGGTGGAACACAGTGCAATAATATCTTTGAAGTGCTGAGAAAAAAATAACCAGAAAACTAAGAATTGTGTGACTAGAAAAATATTTCAATACAGAGTTGAAACAAAAACATTCTCAGTTAATGAAAAACAAATTTATACCAACAGATCTACTCCAAATACATTTCTAAGAGATGTACTTCAGAAGGAAAGTAAATTAACTGAGGGAGGGAGAAGCTGAGATGCCAGAAGGAATAGTGAGGGGGAAATTGGCAAATATGTAAATTAATCTATACCTTGTATAAAATAATGTGGCTGAATAATGTTCACCCAGAGATACGAGGTCCTAACCCCTGAAACCTGTAAAATGTAATTTTATTAGAAAAAATGTTTTTTGCAGATGTGATTGAGGATTTTGAGATGAAATTACCTTGGATTATCTGGGTGGGCCCAGAATGACATCAGAAGTGTTCTTATAGGAGAAAGGCAGGGGGAGATTATAAATAAAAGAAAGGAAAAAACCATGTGATGAAAGCAGAGTCAGAGAAAGAAGATGCTACATTGCTGGCTTCGAAGGTGAAGGAAGGAGACATGAGCCAAGGAATGCAGGAAATGCAGCTCAAGATAGTGGAAAAGATGAGGAAACCAATTCTCCCCTAGAGCCTAGTCTAGATGGAGTGTGGCCCTGCCAACATATTGATTTCAGCCCAGTGAAACAGATTTCTGACTTCTTTCCTCTAGAACTGTTGGAAAATTTCTACAGTTTTAAGCTACTAAATTTATGGAATGTGTTAAAGCAGACACAGGCAACTAATGCATCTACTATGGCTGAATATTGCTCTAAGTGTTTGAGACACATCAATGAACAAAGGTCTCTGCCCTAATGGAGCTTAAGCTCCCTATTAAACAAGTTGCATAATATGCTAAAAGGTGACATGTGATATGTGAAAAAGAATAAAGAAGAGCAGGGTGAGTGAGGAATCAGGAGTGTGTGCATCATGGGGTTGGTGAACAAGTTGATATTTTAAATAGAGTAGCCTCATTGAGAAGGCAGTGTTTGAGCAAAGACTAATGTTCTAAATTGAAGTGTTTATTTTTATTTTTTAACTAGTTTTTTAATTTATTTTAGAGGGATAAAGGGAGGGAGGGAGACATAGAGAGAGAAACATCAAAATAAGAGAGAAATATTAATTGGTTGCCTACTGCACGTGCCCTGACTGGGGATCAAACCCTCAACCTGGGTATGTGCCCTGGACAGGAATCAAACCTGCCACCTCAGGTGTATGGAACAACACTCCAACCAAAGGAGCCACACCAGCCAGGGCTGAAGTGTTCTTTTTTAAAAGGAGGGTAAAACTAAAATACTGGACAATACTATGTAAACTGGGAGAGAGGTGTCAGGATTAAAGTGTTCTAACATCCTTGTATTAATTGGTAGAATTTAGATATTAATTTTCAACTTTGTTATGCATATATATTAACATGTCAAGGTTAATCAGTGAAAGAATAGAAACTGACTATATAATTTACAAATAAGTAGTGGGGAAATGGAAAAAGAAAATACACAAAACTCAATAAAGTTTTTAAGTTGAGAAAGGGGGAAAAGCAAAGAAAATTAGAACAGATAGAGAGCAACCAGTAAGATGTTCATAAATATAACCACAATAAATGCAAATGGATTTAACTTGCCAGTTAAAAGACAGGTTAGTCAGATTAGGGAGGGAAAAAAAGGGAAAATCCAGCTAATACAGAAGAGACACACCTAAAATATAAGAATACAAAGGGCTGACAGTTAAGTAATGAAGAGCTATACCAAGCAGATACTAACCAAAAGCCAGGGTAGTTATATTAGTATAAGACAAAATGGAACTCAAAATGCATTGGTAGGGATTGAGTGGGTCACTGCATAATAATAAAGGGTGGAAGATTGTAAGGCATCTTTATCAATTATTGATAGGTTAAAATTAAACACAATAAGTTAGTAGCATACAGAAAATTCAAAGGAGCTACTTAAGAAACTTGATTGAAAAGTGCTGCTATGAATGTTCATATACAAGTCTTCTCATGCACATGGGGCAAGAGTTTCTCCAGGATGAGGTGGAATTGCTTGATTATAGGGTTTGCACATTTTCATAAAACACTACAGATAGCACTCAAGTTCCATGTTCCCCTCTTGACTTTACTATTCTCCCTCTTCCTCCAAAGATTACCACTATCCTGAATGCAGTGTTTATCATTTTAAGATAATTTTTAAATTTCACTATCTCAAATGTGCATGTGTATTCATGTACCCCTAAACATTATATTGTTTATACTTTAAATTTTAAAAAGAGAATTTTAAATATTTAACTTTAATAAATTATTAAAAACTTGTACCAGTACCATACTGGATGTGTATCATCCTGCATCTTGCATTTTCACTTATCATTGTTTTAGAGATTTATTTGTATTGATATAATACTAATTCACTCATTTTTAACTATTTTCAAATGTGTCACAATTTATCCATTGAGCTGTTGGACATTTTGTTTCAACTTCTTTTACTAATTGAGGTTATCAACATTCTTGTATATTTCTCTTTGTACATAGTGTGAGAATTTCTCTAGGATACATATCTAAGAATAGAATTGCTCAAATAAGATATGGACACCTTTGACTTTGCTAAATATCATCATATTGATTTTCAAAGTAGTTGTGCCAATTTACATCCTTACCATGGATGAGCTGGCATTGCTTATTGCCACCATCATCTAGTGCTGTGAGACTGTTCCTTTTTTTTTTTTTTGGTAATCTAATGAATGTGAAATAGTACCTTACTGTTTTATTTTGCATGCCCCATTACAGATTTATACCATATGCAGCCTTTTGATGCTGGTTTATACATTTATTAGCCATTTGGGTTTCCTCTTCTGTGAACTGCCTATTCATATTCTTTGCTCATTTTTGAGATGCCTAATTTTCTTATTGACTTTGTGAAAATTAATAAAAGGAAAATTTATTTTAAATGGTCAAGAGGCTAGAAGAGAGAACTTTTGCCCATGTGCCACTCAAAACACACTACTGACCCCAACAGGAAGAGTCATATTTTGTTATCTGACAGAAAGTGATACTACTATACTACTTCAGCAGGAGGAAGAAAAGATTTATCTTTGCCTAGTAACAGCTCAGCCAAAGTGAGAATGACATAACTCAGACAATGAAAAGTCACTTCATTATATTCCCAACTTTCAGTTTCCTGCAATGGACAGTCTTCATCTACAATAGCGTCTACCAAATCCAAAAAAGAGCCTTCCTCTCTTTTGTTTCTCTAGACTTGCACGTTGTTCACCATTAGACTTCAAGTCCCAAATTGCATTTCTCTGTTGTGCCCAAATAAACCCATTTTTGCTGGAGAAATATTTTAGTGGATTTTATTTTAATTTTTTATGGTGCCTTTTGATTTTTAATATTGGTGCCATCTCTACCATATTATTTTAAGCTTTGTACTAACTTTTCTTTTCTTTCTTTCTTTTTTTTTTAATCCTCACCTGAGGATATTTTTCCATTTTTGTTCAGATAGAGTGGGAAGAAGAGAGAGAGAAAAGAGAGAGAGAGAGAGAGAGAGAGAGAGAGAGAGAGAGAGAGATACATCGATGTGAGAGAGATACAAGAGATACATCGATGTGAGAGAGATACATCAATTGGTTACCTCCCTCATGACCCCAACCAGGGTGGGGACCAAACCACAACCAAGGTATGTGCTCTTGACCAGAATTGAACCCGTGACTCTTTGGTCCAAGGGCTGATGTTCTAACTGCTGAGCCAAACCCGCCAGGGCTCCATTGTTTTTTTTTTTTTAGATAGAGTCGAGGGGGCAGGGGAGAGTGAGAAGTGGGAGGGAGGGAGGGATGGAGAGAGAGAGAGAGAGAGAGAAACATCTATGTAAGAGACACACAAAAATTGGCTGCCTCACCCATGACCCAGACCAGGGCCGGGTATTGAACCTGCAACCCAGGTATGTGCCCTTGACTGGGAATCAGACTTGTGACTCTTCGGTCCTAGGGCCAAAGCTCTAACTGCTGAGCCAAACCAGCCTATCCCTTTTTAGTTAGCCCCTCCCCCATGCCAACCAATGCTAATTGCTGATCTGTTTTCTATGCCTGGTTTTACCTTTTGCATAATGTAATGTAAATAGAATTATACCATATGCAGCCTTTTGATTCTGGCTTCTTTTACTTAGCATAATGCATTGGAGATTTATTCATGTATTGAATATGTCAATAGTTCATTCCTTTAGTAATGTTCTACTGCACAGAGATACTACTGTTTAGCTATTCACCAGTTGAAGGACATTTTGGTTTTTTCAAGTTTTTGGCACCTATAAATAAAACTACTATAAACATTTACATATAGGCTTTTGTGCATACATAAGTTTCCATCCCTTTATGGTCACTTAGGAGTGAGGTTTCTAGTTATGCTTACATTTTAATATGCATAGTATCTTTATCCTCCTTCTGCACAATACACAGACCTTAATACATTTAAATTCCAAACTCTCCCTTCCCATCTTCCATGTTAGTTTCCTTTAGTATTTAAGTGCCAATCTTATTTTTACCTTCAATAAAATAGTCTAAAAATGACCATTACTTCAGTCACCACTGCTTCTTGCACCCCACTTTCTTCACATAAATAGCACATTTTAAGGGTGTGCTTTGGATCAATAAATTAGAAATTAAATGGATAGAATGTTCTAGTATTACAATAAAACTTGATAGCCCCAAAATACATATCCTTGGCTGACAGAACCTAATAATCTGTTTTATGTGGGGATTATATATACTGGTGTAAAACAATTAACTTTTCTAGTCCACTTCAATTGTGAAGAAAATGACTTTATTACTGCCTACAAAACAGTAGGGTGAGAAGGCTAACACAGGCCCCATGCATTTAAGAGCCTTGAAGCTTTCATGTTACTCTTGTCTTTGATTAAAACATTTCACCTATTTATACCTAATTTCCTCTTGAAATAATTAAATGCAAAACCCTGTTAAAGAAGACACTCAATATTCTTAAATATTTTATAAATGATGAGGTGTATTAAGAACTTAATATTTTTGAAAGTTAGATAAAAGGGAAAATTGTGCAGTATCTTTCTGCCTCATAATCATAGCTCCTTAATTCAAAGAGCAATTAGAGTGTTGGCCCATAGACCGGAGAGTCCCGGGTTTGCTTCCCACTAAGGGCATGTACTTTGGTTGCAGTTTGTACCTGGTCCTGGTTGGGGTCGTGTGGGTGGCAGCTACTCGATGTGTCTCTCTCACGTCGATGTTACTCTCACTCCCTCTTGCTCTGTCTAAAGACAAATGCAAGCCCTAGCCATCTTGGTTCAGTGGTTAGAGCATTGGCCCACGGACCAGAGAGTCCTGGGTTCGGTTCCTGCTAAGGGCACATGCCTCGGTGGCAGTTTGTCCCCAGCCCCGGTTGGGGTCGTGTGGGTGGCAACCAGTCGATGTGTCTCTCTCAGGTCGATGTTTTTCTCTCTCTCTTCCTCCCTGTCTCCCTCCTGCTCTATCTGAACATAAATGCAAAAATGTCTATCTGAATATAAATGCAAAAATGATTAAAATAAATAAATAAATAAAGATAAATGCAAAAGTGTCCTTGGGTAAGAATAAGAAAAAAAAAAATTGAAGAAAAAAAGAAAGAAAGATGCCAACTCCACAGCCTATATTGCAGTTAGTTTTAGAACAGAAGCCTCTTTCATCATGTAGATCTGATTCCAGGAAAATTTGCCTTTTCTTTTGCGTTGTCTTTAAAAATCTAGCAAATTTCATACCACCCTTTTAGGTATAATGTTAACGAATTTTCAAACAACTAATTATCTTTTAAAAATATTTTCACAAGAGGAAAAATGCAGAACTTTAGGGAGAAGATGATCCTGTCTCACAGTAATCACTTCCATCAGCCCATGGCATGCAGAATCTCATTTGATTCACTAACAATACTAAGGAAAGGAAGCAGACATAATAAGTTCAATTTTACAGATTCAAAAAACTCCAGCCAGTGTGGCTCTGGATTGAGCATTGTCCCACGGACTGAGAGGTCCCGGTTCAGTTCCCAGTCAGGGCACATGCCGGGGTTGCGGGCTCGAAATCCAATAGAGGGTGTGCAGGAGGGAGCCAATCAATGTTTCTCTCTCACATCCATGTTTCTATCTCTCTCTTCCTTCCTCTCATCTCTCAAAATTCAATAAGGAAAACATATAAATTTTTTTTAAAAAAAGAAAATATAGGGGTAAATCATCATGGGTTCCATTTTGGCAATGGTTTCTTAGCTATCACACCAAAAGCAGATGACACAAAGAAAAAAAATAGATTAACTGGACTTCATTAAAATGAAAACTTTGGTGCATCAAAATACTATCAAGTCTTAAAAAATATATACTTTTTTATCCTCACGAGGACATTTTTTCCATTTTTTAAAAAATCTTTATTGTTGAATGTATTACAGATGTTCCTCATTTTTCCCCCATTGACTCCTCCTCCCCACTCCCACCCCCAACCCCCTCCCGCCTTTTCCCACACTATTGTCTGTGTCCATTGGTTATGCATATAAGTTCTTTGGTTTATTTCTTCCCATCCCCCAACCCCTTTCCCTTTGAGGTTTGTCAGTCTAGCAATGAATCTGTACTTCTTAATCCCTTCACCTTTTTCACCCATTCCCCCAACACCCCTCCCACCTGGCAACCAACAAAATGTTCTCTGTATCCAAGAGAATGTTCCTGTTCTGCCTGTTCATTTTGTTTGTAGATTCCATTGTTGATAGATATGTATTCATTGCCATTTTGTTTGTTCATATATTTTATCTTTTTCTTCAAAAAGACCATTCATCATTTCATATAATAATGGTTTGGTGGTGATGAACTCCTTTAACTTTTTCTTGTCTGGGAAACTCTTTATATGGCCATCGATTCTAAATGACAGCTTTGCAGGATAGAGTAATCTTGGTTGTAGGTTCTTGCTTTTCATCACTCTGAATATTTCTTGCCGCTCCCTTCTGGCCTGCAAAGGTTCTTTTGAGAAATCAGCTGACAGCCGTATGGGAACCCCCTTGTAGGTAACTAATTGCTTTACTCTTGCTGCTTTTAAGATTCTCTCTTTGTCTTGAACCTTTTGCATTTTGATGATGATGTGTCTTGGTGTGGGTTTCTTGGGGTTCATCTTGTTTGGGACTCTCTGTGCTTCCTAGACTTGTATGTCTGTTTCCTTCACCAAGTTAGGAAAGTTTTCTGCCATTATTGTTTCAACCAGGTTTTCAATTTCTTGTTCTCACTCTTCTCCTTCTGGCACCCCCAAGATGCGAATGTTGGCATGCTTGTAATTGTCCCAGAGGCTCCTTACACTACCCTCATTTTTTTGGATTCTTTTTTCTGTTCTGATTGAGCATTTTTTGCTTCCTTATATTCCAAATCGATGGTTTGCTTCTTGGATTTATGTACTCTACTATTGAATCTGTGTAAATCATTCTTTATTTCAGTTAATGCCTCCTTCATTTCTGACTGTGCATCCATCATTTCTGACTGGTCCTTTTTTATGCTCTTGAGGCCCTCACTAAGTTCACTGAGCATCCTTATAAGCAGTATTTTGAACTCAGCATCTGTTAGGTTGCTTATCTCCATTTCACTTAGTTCTTTTCTTGGGGTTTTGTTCTGTTCTTTCCTTTGAGACCTGTTTCTTTGTCTCCTCAATTTGGCTGCCTCCCTGTTTGTTTCTGTGTATTACTTAATGAGAGGTATGGGGCTAGCTGAGACCAGATGATGCTTGTTTGAAAGAATTTAGGAAAACCTGAAGCAGGATCCAAGACAGGCCAATCCTATAGTTGAGCAACTGGCAACCGCTTGGGTGGGCCTGAAAGTTGGGTGGGGCGGGGCCTCAGGGAATCACCAGGGCAGGGCTACCAGTGTGAGCCAGGTTGCTGGAGTCCCAGATATGGCGGCTGTCTGCTGCCCTAGGGAAGGGCTCACCAAAGGAACAAAGGCCTCTGACAGCATGTTTGTCCCAGAGAAAGCCCCCTCTCCAGCCCTCGCTTCAGTGCCAAACAGCTCAGTTCTTCCCTGTATGTCTCTAGTGCCCCTTGAGCTGCCTCCTGTCTAACCTTAGAGAGAGTGAGTCCCATAAGTCCCTGCGTGGGCCCTTTACGAGGAGCTGCCTGGGGTTCCAGCTGCATCAGCTTCCTTGAGCCTCAGTTCCCGCTGGTTTTTCCAGCCAGAAGTTATGGGGACTTCTCTTCCTGGTACTGGAATCCTGAGCAGGGCGTCTGGTGTGGGACGGGGACCCCTCAGTCCTCAGGGAGGACCGTCCCAGCAGAGGTGTCCTCCTGATTTTTATCCGTCACACGTGGGTGTGGGACCAGCCCGTCTGCCTCCGCCCCTCCTACCAGTCTTGATGTAGCTGTTGCTTTAATTTTGTAGTTGTAGGATGTCCATTCAGCTTGATTTCAGGTGGCTTTGAATGATGGTTCTGTAGTTTAGTTGTAACTTTGATGTGGTTGTGGGAGGACATGATACCACATTTACCTACGCCGCCATCTTGACCGGAAGTCCATTTTTCCATTTTTTTGTTCAGATAGAGTGGAAAGGAGAGAGAGAGAAAGAGAAACATCGACATGAAAGGGACACATCGAGTGGCTGCCACCCGCACAACCCAACCAGGGCCGGGCATAAACTGCAACCAAGGTACATGCCCTTAGCGGGAACCGAACCCGGGTCTCTTGGGACCACAGGCCGACACTCTAACTGCTGAGCCCAACCGGCCAGGGCTGAAAAATAAAATTTTTAAAAGAAACTATCAAATAAGTGAAAAGAAACCCAGAGAATAGGAAAAATATTAGCAAACCATTATATCTCCTAAGGGTCTAGTATCCCTAATATATAAAGAATTCTTAAAACTCGACAACATAAAGACAAACCAATCATTTTAAAAATAGCCAAAGGAATTGAATAGATACTTCTTCAAAGAAAATGTACAAATGGCCAAGAAGTACATAAAAAGATGTTCAACACCTCTAGTCAGTCATTAAGAAAGTAAAATTCAAAAACTATTTTATACCCATTAGGATAGCAGTAATAGAAAATAAAAACAAATGTTGATGAGGGTGTGGAAAAATTTAAACCCTTGTACATTGCTGGTGGGAATGTAAAATGGAACGGCTACTATGGAAAGTTTGGCGGTTCCTCAATAAGTGAAGCTTAGAATTACCATATAACCCAACAATTCCACTCCTGGGTATATACCTCAAAGACCTGAAAACAGGAAATTGAACAGACATTTGCATACAAATTTTCATAACAATATTCACAATTGCCAAAAGGAGAAAACCACCCAAATGTCCATCAATAGAAGAATGAACAAAATGTGGTATATGCGTACTATTATTCAGCCATAAAATGAAGTACTGAAACATGCTACATCATGGAGGAAACTTGAAAATATCACGTTAGGCAAAAGAAAAAACTAGACACTAAAGGTCACATATTGTATGATTCCATTGATATGAAATATCCAGACTAGGCAAACCATAGAGACAGAAAGCAGATTCATGTTTTCTAGAGGCTGGGTAGGTAATGGGGAATTACTGCTTAATAAGTAAATGGTTTCCTTTTGGGATGATGAAAATATTCTGGAACTAGAGAATGGTGATGATTGCATAAAATGCTGAATGTACTAGTTGCTGAACTGTACACGTTAAAATGGTTAAAATGGTACATTTTACATCATGTGCATTTTACAATAAAAGTTTTTCATTAAAGATTTTAAAGAATTTTATTACAAGAATTAAAGGATATGAGAAGAATGTTTTTATAGTTTGCAAAACGATTAAGTTCTAATGTGTCTCTGTAGCACATTCTTATATTCTACATCAAACAGGTTCTACAAAAGAAAGGTTAGATTTAATTTTTTACTTCTTTAGACAAAAATTCTAAGGACTGTTAAACATAAAAGTATATTATGGGAGGGAGGCAAAATAACTGAAGCCTAAGGAAGTTCCATCCACTTGCTCCTAGCACAGGACCGGACTTGAGGCTAAACTGCAGAACATTCTACTTGAAATAGCTGATTGAAATACTGGGAGTGGAGATTATGGAGAGAGAATAGGAAAAGACAGGAAGTGGATCAGCCAACTCACATAGCTGTGCAATAGGGCTGGGAAAACATAGGGATGATGCAGCAGTGCAACTCCTGTCCCCCGGGAGTTGGGGAGGGGGGACTCAGTCCCACACAGAGATCCCCAAATGAGAGCAACATAGCATCAGACAGTGGGAATCACAGGTGATTTGGCCCATGGTGGGGGTGGGGTGGGGGTCAGCACAATCCCAGGCTAAAAGTGAGTGTGGGGTTACACCAGCCTGGGAAGATCAACCTGATTGTGGGAGCTGGGAGAGGCCTCAAAGCAGAATGACAGACCTGAGGGGTCTGAACGGATCACACAGCAGGGAATCTGAGGGGCTGAGTATTCTCTGAAAGAACTTTGATAGGGGCTAGCCAGAGTTCCTGGGGACAAAGGCGCATTCCTCCCCACCTCAAAGGAACAGGAGGTGTCCCTTCCCCCACACGTGGAACAGCTCTGGGCTGGAAATTGGCACCCCAGAGGCAGAGCCTGGCTGCTGGGGATTCTGGCAACTGGCTGGGTGGGAGCCTGGGAAGAAACCCTGCCCAGCAAGAGCCAGCTGTGCTGAAAGATTAAAGAGCCAAGCAGGGCAGTTTTCCTTTCTCCTTCTTTTTTCTCTGTTCTTCCCTCCTTGGGGTGGCAACCAGGAGAAGCCAGCAACCCAGGCAGAACTGTGGTATTGGAAGGAGATTAAAAAACTGCCTGCCCCTCCTACAGGCACCACCACCAATGCAAATCTGTTTAAACAATCGTGATTGCACCTGATACCCTATAGAGCACAGTGCCATGGGGGAAGGAAAAGCAGTCCAGAACAAATATATTCAAGTGGCAAGCCTCAAAGAAGACCCAGTCTCTGGGCTAGGGAAGCCAGGCCCACTACCTGTGACCCTGCCCTGAAGGGCTTCAGCCAGGAGGCCTAGGGCCAGGCAGGGACAGCGATTCACATTGGCCTGCACCAGAGAACTGCCCAAGAGGACAAGGACCTACACACCAACTGGCCAGATTCAACAACATCAGAGCAAAACCCAGTGATATCCATAAATTGCAGATCCAAGGTTTTTTGTTGTTGTGGTTGTTTGTGTGTGTGTATGTTTTAATTTTGATTTTTAATTCATTTTTTTCTTCTTTTCCCATTTTTTACTTTCCTATTCTATATTCTATTCAATTTAGCATTCATACTTCTAAAATTATCATTATTTCAGTCATTACTTTCTACCTTTTACTTTTCATACTTACTCTATTTCTGGTCTCTGCCTTGTTTGCTTTCATATCCTTTTTTTTTTTTTTTTTTTTGCTCTCTCCCTCTCCTAACCATTTTTGTCTCATGCTTGCTAGTATTCTTCTTGTGTGTATGTATGCATGTGTGTGTGTGTTGTTAGTTTGTCTTTTAATCTTTTGGTTGAGGCTAAGTGCTTTTATCACTGTTGATGCTGATTCTTTTTCAGGTTCTTCCTAGTTTGGTCTGGTTTTGCCTTGCCTTCTTTACTTTCATTTTCTTTCTCCTTCTTCTAATTCTTTTGATCTCGTGCCTTCTAGTATTGTGTGTGTGTGTGTGTGTGTGTGTGTGTGTTTTGTTTCTTTGCTTGTCTTTTGATCTTTTTGCTGAGGCAGTTACTTTTATTATTGTAGATGCTGATATTTTTTGGGGGGGTTATTTTTGATTTGGTCTGGTTTTGCTTTGTTTTGTTCTGGCAACACCTATATTACTGTTGGCATGACAGAGTTGAGATTGAGACTCAAAGACAACAACACTGAAGGCTGAACACACCCACAAATGGATTTAGCAGTCAAAACCCAAACTCTACAGAGGAGCCCACATAATGCAACAAGGGTCATTCCTAGAGAACCCAGCTCAGAAGATCAAGGAGATAGATCCACTGGGTGGCACAAGAAGGCCACATCACCAAGACTTAAGGCATAGCAGCCTTATCTGATACACACAGACTTTCCTAAACATCCCCATGCACCTCACTTGACTCTGAACTACCAGAGCATTAATGGTGATACAAACAACCCCCAAATGAAAGAAAAGTAGGAAACACCAGAAAAGGAACTACATGAAATGGAGGCAAGCAGTTTGTCAGATAAAGGGTTCGAAGTAATAGTTTTAAAGGTGCTCAAACAAGTTAGTAAGAATTACAAGTAACTTAATGAGAATTATAAAGAACACAGTGGGAACTACACCACCATAAAAAAAAAGAGGTAGAAGCTATGAATAAAAATCAAGTAAAAATGAAGAATGACATAGCTGATATAAAAAAAGCTGAAGAATGAATCAGTGAGTTAGAAGACAAGGTAGGAAAAAACACCCAATTAGAGCAAATGGGAAAAAATTAAAAAGCAAGAGGAGAGTTTAAGGGAGCTTTGGGACAACATGAAACACAACAACATTCTTATCATAGGGGTACAAGAGGAGAAGAATTGGAGAAAAGAACAGAGAACTTATTTGAAGAAATGACAGAAAACTTTCCTAACCTAGTGAAGGAAGGAGTCACACATGTCCAGGAAACACACAGTCCCAATCAAGATGAACCACAAAACACCCACACCTAGACACATCATAATTAAAATGGCAAACATTAAAGATAAAGAAAGAATCTTAAAGGCAGTGAGAGAGACAGAAGGGTACCTACTAGGGAGCTCTCATTAGACTGTCAAGTGATTTCTCAATAGAAACACTGCAGGCCAGAAGGGAGTAGCATGAAGTATATAAAGTAATGAAAAGAAAGGGTGTGAATCCAAGACTATGCTATCCATCAAGGCTATCATTCAAAACTGAAGATGAAATAAAGAGCTTCACAGACAACAAAAGGCTAAAGGAATTTACTACCACTAAACCGGCACTGCAAGAAATGCTGAAGGGACAGAAGAAAGAAGAAAAAAGAAAGAAGAAAGAAGAAAGAAGAAGAAGAAGAAGAGAGAGAGAGAGAGAGAGAGAGAGGAACACAGATATAAAGAATAAAAATGGCAACAAATAAGAAACAACCAATAATAACCTTAAATATAAATGGCTTAAATGTTCAAATCAAAAGTGAAAAGGTAGCTCAATTGATAAGAAACCATGATTCATATATATGCTGCCTACAAGAGATCCACCTCAGGAAAAAAAAAAAAAAAAAAAAGACTCACACAGGATGAAAGGGAAGGTATGGAAAAAATTCTACTATGTAAATGAAGACAAAAAAAAAAAAAAGCTGGTGTAGCAATACTCATATCAGATAAAATAGACTTCAATATTAAGGCCATAATAAGAAATATGGAAGATCGCCATATAATATTAAAAGGATTGATACAACAAGAGGATATAACCCTGGTAGATATATGTGTACCAAATATATGAGCACCAACATATATACACACACACACACACACACACACACACACACACACATATTTAATCCTCACCCGAGAACATTTTTCCATTTTTTGTTCAGATAGAGTGGGAGGGAGAGAGAGGAAGAGAGAGAGAGAGAAACATCTACGTGAAAGGTACACATCGAGTGGCTGCCACCCGCACGACCTAACCAGGGCCGGGGACAAACTGCAATCGAAGTACATGGCCTTAGCGGGAACTGAACCCGTGTCTCTCTGGACTGCAGGCCGACGCCCTAACCGCTGAGCCAAACTGGCCAGGGCAATCACCAACATATATTAAAAACCTTCTGGAGGACTTCAAGTGAGAGAAGAATAGCAATACAATCATAGTAGGGGACTTTAACACTCCACTGACATCACTGGATAGATCCTCTACACAAAAAAATTAACAAGGAAACAGAGACCCAAAATGACACACTAGATCAGATAGTTTTGATTTTTATAGAACATTTCACCTCAAAGCTGAAAAATATACATTCTTCTCACTTACACATGGGACATTTTCATAGATAGACCCCATATTAGGATAAAAACTAAGTCTCTATAAGTTGAAGAAGACTGAAATCATATCAATCATCTTCTCAGACAAAATTGTCATGAAACAAAAACTTTGCATGGCAGTGGAGTGAATGGATGCTACACAGATGATCTCCCGGGACCAAACAGAAATTACAACTAAAATAAAGACAAATCATTGGAAAAAAAGCAACAGAAAAGCAGCGGGAAAGGGCCATATAACCAGGGACACTGGTAGGATTGCAGAGGGGGTGGTGGGCTGGTAGCACATAGGCAGCAGTGTTCTTAGGTGTAAGCAGTGCCCTCGGGGTTAAAATCCCAACCCTGTGCCAAAGAGCAGAGGGTCGGAAGAGAGCACTGAATTGGATACAGCCACTCACCCTGGGGTCTGGCAGAGGGAAGGCAGACTGGACCGGAACTCTGTGGGGACCTCCAGGATTTGGAGGGCCCTTAGAGTTTTAGCTGAGTCACGGCCACAAAGGACGGTGGCCAGCTTGCTCCTTCCCAGAGCTGTGGGGAAAACCAGAAGCCCCTCCCTTGGAGATTCAGCCCCTTCCAGGTGAGCCAAAGAAATACAAATTGATGCTCATTAACAACTAGCATCTGTCCCACCCTCTGGAAATCCTCTTATACATATTACAGAGGAATACATTCCAAGGCCCTGAGTAACTGAGACTAATAGCCTCCAGGAAAAAAGCTAGAAAATTACTGAACTTTTCCTGGGCTTGCAAATCTACCCAGGAAAGTAAGACTTGAAAGTGGTGTTTAATTTGGGCCCTCCCACGCTCATCCAAATCTAGTAGAGCAGTAGTTCTCAACCTTCCTAATGCCACAACACTTTAATACAGTTCCTCATGTTGTATGTGGGCATATCTGCATGTGGGCAGGCCTGCATGGAGACAAATAGAGAATTGGTGTCTCGATTCCTAAGATGATTGGTAATATGTGTTTTCCAATAGTCTTGGGCAACCCCTGTGAAAGGGTTGTTCGAACCCCAAAGAGGGTCATAACCCACAGGTTGAGAACTGATGCAGTAGAGGGAGCCACAAAGAGCAGAACACCAAACCCACAGGGAAAATTAGGCAGGCTCCAAAACCCACTGAGATAGCCAAAATGGTGAAACAAAGAAAAATCCAAAATGAAAGAACAAGCGACCTCTACCGAAGATGAGATCAATGAAATGCAGTTAAGCAAGTTATCAGAGCTAGAGTTCAGGGCCATGATCTTGAGGAAGCTCAACAGCATGCGTAAGGACATCGACACCATGAGTAAAGATATAGAAACACTGAAAATCAACCAATTGGAAATGAAAAACCGCCAAGAAGAAATGAAGAACAACATAGCAGAAATAAAGAACACATTGGAAGGACTAACCAGCAGAATAGAGGAAGCTGAGGACTGGATCAGTGAATTAGAAGACAGGGTAGAAAAAAATTCAACCAATCAGAAAACCACAAGGAAAAAACAATTAAAAAAACAGGAAGACAGCTTAAGACAACTGTGGGACACCTGGAAACATAGTAACATTCGCATCGTAGGAGTCAATGAAGAAGAAAATGGGCAAAGGTTAGAGAATATATTTGAAGAAATAGTGACAGAAAACTTCCCTAATTTCCTGAAGGAAGAAGGCATTCAAGTTCAAGAAGGACAGAGAGCTCCAAGTAAGAAAACCCAAACAGGCCCACACCAAGACACAGTAATTAAAATGCCAAAAATTAAAGACAAAGAGAGAATCCTTAAGGTAGCAAGAGATAAGCAACAGGTTACCTACAAAGGAACTTCCATAAGGCTCTCAGCTGACTTCTCAACAGAAACACTACAGGCCAGAAGGGAATGGCATGAAGTAATCAAGGTCATGAAACAACAAGAATCTGAATCCAAGACTACTCTATTCAGCAAGGTTATCATTCAAAAGAGAAGGTCAAATAAAGAACTTCCCAGACAAAAAAAAGCTAAGGAAATATATTAGCATCAAATCAGCACTGCAAGATATGCTAAAAGGACTGCTGTAATTAGAGGTAGAAATAGGAAGAAAAATATAACCACACTAAACAAAAATGACAATAAATAAGTACATATCAATAATCACCTTAAAGGTAAATGGACTGAATTCTTCAATAAAAAGACACAGAGTAGTTGACTGGTTAAGAAAGCATGACTCACATATATGTTGTTTACAAGAGACCCACCTCACAACAAAAGATTCACATAGGCTGAAAGTAAAGGGATGGAAAAAAATCTTCCAAGGAGCCGTGGCTGGTTTTGCTCAGTGGTTAGAGCATTGGTCTGTGTAACAGAGAGTCCTCGGTTTGGTTCCCGCCAAGGGCATGAACCTCGGTTGCAGTTTGTCCCTGCCCTGGTTGGGGTCATGTGGGTGGCAACCACTCGATGGGTCTCTCTCACATCGATGTTTCTCTCTATCTCTCTCCCCGCTTCTCTCCTTCCCACTGTATCAGAAGATAAATGCAAAAATGTCCTCAGGTGAGGATAAAAAAAATCTTCCAAGCAAACGAAAAGAAAAAAAAGCTAGGGTAGCAATGCTCACATCTGATAAATTGGATTTCAAATAAAAGCCATAACTAGAGATAAAGGAGGCCACTACATAATATTGAAAGTATCTTTCCAACAGGAAGATATAACCTTCATAAATGTATATGCACCCAATATAGCAGCACCAAATATATTAAAAACCATCTGGACGACTTCAAAGGACAAATCGATAGCAATACAATCATAGCAGAGAACTTCAACACCCTGCTGACATCACTGGATAGATCATCTAGAGAAAAAATATAACAAGGAAAAAGACTCTAAATGAAGTACTAGATCTAATGAATTTAATAGATATCTACAGAGAATTACACCCCAAAAGTGCAGAATTCACATTCCTCTCAAGTGCACATGAGACATTCTCAAAGATAAACCACATGTTAGGACACAAGCTGAGTCTCTACAAGTTAAAGAAGATTGAAATCATATCAAGCATCCTCTAAGATCACAATACCATGAACCTAAAAATCAACTGCAACAAAGACATTTGAAAACATGGAGGCCAAATACACAAAATCAGAATGAAAGAGGAGAAATAATAACTGACAACACAGAAATACAAAGGATTGTTAACGAATATTCTGAACAATTATACGGCAAGAAATTCGACAATCTAAGCAAAATGGACAAATTTCTAGAAACACATAGTCTCCCAAACCTGGACCGGAAAGAGATAGAAAACTTGAACAGACAAAACTTAAACAGAAGAAATTGAAGATGTAATCAAGACTCTCCCAGCAAACAAAAGCCCAGGCCTGGATGGCTTCACAGGGGAGTTTTATCGAACATTCAAAAAAGAACTAACACCCATTCTCCTCAAACTA
The DNA here is from genome assembly GCF_014108415.1 of Molossus molossus. Classification (NCBI taxonomy): domain Eukaryota; kingdom Metazoa; phylum Chordata; class Mammalia; order Chiroptera; family Molossidae; genus Molossus; species Molossus molossus. Next base: position 50,498,753 of record NW_023425355.1, read on the forward strand.
TTCCTAAAAATTCAAGAAGAAGGAACACTTCAATACTCGTTCTATGAGGCCAACATAATTCGAATTCCAAACACAGAAAATGACACTACAAAGAAAGAAAACTACAGGTCAATATCTCTAAAGAACATAGATGCAAAAATTCTAAACAAAATACTAGCAAATCAGATCCAGCAATACATCCAAAAAATTATTCACAATGACCAAGTGGGATCCATCCCAGGGATGCAAGGCTGGTACAATATTTGCAAATCAATAAATGTGATACACCACACAAACAAAATGAAAGATCAAAATCATATGATCATATCAATAGACTCTGAGAAAGCATTGGATAAAATCCAGCACCCATTTCTGATAAAAACGCTCGGCGACCTGGGAATAGAGGGATCATATCTCGACATAATAAAGGTCATATATGAAAACCTACACCAACATCATACTCAATGGACAAAAACTAAAAGCATTTCCCTTAAGAACAGGAACAAGACAAGGAAGCCCACTTTCGACTCTCTTAACATAGTACTGGAAATCTTACCACAGCAATCAGACATGAAAGAAAAATAAAAGGAATACAAATTGGAAAAGAGGAAGTGAAACTGTCATTATTTGCAGATGATATGATATTGTACATAGAAAACCCTAAAGACTCCATCAAAAATTTACTAGACTTAATAAATGAATTTGGCAAAGTAGCAGGATAAAAAATTAATTTCAAGAAATCAACGGCATTCTTACACACCAATGAGGAACTCACAGAAAGAGAAACTAAAAATACAATCCCATTTACCAATGTGGCAAAAACATTAAGATACCTAGAAATAAAGTTAACCAAAAAAGTAAAGGATCTATTTGCAGACAACTGCAGGACATTGAAAAAAGAAACAGAGGAAGATATAAAAAAGTGGTAGCACCTACCTTGTTCATTGGGAGAATTAACATCATTAAAATGTCCATACTACCCAAAGCAATCTATAAATTCAATGCAATCCCCATGAAAATACCAACGACATACTTCCCAGAACTAGAACATTCCAAAAGTTCATATGGAACAAAAAAAAGACCCCAAATAGACACAGCAATCTTATAAAAAAAGATAAAGTAGGCAGGATCAAAATACCAGATATCAGGTTATACTACAAAGCTACTGTAATCAAAACAGCCTTGTACTGGTACAAGAACAGCACATAGATAAATGGAATAGGAAAATTGGACAGTTACATGCAAGAAAATGAAACTAGACCATCAACTTACACCATACACAAGAATAAACTAAAAATGTATAAAAGATTTAAATATGACTCGTGAATCCATAAAAATCCTAGATGAAAATGTAGACAACAAAATTTCAGACATCACATGCAGCAGAATTTTCACTGATACATCACCTAACGCAACAAAAACAAAGAAAAAGATGAACACATGGGATTACATCAAATTCAAAAGCTTCTGCAAGGGAAAAGAAACAACCAAAATAAAAAGGCAACCCACTGTATGGGAGACCATAATTGCCAATGAGACATCAGATAAGGGGTTAGTTTCCAAAGTATATAGAGTGCTCATACAACTCAACAAAAGAAAGACAAAGAACCCAATTAAAAAATGGTCAGAGGAGCTAAATAGACACCTCTCCAAACAGGACATACTAATGGCCAAGAGACATAATATGAAGAAATGCTCAATATCAGTAATCATCAAAGAGATGCAAATTATAACAACAATGGGGTATCACCTCACACTTTTCAGAATGGCCGCCATCAACAAATCATCAAATAACAAGTGTTGGCGAGAGTGTGGAGAAAGGGGGACTCTAGTACACTGCTGGCGGGAATTCAGACTGGTGCAGCCACTATGGAAAACAGTATGGTGTTACCTCAAAAAATTAAAAATTGAAGTGCCATTTGTCTCAGTGATCCCACTTCTAGGAATATACCCTAAGAAGCCTGAAACACCAATCAGAAGGAATATATGTACCCCCATGGTCATAGCAGCACTATTTACAATAGCTAAGATCTGGAAACAGCCCAAATGTCCATCAGTAGACGAATGGATACAAAAGTTGTGGTACATATACACAATGGAGTACTATGCAGCTGTAAGAAAGAAAGATCTCTTATCCTTTCACAAGACAGGGAGGAACCTGGAAAGTATTATGCTAAGTGAAACAGGCCAAGCAGAGAAAGACAAATATTACATGATCTCACTTATTTGTGGAATATAATGAACAAAACAGTCTGAAGAACAGGGTAGTCCCAGAGACGTGGAAGTAGGGTACAGACTGACAATTTACAAAAGAGGGAGGAGGGAGGGAAGAGATAAACCACAGAACTTATATGCATGTACGCATAACCAATGGACATGGACAACAAACCTGGGGACGGGTCGGGGAGGAGGGGGGATGGGCGTATCAGTGGGGGAAAAAGGAGAAACATCTGTAACAAAAATAAATAAATAAAAATGTGAAAAATAATTGGCATGAAACAAGAAATCAATTACAGTAAAAACACTGAAAAACATTCAAATACATGGAACCTAAATAGCATATTATTAAACAATGAATGGATTATCCATGACATCAAGGAAAAAATCAAAACTTCTTGGAAACTAAGGAAAATGAACACACAACCACCCCAAATCTATGGGACACAGTGAAAGCAGTCCTAATAGAGAAGTTTATAGCATTACAGGCCTACCTTAAGAAACAAGAAAAACATCTCTAATAAACTATCTAACCCTACAACTTAAAGACTTGGAAAGAGAAGAAAAAGAAAAACCCAGAGTTAGTAGAAGCAAGGAAATAATAAAAATCAAGGAAGTAATAAATGACATGGAGACTAAATAACAATCCCAAATATCAATGAAACCAAGAGCTGGTTCTTTGAAAAGATACTCAAGATTGATCCATCTTTAGCCAGACTCACCTAGAAACAAAGAGAAACTAAATAAATCAGAAACAAAAGAGAAGTAACAACTGACAACACAGAAAGACAATGGATAGTAAGAAAATACTACGATTATATACAATAAATTGGACAACCTAGATGAAATGGACAAATTCCTAGAATCACAGTCTTCCAAAATTCAAGCAGGAAGATTCAGATAACCTGAACAGACCAATACCAACTAAGGAAATAGAAGCAGTAATCAAAACTCCCAGCAAACAAAAGTTCTGGTCCAGCAGGCTTCACAGGGAATTTTAACAAACATACAAAGAACTAATATCTATTCTCCACAAACTATTCAAAAATATTCAAGAGGAAGAAAGACTTCCAAGCTTTTTTTTATTAGGCCAGCATAATCCTAATCCTAAAACCAGATAAAGGCACTACAAAAAAAATTTTACAGGCTAATAACCCTGAACATACACACCAAACTCCTCAAAAAAATATTAATAAATTGGATCCAGCAATATATTTAAAAAGTTATTCACCACGACCAAGTAGAATTTATCCCAGGGATGCAAGGCTGGTACAATATTTGCAAATCAATATATATGATATACCACATAAACAAAATGAAAGATAAAAATAATATATGGTATCAATAGATGTTGAAAAAACATCTGACCAAATTCAGCACCCATTTTTGATAAAAACTCTGAGCAAAGTGGGAATAGAAGGATCTTACCTCAACATAATAAAGACCATGTATGACACACCGACAGTCAATGTCATAGTCAATGGGTAAAAACTAAAAGCATTTCCCTTAAGAACAGGAACAAGACAGGGATGGCCGTTTTTGCCACTCTTATTCAACATAGTACAAGAAGTCTTAGCCACAGAGATAAGAGAAGTAGAAAACATAGTTGGAAAAAATGACATAAAACTATAGTTATTCACAGATGACATGATATAGTACATAGAACACCTAGACTCCTCCAAAAAACTACTGGATTTAATAAATGAACATGGCAAAGTAGCAGGAGATGAAATTAATATCCAGAAATTGTTGTCATTTTTATACATCAATAACAAACATACAGAATGAGAAACAAACAAAAAAAATATCCAATTTATCACTGCAACGACAACAAAATTTAAGATACCTGGGAATAAACTTAACCAAGGAGGTAAAAGACCTGTTCTCAGAAAACTACAGAACATTGAAATAACATATAGAGGAAGATATAAAAATGTTGACGCATATACCACATTCATAGATTGGAAGAATCAACATCATTAAAATGTCCATACTACCCAAAGCAATCTATAGATTTAATGTAATCCCTATTAAAATACCAATGGTATATTTCACAGATCTAGAAAAAATACTCCAAAAATTTATACGGTATCAAAAAAGACTCATAGCCACAGCAATCTTGAAAAAGAAGAACAAAGTTTGAGGGATCACAATTCTGGATATCAGGTTATACTACAAAGCCACTGTAATCAAGACAGTTTGGTACTGGCATAAGAACAGGCATATAGATCAGTGGAACAGAACAGAGAACCCAGAAATCAACCCAAGACATTATGCTCAATTAATATTTGACAAAGGAGGCAAGAGCATACAATGGAGTAAAGACAGTCTCTTCAATAAATGATGTTGGGAAACTTAGGTACATGCAAAAAATAAAATAGACCATCAACTTACCATACACAATAATAAACTCAAAATGGTCAAAAGAATGAAATGTAACTTATGAAACCACAAAAATCCTAGGATAAAATATAAGTAGCAAAATCTCAGATATCACACGTAGCAGAATTCTCAGCAATAAATCACCTAGGGCAAGAGAAGCCAAGGAAAAAATGAATAAATGGGACTACATAAAACTAAAAAGCTTCTGCACAGCAAAAGAAAACAGCATCAAAATAAAAAGGGAACCCACTGAGGCTGTGCCACAGGGTCCTACAGAACACCTACTACAATAGGCCACCCTAGGAAGCCTAGGAGACATAGCAACTCTATCTAATATCTAGAAACGAACACAGGGAGGCACCAAAATGAGGATATAAACAAATATGTCCCAAATGAAAGAACAGAACAAAACTTCAGGAAAAGAACTAAATAAAATGGAGATAAACAATCTAACAGATGCAGAGTTTAAAACCCTGGTTATAAGGATGCTCAATGAACTTAGTGAGACTGTCAAAGAACTTAGTGAGACCTTAAGAGAATAAAAAAGGACCAGTCAGAAATGAAGGATGCACTAACTGCAATAGAGAATAATTTATAGGGAATCAGTATTAGAGTAGGTGAAGCCAAGAAGCAAACCATCTATTTGGAATCTAAGGAAGTAAAAACAACACACAATCAGTACAAAGAATCCAAAAAAATGAGGATAGTGTAAGGAGCCTATGGGACAACTTCAAGCATACCAACAATCACATCATGGGGGTGATAGAAAGAGAAGAGAGAGAACAAGAAATTGAAAACCTATTTGAAAAAATGATAGAAAACTTCCCTAACTTGGTGAAGGAAACAGACATACAAGATCAGGAAGCACAGAGAGTCTCAAGCAAGATGAACCCAAAGAAGTCCACACCAAGACACATCATCATCAAAATGACAAAGATTAAAGACAAAGAGAGAATCTTAAAATCAGCAAGAGAAAAGCAGTTAGTTACCTACAAGGGAGCTCTCACAAGCTGGTCAGCTGATTCCTCAAAAGAAACTTTGCAGGCCAGAAGGGAGTGGCAAGAGATACTTAAAGTGATGGAAAGCAACAACCTACAACTAAGATTACTCTATCCTGCAAAGCGATCATTTAGAATTGATGGCCACATAAAGAGTTTCCCAGACAAGGAAAAGCTAAAGGAGTTCATCACCACCAAACCAGTATTATATGAAATGTTGAAGGTTCTTCTTGAAGAAGATCAAAAATATGAACCATAAAATGGTAATAAATACATATCTATCAACAATTGAATCTACAAACCAAATGGACAAGCAGAATAGAAACAGACTCATAGATAGAACTTTTGTTGGTTGCCAGATGGGAAGGGGGTTGGAAGGATGGGTGAAAAAGATGAAAAAGTTAAGAAATACAAATTGGTTGTTAGATTGATGAACCTCAAAGGGAAGGGGGAGTGTGGTAAGAGATAAACCAAAGAACTTACATGTATATATACATAACCGATGGACACAGACAATAGTGTGGGGAAGGCAGGAGGGGGGCAGGAGTGGGGAGGAGGGGGTCAATGGGGAAAAAGGGGGGACATCTGTAATACATTCAACAATAAAGATAAGATTAAAAAGGAAACCCACTGTATGGGAGAACATATTTGCCAATGATACATCAGATAAGAGGTTAATTTTCAAAATTTGTAGAATATTCATACAATTCAATAAAAGGAAGAGAAACAAAATGGGCAGAGGACCTGAATAGACACTTCTCCAAACAGGACATACAAATGGCCAAGAGACATATGAAAAAATGCTCACAGTCACTAATCATCATAGAAATGTAAATTAAAATGACTGAGGAAGTGGGAAGATGGCGGCAGGCAGGACAGGAGGGAGGGTGAGTGCATGAGAGAGTGAACTAGTGTGTGAGAGAGTGTGAGTGGACATGAAGGTGGACAACCAAACTCCTGCAGTGCTGAGACTTGGAGCAGAAGGTTCCTGTGCTGTGGACAGGAGCAGCCGGCTACCACGGTAAGCCACTCTCGAGGGTGCTTCTCCCTGCACCCCAGGGAAGTCCCACCACTTTGGAAGATCCTGGGTCTTCCCTGGGAGGAGGCAGTGGGAGCAGCTAGGGCCCAGCAACCTGAGCCCACCAGCGCACCTGGCACCATCTGACCAGTGGACACCCTGTGTCAACACAGACCAGTGCACAGTAGTGGAGCTGCCAAGGTGCCAGTTGCGAAAGCCGCAGACGGCCAGGAGCCCAGCACCATCCCCCACAGTAGCAGCCCCATCAGAGTCGAGATATACCCCCAGCAACAGAGGCTGGGAAGCAGACATCTGTCCTCAGGCAACAGAAGCACAGACCAACAGTTGAGACGCATCCCCCAAAACTATAGCAAAGGCTAAGCAGGAGTTGAGTCCCATGGGGCAGCAGAACTCCCCAGCCACCAGAGACAGACCTGGGGCTCCACAGAGGCCTGTGTGACCCAGCAGCCCACAAGAGCTGTGGGAAGCCGGAGCCCGAGAGGGACTGAAGCAATCCAGCTGCCCGCCCGTGGGACCTGCAGGGTGCAGGGGCACCAGAGAGGCCTGTGCGACCCATCAGCCCACAAGATAGGCATAGAGCTAGGTCTCCAAAGGGACTGTGCGATTCAGCTGCCCATGGTATGAGCAGGGAGTGTGGCTCCAACAGGGCCTGAGCTATATAGCTACAGGTGGCACCAGCGACCAGCTGGGAACACAGCTCCATAGGGGCCACATGATCCAGCAGCAGCACCTACCAGGACAGACCAATACCAGCCCACAGTAGTCAATCCTCTAGGATCCACAGCAGCCAAAGGTGACACTCAACAAAATAGTCTGGGAGGCACAGTAGCCTTATTTGATATACATTAAGCTGCATACACATCCAAACATCCCTCAGCGGGTATAGAGTTACCAGACGGCTAAAATGGGGAGACAAAGAAACAACACCCAAAGGAAAGAAAAATAGGAATCACCAGAAAAGGAACTACAGGAAATGGAAGACAGCAAATTGTCAGATAAAGAATTCAAAGCAATGATTTTAAGGGTGCTCAAACAATTTGGTGAGAACTACAAGTTACCTATTAAGAATTATGAAGAGCTCACTGGGAACTACTTCAGCTAAAAAAGGGGGTATTAGCTACACATAAAGAGGTAGAAGCTATGCATAAAAATCAAGAGGAAATAAAGGATGACATAGCTGTTATGAAAAATACCTTAGGTTTAATAGTAGATTAGAAGAAGCTGAAAACCGAATCAGTGCCTTAGAAGACAAGGTAGAGTACAACACCCAAATAGAGCAACAAATGAAAAAAAAAAAAAGTTCAAAAAGCAGGAGGAGAGTTTAAGGAAGCTGTGGGACAATACAAAACGTAACAACATTCGCATTATAGGGATACTGGAAGGATAAGAATCAGAGAAAGGACTAAAGAACCTGTTTGAAGAAATAATGAAAGAAAACTCCCAAAATGGTGAAGGAAAAAGTCACACAAGTCCAGGAAACACAGAGAGTCCCAAGCAAGATGAACCCCAGAAGACCCACAGCTAGACACATTATAATAAAAATGGCAAACATTAAAGACAAAGAAAGAATCTTACAAAGCCGGGGATAGGGTGGGAAGGATGGGGAGGAGGGTGTCGATGGGGAAAAGAAAGGAGAAACATCTGTAACAACAATAAAATGATAAAAATATAAAAAGTAAAATAAAATTTAAAAAAAGAAGAAAAGCTACCTAACTCATTTAATGAGACTAGTGCAATTTGAATAGCCAAACAAATACAGAAGTAAAATTATAAGAGCATTTGAGATCTTGCTTCCTGGCAATTGTTATCAATTTGGCTAAAATAAACTAAAACTCACCCTGGCCGGTTTGGCTCAGCGGTGGAGCGTTAGAATGTAGACCAATGAGTTGTGGGTTCGATTACAGCCAAGGGCATGCACCTCGGTTGCAGTTCATCCCCGGCTCTGGTCAGGGATGTGCAGGAGGCAACCATTCAACGTGCCCCTCTCACAACAATGTTTCTCTCTCTACCTTTCTCTCCCTCTCTTCCCCTCCCATTCTTCCTGAAGATAAATGGAAAAATATCCTCGGGTGAGGATTTTAAAAATAAACTAATTAAAATAAAATAAAACTCACTGTGGCCTGTGTGGCTCAGTTGGTTGGAGCATCATCTTGTGCACCAAAGGGTCATGGATTTAAGACCCAGATTGTGGGTTCGACCCCACCATTGGGGCACATATGGTAGGTAACCACTCGATGTTTCTCTCTCACATTGATATCTCTCTTTCTTTCTCACTCCTTCTCTTCCTCTCTCTCTAAAAATCAATTAAACATATCCTCAGATGAAGATTAAAATAAAAAAACAAAAAGAAAGAATCTTAAAGGAAGCAAAACAGAGACAGAAAGTTACCTACAAGGGAGCTCCAATTAGACTGTCAGCTGATTTCTAAATAGAAACGATGCAGGCCAGAAGGGAGTGGCATGAAGTGTACAAAGTAATGCAAGCCAAGAGTCTGAATCCAAGCCTACTCTATCCAGCAAGGCTATCACTCAAAATTGAAGGAAAACTAAAGAGCTTCACAAATAATAATAAAAAAAAAAAGCTAAAGGAATTTACCACCACCAAACCAGCATTACAAGAAATGCTGAAGGGACTGTTCTAAGAAGAAGAAAAAGAGAGAGAGAGAGAGAGAGAGAGAGAGAGAGAGAGAGAGAGAGGGAGGAGCACAGGCATAAAATTAAAATGGAAACAAATAACTACCCATCAATAATTACCTTAAATGTAAATGACTTTAAATGCTCCAAACAAAAGACATAGGGTAGCTGAATGGATAAGAAAACACGACCCATATACATGCTGTCTACAAGACACCCACCTCACAACAAAAGACAGGATGAAAGTGAAGGGATGGAAAAAATTTTTCCAAGTACATGGAAATGAAAAAAAAAAGCGGGTGTAGCAATACTTGTATCTGACAAGATAGACTTCAAAACAAGAGCCATAATGAGAGACAGAGAAGGTCACTACATAATATTAAAAGGAGCCCTGGCCAGTTTAGCTCAGTGGTTAGAGCATTGGCCTGCGGTCCAGAGAGACCCAGGTTCGATTCCCGCTAAGGGCACATACCTTGGTTTCAGTTTGTCCCCGGCCCTGGTGGGGTCGTGCAGGAGGCAGCCGCTCGATGTGTCCCTTTCACGTTGATATTTATCTCTCTCTCTCTCTTCCTCTCTTTCCTTCCCACCCTATCTGAAAAAAAAAATGGAAAAATGTCCTCAGGTGAAGATAAAAAACAACAACAACATAATATTAAAAGGAGCAATCCAACAAGAGGATATAACCCTGGTAAACATATACGCACCAAATATGGGAGCACAAAAATATATTAAACAACTTCTGGAGGACTTCAAGGAAGAGATCAACAGCAACATGATCATAGTGGGTGACTTTAACACAGCACTGACACCACTGGATAGATCTCCTAGACAAAAAATTAACAAGGACATAGAGTCCTTACAAGACTAACTAGATCAGTTGCGCTTAATTGATATTTACAGAACATTTCACCCCAAAGCTGCAGAATATACATTCTTCTCAAGTGCACATGGGTCACTCTCAAAGATAGACCACATGAGAGGACACGAAGCAAGTCTCTATAAATTCAAGAAAACTGAGCCCTGGCCGGTTTGGCTCAGCGGTTAGAGCGTTGGCCTGCGGTCCCGAGAGACCCGGGTTCGGTTCCCGCTAAGGACACGTACCTCGGTTGCAGTTTGTCCCCGGCTCTGGTCAGTCGTGCGGGGGCAGCCACTCGATGTGTCCCTTCACGTCGATGTTTCTCTCTCTCTCTGTTCCTCTCTCCCCCTCCTACTCTACCTGAACAAAAAATGGAAAAATGTCCTCGGGTAAGGATAAAAAAAAAAAAAAAAAGAAAAAAGAAAACTGAAATCATATCAAGAATTGTGTCAGAGCACAGTGCCATGAAACTAGAACTCAATTACAATAAAAACACACAAAAACGTTCAAACACTTAGAGGCTAAATAGCATGTTATTAAACAACAAATGGGGTACTAACAAGATCAAGGAAGAAATTAAAAACTTCTGAAAACCAATGAAAATGAACACACAACAACACAAAACCTATGGGACACAGCAAAAGCAGTCCTGAAAGGGAAGTGTATAGCACTACAGGCCTACCTCCAGAAACAAAAAAATTCCTAATTGACTTTTTAACCCTACAACTTAAAGAACTAGAAAGTAAACAAAAAGAAAAACCCAGACATAGTAGGAGGAAGGAAATAGTAAAGGTCAGAGGAGAAATAAACGACATAGACATTTAAAAAATTCAAAAGACTAATGAAACAAAAAGCTGGTTCTTTAAAAAGATAAATAAGATTGGTGGACCTTTAGCCAGACACACCAAGAAACAAAAAGAGACAACCCAAATACACAAAATCAGAAATGAAAGAGAAGTAACAAATGACATCACAGAAATACAAAGGATCATCGAAAACTACTATGAACACTTATACACCAACAAATTGGACAATCTAGGAGAAATGGACAAATTCCTAGAAATACACAGCCTCCCAAAACTGAACCAGGAAGAGATAGAAAACTTGAACACACCAATAACAACAAAGGAAACTGAAGATGTAATCAAGAAACTCCCAGCAAACAAAATCCCAGGCCCGAATGGCTTTGTGGTGAACATTCAAAGAAGATCTAATAGCCATTCTCCTCAAACTATTCCAAAAAATCCAAGAAGATGGAACATTTCCGAACTCATTCTATGAGGCTAGCATAATCCTAATTTCAAAACCGGATAAAGACACTACAAAGAAAGAAAACTACAGGAAAATATCCCTGATGAACACAGATGCCAAAATCCTTAACAAAATATTAGCAAATCGGATCCAGCAATACATAAAAAAAAACATTATTCATCATGACCAAGTGGGTTTCATCCCAGGCATGCAAGGATGGTACAATATCCACAAATCAATAAATGTGATACACCACATAAATAAAAGATAAAAATATGATCATATCAATAGATGCTGAGAAAGCATTCGACAAAAATCCAGCACCCATTTCTGATAAAAACGCTCTGCAATCTGGGAATAAAGGGATCATATCTCAACATAATAAAGGCCATATATAAAAAAACCTACAGACAACATCATACTCAATGGGCAAAAACTGAAAGCATTCTCCTTAAGAACAGTAACAAGACAGGGATGCCCACATTCGCCACTCTTATTTAACATAGTACTGGAAGTCTTAGCCACAGCCATTAGACATGAAGAAAAAATAAAGAGGATCCAAATTGGAAAGGAGGAAGTGAAACTGTCATTATTTGAAGATGACATAATATTGTACATAGAAAACCCCAAAGACTCCATCAAAAATCTACTAGACTTAATAAATGAATTTGGCAAAGTAGCAGGATCCAAAATTAACATCAAGAAATGAACGGCATTCTTATACACCAATGATGAACTCACAGAAAGAGAAACTAAAAAGACAATCCCACTTACCACTGCAGCAAAAAAATTAAGATACCTAGGGATAAACTTAACCAAAGAGGTAAAGGACCTCTTCATAGAAAACTGTAGGTCATTGAAAAAAGAAATAGAGGGAGATATAAAAAAGTGCAAGCATATTACTTGCTCATGGATTGGAAGAATTAACATCATTAAAATGTCCATACTACCCAAAGCAATCTATAGATTCAATGCAATCTCTATCAAAATACCAACACACTTTACAGAACTAGAACAAATTCTTCAAAAGTTCATATGGAACCAAAAAAGACCCCGAATAGCCACAGCAATCTTGAAAAGGAAGAACAACGTAAGAGGGATCACATTACCCGATTACAGGCTATACTACAAAGCCACTGTAATCAAAACAGACTGGTACTGGCACAAGAACAGGCAGATAGATCAATGGAACAGAATAGAGAACCCAGAAATGGACCCATGACAATATGCCCAATTAATATTTGACAAAGGTGGCAAGAGAATACAGTGGAGTCAAAAGAGTCTCCTCAATAAATGGTGTTGGGAAAATTGGACAGCTACATGCAAAAAAATGAAGCTAGAACACCAAATTACACCATACACAAAAATAAACTCAAAATGGATAAAAAAAACTTAAGTGTGACTCGTTAATCTATAAAAAATTTAGAAGAAAATGTAGGCAACAAAATCTGAGACATAATACCCAGCAGAATTTTCACCGATACAACACCTAAGGCAAGAGAAACAAAGGAAAAAATGAACACATGGGACTACATCAAACTAAAAAGCTTCTACACTGCAAAAGAAACTACCATCAAAATGGAAAGGGATCCCACTATATGGGAGACCATAATCGCCAATGATACATCAGATGAGGGGTTAATTTCCAAAATATATAGAGTTCTCATACAACTTAACAAAAGGAAGACAAAAAATCCAATAAAAAAATGGGCAGAAGACCTAAATAGACACCTCTCCAAAAAGGACATACAAATGGCCAAGAGAGACAGATGACGGAATGCTCAACATCACTAATCATCAGAGAGATGCAAATTAAAACATCTATGAGGTATCACCTCACACCTGTCACAATGGCCGCCATCAACAAATCATCAAACAAGTGTTGGCGAGGGTGTGGAGAAAAGGGGACTTTAGTACACTGCTGGTGGGAATGCAGAGTGGTGCAGCCATTGTGGAAACCACTATGGCGTTACCTCAAAAAGTTAAAAATTGAACTGCCATTTGACCCAGTGATCCCACTTCTAGGAATATACCCTAAGAAGCCTGAAACACCAATCAGTAAGAATATATGTACCCCCATGTTCGTAGAAGCACTATTTACAATAGCTAAGATCTGGAAACGTCCTAAATGTCCATCAGTGGACGAATGGATAAAAAAGCTGTGGTACATAATATACAATGGAGTCCTATGCACCTATAAGAAAGATCTCTTATTCTTTGAGACGACATGGAGGGACCTGGAAAGTATTATCCTAAGGGAAACAAGCCAAACAGAAAGACAAGTATCATATGATCTCACTTATTTGTGGAATATAATGAACATAACAGTCTGAGGAATGGGGTAGTACCAGAGACTTGGAAGTGGGGTACAGACTGACAATCCTCAAAAGAGGGGGTGGTGGGGGAGAGATAAACCAAAGAACTTACATGCATGTATGCGTGAACAATAAACATGGACAACAAAGCTGGGGACAGGGTGGGGAGGGAGGAGAAGGGGGGAATCAGTGAGGGAAAAAGGAGAAACATCTGTAGGTAGGTAGGTAGGTAGGTAGGTAGGAAGGAAGGAAGGAAGGAAGGAAGGAAGGAAGGAAGGAAGGAACCTGAAACACAAATCAGAAAGTTATATGTACCTCTATGTTCATAGCAACACTGTTTACAATAGCTAAGATCTGGAAACAACTGAAGTCTCCATCAGTAGATGAGTGGATTAAAACTCAGTGGTACATGTACACAGTGGAATACTATGAAGCTGTAAGAAAGAAAGATCTTATATCCTTTGAGATGGCATGGAAGGACCTGGAAAGTATTGTGCCAAGCAAAACAAGCCAAGCAGAGAAAGACAAATATCACATGATCTCATTTATTTGTGGAATATAATGAACTAATCAAACTGCTGAACAAAATTATTTCAGAGACATGGAGGTGGGGGTTTGTAGGGGAAGAGATAAATCATAGAACTTACATGCATGTATGCATGACCAAGGAACATAGAGAAAAAAGCTGGGGATAAGGCTGGGTGGAAGGGGAGGTGGGTGTCAATGGGAGAGAAATGAGAAACATCTGTAACAAAATTAAATTTATAAAATATTTTTTAAAAATGACTATGAGATATCACCTCACATCTGCCAGAATGGCTAACATCAACAAATCATCATGCAACAAGTGTGAGTGAGGATGTGGAGAAAAGAGGACTCTAGTATACTACTGGTGCAAATGCACACTGGTACAGCCACTATGGAAAACATTATGGTGTTTTCTCAAAAAATTAACAATGGAACTGCCATTTGTCCCATTGATCTCACTTCCAGGAATATATGCTAAGAAGTCTGAAACACCAATAAGAATGAATATATGCATCCCTATGTTCACAGCAGCACTATTTACAATAGCTAAGATCTGCAAACAGCTCAAGTGTCCATCAGTAGATAAGGAGATAAAAAAGCTGTGATATATTTGCACAATGGAATACTATGCAGACGTAAGAAAGAAAGATCTCTTATCCTTTGAGATGACCTGGATGGACCTAGAGAGTATTATGCTAAGTGAAATAAGCCAGAGAAAGATATGTATCACATGAGATCTCACTTATTTGTGGAATATAATGAACAAGCAAGCTGATGAACAAAATAAATCTAGAGACATGGAAGTAGGGAACAGACTGAGAAAACTCAGAGGGAAGGGGTGTGTGCAAGTGTCGGGGACATAAACCAAAGAACTGATATGCACATATGCATAACCAACCGACACAGGTAACAATTCAGTGAAGGCTGGGGACAGGGGCTGGAGCAAGGAGGAAGGTGTCTATGGGGGGAAAAAGAGGAACATCTGTAATAAAAATAAATTAATTAAAAAAGATTAATATTAGAGCATATAAAGGATATGGTTTTAAGTATTCAATTGTAAGAAAAATCCTTCTCTCTGGTTGGGTATACCTTCGCAATCTCAAAGATTTTGACATCAGAGATTAAGAGACAAGAAAAATTTATAAAAGCAGAATAAAGAGGATCTCTATCATCCTGTGAAGTTAGAGAGAAAATCAAAGAAAAAGGAGCTGAATGGTGGTTTTAAAAGTATTGTGTTTTTGTAACCTTCAAATTAGATCATACATCATTTAAAAAGTATATTATGTATCTGTTCAAAAAAGAAAAACCCTTTTTTAAATAGCAAGGGAAAATGATTGAACAAAGTGTTAAATTTGAACTGTGTTTCAAGTGAACAAATCTCTTCATCATTTAAATGCAAAGCAAAAATTTTTTTTTGTAGGAAAAGTATTGATTAATGGAGCACTAGCATGGATACTATATAAAGCATAATTATCCAAATTCCTGTTAGTAATGCTGTTTTCTTTTTAATGAACAATTTGTTTGGAAATTTTATGTAGATGGCAGAACAGAACAAGTTTATAATACTCCTGCCATTCATAGAACTGTCTTTAAAATAAACAAAAAATAGCTATTGAAAAAGGAAAACTTATGAATGCTAAGATTAAAAAAAACAAACTTCTGAAAATCTTGAGACCCAGATGCCTAAATAGAATAAACTGATTTCCTGAACTGTACACACATGTACAAGATAAGAATTTCAAGAGTATGGCAAGACACCATGTTGAGGCCTTTCAACAGACTCAGGAACTAGGTTGAAAAGGCTTCTTGATTTCTGGTTTGGTAAAGCTCTTGAGGAGAATCTTACTGTGAGTACATGGCCCAAAACACAATAACAGAAAAGTCAGATCAAGGGCCGCAAAATAAAGGCATTTAATCTTTTATTCTCCCCTCAACGTAAATCTAGACTAGTTTCATATTGACTTTATGCAACTATTTGAATTTGAGGATTTGAATGTAACAATGTTTATACTTCTACTTGATTTTTATAAAATAATATTTAAGAATTATCCAGCCACCTTGAGTATTCCTGGGAATGTTACCCTTTGCCATACCCTCCTCCCTCTTCCACATTCCTATGGCATCATCACTAAACCACCACAAAAATAAAACAGAAATTTTTAAAAATAAAAACACTGACATATGTGAATCCGGGAAAAGAAATCACTAGGAAGATTTTAAGGTCTGTGGTTTTATAACTTTCTTACAACATTTGAATTTTAAAGGTCTTCTCTAGAAACTTTTTTTAAATAAAAGTTTTATTGGAGAAAAATAGAACCACCACGTACGTACACAGGGAAAAGAGCACAAAAATTCAGCTGATACAGAACAATTGAAAAGTCACAATTATCCAATGTTTTCAATTACTTTTCAATTTCTTAAACAGCTCCCCTCGACTTGTTTTTTAATAGTCTTGCCAATTTTTCAGCTGAACTAGCATTAAGTTTTCAAAAATAAGAGCCTCGAGGAAGGGACCAGCTTTCAAGATGATCACGGTGACACCAAGAGTCTCTTCCTAACAGGACCAATTCTACCTAAAAATTTCTTAAGAATAACTACTACCAAGTCTTGTGGAACAGTCTATATATCTTAGAGACCATCAGGGATGAGTTAGAACACTGATGTAGATGGCTCAGTATGGAGAAAGGGCAAACAAAATAGTTGCATTTCCTTGTCAGATGTGTTCATATACGGAAACACCAGAAGAGCAGAGAATATAAAGGTAATGGCTGTTCAAAAGAAAGTTAGGAAGGTATTCGAAATACCACATGTTGTTACACAACAATGTGCACATTGACCCAATTAGACAGACACAGGCAACTTTGTTAAAATAACTGTTCACAGGTCTTTAAGAACTCAAGAAAACAATATCAAACACAAAAACCAAGTCACCAGCTAGAACCTAGGTATTCTTCCTTATGGCTCCAAATAGTCAAGGAAATATACTGCTGCAAAAAGCATTAAAGCGGTTCTATTTTTTTTTTTTTTTTTAAAACCAGAACAAAATTTTCTGCTTTTCCTTCATGATCAATTAATTTCAAAGCTTCAAGGAAAAACAAATACAAAATAAAACAAAACAAAACAAACCCCCCCCACCACACACACACAAAAAAAACCCACTTGTGGTAAAGAGAAGCCTTTTACTCACATTATCAATTTGAAGAATAATACTTTTGCTATTTTCTATGTCTGAACATTCCTAGGACATTCCCCTAAAAAGTAGGTGTCCAGTCATTATGAGAACTCTTCAAGCAATTTTGAAAGAAATAAGATCAGCATGATATAGAATCTGAAATTCTGATCTAGGGAATGTGTACAGAAAATGAGGGAGGACCTTTACATCTAGGGCTTTAGGAAGTCAGAATAAAAATTATAGTAAAGGCTTATTTACCAACATAGAGTTGGGGTTGCTTCCCAAAAAAACTTTGGTAGAAAAAATAGGAATGCTAAATCCTAAAAAGCCTGTAACAATCTACAATTGGTCCAAGTTAAAAACAAAATTGTTTAAACAACATTAAATTCTAAAGGAAGTTGAAAACTAGTCGATGAATTTTCAGTTGTGTAAAAATTTACAAAATATGCGGGTTTTGGTCTCTTTTGTATTGTTCGTATTATATTCATTTTTAATATGAAGAAAGAGTTGGATTATTCTCTCCCACTTTGTTCTTCTAGTACAAATGATCAGCAATGTTCTAGTTCAGCTATTTTTATAAGTACCTGTTAATTAGGCACAGTAAACTTCGGGCTAAGCCATATACACACATCCCATAGCCATAAGTGGAATATGTGAGGATGTGTATATACAAGAGATTATATACGCAACTGTCCTACTTGAAAACTTGTTTCTGAATAAATTTTTAAAACATCCCTTTGAGTGTAACACAACATTACTTAGTAAAATATCGTTAGCTATGACAACTTATTTTTCTTTCCAAGGGAAATCACAAAACAGGTGAACAACCAAGTCCAGGGTGGTTTTTCTATTTGATAAATACATCCAGAACTCTGTACAGCAAATAAAGTTTGCATGCAGTTTATGTATCTTTAAATGACATTTTAAGCAAGTAAACCTTTGCTTCATAATTAATGGTGTATAAGAACCCCCCTTTTTTAATAGCCATAGGGACCTCTTCCCCATTTCCAAAGAGGAATCATGAAGACCAAGTACTTTCTTAAGAGTTTTCTGCACATCATACTAAATAACATGCAAAGAGTTCAACGACATTTTTCTCAAAGGTAAGTATTACTCTTTTAATGGGCATGTTAACCACTGAAAATGTCCACTCAACTATTTCCATTACACTGCTTCATTTGGTCATTGGTAGTATAAAAGAAGTCAAACAATATAGGATCAACAAGTTAAGTTTATCCACTGGCTACAGCATGAAACACAAAATGCTCCAAGGCCAAAATTTTATGCAATGTAGTTGTACTGATTTGGGTTTTCTTTATCTCTTTCCATGTAGTCCCGGTCAATTAAGGATTCTATTCTCTTCTTAAGATCAGCAGGCTGTAAGAGAAAGGCAAATTTTCAGTGCAAAGCTCATATTCATTGGCTTAAGACCATTTACCAATATCTCATTAAAAAAAAAAAAAAGAACAGTTTGGCTTCCCGATTTAATGTATTTTAATCTTCTTTATTAAAAATATTACTTTTTAAAATCTCTGTTTTTAAAAGATAAAGTATAATGAAAATAAATGAGGTTAAGAAATGTTTTAAACTATACACACACTGTCACACCTTGTCATATAACACTTTCTATTTTATTTATTTATTTATTCTTTTGTTAATCCTCACCTGAGGACATTTTTCAATTGATTTTTAGATAGAGTGGAAGGGAGGGAGGGAAGAAGGGAGGAGGGAGGGGGGAGGGAGGGGGACAGAGAGAGAGAGAGAGAGAGAGAGAGAAACATCGAAGTGAAAGAGACACATCAACCAGTTGCCTCCCGAACAAGCCAGGGCCAGGGAACAAACCACAACTGAGGTGCATGCCCTTGACTGGAATCGAACCCGCAACTCTTTGGTCCACGGGCCAAAGCTCTAACCACTAGGCAAAATTGGCCAGGGTTAACACTTTCTATTTTAAAGAGGTCTTCTAAGAACCAGCTATTCTCTCCACAAATACAAAAGACTAACTCATACTTCACATGAAAAATACTGTAAGTTTAGAGAGATAGAATGCTATTTAATTTTGCCAAGATAATCTGAGAAGACGGCTAGATCTTAAATTTGGGTAAAAGCTAGTTCTCAAAGTCAGGAGGCACTTTTATTAAATAAAAAATGTGCAAGCGCTGGCTGGGTAGCTCAGTTGGTTGGAGCGCCGTCCTGTACACCAAAAGGTTGCTGGTTCAATTCCATCAGGGCCTAGGTTTTGGGTTTGATTCCAAGTCGAGGCACATATGGGAGGCAACCGATCAATGTCTGTCTTCCTGTCTCTCTCTCTCTATCTTCCTCTCTAAAAATCAATAAATATATCCTCAAGTGAGGATTAAAAATAAATGTACTATCCAGCCAGTGTTGCTCAGTAGACTGAGCATCATCCCATGGACTGGGAGGTCCCAGTTCGATTCCTGGTCAGAGCACATGCCTGGGTTGCAGACTCAATCCCCAGTAAGGGATGTGCATGTTTCTCTCTCACATCAATGTTTCTATCTTTCCCTCCCTTCCTCTCTCTCTAAAAAATAAAATAAAATAATAAATGTAATAAAGAACCAAAAAAAATATACCGCAGAAATCGCTGTTTACAGGAATACTACAACAAATGGCTTGTTAAGTGAATTATCATCTAATAATTCAGATCTTTGTATTCCAGGTTTAATGTAAGATTTAACTGTTATCTACTATAAATGATTTGGATTTTTGAATCCTACTTGCAAAAAAATTTAGAAAGCTTATGTTTGTTTTCATTATTGTATTCTTAGCTGGCGGATGACAAAATTCCACTGTCTTTTGTATTTAGCCTATAAAAATATTATCTTGCTTGCTAATAGAACTTTTCAGATTGTGTAAAATGACAACTTGATCAAGAGGGTTAAAGAGGGAAAGTAGTCTGATGGGGCAGCCAAAATCTCAGCCATAATATCACCCAGTAATTCCAAGGTTTGAAAATCAAAATGGCCTTCTCTTAATTATGGTGAACCTAGAATATCAGCACAATATTTATTATAGTGATCCTCTTACCTTCTCTAGCTTCAGTGATCTCTCTGGCTGGAGGTGAATGGTTGTCAGGCAGAGAATGAGGGTGACAGTGTGGTAATGAGGAGGCAGTGTTAGGTTTGGAGAAAAAAACAAAGCCTACCTTATTAGCATTAACAGTTAACGAGCACTTATTATATTCCACTCCCAGTGCTAAGTTTATTTACATTTATAATCTCATTTAAGCCTCACAATAATCCTATAAGGTAAATACTACTACTATCCCACTTCATAAAAGAAAAATGAGCCCAAAGCTCATGACAACCCCAACAGCCAAGGGTCTAGCCAAACTCCACCAAGTATTTATCATCACAAGGGTTTGGAAGTTGTCTAAAACTTGGAAAACAGTGCAGTACACCACCACACTGTCTACGCCTCTTTATTATTGGGCATTTACACTGGAACGTCCATTCAAAAACCAATTTCAGTTTAGCAGAACTACTGCTTTTCAAAAAGATGGCTAATGATAGCTAGTTATCTATGTACGGTTTCTAATGGACACTCATATAAGCTAACTAAACAAAAAATTTAATTTAAAATAACCAGATTTGTCAAATATCAAGCTATTTATATAAATAAATACATATATGTATTTCAATGACAGTTGACATTCAATATTATTTTATATTAGTTTTAGGTGTACAGGACAGTCATTAGACAATTGTATAACTTATGAAGTGATCCCCCTGATAATTCTAGTACCCATTTGGGACTATACATAGTTATTACAATATTATCAACTATATTCCCTATGTTGTAACGAGGTATTTCGAGGAGAAAAACATAACAAAGAATTTCAAAAGAAATAGAGTGAGTGAACTTGAAAATTTCAAAGACTCATTTAGCAGCTAAACTTTCAAGTATAAGAGCTTTTATAAAAGTTTTCCCTCTTCTGTCTGCCCACATATGCCAACAACGGTTTTTTGGAATCCTATACATGAACATGAGAAATTAAAAACGATATGATCATATCAATAGATGCTGAAAAAGCATTTGACAAAATCCAGCACCCATTTCTGATAAAAACGCTCAGCAATGTGGGAATAGAAGGATCATATCTCAACATAATAAAGGCCATATATGAAAAACCTACAGACATCATACTCAATGGGCAAAAACTTAAAGCATTTCCCTTAAGAATAGGAACAAGACAGGAATGCCCACTTTTACCACTCTTATTTAACATAGTACTGAGAGACTTAGCCACAGCAATTAGACATGAAGAAAAAATAAAAGAGATCCAAACTGTAAAGGAGGAAGTGAAACTGTCATTATTTGAAGATGACATAATATTGTACATAGAAAACCCCAAAGACTCCATCAAAAATCTACCAGATTTATCAAATGAATTTGGCAAGGTAGCAGGATACAAAATTAACATCAAGAAATCGACAGCATTCTTATACACCAATAATGAACTCACAGAAAGAGAAACTAAAAAAACAATCCCATTTACCATTGCGGCAAAAAAATTTAGATACCTAGGAATAAACTTAAAGAAGGACCTACTTGCAGAAAACTACAGGACGCTGAAAAAAGAAACAGAGGAAGATATAAAAAAGTAGAAGCATATACCTTGTTCCTAGGTTGGAAGAATGAACATTATTAAAATGTTCATTCTACCCAAAGTAATCTATAGATTCAATGCAATCCCCATTAAGATACCAACGACACATTTTACAGAACTAGAACAAAAACTTCAAAAGTTTATATGGAACCAAAAAAAAGACCTCAAATAACAATAGAAATCTTGAAAAAGAAGAACAAAGTAGGAGGGATAACAATACCAGATATCAGGTTATAATACAAAGCCACTGTAATCAAAATAGCCTGGTACTAGCACAAGAACAGGAATATAGATCAATGGAACAGAACAGAGAACCTGGAAATTGACCCAAGACTTTATGCTCAATTAATATTTGACAAAGGTGGCAAGAGCATACAGTGAAGTAAAGACAGCTTCCTTAATAAATGGTGTCGGGAAAATTGGACAGCTACATGCAAAAAAATGAAACTAGACCAGCAACTTACACCATACACGAGAATAAACTTAAAATGGATAAAAGACTTAAATGTGACTATAAATGTGAATCCATAAAAATCCTACAAGAAAATGTAGGCAACAAAATTTCAGACATCATATGCAGCAGAATTTTCCCTGATACAACGCCTAACGCAAGAGAAACAAAGTAAAAAATTAATACATGGGACTATCTCAAACTAAAAAGCTTCTGCACAGCAAAAGAAACAACCATCAAAATAGAAAGGGAACCCACTATATGGGAGAGCATAACTGCCAATGATATATCAGATAAGGGGTTAATTTCCAAAATGTATAGAGTGCTCATACAACTCAACAAAAGGAAGACAAAGAACCCACTATGAGGTATCACCTAACACCTGCCAGAATGGCTGCCATCAACAAATCATCAAACAAGTGATAGTGAGGGCGTGGAGAAAAGGGGACTCTACTACAGTGCTGGTGGGAATGCAGATTGGTGCAGCCACTATGGAAAACAATATGATGTTTTCTTAAAAATTAAAAGTGGAATTGCCATTTGACCCAGTGATCCCACTTCTAGGAATATATTCTAAGAATCCTGAAACAACTATCAGAAAGAATGTATGTACCCCTTGGTCCATAGCAGCACTATTTACAGTTGCTAAGATCTGGAAACAGCTCAAGTGTCCATCAATAGATGAGTGGATAAAAAACCTGTGGTACATATACACAATAGAACACTATGCTGCTGTAAGAAAGATCTCTTATCCTTTGAGATGACGTGGAGGGACCTGGAGAGTATTATGCTAAGTGAAATAAGCCAATCAGAGAAAGACAAATACCAGATAATCTCACTTATTTGCGGAATATAATGAACAAAAAAAGATGATGAACAAAATAGACTCAGAGACATAGAAAGTAGTATGGTTCAGACTGACAAAATTCAGAGAAGGGGGGCCGAGTGAAGGGATGAGATAAACCAAAGAACTGATATGCATGTATGCCTAACCAATGGTCAACAATGCTTGAGGGGGCAGGATAGGGAGGAAGGTGTCTGGGGGGGAAAAGGAGAAACATCTGTAACAAAAATAAATTAAAAAAACAAAAAACTTTTGTCTCTCGCCCTGGCTGGTGTGGTTCCGTTGATTAAGCATTGTCTTATGCACCAAAAGTTTGCAGGTTCAATTCCTGGTCAGGCCTGGGATATGGTTTCAGTCCCTGGTCAGGGTGTGTATGGGAGGAAGCCAAATGATGTTTCTCTCTCTCAATGATATCCTCTCACTCTAAAATCAACTTTAAAAAACATAGTTAAAATACGTTGTTGTCCCTCCTGTAAATGATCCTGAGGCTTTAATCTGTTTGTAAGATGTGTTTGAAAATCTAATGTATTATTTTATATATAACAAGCTCAATATGAAAACAGAAGTACTTACCTTTACTGGAAATTTCAACTGGTTGTACACTTCTGAAACCAGGAGATTGTGGCTAAGTGTCTTCCTCATCTTCATAATTCGCACAATTGCAGCATCAATTTGATACTGTCTGTCTTGAAATACCCTTTCTGTAGTGCTTGCTTGTTCCTCAACCTAACAAAAAAGTTTCAAACTTAGGAATTGTATCTGAAGTAAAACTTGACTATTTACACTAATTATACGTTTTAGGAACATGACACAATGTTAATGCGTTAAATATGATGAATTATCTAAAGGGACTTTATAAATACAGGAAATGACCAAAAAAATCCCCCAACAAACATAACTCCTTTCTGTCCTAATTATATTGCCCTGTATCTATGAAGTAATGCCAATATTAGTTAACAGAAAAAAACAAAAACACCTTTGAGTTGCTTTTTTAGAAGTAGAGACCATCTGATGCAGAATTCATCATTTTCTTTTACTCTGTTCTTGAAATCTTCTAAATGTGTCACAAGAGGTTATTGAATAGATTTCTGTATGACATTAGCTTCTCTGTAAAAATAATTTACTCTGACATCTGACTCACAGTATGGTACTAACTAGCTAAACTAATGGAATCAAATTTTTTAAAATAAATTTTTATAATACATAAATCAGAAATCACACTATTAGTTCTTATATTCATTCAAGACTAAATTTAGGCCCTGACTGGTGTGGTTCAGTTGGTTGGGCCAAGTCTGGTGCACCAAGAGGTTGCTGGTTCAATTCTGGGTCAGGGCACATGCCTGGGTTTTGGGCTCGATCCCCAGTAAGGGGAGTGAAGGAGGAAGCTGACTGATGTTGCATTCACACTGATGTTTCTCTCTGTCCCTTCCTCTCTCTAAAAATCAACAGACTGTTCTTTTATTAAAAGAAAGACTAACAGCCCTGGCCGGTTTGGCTCAGCAGTTAGAGCATCAGCCTGTGGACCAGAGTCCTGGGTTCGGTTCCTGCTAAGGGCATGTACGTTGGTTGCAGTTTGTCCCCAGCCCCGGCTGGGGTTGTATGGGTGGCAGAGTGTCGATGTGTCTCTCTCATGTCGATGTTTCTCTCTCTGTCTCCCCCGCTCTCTCCCTCCCGCTCTATCTGAGGATAAATGCAAAAATGTCCTCCAGTGAGGATTAAAAAGAAAGACTAACAGATTTAAGAGGTCAGGAGTCAGTTTACCAATGTTAATGCTAAAGGAAAAATGTTAATCTTTAGCACCTAAATCAAAAGAATAGTTTGGGCTTTTTGCCAGTAGTTTCTTTCTGATACAGCATAAATGTTTGAAAAGGTGACAGTAATCTTCTAAGGGAATATCATACCTTTGATGTGAACGTGAACAAGACAGGAACTTGCTTAAGTTACTGACCTCTGTCCCAAATTAAAACTTTTTCTCAAGCCCTACATTAAACCTACTAGAATTGAAACCAACTGGTTTCAAGAAATGCTATAGTTGTTGGTTTCCTTAATAAATCATTAAAAATTCAAAAGGCAAAAACCAACAAAATATTCACTGTTATTCAAAAATACTAAATCATTCAGATGTTTCATCAAGAAAGTTGGTCAAGATTTAAAAAAGAAAATACAATCCTTAGTGCTGGCTCAGGCACTTTTTTTTTTTTTTTTCATCCTCACCTGAGGACATTTTTCCATTTTTTGTACAGATAGAGTGGGAGGGAGAGAGAGGAAGAGAGAGAGAGAGAGAAACATCGATGTGAAAGGGACACATCGAGTGGCTGCCACCCGCATGACCAACCAGGGCCGGGGACAAACTGCAACCGAGGTACGTGCCCTTAGCGGGAACCGAACCCGGGTCTCTCCGGACCGCAGGCCAACGCTCTAACCGCTGAGCCAAACCGGCCAGGGCTGGCTCAGGCACTTTTAAGACATGCAGTCATGCTGCTAGACAGAGAATACATTGGTAAAGTCTTTCTGGAACACAATATAACATAAATGTATTAAGATTCTTAAATGTTCATACTCTTTGACCCAAAAGATCTACTTCCATTAATTTATCATAAGGGAATGCTCAGAGAGTTTAAGATTTAGGTAGAGAGAGGTTTCTTACAGTTTTATTTACAATTATAAAAAGTTATGAATTTAATTGCACAATATCGGACATTGTTGAATAAATTATAATAGCCATGTAACAGAATATTGTGTGGCCATCTGCCATTTTATCAAGATATTTAATGGCATGAAAAAAGTCTAAAGATTTAATAATAAACACAAAAAGCAGGATATAAAACTATGTTGAGTATCAGGTCCAACTGTGTGCACCTCCCCCCAAAAAACCGCAAAATTAAATACTGAAATACATTGAGCTAAATATAGGCATACAGCCCGGCCAGTGTGGCTCAGTTGGTTGAGTGCTATCCCATGCACCAGGAAGGAATCATTGGTTTGATTCCAGGTCAGGGCACACGCCAGGGTTTCAGGCTTGATGCCCAGTAGCAGGCATGCAGGAGGCAGCCAACTGATGTTTCTCTTTCATCGATGTTTCTCTCTCTCCCTCTCTCTTCCTCGCTCTGAAATCAATAAAAACATTTAAAAAATAAATATAGGCATAGATAATGTTAATGTTAGTGGTAGCATTATAGGTAGAAAATCTTCTTTATATATTTTTATTATGAACACATAATTCCAGGCATTAGGACGAGGAAACTGTAAAAGAAATACCGTTTCTTTCATCTGGATTTGATTGATCTTTATCCTGAAAAGTTTGTGTTTGAAATCATCATTACAAATGAATTTGTCACCATCTTCGATATCTTTGCCCTTTGGATTTTTCGCCAGAACTCTAGCTTTGCCACAGGCCAAAGACTGCAGTGTTCTTCTTAACTCGCCATCCTCTGAAGAAGAAATAGTGGCTTAAGTCATTTATTACTAGCTCATCAACAAGAATAGCTACATTTAACCTCAATCTAGCTTCCACCCCATCACTCCATTAAAACTGTTTCCTTTTTACCCCAAGGTCACCAATGACTCCCTCTCTGTTCTATCCAATGGCTTTCTTCCTAGTCGTCCTCTAAAGACTTCAATTATCATTCCATGTAAATAACTACCAGTCATTCAGAAATGACATCTCACTTTTCTCCAGTCCTACATTTAAAGGACACCTCCACCTGGTTGTTTTTACTATCACCAACTACAATATGTTCAAAATTGTATTTAACATCTTCCCCATATAACTGGGTCTCCTTTCCAACTGTTAGTTGTAAAGCTACCAACCTATTCCAGTGAGAAACCCTGGAGTCTTCTTTGACTTTTCCTTCTCCTTCATCCTTCACTTATTTAGTTAAGTTGTTGCTTCCTCAGAGATGCCTCTTTTCCATTCTCAATGGCCTCATTCTAGTCTAAGCCCCCTATCACTTTATGCCTGAATTACCCCACTAGTCTCTGGACTGGAACCTCTTCATGCTCCAAGCTGCCCTACTGTTTACTGAGTAAGTTGTCCATATAAGTCACTTCCATTATGTCACACACTTGACACCTGACAATGTAGGTTTCATTTGCTAGACTTGTAAGGCTCTCCAAGACCATGCTCTACCCATCTTACTTATCTAACTTTTTATCTGCCTATTCTGTGCTGCAGTTAAACTCTTTTAAACTCCTGCTCACACTGTGCTCATTCCTACCTCCAAGTCTTTTCTCCAAATATTTCTATTTGCAGCATATGCTTTCTTCCTAACTAAAACTTGAAGGCCCAGCTAAGGTCCCACCCCCTAATGAAGGCTTTCCCAATTGTACCAGTCCAAATTCCTAACACTGCTAGTCAGCACCACAGATTGGTACTAGAAATTATTTCAAGTATCATTTTGCCCTTTCCCAGTGGTTACATGATGAGTGCTGAAGAGAGGGATTATTCCTTTGTATCCCCCCAGAGCTCTTAACCTAGCGGAGTACACATATAGACACTGAATAATGCTTGCTAATCAATTGATTCAACACAAACCTATTCCAGTAGCCTGCTTGATCTCTTCTAAACTGAACTCCTCTCCCTCATTAAACATTAGCAGCACCAGTGTTTGAAAGAGAGAGACCTGGAGTTCTTTTTTACCCTGTTGGAGAAATAACAGTATTTGACAATCTTTTTTTTTAAAAAAAAAAAAAACACAAGAAACATTAATCAAATAACTAATCTCTTGCAGAAAAAGCATTTTTGTCAATTATCGGACTTATATACATGGATTAACAGTATCCAGAAAAGCCAGTATGTTCAGTGTAGAGCTTAGGTGTGGCCCTACCTTAAAGGAGGAAGGATTGAGTGACCTTTCTACAGGTCTTTTTTAAAGCCTTTTAATTAAAACTGAACAACAGTTATGAAAATTAATAACTTAGTCTTCTTATGTGTCATTACAGATATTTATCATGAATAGCAAGAAATCACTATTTCAAATGCATTTTTCATTCAGGTAAGTCATAAAAAGCTGCAGGAACTCTACTGGATAGCCCCCAGCCACAAGAAAAGAAGTTTCCGGTTAAGAAGTAACAGTGAATTCTACATCCACAGGTGGGGAAAGAGTGGGCAAAATGGTTATTGTTTTTGGTTTTACAGCAGGGTTAAATCTACTGTTTAAAAGACCACATTCTTATAATATACAGAAAGCTGTGACAAGCTATCACTATCAAACAGATATTAAGGATAAATTTATAAACAAGTTAGAAGGGATGACCTCAATATCAAAAATGAAGGTGAAAACTAAGTTTGGGGAACATCCACTTACCTCTTTAAATTCAGCCTTTAGCACACAGTGCCCTAAGGTCGACTGCCACTGAAGTTTCCTGCCACTATGTTTGCCTAGGTAAAATGTCTTGAAAATCTCCTGAAGTTTTACCATCTACGGTAAATAAAATAAAGCTTTATTTAATCACTGTTTCCAATATCACACATTCACCATCTTTATACTTACACCTCATGTATACTGATTTCTGGATGTTTTTAAGACTATCCAATAGGTCCACTGATCAATCACTGATGAAAGGCAATGATCCACCAACTACCAAATCTAATGGCATTTATCAGTCTTCACACTCTTGCTTTAATCATCCCCATTCACCTCCATTGCCTTTTGTGCCTCTCACCATGCTGGATCCTTTATATCACTATTGCTTCTTCATTGGTTTCCTTTCCAGGTTCCTTTTCTGACTACCTGCCGAATGTGAGACCTTTCCAAAGTTCTGCCTCAGCTTTTTTCTTCCTGTTTCTATAATCTTCTTCCTAATGAGGGAGACCTACTCCCTGAGTGTCCATGATTATCTCCATGGATGATTCTCAGTACCTATCTGTCTAGACTTAACCCCTTTTTTAAGCTTCAGTCAAGAGTTAGACATTTTCCCAAGGAGTTAGGATGATTTACTCAAGCACCCATCACTCAGCAATCCAACCCTCACGTGACATATGAGCAAGAATTTTTTAAATATGTTTTTATTGATTTTTTAGAGAGAGAGAAAGAAACAGCAGTGTCAGAAAGAAACATAGATCAGGTGCCTCTTGCACACCCCTCACTGGGGATCGAGCCCACAACCTGGGCATGTTCCCTGACCAGGAATTGAACCGGGACCTCTTAGTCCACTGAGTCTCACCAGCTGGGTGTCACATGGGCAAGAGTTTTTGAGAGATAAGCAGAGTGGTGAGTACAATCTTGGGAACTGAAAGAGTCAGGGAAATTGGCCCTGAACCCAGAAACTTGGCATCTTTTAGCTATACTCTAATAATATTAATATAAAAGTAATATAAATAGCCCAGCTTGTGTGGCTCAGCAGACTGACATATTGACCAATATCCCATGGACTGAGAGGTCCCAGTTCGATTCTGATCAGGGCAATGCCAGAGTTGCAGGCTTGATACCAAGTAGGGGCGTGCAGGAGGCAGCCAACTGATGTATCTCTCTCACATTGATGTTTCTATCTTTCCCTTCCTCTCTCTCCAAAAAGACAATAAAAACATATTTTTAAAAAGAGTAATATAAATAGAAGAGTAAAATATTAAAATAGTTGGTATTTGGTATTGGTGTGCTTACTGATACAAACTTCTATAAAAAGTGTCTACTTTTCAATGACAAACACATTAGAAGTGTCATGTGTTTCTATGTTTATAACTCAAGTCCTAAACAACAACTCTTACCTCTGGTGGTAAATGAACTTCCATAGGCACATAGGTTGGCCAATAACCCATTGTTAGGATATTCACAGTTAATTCAATATTCCCAGGTACATTCTGGTTCTGCATATACTACAATAAGATCAAACACACATACTGAGATCTTAAAATTAAAAGTTCATACATTTAGTTTCATAATAATGACCCATTTAAGGAGCTCTCCATCATAACATTACATGCAAATACTGAACATCTCTAAAATAAAAGGCAACTATTAAAGGATTATAAATGAAGCCTATATTAAATGCACTACAAAAGTGCATTGGTTAACATTTTGTTACAACGGCACACAAGGATCACGTGACCTTGTTAGAGGCATTATCAACGTAAGTAGTTTCTCACATACAGATGGGCTGTTATAGGATCTCTTCTCCATTGTTTTCCCCATACCACCTGCAGTCCCCACCTTTGGAAACCCCTATGTGGCTTGGAACACCTTGCAGCAACCCCCATTCCTCACCCCACCAGCCAGCCCAAGTCTCCAGTTTTTCACTTGCTCCATCACCGCCTGTTTGCAGGGGGTGACCTGAAGTGGGGAAGGAAGAAAAAGGGGAAAGGGCAAAGCAGATAAACCCTATCCTGTAGCTACCATGTGGTTCATGATCCTACTGACCCTAATCTTTCTCTTGAGTCTTCAACTTTCATTCTCCACTGTGGCAATATAATGGTAAAGAAGTCATTATTAAAACTCGTAAGAGAGGAAAATATAATTTGCTCTCACTATACCTATGCTCTTAAATATTTCAAAAACACCTTCTAACAGCATCTGTGAAACCGTGGATCTAGCTTTTCATTCCCAATGTCCCCAAAGGCCTTGCACAACTACTGCCACATCTTCTCCCTCTCATTGCCAGCTTTCAACATGCAAATATTAGATGCTGGAGAAAATTCTGTTCTCACTATCTAGCTACAGGTTTTCTTGTCCTGACTTCAGCTCACTACATTTTATTTCTATTTTTGTGTTATTTTGGATGTACACTGAGAATACCGAAGTAGGTCAAATATACTTACATTTCATTGGTGATTTTTTTCTCTACTATAAACATAATTTAAATTGCTATGAAATATTTACAAAAACATGTTTCTATTTAGCCTTTTCAGTACAAACCACAGCAAGGAGATAACTAAATATATTTAAGTTTAAGGAAGTAAGTAAGAGTTTAACTCACTTTTACCTGTTTGAACTGAATCATGATGTCTTTAGAAAGTTCCATGTCTTTAAACATTCCTTCAAGTTTGCTGGTGAAAGCAGCTCCACATTCTATTATACATTTATAATATTTCAAAGTGGTTAAAAACAAAGAGTTTAACATTGAAAACATGAATGTAATACTTACTTTAGCATGAAATATGATCTGTAACTATTCATAAGAATAAAAAATTCCTACCCCAAAGTGTATGCCCCACTAATTGAGAATCAAACTCTTTAATCCTATAGTAACCTTATCTCCTATTCAGGAATAAAATAAATGGGAAACTTTTATGCAAATAATAAAAACAAAAACTATGTTTTATTTTTTAAAAATCACAACAGCTCTGGATATGTGTGCAACAATAGATTGGAAACCTCATGAGCTTACTCAATTTACATTTTCATCATATGAACATAGAATAATTGACAAAATAGTAAAAACTAAGCTAACATTTCCCCCCAGAAATCAAAGAAGAAAATGAACAGAAAGAATAACAAACATACCATGTTTAAGTTTGGAGAGCATTGACTTTTCAGCATCTACAGATGCACTCTTCCCAACCAACAGGCGTTTGGCTAAATCTTTCTTATAGAAGGCCTCAAAAACATCCTTGCCTAAGTTAAATAATAAAACACAACTCTAACAATATTCCAATAAAAGTTCTGACAAAATTGCTTTGAAGTATTTAATAAATCACACCATTATTACAAGTTATTTAAATT
The DNA here is from genome assembly GCF_014108415.1 of Molossus molossus. NCBI lineage: Eukaryota > Metazoa > Chordata > Mammalia > Chiroptera > Molossidae > Molossus > Molossus molossus. The sequence goes on from NW_023425355.1 coordinate 50,530,705, forward strand.
TATACATCTTCTCCAAGATTGTTAAATGCAAGAAACATTAGAGGAAGACATTTGTATCACATATGTCAAAAGTTCCTTGCTATAAAGAATTAAGACTAAATTGACTTTTCTTTAGAAAAACTTTAGTCAACTAGTAGCTTTAGTATCAATACTCTAGAGATTAAAACAAGTAACAAAAACCAAGGCTCCTCATAATGGAAAAGTCAAAACACAGGGAAATTAAATACAAGGAATATAATAGAATTTTAAATATCTCAAATAGAATTTTACATTAACTCCCAAATAATACTCCCTCCAGGTTGCTTATACTTGCTAATTTCTCTGTTGAGTGCTATGTTTTAAAAGAAAAATATTAAAACAAAAATAAACTTACCATAGATAAATCTAAATATGATCATAATTTTATCCAACATTTTTTCAAGTTCCTCATCTGTAGCTTCTTTGTTGCCAGCGCGAAGCTTTGAATCTACATACTTAGCTAAAATGGAGGGAAGTTCGTTGTTCAGTGATCATGTGTATCCATAATGTAGTAGGCATTACATATACCCAAACAGAAGTATGACATACTGAGTTTTTCAATTCTTCAGAGGTATACATGCATTTTTTAAAACAATGTCACAGAGTTAGTAAATACACAGCCTTAACTCAAACCCAAGTCTTGTGGCTCCAGATCTAATGTACTTTCCAGTAGAGTGTCCATTTTACAAGGGTGAGCAATCTTAAACACTATGTTTCTACTAAAACAAACCATATACATTACAAAGTAGAAAGCAAAATTTGCAAAAATTTTAAGTGAAAGTACTACAGCAATGAAATTTCATTCTTTTTGCAGAGGATCCTAGGCCTTCTCAGAGTACATCCTCTTCTGACATTAAGGGGTATATTAGAAGCACTACAGTATACCACAGCCTTACATTAAATGGGCCCAGATTATTAGGTATGTTTTTCTCCTGGGCATTTTCCTTTTCTCACTGGCAATTTTAGTTTCTATCCTTTCTTGTACCCCTAACTGAGAGCCTCTAAAAACAGCACCCTGCCCCACCTTCAAATTGCTGTGGGCTTATAAAACAGATCTCAAGCTTATTATAAATAAAAGTAAATAAGGCCCAATGTACTGTCTTACATGAAAGAACATTATGTTTGACAGGTTGGCTTTAAGTCTTTCTTTAGCCTCAGGGACTTATTCCTTACATCCAGGTTCTTAGAAACTACCAGCTAAGCAACATCAAATAAACGGTGTTAACATATTATTACAACCTTGACAAAATTTCAGATTAACTGAAATTTTATGAATAAAAAAGAACATTAAATAACTGGAAGAAGAAACTAGAAAAATACCTATAAGTTCAGCAGGTTTGTTTGGTCTCTTATTAATGAATGTTTCAAATGCTTCTTTCATGGCGTTGATGAATTTTTCATTCTTCAGAAAACAAATATCAATTATATGGTCAACCTTATCTTTAAAATCCAGCAATTCTTGAACCATGGTTTTATCTTTTTCGGGATTAATTACAATAGTGCTGCCAAATGCCTAAACAACAAAAATTACCACTTTTTACTAGAATTTAATTATTCACGATGAAAAGAATCCCAAAATCATATTTTTTTTTATCCTCACCCGAGGATATTTTTCCATTTTTTGTACAGATAGAGTGGGAGGGAGAGAGAGGAAGGGAGAGAGATAGAGAAACATCGATGTGAAGGGACACATCGAGTGGCTGCCACCCGCACAACAAACCAGGGCCGGGGACAAACTGCAACTGAAGTACGTGCCCTTAGCGGGAACTGAACCTGGGTCTCTCCGGACCACAGGCCGACGCTTTAACCGCTGAGCCAAACTGGCCAGGGCCCAAAATCATATTTTAAGTAGGAATACATATTTTTAAATCTCAAAAAGTAAACTAAAGTTGTTTCTGAAGTCAGGTAAAGAAAAAATAACATAATAAAACATCTAGACTGATATCATTCATCTGTATCAAGGAAAAAACGGATGACTACTGGGTATACAATATCATAACGAGCCATAATTGTAGTCTCTAGGTGCTTTTTCATAATTTTAAAGAAGTTTTAAAAATGGCAATCTGCCTTCAGTGTAAGATTTAAGGAAAGAAATTTTGGATCCTAAAAAAGTCCTCTCCATATTCACTGCTATATGCACTGGAGCTAGAAATCATGGCAGATATCAAGAAGGTAAACTTTTTATTGCTCATTGGCCGTATAGCTATCATTCTCAGGTTGACTGCTCTCAAAACTGCCATTACTTAAAAAATATTGGGCTTGACTGGAATGGCTTAACTGGTTATGCACCCAAAGGTTGCCGGTTCAATCCCCAGTCAGGGCATAAACAGAAGACAACCGATTGATGTTTCTCTCTCCCTACCCCTTCCTTTTTCTAAGCATGCCCTCTAAGGATTAAAAAAAACTGGATCTAACAATTAAGAAATGTTTGCTGATATGCACTCTGGGTGTACAGATTATAAACCATGATGGAGGAAAAAATCACACATTAATTGTTAATACCTTAATGTATTCAATCCACTGTTGCAAGAGTACCTGAACTCCCCCTCGAACTCTACTGAAGAGCTGATACAAAAGAGATAAATCTTGAATTCGGTTTTCATCAAGAAGGTTATTTAAACCTGAAATTTGAAACATTTTGGTGTTAAAAAAGTAAACAGAAATGTCAGGTATTTTAGTGAAAATTAGGTTAAATTATTATGCAATACTGGTCTGAACGATAACTAGTCTGTGAATTTTATATAGAGATTTTCTTTGAATTAAATCCAAATAGACAATCACCTTTCCAAGTAAAAACCAAATATAGGAAACTTTAGCCTACAGAAAAGTAAAAATAATTGTGTAATGGTTTGTACTATTTAGCATGGTAGATCAGATGTATAAACCAATTTATAAAAAGTGGTTTACATAAATCCACATTATAAATACCTCACATGTGTAGTAGCCATATTATATCTGGCATTAGCATACATAGCTATATTTGAGAGTATTGGATATGATCTGCAATATATCAAGAACCATACGTTAATAAACCAAGTTTAAATGCAGTCCTAAGGTATTTGATTTTCAGAATGAAATAACAGTGTAACTACATTCAAGTTCTAAAATATATTCATTTTATACAAAAGAAAAGATGGTTGAAGAGAAAAGACTTTTGCCTATCTCTGGCATTATCAAAGTAAATGCAGGGTATACTCTTAGATCACTTAGCGGTGCTTGGTAGAAATGCTTGGTTTTATATGCTACGAACAAAAACACTTTAATGCAAAAAAGAATGACTTTCCTTACTGTAGTATTACAAATTAAGTCAAGAATTTACAAATTCCCACTGTTTCTTTACCAGTGTTAGTGAATTCCTTTCATCTCAGTTCCTGTATCTTTAAGGAAAAAGGCAGCTCTTGAAAGTTGACTGTGATGAATAGGAAAAAGGGGTTGTGTCCAACCTCAGAAATGCAGCCACCACATGCTATCAAGCTTTTAAAAGGTCAATCTTTAAAATTTGTTTCTAATTGTTTTCTGCTACCATTTTAAAAGTAATCTGATTTATAAATTGCCAATTACCTTTCTGAAGAATTGCTGTTAAGTGTTCACCTAGAAGTTGTTTTTCTACAGTAGCAATTAATGACTTCCTACAAGGAAAAAAAGTTTAGAATTATTGAGATTTGACTTTGTTGAAATTTTAAATCCTCTTCTGGGTGAAAAAAATCAAATAGCTCATTTTATGTTCATTTTAATATTCCTATCCTATGTATAAATTTATCGATGCTCAGCATTACTCTATGCCTAAAAGAAGGAAAAAACTTGATTTACATTATGAAATAAACATTTCCAAGGTCTTGCCGTGGCTGGCTATTTCAGGTTTCTCTGCTTTTATTAGGAAGGTAAAGAAACTATGCTGCTTACAGGAGCTACTTGCTTGGTAATATTTAGGGAAGCACAAAAACAGTTTCTCCTATGAACACCCACTGAATTTTCATCGGCCTGAAGATTTCAAAGATAACATCAGCTTCTAGTACTGTTTTTTTAAATATATCCTAAACACATACATGCAACCAATAATCATATCCTTAATCAAATCCAATTAACTAGAGAAAATAACAACTTGAAGTTTGCAATATAAAAACAATTGTTAAAATCTCAAATCATCCAGCTGGTGTGGCTCGGTGGATTAAATGTTGTCCCATGGACTGAGAGGTCCTGGTTTGATTCCCAGTCAGGGCAGATGCCTGGGTTGCAGGCTCGATCCCCAGTAGGGGGCGTGCACAGGAGGCAGCTGATGGATGTTTCTCTGTCACATAGATGTTTCTATCTCTCTCTCCCTTCCTCTCTCTTTAAAAAATCAATGAAAACATGTTTTTAAAAATCTCAAGTCATACCTGAAAACAGTTACTAACTTGTTTGAGGATGCCTAAAGTGCCTTAAGCAATTCAACAAAACAGGTTAAGGCTATTAGGCAGAGCATGTCATACTTACTGGGTGGTCTGATCTAAGTAAGTAATAAGTCTGTCTGCTTCTTCTTCTAGACGTTTGTTAACATGGTGAAGATATTCAGGAACCTACAAAGATAGTTTTTATATTATTTTCCTCCCCATAAATCATTCTGAAAGTATCAAGTCCACGAGATCCTGGGAGCAGCCCTGTCAAATGTGACAGGATTGAATCATATGTAAAATTATAGACAGAGTTTATGATCCAGAATTCTGAACTTTAATAAGAAAGAAAAGAAAGGAGCACCTAAGTGAGAGAAAAGCATCACAATGTTGGGAAGATAAATGCAAAGGGAAGCATATGTTCTATAAAGTCTATTGTGAGACACTGTGTATTTATTAATCATGATTTAAAATACCTCTCTTTCCTGCATTAACTTTTGGCCTTCAGCTGCATAAAGCCGGTTAGTTTCTTCCAAAAATCGTTGCTCAAAAGAATCCTGATAAATCTAGGAGTGAGAAACAAAATAAAGGAGTTCATTTATTCATCAAATATTTATTAAATGTCTTCTATGTGAACAGCACTACACATTTGGTTTTCACACATCAAACTAGGGATAGCCATCAGCTCTGTATTTAAGCGAAGTAGTTAACTTACTTGCAAATCAGAAAGCATGCTTAAAAGGCTTCGGAGTAAACTTCTATCAATTGCTTCACCGTTCCTTTCCCTCTCAATCAACAGAAGAATGCCATCAATTGTCTTATTCTGGACTTTCTGATCACTTATAATATGAGCCCTAAATAACTCCAGTCCCATGTCCCTAAAATAAAAAATATACATATATAATCTAAATTAATTAAAAATGATACCACTTCTGGAGAGACATACATATTAATTAGAACTCTAGGCTTTGAAGCAGTCATTGTGAAAGGATAAAATCCACACATTTAATTTTAAGTAACATTATTAAGCTAAAGTATACAGTAAACTCATTTTGTCTTTAATGAGAACTAAAGTTAAACTCCCGTCTTCCTCCATAACTAAATTTTGTTATATTATCTCCTTTGGTAGATTTCTTCCTTGGTCAAATTAAGAGACAAAATTAGTTCAGTCATAAAATGGTCTTCACTGTACTGTTAATCAAGGCTTAAGTGGTCATTTTCATCTGGCTTTAGTACTAAAAAATCAGCAACTCTGATAATTGTTATAGGTAGATGCTAGGTACATGGTGGCTAGGTACATTATAGGGGAAAGAGCTCATTATACTATTCTATTTTCATATATACATGAAATTTTCCATAATAATGTTAAAAGATAATGTGCAAACTATTGATCAGCAACAAAATAATACACACTCATAGATAATTCACAGCAAACTTTAATTCCCTTAGAAAAACATTATCATAAATTATTATAGGCTCAGGGAATGTTAGTTATCGCCAATATTAGCATAGATAAAACATAATTAAGTAAAACTGCTATAAATAAAAGTTTAGAAGCTAGATGTGAGTTTTTAGAATATTCACAGTATCACTTACTCGCTTCAATTAGTGTAATTAAGATTTCACTATGGTTTGTAACAAATCTTTTCAAAATTTTTTTCTAGCATCCTTACCAAATGGATGGTAGCATTGAATTCTGAAGAACGTAAGTTCTATCCAGAAACAAAAAAATGCTCCTGATCATGATCTGCCAATAAAATAAAATAAAAAGTCAATCAATTTTTATATTTTGTGAGGCTGAAATATTTTCTCTCAATAAAATAAGAATAAAATTGCAGGATTCACTTGAATACATACTGAACTACTAGGATCAAACATACAGATAAACAGATTTACCTCAGAATATACCCATGACCTTTTTAGTAAACTACTCTTATTGTCTTAATCCTTGCTGTAGTTTCCAGAAAAGGGACACTTAGAATGGTCCTATGGCCCTAGCAGGTGTGGTTCAGTGGGTTGAGCATCACTCCATGCACTGAAGGGTTGCCATGTCGATTCCCAGTCAGGGCACATGGCCAGGTTGTGAGCACAATCCCTGGTTGGGATGCGTGCAGGAGACAGCCGATTGATGTTTCTCTCTCTCCTCTCTCTAAAATCAATAAAAGCGTATTTAAAAAATGATCCTAGCCCTGGCCGGTTTGGCTCAGCGGTTAGAGCGTCCACCTGCGGTCCGGAGAGACCCGGGTTCGGTTCCAGCTAAGGGCATGTGCCTCGGTTGCAGTTTGTCCCCGGCCCTGGTTGGTCGTGCGGGTGGCAGCCACTCGATGTGTCCCTTTCACATCGATGTTTCCCTCTCTCTCTCTTCCTCTCTCTCCCTCCCACTCTGTCTGTACAAAAAATGGAAAAATGTCCTCGGATGAGGATAAAAAAAAAAAAAAAAAAGATCCTATGACTTCTCTGCAACTTGAGAAGAAACTGAGGTCTTGGCTCGGTTGGAGCATCATCCCGATACACCAAGGTTGCGGGTTTGATCCCCAGTGGGGCACATACTACACTCAACAACAAATATATAAATAAGTGGAATGAAAAACTGATGTTTCTCTCTCCCTTCCTCTTTCTAAAATTAATCAATAAAAAAAAATGTAACTGAAAAAAAAAAAGGAATCAAGGGGACATGCATATACTTCTTTCTCAGTAACACTGCTCAAGGAGAAGTTGCCTTAAATTGTACTTGCAGGGGAGGATGAATTTTAAGATTTTTAATTTGCAGAACATAAGGTATAAAATCACACCAGATTAGGGAGAAAGTAAAAGGTTGTGATGTGAATGAACTAAAATACAGGACCATCAGGCATCTTCACAGGTAATCAAATGGTAGGTAAGATATCCATCAAGATTGACAAAGCTGGTGTGGCTCATTTGGTTGAGCATCATCCCATGCACCAAAAGGTCACCAGTGCAATTCCCAGTCAGGGCACATGTCCAGATCCCCAGTAGGGGTTGTGTAGGAGGCAGCCAATCAATGTTTCTCTCTCTCCTTCTTTCTTTCTCTCTCTGTAAAATCAATAACATATATTTTTAAAAAGATTTACAAAATATAACGTTTTTAGTGAGATAAATACTTTTTGGTTAGGTGTGACAAAAATAAAAATGATCCTGAGGTACAACTCAAAGAACAGATACTGAGGCAGGCCCCTATTACAAAGCTTTTAAAACTAACATTCCTGTATCTGAAGAAATTTTTTTACTAACTACACTACTTAGCTGAAATGTAATACTTTTTCAAACTTACCATTTGTCTACAGTGGTTCTGCCAGCATCTATCAATCTTCTTTAGAAAAAGAACACTATCCAATGAATCCATAGGACATATGTCAAGGATATTTTAAAGTGCGTAGTACAAATAATATATGCAATGTAAGAGCACGTCTTAAATATGGAATACCTTACATACTAAATGAACCTGCATAGCACTTAATTATAGAACAAAGTGCCATTTCTTAAACTGTAAAAAAATAGATCTCATTAAAAATATCTTTTAAAAACAAGTCTTACACATAACTGAGCATTGTGTTTTCAGTTTATGATTTCCTTAGAAGATTATCTTTCCTCAAGTGGAAATTTATTAGGACAAAAAAAAGGTAAAGATATTAGGACCTCTATTTACATTAATATCACAAAGTAGACTTCAACCCTAATTAAAGCTAAAAAAAATAAGAAATTTGTTTCTTCCTTCTCTAGAAGCAAAATAAACAAAAATGACAAATCTACAAAACAGGTATTCCATTTCAAGCAGGATTAAATAGTGAAGGATAAGAAGGGAACAGAAGATAAAAATATAAGATGTTTTGTTTTTTAAAGGATATTCTCTGAACTGATGAATTTGTGCTTTGATGTGATCTTCACAAATCTGTCTCAGCTGTTTGTACAAGTTTGCAGAAATCTTGTAAGAACATAGATTTTCTACAGCCTGTAAGATTAAACACATACTTGTATAAGGAACGACTGGAGGGTTCTCAATTATTTACATAAATATTTCTCAATATTTTGGTATTTCTACCACATAAGCTGTGCATCCATTTAAAACACAAAGTAAAACAAGATATCAATGTGGGTGGTGAATTTTTCATAATATACCAAAAAAACACAAATTAATATATTGATTATGGCTGTAAAGGTTAAGGATGGGGAAAATCAACCCATTGAAGACATTCAATTTAAAACAACTGCTACATATAAATGCTGTCTTGTTCTTTAAAATGTCCATTGTTTTCATAAGCAGAAGTCCATTTTGAGTCTAAAAAATAATTTCATCAATTGTTTATCAGAAAGGTTGGGCAGTCTGATCACCACTGAATAAAAATTTGTACTTTGGTTTTCCTGAACAGAACAATGCAAAAATTACTTCTAGCAGTATTATAAGTAGGATATAATTAACCACTAAGAATTTTTCTCCATCATTTCAGTTTAAAAACATTTAAATAAATATAGGCTTTAAAATTTGAGCAACTGAATAAACATTAATTACAAAAGAAATGACTGTATTTTTACTTCATTCTAATAGTTGAATTGGTCTTCTTTTAAACTCAGCTCCTAAAAGGACAAACTTCAAATTTCAGTGAGTTTCTTGTTATGTATATCAAAAGATTTTCCAATTTAAAACAACAGCCATGGTAAAAGGATGAGCTCTGATATAATCTAGAGTTCCAACTAGTAATGACTTAAGTATAACACCAGGATTCCTTTCTTACCACTAAAGGAGGCAAAAATTCCATTAAAGTTGACTCTAAGGGAGCATCCAAGTTTTGTTGGTTGGAGTGGAATTTTATAAATATGTAGTTGCAAGGCATATTGCCAGTATGCAGGTTCAATAAATGAATTAGCAAATGAAAAGAAAATTTAAAGGAAACCACTTCTACCATTGATGGAAAGGAGTCACTACAACTCACCAGGAAACAGCAGTCCAATTAGATCTAGCAACTAAGAAGGAATAAGAAGCTGAGTCTCCATTGGCCACTTTCCATGGTGCCTTCCTTGGGTTAGGCCACAAATGCCTAAAAGGTGTCTTTATATTTCTTCATGTGCCTTTCTGTTCATATTGGTCCTCTATGGACTCGCCCTTCTTCCTTTAGGATTCTTCTTATTGTATCTTAGTGTTTGTTTTGAGTGACTCATTTTCTCAGCATTTTCATTTCCCTGGTTAGATTCATCTTCCTACTTCATCTTCTCCACATTTCCCACTCACTTCCAGTACTTCTCTATGTCCTACTTCTCCATTCCCTTCTGCTGTGTTCCTCATTCTCCCATATAGTAGTTCTCAACACATCTATTTTTCTTCTCACACAAGACAACATATTCCCTTACTACTGAACTAGGTCCCACTTCTTCCAATAAAGCTTTCCTTAACTGCCTCAGCAACTAGTGACTCACCTGGCACAATCACCAATCTTACCACACTGACTTGTCACTGAGTCAATACCACTTGCCTTCATGTATATATCCTGTCCCCCAATTCTCCTTAATGACAGAAAAAGACCATGTGCTCAAATCTCTATGTTCTTTAATACTTTTTGGGCTTTGAATCAGGTAAATAAAATACTAACACATCTATAACTAGCAATGTGTGCTGCACATAGAAGAGGTTTTTATAGTACAAGGAGAAAAATATAATTATAATACGCTGTGTTAGTTGCTGTGATGGGGATAAGCATAGAGATGAGGCCCCTAGTGCAGTTTTATGGTAGGAGCAAGTCAGGAAAGGCTTCCTGAGCAGAGGTAAAGAAATGAATAGAAAGCTAGTGGGAATAGTGAGATATATCCGGTCAAGGTACATACCGGGGTAAGCTGGACTTAATATGCATACAGTCTCACCTGTGTTTAGTTGGAGGGTGGCTTAAGATGTTAGAGGAAAGAAAAACAAGAATGGCAGGAATATCTAAAGTGAATTTTGAAGGTCAATTTGGAAGAGAACACTCTGCTTCTCTAACTTAGCTTTGACTGCTGAACATATAGACCTGATCTAGTAATTTCCCTTCTTCAACAACCTTCCATCAAGCTCTTCAAGTACAATTACAGAGAAATTCCATCATAGGTATAAAAAAACACAAAGAACTGAACAGTGTAGTATGGTGCAGGGCCTATTATCATCTAAGTAAAAAAAAAAAGAGAGAAAATGAATAAAAACACAGAGTTGTTTTTACATACACAAATAAATCTCTGGAAAGATACCCTCCCTTAGCAATATTTGTGGAGAGGGAAACGAGCTGGGGGTTGGAGGATGGGGTGAAACTTTTCACTACAGACTCTGTAATATTTTGGGGCTTTGAGATAGGTATACAGATATTAAGTATTCAAAGTGCTTAAATACTTGCCTTATCCAACAAAACACTTTCTATCTCCTCACCCCCACACTACACTTTTTATTTTAGCATGACATTCAAGGCTTAATCTTACTATTTTAGTCTCATGTGTGTTTATAATCTTCTACACACCCTGTGATCTAAACACTCTGCTTTCCTCACTTTTAAGCAAGATATGTTTGGGACAATTATGTGTGCCTAAAATAGTGGCTTCCAAAAATTTTTGAGAAATACATTTTATGTCAATCCACTGTACATAAAATAAATGTATGTGCCCTGGCTGGTGTGGCTCAGTTGGTTGGGCATCTTCTCGTGCACCCAAAGGCTGCTCATTTGATTCCTGGTCAGGGTACATACCAGGGTTACAGGTTCAATCCCTTCCACTCTCTCTGAAAATCAGTGAAAAAATACCCTCAGGTGAGGATTAACAAAAGAAGAAAAAGAAAGTTAAATCACTACGCAGAAGTTTGAGATAAGCTCTATTTTATTCCAGATCTTTGAAACGTACTTTTAGAAATGTACTAATTATTTTACATTCCACTAAACACTTTGGAAATCCCTGGAAGTCTGATTTAGTATAATTATTACAAAACTAACCTCGTTTCACAGGCAACTATTTGTATTAAACAGTCTAGATAAGAGTAATACAGGTCCCTTAAGTAAAACTATCTTTTCACTTAAGCTCACAATCATTACTGGTAAAAATGCTGCCTTAAATCCTTTTTGAACGTAATCAGATATAAAATAAAAACATTCTAGCAAGGTTTTGACCTTTCTTCCTCCAAATCCTAGCCCCTCCCCTCCAAAATCCACACGTCATATCAAAAATGTGTTTTTCTGAAAAAAAGACACTCCAAAGAAAATATAAACATGTAGGAAATTAACTGCAAAACTATAGAAGATAAAATTTGATGCTTTGGGGAATATAGAATTTAAGAAACAGCAAAGGCACAGAATACATCTAGGACAAGGGAAGGAGTAGAAATGGGGTGAGAAGACTAGAATAAAAAACAGAGTACTGCCCTGGCCAGAGTGGTTCAGCGGTTAGAGCATCGGCCCACAGAACAAAAGGTTTGGGGTTCGATTCCTGGTCAAGGGCATGTACCTGGGTTGCAGGTTCAATCCCCAGTCCTGGCTGGGGTCATGCAGGAAGCAACCAATCTATGTGTCACTTTCACATTGATGTTTCTCTCTCTTTCTCTCCCTCTCCCTCCCACCCTCCCTCCCTTCTGCTCTCTCTCTCTAAAAAAAAAAAAAAAAAAAAAAAAATCAATGAAAAAATACTCTCAGGTGAGGATTAACAAAAAAATAAATAAAAAGTATTCAAGTAAGGATAAACAATACAAAGAGTGCAAAAAATAAAGAATTAAATATAGTGCCCTGGCTGGTTGGCTCAGTTGGTTGGAGCATCATCCCATGCACCAAAAGGTTACAGGTCCAATTCCCAGTCAGGACACATACCTAGGTTGCAGGTTTGATCCCTGGTAGGGAAGCATATGGGAGGCAACTGACAGATCGATATTTCTCTCTCTCTCAAATCAATAAACATATCATTGGGTGAGGATTTAAAAAAGAATTAAACACAATAAAGGAAGAAATCCAGAATTTTTTCTGATTTAATAATGACAGAAATAAGAAAAATACTAAATTCCCACCAGGGTACTGACCTCTGGTCATTGGCCTAATGGGTTGCATCTTATTTTTCAAACCGTATGTTTAAAGAAACAAAATACATCAAAAAACTTTTCAACAACTGATAAGGCAATAAAATCTAAATTAAATCTCTTTTTATATCTAGTAAAAATGGCTAACACAAGATATTCACAATATATCAAAAACTAAGAATTTGTAGAAAGGAAGCCCAAATGATTTTTCTTTTTTACATATAGTAAAAAAGGGCTTAATTAAGACTGACGTTATCAAGACCTAAGAATTTGCACATTTTTTTAAAGCAGAAGAGATGGTAGTGATTAACAATTCGGTAAAAAGACGGGTAATACATTCATCTATTGATGGATACCTGAGTTGTTTCCATATTGGCTATTATAAATAATGCTGCAATGAACACAGGAATGCACATATATCTTTTGAAATAAATACCCAGAAGTGAAATTACTAGGTCATATGGCAGTTCTATTTTTAATTTTTTGAGGAACCTCCATACTTTTTTCCACAGTGGCTACACCAATTTACATTCTCCCCAAAGGTACAGGAGGGTTCCTTTTGCTCCACATCCTCACCAACACTTATTTGTTGTATTTTTTGTAATAGCCATTCTGACAAGTGTGAGGTGATATCTCACTGTGGTTTTGATTTGCATTTCCCTAATGCAGTGATTTTCAACCTTTTTATCTCATGGCACACATAAACTAATTACTAAAAATTCTGCAGCACACCAAAAATTATGTTTTTTTCTTGATCTGACAAAAAAGTAGGTATAATTTTGATTCATTCACTCTGAACAGCTATTGTTGTATTGTTTGTTTTCATTTTTAAAAAATATTGTTGAGAGTATTACAGATGTTCCTCCCTTTTTTCCCCCACAGCCCCTCTCCTCTTGGTTCCCATCTCATCCCAGGCCTTTACTACCCTATAGTCTATGTCCACAGGTGATGTATATATGCATGTAAGTTCTTCGGTTAATTTCTTCTCACCACCCCCCCACTAAGGTTCATCAGTCTGTTTCATGTTTCCATGTCTCTGTTTCTATTTTATTCATCAGTTAATTTTGTTCATTAGATTCCACATATAAGTGAGATCATGTGATACTTGTCTTTCTCTGACTGGCTTAATTCGCTTAGCATAATACTCTCCAGGTGCCTCCATGCTGTCTCAAAGGGTAAGAGAGCCTTCTTTTTTACAGATGCATAGTATTCCACTGTGTATATGTACCACAGCTTTTTTATCCATTCACTTACTGATGGGCACTTGGGTTATTTACAGATCTTAGCTATTGTGAAAAGAGCTGCTATGAACATAGAGGTGCATATATTCTTTCTGATTGGTGTTTCAGGCTTCTTAGGATATATTTCTAGGAGTAGTTTGCCATTATTTTATTTGACAATCTAAGGGAAAAGGATCAGTGCTCCTTTTTCCCTTAGATTGTCAAATAAATAGCCAGGTATTGCATGTTTTAAAAATGATTGTGGTGCACCAGTTGAAAATCACTGCCATGATTAGTGATGTTGAGCAACTTTTCATGTGTCTGTTGGCCATCTGTATATTTCCTTTGAAAACAACCTAGCGTTCATCAGTAGATGAATGGATAAAGAAGATGTGGTATACACACATACACACACAATGGGATATTACTCAGCCATAAAAAAGAATGAAATCTTGCCATTTGAGACAACATGGATGGACCTAGAGGGTATTATGCTAAGTGAAATAAGTCCAAGAAAGACAAATACCATATGCTTTCACTATATGTAGAATCTACAAACAAATGAATAAACAAAACAGAAACAGATTCCTACAGAGAACTGATAGTTGACAGAGGGAAGGGGGGTTAATGGATGGATTAAAAAGGTGAAGAGATACAAACTTCCAGTTATAAAATAAATAAGTCATGGGAATATAATGTAGAGCACAGGGAAAACAGTCAATAATATTGTAATAACTCTGTACAGTGATAGATGATAACTAGACTTATTGTGATCATTTCATAAGGTATACAAATGCCAAATCTCTATGTTGTATACCTAAAACTAATATGCTAACTATGCTTTAATAAAAAAGGGAAGCACTACATAACATGATAGACTAAGCTTAAAAACACCAACAGAGCGACAAGATAAACAAACTTACATAAAACACAATATAGACTAGCTATCCATCTCTGCTAAGAATCTAACTGCTCTCCTATAATCATTGACTGCTAAATTAAGCAACCAGATTTTACAGTGGATAATAACCTATATACTGAAATGGAAGAACTACTGGCTTCCAGTCTTGTGGTCATCTATTTGATAACTGAATCAACAGAAAGGTTCATTATTTAAGATTTATTTCACAAAAATGTAACCAAATAAGAGTTCCCATTATCAATACAGACAAAATTATTTTCCTCAGAATTGAAGAATGGACTAGGCTTGCCTTCCAAGATAATAGCTATACATTTACATTAAGAATAAATGTTATGCCCTGGCCAGTTTGGCTCAGCAGCTGGAGTGTCGGCCCACGGACGAGAGGCCCAGGTTTGGTTCCCGCTAAGGGCACCTACCTTGGTTGCAGTTTGTCCCCGGCCCCAGTTGGGGTCGTGTGGGTGGCAACCATTCGACGTGTCTCTCACATTGATGTTTCTCTCTCTCTTTCTCCCTCTCTCTCTCCCGCTCTATCTCAAGATAAATGCAAAAATGTCCTTGGGTGAGGATAAAAAAATTTTTTTTTCAATGTTACACTTTCATATATAAAAAAAAACTGAAATATAGAAGTATGTAGCCAGCTCCAAGAATGGTAAACGGTTTAAAAACACTAAACAGCTATTCATAAAAAGGCTGAGAACATGAGGAAAATAACTCCATTATTTAAAATATTACTTAGTAAAAAGTTACATGAGAATAGCAAAATTCCAGTTATTAAGCTATCACATGTAAAAACAAGATACATCCTTGAGAAAGTGCCAAGGGACACTGTTCCTAGAGAGCACCTCTCTTTTTCTATTCTTTTTTTTCAATTTGCCTAATGGTGTCTACCGATACATATTTAGAATGTAATCTATTTGTCAGCCAGCTGTTCTGGCTCAATGTGGATTTAGAATTTGAAAACATGTGTGGCTTTAGAGCTGTATAATAAAATGTAATCTAAGATAAAGATATCTTTTTTAAAGACTCAAGTTATTATTATTATCATCATCATTATTATTACCATCATCATCACCATTGATGACAGCAGAATATACAGCAGGCACTGCAGTAAGTACTTTTTTTCCAGTATTTTGTTTATAATTAAACAACCCTCCCATACAGGTTGTGCTCGTTTTCCCCATTTTTAAAATAAGAAACCAAAGCTTAGTGACTTGTCCAAAGTTATCATGAGTAGCAGATCTCTAATCCCAAGCAGGCTGATCAACTAAAAAGCAGTGCATGTAACCATACTCCTACCTGTAGTCAATTAAAAACAAGCTAACAAACAAAACAAACAAACAAACAAAAACAACATTAACCATTACCTCACTCTTACAGTGTTCACGATTGTCAAGGTAAGATAATTTTTATACTCAGGTATAATTCTCATTTAAAAATCACATTTAAAAGACAACCTTTGCTTACTGCAAATGCACTCAGAAGAGCATGCTCTTTTCCAGAAATTAAAAACTTAGGAGGCAGTACATGCAATCCACACTACAGACTTTCCTGCTTAAGCTTTAAAGCAAAATGGTTTTGCATACACAGAAAATAGTTCTGCATAGATATATGCCAAATAAGTGGTTACATCAGGGACAGAGAGAGGGTAGGATGGAGAATGAGAGGTTTGGAGAACTTTTGTTTGGTATACAACATACTTCTATATTGTTTCAATTTTAGGAGAGTACTTTTAAATTATATTCTAAGCAGTCAAAATCAAACAAACATCTGAAATTCAGATGGTATGAAATATCTTACTCCTTTTATCCTTTTATCCTCATTTTTGAACTTGAACATCTCAAAATAATCTTTTTGAGAATCCAAAGAAGGATTTATAAAACCATAATCAAAAACAACAAAAGAGCTGAAGATACAACTGCTTTTGACTTTAATATAGCAGATGTAGTAAATTACTATGAAAAACACAAATAGTGAAAAGATAATCACACTTATTTTAGGTAGAGGAATGCAACTGAACAACAGCAGGTAATAATTATTAAGTGCAAGAAAGAAAAAACATAAAAAAATATAAGTTATGAGCTCTTAAAACATAAATGGATTTAACAGAATCAGTTTATCAGGAAAAATATTTTTGAACCCAAAACCTCTAGAAAAATATTCAAGTAAGTTAACAACCACAATCAATATGTCATAAATATGAACTATACAAAGTACATTATTGAAATTAAAGATGCTGTACACAGTGTATCCAAATAAATACCCTATATATGCACAAATGAAAAAAAAAATCACCTTTGATAACGGAGCTTTTTCTCCTAAAGTCAAACTATTTGCTTTAAACAATGCACTAGTAAACACTGTAAAGTATATGATGTATCTGAAGTGCTGTGGTGTACTAGTGAGGCAACATGGTAGGTAAAGTGCACTGAACTAGAAACTTGGGCATCTTAGTGTGAGTCCCCTGCTCTGTCAATATGCCTCTGGGCTCATTATTTAACTTTCCTGAGACTCAGTTTCCTCATGAGTAGAATAGGGATACTAATTACTACCCTATCTACTTCACAAAGGGTTTCTATAATGCTTAAATGAGATAAGAGATGAACCTTTGTAGGCTGCCATGTGCACTATACGAAGATATTGGACCACATGATCTCTTAAGGCCTTTCCAACTCTAACTCTATAATTCTACTTTTATTATTGTACAACTTGGGAGCCATGTAAGTAATATACCAACATAGCCAAATGAAGTGGGTTTATCCTGAAGTAATAGCTTAGGTACTACTAATACCTGACACTTACATAGCATTATAATGCTTAAGATATCAGCACTGTAATGCTTATGGCATTACACAGCATTATTAGCATGGGTTGGGCATTGTTCTGAGTGTTTTGCATGCATAGACTCATTTCATTTTCACAGCAACAGAAGCTGGTGATCTCAATTGACAAATTACAAGTGAGAAAGCCACACTGTGGCTTATTAAAAAATTTGACTTATGTTTCTATATCATAGTGCTTCAAGGTGTTTTTCACATTTTATTTGACTCTTATAAGCAACCCCATGAGGTAATTAGGACAGATACTCTTTCCCCTATTTTACAGAGGAGGAAACTAAAGCTGAGGGAGGTTTAGTTCCTTACCCAAGATCAAAAGGGTAATTACACCCAAACTAGATCCTAATCCAGGGTTTGTCCATCATCATACTACCTCTGCAACTAAAATGAACAGATAAAAACCATGAATTCTGCCCTGGCCAGTTTGGCTCAGCGGTTGAGCATTGGCCTGCAGACCAAAGAGTCCCGGGTTCAGTTCCCGCTAGGGACATGTACCACATACATACATACATACATACATAAATAAATGCCAGGAGTTCTGCCCTGGCAGGTTTGGCTAAGCGGTTGGAGCGTTGGCCTGTGGTCCAGAGAGACCCAGTTTTGGTTCCTGCTAAGGGCGCATGCCTTGGTTGCAGTTTGTCCCCAGCCCTGGTTGGTCGTGCGCGTGGCAGCCACTCGATGTGTCAGCCACTCAATGTGTCCCTTTCACGCTGATGTTTCATCTCTCTCTCTCGCTCTCTCTCTCTCTCTCTCTCTCTCTTCCTCTCTCTCCCTCCCACTCTACCTGAACAAAACAAAAAATGTCCTCGGGTGAGGATACCAAAAAAAAACACACAAAAAAACACATGAATTCTTTTAAACTAAACAACGTATTTTTTATAAGCTACTCATTAATACAAAAACAAATTACAGGACTCTGAAACATTTTTATATGAAACTGCTGATGTTATAATGCAAAGTAACTTCTAGAATTAGTTGTGTCAAAAATACAGTAGGGCAGCCCTTGGCCAATGTGGCTCAGTTGGTTGGAGAATCATTCCCTGCACCCAAAGGTGGCAGGTTTGATTGCCCGTCAGTTTCTGTCTCTGTCTATCTGCCCCCCTTCCTCTTTCTAAAATCAATTTTAAAAATACAGTAGGGCAAAATATTTTGGTAGCAAAAAGACTAAATCAATAACTGTCCTTAATAGTATTCTTTAAACTAAACAATTCAAGTACAGAACCATTTGTTAAGCAAAAGAAACAAACTTGAATCTCACACCAAGTTGTTGGGCTACAACCTGCAGCTCATTTTTTGGCTAAAGTGTGTCTTGTAGCCCTGGAGGTAAGACGGACATAAAAAGAAAAAGAAATTGCAAAAGGCTAATAGGAAGGAGGTAGAGAAAAGTATATGGAGAATATCTGCATTTCTTGAGGCCTTTCCTATAAGTGAGTAACACAACTTAGCAAGAAGTACCACAATAGAATGACAATGTCACCAGAAATCATCTTTGGGATTTGGGTATAGGTAAAACCTCTGCAATACCAAAGTACTCCTAATTGTAAATCCGAATCAAAAGGATCCAAGATAAGCCCAATTTATACCAATATGATTATACCCATAGTTTATTAAAGTATGCATAAATTAATCAAGAAATTATAATTAGAGGGGAACTAAAAGGCTTCATAAGGACCCATATCAGGGATAACACTTTGTAAAGTATATGATTGTCTAACCACTATGCTGTCCACTTGAAGCTAATACAAAAGAATATTAAATGTAAACTACAATTGAAAAAAATTAAAATATAAAAAATATAAACAAAGAAAGTAAAGGCCATGTATATCCACTTCAATGTATGCTGACCAAATCTGGTTCCAAATTAATACATACCTGATAGAGTTCTTCCAAATTGTACTTAATCGAAGTACTATTCTGGATAGCTTCTACTGCTTCTTTCAGTTTCTGCCATGTTTCATCTGTGTAGTTTTCTGGTAATTTAGGCTTATCTAGATAGCATATAGAAGGTTGATATCAGAATCATATGTAGGATGAGCAACAGAAGGATCCATAAAATACAATAATAGTATTACTACTTTTTAAGGGTAAAAATGTGACTTTTATAATTATTACATCTAATACTAAAGTAACCGCTATAATTAGGTTTAGTATAAAGAATAAAATTTGAAATGGCAGAATACTATTTAAGTCATTTTGACTAGCCTATTAAAATGGAAGGTGAGGTTTTTTTTCTCCTATTGACTGTATTGCTTCAAAAAATAAAAACTCAAGAATGACATAAAAAAATAGCAATCTTGATCTCATTCCATCATGTATAAAACTTACTTCAGTCAACATGAATTTTGTACCTGAGATTTAAAATACTGAGTACCTATTATGTACAAGGTACTTTATAAACATCTCAATTTTCCTAATAATGCCCTGAGTTAGATATTATTATGCCTATTTTGCAACTGAGAAAACTAAGGCTGGAAGATTCATGTAGTATGGTGTGCCCAAGGTCACCATAATCAGTCAGTGGCAAAATTGGGATTCTAATCCAAGTCTGCTTGACCCCCCACATTTATGCAGGGTCTACAGAAATGGAGAGAACCATTTTTAATTCAGGTTTGAACTTAAACTACATTTATGAGCACAGTGAAATTTTAAAAAATTGAAACACCCAAATGACTCCAGAACCTATGTAGCATTTTCAGAAAGGAAAGGAAAGGAATATGCTAATCCAGGCTTTAAATTTCTTTAATCAGCAACAAGAATTTTTTTAAATTAAAACATCTAGATACCTTAATAATATATTTTTAGTTTAAGAAGGAGAGAAAGAATCCAAACAAAATCTCTGAAACCAGTATGCAAATACAATTAGGATCATAGTTTATCTCTTTAAAAATCCTTGGCTATTAAATCGATATATTTTAAGTGAAACAGTGAACACATTAGTCAATTACAATTTATATCTACTTCAGAGATGCCTACTATTAAATCAGGAAGATTACAACACTCTTGAGAGCCTAGGAATGGAAGAGGAGTGATAGAAAAATGAAAAGGTTAAAGATAAACAATACTATAACCCTCTGCTTAAGACAAAATAGAGTATATTCCGGATTTCCACACTAATGTTGAAAACACAAGCATGGAAAATCTAATTTTCTCAATACTGGTATTTAGTCTCAAGGCATTTATCTGGCAAATATTACTTTAGTTCATTCATTTACTTCTCCATTTAACAAACAGTTTAGCATCTATTACCTGCCAGGTAAGAGTGTTGAAAAAGTAAGTCAGAAAAACAGAAACACAGCCAACACATACATATTAATTCAGCTCAACTGACATTTTTTAAATTGTTAATTTTATATTTGTATCAATGCATTCATAATACTCTGAATCACATATCTCAAACACAAAAATGAACAAATTTCCCAAAAAGCTGCTGATCAGTACTTTAAAACCCATTTTAAAGGTAAAACACAAATGTAGTAATTGTTCCTATCTTTAGACTAGTGGTACACAGAGTTACTACTTTTGTGTATACACAGTATTTTCCACTTCCAAACCCTACCTTTGGGAAGAAATGCAGAGATCATAAATATTTTTCTCTAAGTATTGCTTCCACAATGATTTTCAAGAATACAGTATTTAACATTATAAATCTAACTATAAATCTTCTTTGAGCATGAAAAAATCATCATTGATACCTGCATTTCTAGGGACTGGAGAATGTGGCCTACTGAATCACAAAAATAAAAATCCCAGCAGTGCCAAGACTAACTATGCACCTGAAATAAAGAAAGCTCTTTAGAATACAAATTTCTCACCTGTAAAATCCGGCTTACTCATATCGATTGTCAATGTTATAAGGAATAACAGATTAGATACAATAGGCTGAAACAGTCCTCAAAATCCTGCACATAAACACCTAGTGTATGCTTCGGCACAAGGATACCAACCACCCCCGGAAAATGAACCCTCCACCCAAAAAAGGACCTCCCTCCAACTCACTGATTATGCATAAAACATTAGGCCACCTCTATACTGTTTAATATATTAACATAAATAGAGCACGTGACCGCTCAAGTGTCAAATCCTTAGTAGGTGATTATGGATTTTGGCCTTGGTTACCTTTAAAGTTCTTGATCACTAACTTCTTAGCAGAGCCAGGCTTGCTGTTAGCAAAGCTAGAGACGGTGGTAGAAGATTTAGCCAGGCCGTTTGCGTGATGCACCGAAGCCACAGAAGAGATTAATATACTCTTATTTTTAAGTTGCTGCTGCTGAGATGTTGCAGCAGTTGGTGAAGATGAGGAGGAGGAAGAGGAGGATTCCTCAGCCATCTTCGCATCAAACCCTACAAACTCCAGGGTGTCTTCAAAACGCAGCTTCTTCTGTATCGGTACGTGGCTGGAAGCAGCCAACGAAACCCCCACGCAGAAAGACGAGGTTGAAGGGGATGCCGAATCCCTAGGTTGTAAAGGAGGAGTGGAAGAGGAGGGAGAGGTGGAATCAAAGTCGTCTCTCTCGTTACTACTGTTACTGCCGCTACTGCTGCTGCTGCTGCTGTTTAACTTTCTCTTCTTGGTAGAGGTGGGCGGAGTGGTGCTGGTATTACCATCAGTGGCAGATCTGACCTCCTGAGCAGCAGCAGCAGCTGAGGGATTGGGGGAAGAAAAACCTGTTGGAAACATGAAAATAGCGGGGTCAACAGGCAGAGGAGCATCAAAAACCTACGTTTATATGCCTGCGTGCGTGTAGGGGAGAAGGTGGCAATGCTAGAGGGGGAAGGGAAGAAAGAAGAGAGGAGAAACACAGAGGACGGGAAGGAAAGTGAACGGGGTGGGGGGGCTACACCGGGGGAATGGGAGGGTTTGGGAAGGCGGATAGGCTGACACCAGGAGTGAGCAGAACGAGGGGGAGAGCGAATGAGAAGGCAGACAGGTAAACGGCCGTGCCGTCCGCCTTTCCTGCTTTTCGTTCTCTCTCTCCCCCTTTTCTGCAGGAGCGACTCAGTGAGTCTGTGAGGCTGCAGCTCCTCCTCCTTTTCTCCCTCTCTATGGGAGGGGAGCTGCCGTGGTTGGGGGGAGGGGAAAGAGAGCCAGAGCTTGTTATTGTCAATAGCACAAGAGGCTAAAGATGGCGCTACTTCCGGTCACGCGGCAGCGAGGGCGGGGCGGTGTCTAATCGGAGAGTGAGAGGGGGGTGGAGAGAAGCAATGCAGGGTCCGGCGGGGCGGGGGTGGTAGGCGGCGAGGCGGCGAGGCGGCGGGAAAGCAGCGGCACAGGCGCCCGAGATGCTCGGACTACCTGGCTCTCGCTCGCTCTCCCCTCTCACTCTCCCGCTCCCCTTGCCTGTCAGCGCTCTCCTCACCGGGCTCACGAAGAACTCCCACCCCCTCCTTAACGGTCCCGCGGAAGCTTCGCGCCGCAGCGCCCTTACCGGAAGTGACTGAGCAGACACTTTTCATAGCGCCCAGATCCTGAAGCCCCCAGGTCCGCAGGACTTGGGAGTGGGGGAGGGGAAAAGGGGGTAAGAAGTGGACTGGGAGGAGGGGCGGGCCTTCGAGACACCTTCGGAGCTCCTAATTGGAGCTTTCTGAACGTGAGGCCGGCGGGGGGAGGGGGCGGGGGTGGTGGAAGATGGAGCGGGAAGGATCCTGAAGGGGAGGGAAGGTAGTGATGGTGAGGGGCGGGGTGAGCTAGCTGGGAAAATAGGGGAGGAGGGAGAAAGGGACAGAGGGAGACGTGAAGTAGAAAGTAAGGGGAGGGAGAAGGAAAACTTTGAAAGAGATAAAGGAATGAGGGGTTGCAACGCAAGGAAGGGAGTAACCCGAAATGGAGAAAAACATAATCGTGCCATTATGTGTGCTGTTAGGGAGGAATGTCATCAGGTTAAGATAGGAAAGGAGAAGAAACAGAGTTTAGATAGTAAGAAAAGGAGTTTTTGATTCGATTGAGCTGTAAATTGTTTCTCTTTTATGTCAAGGACACCAATGACCTAGTACAGAACAGGGCCTGAGTCTTGATCCCTTTCTCAGTAATGTAGCTGCAAACCCTTTTACCTTCCTACCAGGAGCATTTTCTAAGATGGCTGGCCAGAGTTAAGGGTGCATTCTAAGGCCAAAAAACAGATGGTAACTAACACCCCTCTCACACACATACAACATAATTCCCAGGACCAACCCCGACCCCATTAGTCATTAACCCAGTAGTTTACAGACTAAATAAACAAAGCCACTTATTTTACTAAATCTCAGCTCACACACTTTGTCTCAAAGAAGTTTTAGGAGAATATTGTCAAAAACCAACGTTTTCTACCAATTATTCCACGAGCCAAAATTTTTAAACGGGTTACTCATAAGAACAAACCTCTAAATTTTGTTTGTTAAACTAGCAACAATAAACCTTGTAAATTCTCTGTTGGGAGTTTTTATTTAACCCGAGGGCATTGGAAAGCAGAGAACATAATGTTAAATAAAACCAAATTCGCCAACCTGTTGATCATTCTAACTGCGGAAACATTCAACAAGCATGTATTAAAAGACTTTATATGCCAGAAGCTATACCAGGTCCCTGACATTGAGAAGCCAGTGAGGGAAAAGAGTTTCAAAACTAATTTCCATAACACTACTATAATACATATACAAAGTGCTGTGGAAACAGGTGAAACAAGAAATGTGGGGGAATTTTGTAATAGAGTTTCAAGAGGAATTGATGTTTATGCTGGGTGTCAAACTGGGAGTTGCCAAAATAGAGAGAGAGAGAGAGAGAGAGAGAGAGAGAGAGAGAGAGAGAGAGAAAGGTATTCTGGGCAGTGGAAAACAGACAAAGCAGGAGTTGTGAGAGGGCCTGACCTGTTTGTAGAAATATGGAACATGTAGTGGGGCTGGAAAGTAGGATGTCTGATTGGAAGGAAGATGAGGCTGAAGAGTACTTGGAAACCAGCAAGCAAGCTGAGTTTTAAAAGCAGGGGAATTACAGGATTGTGGGTGTATTAAAAGCAGCTCATATACTATAATTTGAGATAGACCAATCAGAACCTTAAGAATAAATCAGTTTTCTAACTTTGTTTACACAGGCTCACTTTGCTTTGTTTGCTTGCTTTCACTTTGTTTTTGTCTTAAAAATTCCTTGGTTAAAATGCAAATCCTCCTAGAAAAGGTACCACCTTGGGCCACTATCAGCTTTGTGCTGTTTGATGAGCCAGCTGAGAGCTAAACTCTGGAATTTAGGCTCCCAGGCCACAGAAAAGGGAGATAGAGGCCTAAAAGGGGGAAGGTGAACTCCTGTCTGTTTTGAATGTACCATGTTGTTCTTGGTGCCTAATATGAGACTGTAAACCCTTAAGACCAGGGAAAGTATTTTAAAACATTAATCCCTCCTTTATTGTGTCTCACATTTCACAGGATGCTGAACAACTGTGTAAAATGCAGAGTAAATACTTACTGAATTGAATATTTCTTTGAATGAGAATACAATAATGCCATGTTCTTATAAGGGAGGATTAACTGACTAATTTTTGGGATTATGAACAGGGTAGTTCTAATTCATGCAGTTATATTCCTAAATAGGGTGTAAGGATGGGCCAGCTGATAATGGCCCAAAAGTACCTCTTCTAGGTACACTTTGCAAAACAAAAAATGGGCCCTGTTCTAATTTATGAATATATTTCTTAGAATGATGTATGGAAGTACTAGCCGTTTTTGTTTTTTTTTTAATCCTCACCCGAGGACACTTTTCGATATTTTGTTCAGAAAGAGTGGGAGGGAGAGAGAGCGAGAGAGAGAGAAACATCGATGTGAAAGGGACACATCAAGTGGCTGCCACCCTCACGACCGATCCAGGGCCGGGGACAAACTGCAACCAAGGTACGCACCCCTAGTGGGAACCAAACCCGGGTCTCTCTGGACCGCAGACTGACGCTCTATCCACTGATCAAACCGGCCAGGGCAGTACTAGCTGTTTTTAAAATTACAATAGTGCAACTGAAAGGCTATGGACATAAAGGTAAAAGAAAACTGCTTTGCCACACAAAGATAAACTTTTTTTTAAATCCTCTCCCGAGGACATTTTTCCATTTTTTGTTCAGGTAGAGTGGGAGGAGAGAGAAACATCGATGTGAAAGGGACACATTGAGTGGCTGCCTCCCGTATGACTTGGGTCAGGGACAAACTGCAACCGAGTTACATGCCTTTAGCAGGGACCAAACCCTGGTTTCTCTAGACCGCAGGCCGACACTAACCACTGAGCCAAACCGGCCAGGGCCAAAGATAAACTTTTATAAGTAACATAAAGAATAGTTGAGTTTTTATTTATTATTTATTTATTTATTTATTTATTTATTTTTTATCCTCACCGGAGGACATTTTTTCCATTTTTTGTTCAGATAGAGTGGGAGAGAGAGAGAGAGAGAAATATTGACGTGAAAGGGACACATCAAATGGCTGCCACCCACACGACCCAACCAGGGCCTGGGACAAACTGCAACCGAGGTACGTGCCCTTAGCGGGAACCGAACCCGGGTCTCTCTTGACTGCAGGCTGACGCTCTAACCACTGAGCAAAACCAGCCAGGGCGTGTTTGTTAATATTCAACTACATTCTAGTAATAATATCTCCTAATCTGAAATGGTTATCTAAGCCCTTCACGCTCCAGAGTTATATGTTAGATCCTTGGCTCTTGAGCTCTAGCTTACTTTCAGTGGCCCAGTAGTCCAACCTACTATTTAAGTTTTCTATGAAATATCCTAAGTGAGTTTTGTGGAAAAAATATTTTTTCTTAGTGATTAGTAATAATCTTTCTTTTGATACTTTACAACCTCATTTTACTTGGTGCCAGTTCAATCCTCAGTAAATAGCACTTCTTAATATGTATATGTGATGTTAATAGTGCTTTTTGTTTTTGTTGTTGTTAATCCTCACCTGAGGATATTTTTCCCTTGATTTTTAGATAGAGTGGTAGGTGGGGAGGGAGAGGTAGAGAAACATCGATGTGAGAGAGACACATGGACTGGTTGCCTCCTGCACTGACCCTAACTGGGCTGGGGATGGAACCTGCAACTGGAATTTGAACCTGAGACCCTTTGGTCCATGGGCTGATGCTCCAACTGCTGAACCAAACTGGCCAGGGCTTAATAGTGATTTTTAAATTTAACATTTACATTTTATGGCACATACTAACTTAGATATTATTTTTTTTAATGTATTGATTTTTTTTTAGAGAAAGAGTAAGGGAGAGAAAGAAATATCCATCAGCTGCTCCTGCACACCTCCTACTGGGGACTGAGCCCAAAACCTGGGCATGTGCCTTGACCAGGAATCGAACTGGGACCTCTCTGTCCATGGGATGATGCTCAATCCACTGAGCTACACCAGCCGGCCCAACTTAGATAATATTATATGATGTGTGAGTACCAAAACTTTGTGTCTTCTTGGCCCCTTGGACTAATCTAAATGAAGAAAAACTTCCCATATTGCTATGTAAAACATCATTGACGTCAAGGATCAACTAACGGGCTAGCTAATACATGAGGGTATGTCCTGTATACCCAAATGTTTGCCAACCAATGTTAAACACGTTCTCAACATAAAAATACATTTTTCAAGGTTAGAGTCACTGAAACCACAATAATGGAGCCATGCAATATAGGACACCATACAGTTATGACCATTATCAGACTAAACCAAATGTGGAACTTAACACATATTCCATATATTAGAATCTTTCATCTTGAGAGTTCAATTCATACATTAGAAACATTAATTAAACTTTACTGCTAAAAGAGGTAAAGTTATAAATTGGCCTTCTTTTAATAAAGTAAATAAATTTGTAGGTATTTATAAAGGTTAATATATGCATAAAGGAAGAAATATAAACCATATGGACTGTTTTTTCTAAATTCCATTCCCCTATTTCTGTAGGCATCTCTCTAAATAGGCAGTGTGTAACCTGTTTCCCTTTTTTGATCAAAGGAATCCCTTGAGTGCTTGATTCTACTCCAGACATCTTAGAGTAGGGTCTTGTTAATGGATAGACACTCCTGGAAGCTTTGTTATCCATAGGTGTGATTT
This sequence comes from Molossus molossus, assembly GCF_014108415.1. Taxonomy (NCBI): domain Eukaryota; kingdom Metazoa; phylum Chordata; class Mammalia; order Chiroptera; family Molossidae; genus Molossus; species Molossus molossus. The sequence goes on from NW_023425355.1 coordinate 50,558,148, forward strand.
TTGATAAAAATAGGAGACATGGCTTGCTCAAAGTACCACAGATGTTTTTGCAGCACACTTTAAGAATGTGTCCAGAAAAAAACAACTAACTGGAGTAAAAGGTGGCACATAATCTCTATGCACTTTTCTGAAAGACCACCTTTGAAGCAGGGAAATATGGCAAAGGCAAACCAAATATTATATCATAATAAGGGCTTTGTTATGCTCAGGTAGAAAGCAAGGCACTGCAATGGGATGACTGAGGAGGCCAAAGCTTTGGCAAAGATGATCCAACTACACAATGTAAACTCACCCTTTATCCATTTTGGAGTTGCTTTATAAAAAAGGCAACTTAAGCCCTGGCCGGTTTGGCTCAGCGGTTAGAGTGTCCACCTGCGGTCCGGAGAGACCCGGGTTCGGTTCCCGCTAAGGGCATGTACCTCGGTTGCAGTTTGTCCCCGGCCCTGGTTGGTCATGCGGGTGGCAGCCACTCGATGTGTCCCTTTCACATCGATGTTTCCCTCTCTCTCTCTCTTCCGCTCTCTCCCTCCCACTCTGTGCAAAAAATGGAAAAATGTCCTTGGGTGAGGATTAAAAAAAAAAAAAAAAGGCAACTTAACAACAAATACTGAACCCTCAGGGCTCAGTAAAATGTAAATAAGCAACACAGATATCATTTGTAACAAAATCGTTTATCTTGTATGTAAAATTATCTCATCTACTGAGAAAATTACTGACTCAGGTAGAAAGCAGATTTTAGGATGAACAGGGTCAGGCCATTTGTCCTGGGGGTTTGGGAGTCAGGACTGAATCAGCCATAGATTGCTTCTTCCTTTGATGCTGCCAAGTACTTGCTTATTATCCAGTTGCTGGGCCTATTTTTAACCTGTTCACTTTATCAATGATTCTCATAGTCCCTCTACCCTCACCCTGCTTTAAGGCTTGATCTTCAAATGACATTCAGCTTTTATTTTTCTCAAGAGCAGGACCAATTTAGTTTGAAACCAGTGGTTCCCAACTCTGACTGCACAATAGAATTGCCTGGGGAGCTTTTAAAAAAAACACCGTTGCTCAGGTCTAAACCTAATCCAACTGAATTAGAATCTCTGTGAGTAGGGTCTCCATTTTCAGTATTCTTAAAAGGCCCTTTGGGTGTTTCTACATACCTCCAGGTTAGAGACCATAACTGAAGGTGAAGTGAGTACCACTGTGATTTGAATGATGCTGATAAGCCTTTGTACTCCCTTTAATGCCTAAAATTCAATTATTTATTCACTCCTTTTGATAAAAAAAATAGCCTCCTTCTCTAGGAATCCTTTTTTCAAGTGCAAATTAGCCAGGGAGATTTTTTAAGGTGAATTCTTCTTGGGAGATAAAGATAATATTAAAGTTCTAAGTGCCTGGAGGTAAGTAGAACTAGGAATAGGCATTGCAGTGGGCGTGGGGGTGGGGGTGGGGTGGGGGTGGGTGTAAAGTTACTGTCAAGGGAAGAAAGATTGCAGAGTACATTTTTGCTGACCTTACAGTATTGCCTTGAGCCAATCCAGCTTTATGAAATAATATTTATCTTGTCAAATTTGACAACTCATTTTACCTGACAAAATCATGTTTAAAAAAAATTTATTTATATATATATATATATATATATATATATATATTAATCCTCACCCAAGGATATTTTTCCATTTATCTTCAGATAGCATGAGAGGGAAGGAGGGAGGGAGAGAGAGGCTGAGAGAGACATCAATGTGAAAGCGACTCGTGGACTGGTTGCCTCCCTCAAGACCCCTACCAGGGCCGGGGACCAACCACAACTGAGGTACGTGCCCCTGACCAGATTTGAACCTGTGACTCATTGGTCCGCAGGCTGATGCTGTAACTGCTGAGCCAAACTGGCCAGCATGAAAATTTAAATATTTTTAATAAGAAAAACAAAGAGTAGACATTAGGAATGTAGGTTTGGAACTATTCATAAATGCCCAAATTCTGAACCATTACCATATGGATATTTCTATTGCCAAGTGATCCGTTTTTCCTGATTCTATTAAATCTTCTTTATTCCCACCAATAGCATTATTTCTCTTGCCAATTCATTTGGTCATTCAACAAAAATGTGTGGAGCAACTAACTTCTCCAGGCAAGGCATGGTGCTAGATGTTATAAGAGAATATAGAACTCATACAAAATTCCAATTGCAATTGATTTTACAGGTTTTCAAGGCATTTTCACATGCAATCTTATTTTGTCCTCATAGCCATGGTGTGAGATAGCTCAGGGCCATCCCCATTTTACAGATGAGAAACAGGTTCAGGGAAGGAGGTTAAAATGACTTGTCAAAGTCACAAAGCCCACAGACTTAAACCAAACCCAGTTTTTTCTAATTCCAGATATTTCTCATACTTCACAATTTAGTAAGCGGACATGCCATAAAATTGTCTCAAATAGACAAGTTAGGAAAAGATGTTCAGAGTCCCTCTCACCAGGAGAAAAAAATGAGGTATAATAAAATAACTCCTTTATTGAGATGAGCCAAATCACAGTGCCCAAAAGGAGGCCAAGCTTGGATTCAATCCAGGCCATCCTCAAGCAGGCGGAACATAGCAGCAAGCAGTGCACATTCAAGGAGACAGTGGCAGTTTGGCTCTAGAGAATCAGTGGGTTTTCTGGCTGGACCCTCAGCCAACAGAGACACTACCTCCTGCTAGCCAAATCCAGGCAAACACTGAATAAATGTCTGAGGACCTGTTATGATCCAGTCACTGAGTATACAAAGACAATCCTTGCCCTTAAACAGCTCTCAATTGGCCTAGTGGGTGAGGAAGACAGTTACAGGACTGAGAGATAAAGGCTGCTGCGGGAGGAACACAGATACCTACACAGCCTAGAAAGGTAAGATGGGGTGGGGTGGAAGAAATGTAGAGGGGGGGAGAAGAACTTCCAGAAAGAGTACAGTCGTCCCTCGCCACTTCGCTCTTTGACTTTTGAGGCTTGAAAGAACTGTGATGGAGTGAAGCAGTGAAAGTCGAAGCACAAAGTGGTGAGGGAGGACTGTATAGTAAATAAAGAATCCTACTTCGCGAAATTCATTCATGGTGGTAGAGTCTGGAACTGATTGACCGCGATAAATGAGGGCCAACTGTAATTCAATTTAAATCCCTGAGGGTAAGTGGGAATTAGCCAGGCAATAGGAGTAGGAGGGAGCAGGGGGCACAAAGAAGGAAAACAGAGAGCATGTTTAAATCTTTTTTTTTTTCCGTTTTCAGTTCTACATACATTCTCTTTTTTTTTTTTTTATTAATTAATTTTTGTTACAGATGTTTCTCCTTTTTCCCCCACTGATTCCCCCCTCCCATGTTTAAATCTTTATGGTGAGAGAGAATAAGGCATTTTCAGGAAATTGCAAGGAGACTAGTTCTCAGGGAATAGTTTCATCCTTAACCAGAAAGTCTGGAGTGCTAAGGTGAGAAATCAAGGCAATATCCCAGTCTCAAATCCTATAAAGCAGTGATTTTCAACCCTTTTCATCTCATTAAACACATAAACTAATTACTAAAATTCTGTGGGACACCAAAAAATATATCTTTGCCTATCTGACTAAAAAATAGGTATGATTTTGATTGATTTAAAAAAATAATAATAATAATTACCTACACTTTTTGCTCCAAAGTGACTTTTTAAAAAATCAGGTGCCTATACTTGTATATAAGGATTTCTGGTACAAGAACTAACCAGTCTCAGATGTAACCTTATTATGTGATGTGACCAATAAGATGCAACACTATTATATGATCTATATATTTATGGTTCAAGACAGAGCATACACACCGTTGGCTATTGTTGTGTTAACTGTTGTCATTTTTATAAACTTGACAATCTAAGGGAAAAAGAGCTCAGTGCCCCTGACTAAATAGTCAAGTATTGCATGTTTTAAAAATTCTTGTAGCGCACCAGTTGAAAAATTGCTCCTGTAAAGCAATTCCTAGGCCTCTTAGCCCCAGGCCTTACTCCTATACCCTACTTGCTGTTTGGAGCTGTGGCTACTGGTGATAGGTTTTGCTTTGAGTCACACTAGTTCAGGAATTGGACTTACAGGAGCTCAGAATCACAAAGGCGGGGTTGGAGGGGGGCTGATAAGGCATGGGAAATAAGATAATGAGAAGGAAGTGAGACAGAAATGAACATATGACCACAAGACTGGACAATATTATAGGGATTCAGATGAATGAAATCAGGGTTTGAGAAATGACAGCCAATGGACCAAATTCAGCCAATTGCCTGTTTTTATAAAGAATGTTTTATTAGAACACTGCTACCCTTATTCATCTACATATTTTATGTGGCTGCTTTTATGCCAAAACAACAGAGTTTGGTAGTTGCCATAGACCTTAAGGCCCAAAGAGACAAAAATATTTCCTATCTAGTTTTTTACAGAAAAAAAAAATGCTGACCCTTGACTTTGAACATACTAAGTGCTAAAAATAGAGATATGGAGAATGTTTAGTGCTGGCACAAATAAGGGGGGAAAAAAGAACAAAATAAAAAAAAAAATTTTTCTTAAAAGGAGAAAGTAAATCAAAACATACTTAGGATTTTCTGTCCCTAGTCTACATTACCTTTGATACAAACATCAAAGAATGGCAAGAGAATATTCTTTGGCAGAATGGTTAAATAAATTGTGGTATATTCACACAACACAATATTACACAGCATTGAAAAATGAATTCCAGCTACATGCATAAATCACAGAAATAATGTAACAAGGAAAAAGCAAATTACAGAGAATACATATGATTTGATAACTCTCTTGTAAAGCTTACAAATAAGGAAAACTTATGGATATATATGGTAAAACTATTAAAATTTAGAAGGGAAATAATAAACACAAAATACATAATAGGGGATAGCCCTGAGGGAAGCAAGTGGGGAGAATTCAGGTGGATTCAAAAGCATTGGTAGTGTTCTAGTTCTTAAGCTTATGGTGGGTTCATGGATGTTTGTTTTATTACTATGCTCCATAAATTATGTCACAGATATTCTTTTGTATGTATTAAAATTGTATAATTAAATGTTTTTAAAAGTCAAAGATAGCAAGTGGTGACCTGCTAAACTCTGGAGCATAGCAGTTTGAAGAAAGAATAGCTGGCAGGGGTGTGGAGAAAAGGGGACTCTAGCACACTGCTAGTGGGAATGCAGACTGGTGCAGCCACTATGGACAACAATATGGTGTTACCTCAAGAAATTAAAAATTGAACTTCCATTTGACCCAGTGATCCCACATCTAGGAATATACCCTAAGAAGCCCGAAACACCAATCTGAAAGAATATATGTACCCCCATGTTCATAGCAGCACTATTTACAATAGCTAAGATCTGGAAACAGCCTCAGTGTCCATCAGTAGACGAATGGATAAAAAAGCTTTGGTACATATATACAATGGAGTACTACGCAGCTGTAAGAAAGAAAGATCTCTTATCCTTTGAGACGACATGAAGGGACCTGGAAAGTATTATCCTAAGTGAAACAAGCAAGCAGAAAAAGACAAATACCACATGATCTTACTTATTTATGGAATATAATGAACATAACAGTCTGAGGAATAGGGTAGACCCAGAAACATGGAAGTAGGGTACAGACTGACAACACTCAGAAGAGGAGGTGGTGGGGGAAGGGAAGAGATAAACCACAGAACTTATATACATGTATGCATAACCAATGGACATGGACAACAAAGCCAGGGAAGGGGCGGGGGGGGGGATGGGGAGGAAGGTGTCAATGGGGTAAAAAAGGAGAAACATCTGTAACAAAAATAAAAAAAAAAAAAAAAAAAAAGAATAGCTGGCAGGGACAGCAAATGACAACTAAGACTGGTTTTTGGAACATTTAAGAATATCTTATGGTTCCCTGAAATTACATGGGGGTTGGGGGAAGTACCATCTGACCTGGTCCAACCTGGTGGAAGAATAGACTTTCCTTAGTCCACAAGATGGGAGCTTAAAGTTGTAATTTGTTGCCCTGGCCGGTTTGGCTCAGCGGTTAGAGCATCGGCCTGCGATCCAGAGAGGCCCGGGTTTGGTTCCCGCTAGGGGCGCCTACCTCGGTTGCAGTTTGTCCCCGGCCCTGGTTGGGTTCTGCGGGTGGCAGCCACTTGATGTGTCCCTTTCACGTCGATGTTTCTCTTTCTCTCTCTCTCTCTCTCCCCCTCCCACTTTATCTGAACAAAAAATGGAAAAATGTCCTCAGGTGAGGATAAAAAAAAAGTTGTAATTTGTATATTAATTATATAAATCTGAACTTAGTTTATAGTATCAAAATGTGAAAACAGGAGGCCAATGAGTTACTTGAAAAAGAGAACAGTGTGTACAAAGACATGGAGGAATGAGAAAAATTGTGGCCAATTTAAGCACATGAAGTGTTATGCTGTGTGAGGGACTTGTGGTATGCCTTTCTGGGTATAGTAGGCAATAAGACAGAGAGACAGGTAGGATTTAGATCATGGGGAAAATTATAAGTCATGCTTCAGTTTGAATTCAATCCAATATAAAGGGCTTCAAGCAGGGAAGGGAGTAATATGATCAGCTGTACATTTAGAGATGTCCAGGTCTAAAGAACCTTTGAGTACAAAATAAGGTGATGTCTCCCCCCACTCCCAGTACCCCAACAAAACCCACTCCCCAAAGTTAACAGGTTGCTAATTAAAGATCTTTTTCATTACACTTAGCAACATACAGAGTTTGGGCTTTTTTAAAAAATGGATCCTACTCCATGAATTGTTCTGTGATGCTATTTACTTTCCTTAGTAGTATATCATGGACATCTTTCCGTGTCTGTGTACATAGATCTAACTCACCATTTTAAAGGGCAGCATAGTATACTGTATATAGATGTACATATTCCTGTCACTTTTTAAAAAATTCTAATCATCATCCTTTCCTTACTTTTACTGAATTGACTGAATTTCTTTTTTTTCAACTGTTAATGGAAGTTCTACACACAATTTAGATTCTATTGATGGTTATTTTTCAGTTTTGTTTACTTATACAAATGACATACATACATATTCTTCTTGTAAAAAACAAACAAACAAGCCCTGGCTGGTGTGGCTCAGTGGATAGAGCATTGGCCTGGGCACTGAAAGGTCACGGTTTCGATTTCCAGTCAGGAGCATGTACCTGAGTTGCAGGTTTGATCCCCAGCCCTGGTCAGGGTGCATGCTGGAGTCAACCAATCGATGTGGCTCTCTCACATCTCTCTCTCTCTCTCTCTCTCTCTCTCTCTCTCTCTCTCTCCTCACTTCCTCCCTCCCTTCCACTCTGTCTAAAAATTAATGGAAAAATATCCTCAAGTGAGGACTAAAAACAACAACAAAAAACAATATAGAAGAATATAGGATAAAATGTGCAAGTGTTCCTTCACTGTTAAGTTTGGTGCATAGCTTTCCTCAGTATTTATGTACATATATATTTGTATATATACTAAAAGAAAGTTGTGATATTTTTAATGGTATCGTTTCTATACACATAGCTCCACAATTTGCTTTTTTTCCACGTCAGGGCCCTTTTTTTGTTGTTGATAGTATTACAGATGTCTTTTCCACCTCTGAGTTTACCCCCCTTCACCCACCCCAGGCCTTTATCACACTATTGTCTGTGTCCATGGGCTATGAATATATGCATCTATATTCTTTGGTTAATCTCTTCAATTCCCCAACACCCCTCCCCTGTGAAATCTGTCCATGTATCCATGTCTCTGGACCTATTTTTTTTTGTCAGGTTATTTTATTCATTAAATTCTACATATAAGTGAGATTATGTGAGATTTGTCTTTCTCTGACTGGTTTATTTTGCTTAGCATAATAATCATCAGCTCCATCCACGGTGCTGCAAAGGATAAGAAAGGCTTCTTTTATACAGGTACATAATATTCCATTGTGAAAATGTACCACAGCTTTTTTATCCACTCTTCTACAGATGGACACTTGAGCTGTTTCCAGATCTTAGCTATTGTAAATAGTGTTGCTATGAACATAGGGGTGCATATATTCTTTCTGATTGGTGTTTTGGGATTCTTAGTATATATTTCCAGAAGTAGGATCTCTTGGTCAAATGACAGTTCCAGTTATAATTTTTTGAGGAAATTCCATACTGTTTTCCACAGTGGCGCACCAGTCTGCATTCCCACCAGGGTTCCTTTTTTTTCACATCCTCACCAGCACTTGTTGTTTGTTGATTTATTGATGTTAGCCATTTTGGGAGATGTAAGGTGATACCTCATTGTAGTTTGATGATTATTATTAATTGATTTTAACGAGAGAGGGAGGGAGGGGGAGAAAGAGAAAAGCATCTATCACTTGCTTCCATACACATCTCGACGGGGAACTAAACCCGCAACCCAGGCATGTGCCCTGACCAGAAATTGAACCTGCGACCTTTCAGTGCATAGGACAACACTCAACGAACTGCATCTCTCTGATGATTAGTGACATTGAGCATTTTTTTCATGAGTCTATTGGTCATCTGTATATCCTCTTTGAAAAGTATCTGTTCAGATCCTTTGCCCATTTTTTTAAAAATTTTTATTTATTAACTTGTTTTTGTTACAGATGTTGCTCATTTTTCTCCCCATTGACACCTTCCTCCCCTTTCCCTCTACCTCATCCCCAGCTTTGTTGTCTATGTTCATTGGTCATGCATACATGCATGTAAGTTCTGTGGTTTATCTCTTCCCCCACAAACGCCCCTCCTCTGGGGCTTGTCAGCCTGTACCCCACGTCCATGTCTCTGGGTTAATTTTGTTCAGCAGTTTGTTTAGTTCATTATATTCTACAAATAAGAGAGATCATGTGATATTTGTCTTTCTCTGCTGGACTTGTTTTGCTTAGCATAATACTCTCCAGGTCCTTCCATGCCATCTCAAAGGATAAGAGATCTTTCTCTCTTATAGCTGCATAGTATTCCATTGTGTACATTTACCAGGGCATTTTATTTTTTTAATTAATGAATTTATTTATTTTTGTTACAGATGTGTCTCCTTTTTTTCACCACTGATCCCCCTCCCACTCCCTCCCAGCCGTCCCCAGCTTTGTTGTCCATGTCCATTGTTCATGCATACATACATATAACTTCTGTGTTTTATCTCCCCCCCACCCCCTCTTTTGGGGATTGTCAGTCAGTACCCCACTTCCACGTCTCTGGGACTACCCCATTCCTCGAACTGTTATGTTCATTATATTCCACTTATCATTGACAGCATGTGATATTTGTCTTTCTCTGCTTGGCTTGTTTTGCTTAGGATCATACACTCCAGGTCCCTCCATATTGTTTCAAAGGATAAGAAAGCTTTCTTTCTTACAGTTGCATAGTACTCCATTGTGTATGTGTACCACAGCTTTTTTATCCATTTGTCTACTGATGGACATTTGGGCTGTTTCTAGATCTTAGCTATTGTAAATAGTGCTGCTAAGAACATGGGGGCACATATATTCTTTCTGATTGGTGTTTCAGGCTTCTTAGGGTATATTCCTAGGAGTGGGATCACTGGGTCAAATGGCAGTTCAATTTTTAAATTTTTGAGGTAACACCATAGCGTTTTCCACAGTGGCTGCACCAGTCTGCATTCGCACCAGCAGTGTACTAGAGACCCCTTTTTTCCACACCCTCACCAACACTTGTTGTTTGATGATTTGTTGATGGCGGCCATTCTGACAGGTGTGAGGTGATACCTTATACTTGTTTTAATTTGCATCTCTCTGATGTTTAGCGATGTTGAGCATTTCTTCATTTATTTATTTATTTTTATCCTCACCCGAGGACATTTTTCCATTTTTTGTTCAGGTAGAGTGGGAGGGAGAGAGAGGAACAGAGAGAGAGAGAGAAACATCGACGTGAAAGGGACACATCGAGTGGCTGCCACCCGCACAACCGACCAGGGCCGGGGACAAACTGCAACCGAGGGCCATGCCCCTAGCGGGAACCGAACCCGGGTCTCTCAGGACCGCAGGCCGACGCTCTAACCGCTGAGCCAAACTGGCCAGGGCTGAGCATTTCTTCATATCTCTCTTGGCCATTTATATGTTCTTTTTGGAGAGGTGTCTATTTAGGTCTTCTGCCCATTTTTTAATTGGGTTCTGTGTCTTCTTTTTATTGAATTGCATGAGCACTCTATATATTTTGAAAATTAACCCTTATCTGATGCATCATGGACGATTATGGTATTCCATATAGTGGGATCCCTTTTTGTTTTGATGGCTGTTTCTTTTGCTGTGCAGAAACTTTTTAGTTTGATGTAGTCCCCTGTGTTCATTTTTTCTTCTGTTTCTGTTGCCTTAGGTGATGTATCAGTGAAAATTCTGCTGCATATAATGTCTGAGATTTTGTTGACTACATTTTCTTCTAGAATTTTTATGGATTCACGAGTTACATTTAAGTCTTTTATCCATTTTGAGTTTATTCTCATGTATGGTGTAAGTTGGTGTTCTAGCTTCATTTTTTGCAAGTAGCTGTCCAATTTTCCCAACAACATTTATTGAAGAGACTGTCTTGACTCCACTGTAGGCTCTTGCCACCTTTTTCAAATATTAATTGAGCATATTGTCTTGGGTCCATTTCTGGGTTTTCTATTCTGTTCCATTGATCTATCTACCTGTTCTTGTGCCAGTACCAGTCTGTTTTGATTACAGTGCCTTTGTACTATAACCTGAAATCTGGTAATGTGATCCCTCCTACTTTGTTATTCTTTTTCAAGATTGCTATGGCTATTTGGGGTCTTTTTGGGTTCCACATAAACTTTTGGAGTCTTTGTTCTAGTTCTGTGAAGTATGTTGATGGTATTTTGATGGGGATTGCATTGAATCTATAGATTGCTTTAGGTAGTATGGACATTTTAATGATGTTAATTCTTCCAATCCATGATCAAGGTATGTGCTTGCACTTTTTTATATCATTCTCTATTTCTTTTTTCAATGACCTATAGTTTTCTATGAAGAGGTCCTTTACTTCTTTGGTTAAGTTTATTTCTAGGTATCTTAATTTTTTTTGCTGCAGTGGTAAATGGGATTGTTTTTTTCAGTTTCTCTTTCTGTGATTTCATCATTGGTGTATAAGAATGCCGTTGATATCTTGACGTTGATTTTGTATCCTGCTACTTTGCCAAATTCATTTATTAAGTCTAGTAGATTTTAGGGTTTTCTATGTACAATATCATGTCATTTGTAAATAATGACCGTTTAACTTCTTCCTTTCCAATTTGGATCCCCTTTATTTTCTCTTCATGTCTAATTGCTGTCGCTAAAGCTTACAGTACTATGTTAAATAAGAGTGGCGAAAGTGGGCATCCCTGTCTTGTTTCCATTCTTAAGGGGGATGCTTTTAGTTTTTGCCCACTGAGTATGATGTTGACTGTAGATTTTCTATATATTGCCTTTATTATGTCGAGATATGATCCCTTTATTCCCACATTGCTGAGCGTTTTTATCAAAAATGGGTACTGGATTTTGTTGAATGCTTTTTCAGCATCTATTGATATGATCATATGGTTTTAATCTTTCCTTTCATGTATGTAGTGTATCACATTTATTGTTTGCGAATATCGTACCATCCTTACATGCCTGGGATGAAACTCACTGGGTCATGATGAATAATTTTTTTTTCTGATGTATTGCTAGTTCCGATTTCCTAATATTTTGTTAAGGATTTTGGCATTTGTGTTCATCAGGGATATTGTCCTGTAGTTTTCTTTCTTTGTAGTGTCTTTATTCTGTTTTGGAATTAGGATTACGCTGGCCTCATAAAATGAGTTTGTAAGTGTTCCGTCTTCTTAGATTTTTTGGAATAGTTTGAGGAGAATGTGTATTAGATCTTCCTTGAATGTTCAGTAAAACTTCCCCGTGAAGCCATCTGGGCTTTTGTTTGCTGGGAGTTTCTTGATTATATATTTAATTTCCTTTGTTGTTATTGGTCTGTTCAAGTTTTCTATCTCTTCCTGGTTCAGTTTTGGGAGGCTGTGTGTTTCTAGAAATCTGCCCATCTTCCCAAATTGTCCAATTTGTTGACGTATAATTGTTCATAGTATGTTTCGATGATCCTTTGTATTTCTGTAGTGTCAGTTGTTACTTCTCCTCTTTTGTTTCTGATTTTGTTAATTTGGTTTCTCTCTTTTTGTTTCTTGGTGAGTCTGACTAAAGGTCCACCAATCTTGTTTATCTTTTTAAAGAACCAGCTTTTTGTTTCATTGGTCTTTTGAATTGTTTGTTTAGTCTCTATGTCGTTTATTTCTGTTCTGACCTTTACTATTTCCTTCCTCCTACTAGCTCTGGGTTTTTTGTTTTGTTTACTTTCTAGTTCTTTAAGTTGTAGGGTTAAAAAGTCAATTAGGAATTGTTCTTGTTTCTTGAGGTAGGCCTATAGTGTTATGAACTTCCCTGTCAGGACTGCTTTTACTGTGTCCCATAGATTTTTGTGTTGTGTGTTCATTTTCATTAGTTTCCAGGAAGTTTTTAATTTCTTCCTTGATCTCGTTAGTACCCCATTCATTGTTTAATAACATGCTATTTAGCCTCCAAGTGTTTGAATGTTTTTGTGTGTTTTTATTGTAATTAAGTTCTAGTTTCATGCCACTGTAATCTAAGACGATGCTTGATATGATTTCAGTTTCCTTGAATTTGTAGAGTCTTGCTTTGTGTCCTAACGGGTGGTCTATCTTTGAGAATGACCCATGTGCACTTGAGAAGAATGTATATTCTGCAGATTTGGGGTGAAATGTTCTGTAAATATCAATTAAGTCCAGCTGATCTAGTTTGTCTTGTAAGGACTCTATGTCCTTGTTAATTTTTTGTCTAGAAGATCTGTCCAGTGGTGTCAGTGCTGTGTTAAAGTCCCACTATGATCATGTTGCTATTGATCTCTCCCTTGAAGTCCTCCAGAAGTTTTTAAATATATTTTTGTGCTCCCATATTTGGTGCGTATATATGTACCAGGGTTATATCCTCTTGTTGGATTGCTCTTTTTAATATTATGTAGTGACTTTCTCTGTCTCTTATTATGGCCCTTGTTTTGAAGTCTATCTTGTCAGATATGAGTATTGCTACACTAGCTTTTTTTTTTTTTTTTCCATCCCTGCATTTTCATCCTGTGTGAGTCCTTTCTTGTGAGTTGGGTCTCTTGTTGACGGCATATATATGGGTTGTGTTTTCTTATCCAATCAGCTACCTTATGTCTTTTTATTGGAGCATTTAAGCCATTTACGTTTAAGATAATTATTGATAGATAGTTATTAGTTGCCATTTTAATTTTATGCCTGTGTTCCTCTCTCTCTCTCTTTTTCTGTTTCTTCTTCTTACAACAGTCCCTTCAGCATTTCTTGCAGTGCTGGTTTGGTGATGGTAAATTCTTTTAGCTTTTTTTTTTTATTCATGAAGCTCTTTATTTCTCCTTCAATTTTGAATGATAGCCTTGCTGGATAGAGCAGTCTTGGATTCAGACCCTTGCCTTGCATTATTTTTTACACTTCATGCCACTCCCTTCTGGCTTGCATCATTTCTATTGAGAAATCAGCTGACAGTCTAATTGGAGCTCCCTTGTAGGTAACTTTCTGTCTCTTGCTTCCTTTAAGATTCTTTCTTTGTCTTTAATGTTTGCCCATTTTATTATGATGTGTCTAGATGTGGGTCTTCTGGGGTTCATCTTGTTTGGGACTCTCTGTGTTTCATGGACTTGTGTAATTTTTCCTTCACCAGTTTAGGGAAGTTTTCTGTCATTATTTCTTCGAACAGGTTCTCTATTCCTTTCTCTTATTCTTCTCTGGTATCCCTATAATGTGAATGTTGTTACGTTTTGTATTGTCCCTCAGCTTCCTTAAACTTTCCTTCTGCTTTAAATATTATTTTTTTTTCATATGCTGCTCTATTTGAGTGTATTTTTTCTACATTGTCTTCTAAGTTGCTGATTCGGTCTTCAGGTTCTTCTAATCTACTATTAAACCCTTCTAAGGTATTTTTCATAGCAGCTATGTCATTCTTCATTTCCTCTTCATTTTTATGCATAGCTTCTACCTCTTTTTGTAAGCTGAAGTAGTTGCCAATGAGCTCTTCATAATTCTTATTAAGTCGCTTGTAGTTCTCACCAAATTGTTTGAGTACCCTTAAAATCATTGCTTTGAATTCTTTATCTGACAAGTGACTGTCTTCCATTTTCTATAGTTCCTTTTCTGGTGATTCCTCTTTTTTTTTCTCTCTTTCCTTTGGATGTTGTTTCTTTGTCTCCCCATTTTAGCTGTCTGGTAGCTCTAGACCTGCTGAGGGATGTTTGGATGTGTCTGCAGCTCACTGTATATCAAATAAGGCTACTGTGTCTCCCAGATTGTTTTGTTGCATGTCGCCTGTTGCCTCCTGTGGATCCTGGAGGACTGACTAATAGGGGTTGGTATTGTTGTGTCCTTCTAGGTACTGCTGCTGGATCATGTGGCCCCTCTGGAGCTGTGTTCCCAGCTGGTCGCTGGTGCCACCTGTAGCTGTATAGCTCAGGCCCTGTTGGAATTGCACTCCCTGCCCATACCATGGGCGGCTGGATCACTCAGTCCCTTTGAAGACCTGGCTGTGTGCCTATCTGGTGGGCTGCTGGGTTGCCCAGGCCTCTCTGGTGACTTAGCACCCCACCGGTCTCGTGGGTAACTGGATCACACAGTTCCTTTGGAGACCTGGCTCTATGCCTATCTTGTGGGCTGCTGCATTGCACAGGCCTCTCTGGTGCCCCCACACCCTGCAGGTCCCATGGGTGGGCAGCTGGATTTCATCAGTCCCTCTCTGGCTCAGGCTTCCTACCGCTCTTGTGAGCTGCTGGGTCACACAGGCCTCTTTGGAATCCGAGGTCCTTCTGCTGGTGTCTGGGGAGTTCTGCTGCACCATGGGGCTCAACTTCTGCTCAGTCTTTGCTATAGTTTTTGGGGATGGGTCTCAGGTGCTGGTCTGTGCTTCTGTTGCCTGGGGATGGATGTCTGCTCCCCAGCCTCTGTTTCTGGGGGTATATCTGGACTCTGATGGGGCTGCTGCTGTGGGGGATAGTGCTGGTCTCCTGGCTGTCTGCAGCTTCCACAACCGGCACTTTGGCAGCTCCGCTACTGTGCAGTGGTCTGTGTTGACACAGGTGTCCACTGGTCAGATGGTGCCAAGTATACTGTTGGGCTCAGTTTGCTTCCTTCCAGGGAAGACCCGGGATCTTCCAAAATGGTGGGACCTCCCTGCAGTGCAGGGAGAAGCGCCTTGGAGAGTGGCTTGCCATGGTAGTTGGCTGCTCCAGTCCACAGCACAGGAACCTTCTGCTCCACATCTCTGCACTGCTTGAGTTTGGTCATCCACCTTCATGTGTTCTCACACTCTCTCACACACTACTTCACTCTCTCATGCACTCACCTTCCCTCCGGTCCTGCCCACTGCCACCTTTTTCAATTTGCTTTGCCCATTTTTTTAAATTGGATTGTTTGGCTTCCTGGTGTGGAGTTGTATAAGTTCTTTATGTATTTTGGAAATTAACCCCTTATCAGGTGTATCATTGGCGAATATGTTCTCCCATGCAGTGGGTTTACTTTTCATTTTATTGATGGTTTCTTTTGCTGTACTGAAGCTTTTTAGTTTGATGTAGTCCGTTTGTTTATATTTTCTTTGTTTCTGTTGCCCTAGGAGATGTATTGGTGAAAATACAGCTATATGAAATGTCTGATATTTTACTGCCTGTGTTTTCTTCTAGGACTTTGATGATTTTGTGATTTACATTTAAGTCATTTATGCATTTTGGGTTTATTCTTGTGTATGGTGTAAGTTGGTATTCTAGTTCCACTTTTCTGCATGTTCCTGTTCAGTTTTCCCAGCACCGTTTATTGAAGAGATTGTCTTTATCCCATTGTATGCTCTTGCCTCCTTTGTCAAATATTAATTGGCCGCCATGGTATGGGTTGATTTCTGGGGTCTCTGTTCTGTTCCATTGATCTATGTGCTTGTTCTTGGGCCAGTACCAACCTGTTTGATTACAGTGGCTTTGTACCACACTTTGACATGTGGTATTCTGATCTCACCAACTTTGTTCTTCTTTTTCAAGATTGCTGAGGCTATTTGGGGTCTTTTTAGGTTCCATATAAGTTTTTGGAATATTTGTTCTAGATCTATGAAATATACTTTTGGCACTTTAATAGGGATTGCATTGAATCTATAGATTGCTTTCGGTAGGATAGACATTTTAGTGATGTTAATTCTTCTAATCCATGAACATGCTATATTCTTCTACTTGTTTGTATCTTCCTCTGTCTCTTTTTTCAATGTCTTATACTTTTCTGAGTATAGGTCTTTTACCTCCTTGATTAAGTTTATTCCTAGGTATCTTTTGTTGTTGTGATGGTAAATGGGGTTGTTTTCTTAGTTTTGTTTTTTGATAGTTCATTATTAGTATATAGAAATGCCATCAATTTTTTAATATTAATTTTGTATCCTGCTACATTTCCAAATTCATTTATTAGATCTAGTACCTTTTTGATGGACTCTTTAGGATTTTCTATATACAATATCATGTCATCTGCATATAATGACAGTTTTACCTTCTCCTTTCCTATTTGGATGCCTTTTATGTTTTCTTCTTGTCTGATTGTTGTGGCTAAGACTTCCACACTATGTTGAATAAGAGTGGTAAAAGCAGACTTTCATGTCTTGTTCCTGATCTTAAGGGAAGTGCTTTTAATTTTTGCCCATTGAGTATGATGTTTGTAGGTTTGTCACATATGGCCTTTATTGTGTTGAGGTACGATACCTCTATTTCCACTTTGCTGGGAGTTCTTTTAAAAACAGGTGCTGGATTTTGTCAAATACTTTTTCAGAATCTATTGATATGATCATATGATTTTTGTCTTTCATTTTGTTTATGTGGTGGATCACATTTATTGATTTACAAATATTGTACCAGCCTTGCATCCCTGAAAGAAATCCCACTTGGTCACGGCATATGGTTTTTTAAAATGTATTGCTGGATCTGATTTGCTAATATTTTGTTGAGAATTTTAGTATCTATGTTCATCAGGGATTTTGGCCTATACATTTTTTTCTTTTTAGTGTTTCTATCTAGTTTTGGAATTAGGATAATGATGTCCTTATAAAAAAGAACTTGGACGTCTTCCTTCCTCCTGAATTTTTTGGATAATTTGAGGAGCATAGGTAGTAGCTCTTCTTTGAATGTTTGGTAAAATTCACCTGTAAAGCCCTCTGGTCTAGGACTTTTGTTTGCTGGGAGGTTTTGGTTTTTTTTTACTGCTTCAATTTTATTAGTTGTTGTCTATTCAGGTTTTCTGATTCTTTCTAATTGAGTTTTGTTAGATTGTATGTTTCTAGAAATTGGTCCATTTCACCCAAGTTGTCCAATTTGTTAGCATATAATTGTTCATAGTATTTTCTTACAATCCTTTGCATTTCTATGGTGTGAGTTGTTACTTCACCTTTTTCATTTCTGATTATATTTGTGTCCTCTCTCTGTTTCTTGATAAGTCTGGCTAAAGGCTGATCAATCTTGTTTATCTTTTCAAAGAACCAGCACTTGGTTTCACTGATCTTTTGTATTGTTTTTTAGTTTCTATGCCATTTATTTCCACTCTGATCTTTATTTCCCTCCTTCTACTTACTTTGGACTCACAATTTGATTTTTAAACTTAATATACTTTGGATAAAACCTAATGTACTTTGGAGATATTTCTATGACAGTACATAGAGATCTATCTCATACTGTTTAAGTGCTGTGTACTATTTTGTAGTAAAGATATACTATATTTTATTAAACCATTCCCCTATTTTTGGATGTTTGCTTATTTCTTTTCTTTCTTTCCTTTTTTTTTTTTTTTTTTGCTATGACAATCATGTAACAATGAACAGCCTGTTACATAGATATTTGTGAATGTGTAAAACTATTTTTGGTATATTTAAAATGTTGATTGATTGATTTAGACTTCTTGTCAAGATGGCAGTGTAGGTAAATGTACTTGCCTCCTCCCACAACCACTTCAAAGTTACAACCATCTAGCAGAACTACCTGAAACCGAGCTGAATGGAAGTCCTGTTTTGTACAAAATTAAACAAAGCATATCAAGACTGGTAGGAGGTGTGGAGGCATGGTCAGGCTAGTCCCACACCCATGTGTGGTAGATAAAAATCAGGAGAGATATCTCAGCTCTGAAGGTTGTCCCTGAGCAGCAAGTGGTCCCAGTCCCACACCAGTCCTCCAAGCTTAGGGTTCCAGTTCCAGGAAGAGAAGTCACAATAACTTCTGGCTGTAAAAATTGGTGTGAATTGAGACCGAGGGAGACTGAGCTGCTAGAATCCCAGGCAGTTCCTCTTAAAGGTCCCACACACAGATGTACTCAGACTGCTCTCTCTGGACTCAGCATGGGTAGGGAGGCAGCTTGAAAGTCACCAGAGACATATTGGGAAGAACTGAGTTGTTTGGCATCAGGAGGAAAGCTGGAGGGGCAGCTTTCTCTTGGACAGACATGATGATGGAGGCCTTTGTTGCTTTGGTCAGCCCTTTGCCCAGGGGGCTGGCAGAGGGGCACCATATCTGGGACTCCAACAACCTGGCTCACACTGTTTGCCACACCCTGATGATTCCCTGAGACCCTGCCCCACCCAATTTTCAGGCCCACCCAAGCTGTTTCCAGTGGCTTTATCATAGGGATGGCTTGGCTCATGCTTCTGATTTTCCTGAAATATCTTAAGCAAGCAAGCAGCATCTGTTCTCAGTGGGCCCCATACCTGTCACTAAGTGGCCCTAGACCTAGCAATAGCAGCAGCCAGCCTTGGTTCACAGCTTGGCTATGCCTTGGGACTTTCAAGCTCAGCACAAGAAGCAACCATCTGCAGATAGCTTTGTAGCTTATGCCTGGTGGCTTTGGGTAGAACATAGGCAGTGGCTGACCTTGGCCTGAGCCTCCAGGGAGGCCGCATAGCCAACACACCCAGTGGACAGCTTCAGACCATGTCAAAGCGCTACCACCCAGCCTCCTCCACAAGCAACACATTCAAGGGGTGGGCTCAGTGGGTACCAGAGCCCTGCTGAAGTAAATCTTGCTCGGTATGGTGGCCCCTGCGCAGCTAATCTTCCATGTCTTTCAGAGGTCTGAGGTCAGTGGTCATAGCCAGTCCTTGAAGCTGATCAGCCTGAGTAAATCTCTCCTATTGACATACCAACAGCAGTCAAGACTCAATTACATGCCCTGGATGGTTTGGCTCAGTGGTTAAAGTGTTGGCCCATGGACCAAGAGTCACGGGTTAGATTCTGGCCAAGGGCATGTACCTCAGTTGAGGTTCATCCCTGGCCCTGGTCAGGGTTGTGCGGGAGGTAGCCTTGATGTGTCTCTCTCACATCGATGTTTCTCTCTCCCTCACTCCCACTCTTTCCCTCCCACTCTATCTAAAATAAATAGAAAAAAAATGTCCTCAGGTGAGGATTAATAAAAAAAGGAAAAAAAAAAGATTTAATTACAACTGAAGGATGTACAGTCCACATGGGGGGTGTACTTCGAGTACTGATGTGATCAGGGAGGCTGTGCCACAAGACCCTACAGGACACCTACTACAATAGGCCACCCTATCAAACCAAGGAGACATAGCAGCTCTACCTAGAACATAGAAACAAATACAGGGAGGCAGCCAAAATGAGAAGACAAAGAAACTTGTCCCAAATGAAAGAACAGAACAAAACTCCAGAAAAACAAATAAGCAAATGGAGATAAGCAATCTAACAGATGCAGAGTTTAAAACACTGGTTATAAGCATGCTCAAGGAATTTAGTGAGTACTTCAAGAGCATAAAAAAAGACCAGTGAGAAGTGAAGGATGTACTAAGCGAAATAAAGAATAATTTACAGGGCGTTAATAGTAGAGTAGGTGAAGCCAAGAAGCATACCATTGATTTGGAATATAAAGAAGCAAAAAATACCCAATCAGAAGAGCAAAAAGAAAAAAAAAATGAGGCTAGTGTAAGGAGCTTCTGGGACCACTTCAAGCATACCAACATTTGTATCATGGGGGTGCTGGAAGGAGAAGAGAGAGAACGAGAAATTGAAAACCTATTTCAAAAAATAACGACAGAAAACTTCCCTAGCTTGTTGAAGGAAACAGACACACAAGTCCAGGAAGCATACAAAGTCCCAAATAGAATGAACCCAAAGAAGCCCACACCAAGACACATTATAATATTTAAAAAATTTTTTCTTTATTGATTTTAGAGAGAGGAAGTGAGAGGGAGAAAGAGATAGAAACATTGATGAGAGAGAACATTGATTGGCCGCCACCTGCATGCCCCCCACTGGGGATTGGGCCCATAACCTGGGCATGTGCCCTGACTGAGAATCGAACCAGTGACCTCTTGGTGCATTGGTTGCCGGCTCAACCACTGAGCCATGCCAGCCAGGTGACACATCATAATTAAAATGCAAAAGGTTAAAGACAAAGAGATAATCTTAAAAGCAGCGAGAGAAAAGCAGATAGTTACTATAAGACTGTCAGCTGATTTCTCAAATGAAACTTTGCATGCCAGAAGGGAGTGGCAAGAAATATTTAAAGTGATGAAAAGCAAGGACCTACAACCAAAATTACTCTATCCTGCAAAGCTATCATTTAGAATCAATGGACATATAAGAGCTTTCCAGACAAGAAAAAGCTAAAGGAGTTCATCACCACCAAACCGGTATTATATGAATGTTGAAGGGTCTTCTTGAAGAAAAATAAGATAAAAAAATATGAACAATAAATGTCAATAAATACACACCTGCCAACAATTGAATCTACAAACCAAATGAATAAGCAGAACAGAAACAGACTCATAAGTACAGATAACTTTTTGTTGGTTGCCAGATATGAGGGGTTTTGGGGGGATGGGCAAAAAGGGTAAAGGGATAAAGAAGTACAAATTTGTTGTTAGACTGATGAACCTCAGAGGGAAGGGGGAGTTGAAAGAGATAAACTAAATAACTTATATGCATATAGGCATGACCAGTGGACACAGACAATAGTGTGGGAATGGCAGGAAGGTGGTGGGTGCAGGTAGGAGGAGGTCAATAGTAGAAAAAGACAGGGACATTTGTAATACTTTCAACAATAAAAATTTAAAAATGTATAAATAATAAATAAATTTTTTTAAAAATTGTTTGATTTATTGACATATTACTCTTTCCAAATGTGTATACACTCCCACTTTCAGAATGACCGTTGATTGCCCATACCATTAGCAATACTTAATATGATCAAACTTTAAAGTTTTTTAAATGACTTTTTGCTTATTCTTTCTTTAAAATATGTTTTTATTGATTTTTAGAGTGAGAGGGATGGAGAGAGAGATAGAAACATTAATATGAGAGATACATCTATCAGCTGCCTCCTGCACGCCCCCTACTGGGGATTGAGCTTGCAACCTGGGCATGTGCCAGTGACTTGGAATGAAACAGGGACCTCTCAATCCATGGGATGTCACTCATTCCACTGAGCCACACCAGCCTGGCAAACTTTAAAGTCTTTGCAAAAATATTACATATTTTCTTTCTCACTATAAAACAACTACAGCCAATCAAAAGTAGAAGTGCCCTGTTGACTACCATCACCCGATAATAACCCCCTCTCAGGACATTTATTTCCACCTTGCTCTCAATTTTCTATTAATGGTTTCATTATGCTTTATCCCCTTAGGAATAGTTTCTCAATAATTTACTCAAGCTTCCTAGATATACTCCTAAAAATTATTTGGACTTAATTCTAAGTTTTATTAGTTCATTGACTCACCATTATTTTCTGAGATGGCCTCATCGTCACTCTCATCTCCTGATTCAGGTGGCTGTGACATTGTCTTTCTTTGGGACACTGTATTAGAAAACAGAAAATTCACTTCTACAGCAGCCCTCTCCCATATCAGAATGGGGTCACATATTCATTGACTCTGGTTTCTCAATCAATTTTATCCTATTTGTTTCATATCTTCAAGAGAATCCTCACAAATTTGGCCTGTTAATCACATGCTTCCCTCTTATCCCTGTGGCTATGACTCTATTCTTATATTTTTTCTTCTTTCATCAAAGCTGATTTGGGGAGAAAAACACATTTGTTCAGACTAACATCTTAAACTAGAAGTATAACACACCCTTTTAAACATTATGGTGGCTTAAAACCCTGCTGGCTTGAATACTAAGAAATAGTCTCCCTTCAGTGTCCTCCAGCTAATTTGGAGGATTTTCTAAGGCATAATCTCAATTGTGATCTGAACCAAGTCTCTCATTATCTTCTATTTTGGTCTTTTCTTCAGGTTACAGTGCTGTGGTTGTTGAGGGTCCTTCTGTGGTCACCACTTTGCTTGGGAGGGTTTTATGGACAGATAACTATAGTGCTAACATGCTTTTCTCTAAATTCTCCATATCACAGGTGAATAAAGGGTGTTACTTCTAACATGCCTTTTCTAAACGTTTGGGTATAATGAAAGGAGGTACAACACAGAGAATAATTTAAAATTGCCCATAGATGTGACATCGTTTGGAGTCTTGGCCGAAAGCAGATCATTCATTAAGTTTCTAAAGGATACCCCCTTCCTGCGTTTTACCATCTTCAATGGGGGGGCTAACTCACCGTCCCAGGAGGATCAATAGGATTTGTCGTTGTCCTGTTCTTCTATACCAAGCTGGATCTGAAACTTGAGGGCTCAGAATAAGAGCTTTAGTAAACAGTAATCACCATAGCAACGCTTGTGCCCTTTATTCTCGTGAAGTTCTACCCATGGATTTTCTGTAGTCTATTTCAAGGATGATTGACAGCAGATCTGACCAATGGCTTCAGGGGAAACCCCACTAGCCTAGCAGGGACCTGGTTGGCACCAAAAACAAAAAAATACAACACAAAAAGACCTGAAATAGATACATTTCCCAAAGTTTGGGTTATTCTAGTTTTAATAAGACCACCTATGGGACATGGGCAGGTCAGCCAAGGTTATTCTGTACAAAGACTGGTATAACTCCTACCTGACACCACTGGGGACTCCCTCCTGCCTCTGTGACACCACACCTGTTGGGAAGGGGCGGGGTCTCCAGCTCCCTACCTGGTCTCCACAGAAGGGGGAGAGGAGAGGAAACTGAGGGGTGGGAGTGAGGATGGGAGCCTGCCAAGGTTGGAAGTCTAGGCTCCCCACTTGGCTATTCCTGGTGTGGCTGGGGATGGGGCAGCATTTTTTCCAAGGCGAGTGACTCGAGTAAATCAGTTATCTAAAATTTTCTGCCTTGCTAGGTTGCTCCTTTCCTGATCCTTTGTCTAGTAAGGGCAGAATTTTGTGGGAGCTTTAGTTGTCTGTGCTGATTAGTGTTTCACACATATCTTTTTCCACTATTGTGAATGTAATACTTTTTTCTGCTTCTATTTCTGTTATTGCTAGAATAAAAGAAAGCTATTGGAATATAATAATAGAATGTTAATTGTAAAATCTAAGTGGTGAGTATTGGTGTTCACTGTAAAAGTCTTTAAACTTTTCTGACTGAAAATTATTAAAATAAAAGTTGGAAAATAAAACAAAAGCGAGCTACTTTATAATACTTTAAAAAAAAAGAAAGCTATGGGATTTGGTATATTTATCTTACATCCAGCTTGTATCAGTTAGGACTCTTGTTTGCAGATGACAGAAACCCAACTTGAATAAGCTTAAAAAGAAAATGGAGTGTTAACTAAACTTATTGTGGTAATCACTTTGCAATACATACATATATCAAACCATTGTGTTGTACGCCTTAAACCTATACAATTTTATATGTTAATTACATCTCAACTTGAAAAAATTTAAACTTGAACAAATTAAATAAGAAAAAGAAGAAAATGGAATTTATTTGTTTATATAATTTGGAAGGACAGGGCAGATCTCAGGCCAGGATCTAAAGACGCAAATAGTATTAAGATCTCACACATCTCTTTATTTCTCTTCTCAGCTTTTTTCTTTTCTGCATTGCCTCATTTTCTAAGATTCTTCCACATGGTAGAAACAGAGCTACCAACTGCTTTGGGGTAACATTCTTATAGTTCAAGATGCAAAGAAAAGAGAAAGCTATTTCTTTACCTCTGATTCGGAATATTCTAAGAAAGGTCTTATATCTCTGGCCTGGGTCACATGCCTTCCCCTAGGAGCTGCCACTGTGTCCAGCAAGGTTTGATATTATGATGAGCTCATGCAAGGTTAGGTGCACAGCCTCGCACGTGTGTGTGTGTGTGTACGGGGAATGGGGCAGGTCAGTCTCATTGTCCATCTTACCAGGACTATGTTGAAAAGACAGTGAAGGAGAAGCAGGCCTCCAAAGGAAGAAGAGTGCTGTTACCAGAAGCAGGGAGAAAGGAATGCTGGGCAAACCAAAACAGTAGATGTCCACTATATAGATTTCTCAGTTTAATAGTTTTTAAATTGTATTTCTTGGTTTCTCAATGCATATAATCTGCAAACAATTATACTTTTTTTCTCTGTTTATCTTTCTTCCTTTTAGATTTAACTAGCTTATTTCTTTTTCTTGGTTTATTACATTTCAGAACCTTCAAAACAGTTTGGAGGACATCCATGCCTTATTTCTGAATTTTATGGGAAGTGACTTGATTATGATGCTTGGTCATAGCTTTTTGATACTCTTTAGAAAGTTCTCTTCTATTCCTCTGAGTTTTATAAGGAATAGCTGCTGATTTTTATTAATTGATTAAATTTTTATTGAGGTAACATTGGTTAATAACATAAATTTCAGGTGTACCATATTATAATTCAGGATCTGTATACTCTATTGTGTGCTCATTACCAAAAGTCTAGTTTCCATCCATTAACATATATTTGATCCTCCATATACATTTCACCCTCCCCCATTCCCTTTCTTTCTGGTAACCCCCATTCTGTTTGTATTGATGAGTTTGTTTTTGTTTTGTTACATTTGTTCATTTATTACTTTTTTGTTTAATATTCCAGGTATGAGTGAAATAATACAGTTTTTGTCCTTTTCCATCTGACTTACTTCATAGCTGCTGATTTTAATCCAGTGGTTTTTGGTCATCCATTGACAGATAAGGCTACATGAAAATTAAAAATTTTGTAAGGAGTACAGAAGTGAAATACAGAAACTACCCAAAGACATTAAGGAAAGGAAAAACTGGAATGTAGACTCCACCTTCCATGAAACTAGGAGATAAATGTTACGTGAAAGCACATTTATGAAGATGAAAAGCAGGGGATCAGGTGCCTAACTGGTGATAGCTAGCACTAATAGAGGCACTCACAATATACCATGGGCTGTTTTTTTAAAAAATATTTTAAATTTATTTTTATGTTTTGTTAATCCTCACTCAAGGATATTTTTACATTGATTTTTTTTTTTAGAGCAAAAGGGGGAGAGAGAGAGAGATGTGAAAGAGACATATTGATTGGTTGCCTCCCACACAACCCTGACCAGGGCTGGGATGGAAATGGAACCTGCAACCAAGGCATGTGCTCGTGACCAAGAAACAAACCCAAGATCCTCTGTGTGCGAGCCGATGCTCTAACTACTGAGCCAAACTGGCCAGAGCCCATGAACTGTTTTAAGTGATTCACGTATGTTACTATAGCAAAGAGGTTTCTTGTTTCTAGAAACTTAACCAGAGACATCTGGATGCTCATGATACAGCTAGTTCTGCTAGTGAGAATTCATTAAACTATACACTTATCATTTGTACATTTCTGTATTTACAATAAGAAGTTTTAAAAATAGATTGAAAACAAACAAATAAAAATGAACATAAGTGGTTATAGACTTGGAGACAAATAGGGGTAGTAGGATGTGCTAGATTGAAAAGAAGGAGAATAGAGGAAAGTCGGGGATTCTTCACACATCTACATCCCAGAATATAGGCAGCTAGGCTTATATCCCAAGTAGAAAATTTAAACTATCCTTCTCTGGAGAACTGAAACCCCAGGATAAACTACTGATAACCCAACCAAAAAGCATCCTGTCATTCAATCATCATATAACAAAGTCCTCCCACCCCCCAAACCAGGCACACAGAACTTAAAACAAATTTTTTTTCTATATTGATTTTAGAGAGAGAGGAAGGGAGAGGGAGAGAGAGATAGAAACATTGACCAGCGAGAACATCGACTGGCCGCCTCCTGCATGCCCCACCCCCCCAACACTGGGGATCAGGCCCACAACCTGGGCATGTGCCCTGACTGGGAATTGAACTGGTGACCTCTTGGTGCATGGGTCACTGATTAACTACTGAGCCAGCACACTGAACTTCTAATCAGCTTTTTAGTGCCTCATTATTCAATTTGAACCAAATGATCAAGGATTTCAGACAGTTCAGGGGAAGTTCCAACATGAAAGCCAGAGGCTACAACAAAAAAAAGAGAATGGGGGGACTTGGATGAAAGATAAAACAGAGACAATGCAAGAAGCAGACAAAAACATAAAGATAACTGGTGTGTTCCTACTCCAATTAATATATTCAGAGAAATAAGAGACGTTATACTCATAAAACATGAAACAGGAGTGATTGGAAAAGAAGGCCCTATAGAAGCACACCACTGTGAAGTTTAAGAGTCCCAAAGTTAAGAGCAGACCTTAAAAGCTTCTAGAAGTAGGAAAAATTAAAGGTCCCATACAAAGGATTAAGTATAAGAATGACATTGGGCTTCTCAACAGACATAGACAAAGCTGAAAGGCAATGGAACCATGCCTTCTATATTCTTAGTGAATATCATTTCCAACATAGAATTCCATATTCAGCCAAACTACCAATTGAGTATTAGAACAGAATAAATAGAGTTTACTAAAAAAAGAAGTCCTTCTGCCCTGCTGGTGTGGCTCAGTGGATTGAGTGTCGTCCTATGGACTGAGAGGTCCCAGTTCGATTCTCAGTCAGAGGTCCCAGTTCTATTCCCAGGTTGCGGGCTCGATTCCCAGTAGGGAGCATGCAGGAGGAAGCCGATCAATGTTGCTCTCTCACATTAATGTTTTAATCTTTCTCTCTCTAAAAAATTAATAAAAACATTTTTAAAAAATGTTCTTCCATGCACACCCTTTCAAGAAGCAATTGAAGGACACACTTCTCTAAACCTAGAGAGTAAACCAAAAAAGAATACATGGCATTCAATAAATAAAACCTGACACAAGAGATTGTAGTATGAAGTTAGGGAGCTCTAAGAAAAATAAAGAGCCTTGGCCGGTTTGGCTCAGCGGTTGGGGCATTGGCCTGTGGACCAGAGAGTCCTGGGTTCGGTTCCCACTAGGGGTATGTACTAAAGAAAGAAAGAAAGAAAAGAGAGAGAGAGAGAGAGAGAGAGAGAGAGAGAGAGAGAGAAAGGAAGGAAGGAAGGAAGGAAGGAAGGAAGGAAGGAAGGAAGGAAGGAAGGAAGGAAGAAACATATAGATTACCTACTAATGTAACTGTGTGGAAACTTATGAAAGTTTGTTGGATAGTTTGGGAAGACTTAGCCATAGGCACAAACAAGGCTGACATGTTTAACTGCTCAGGATGTGCACTGCACAACTCAATGAAACACTATAGAAGAATCAGAAAATGAAAAGGTGAGATAATTATTAAATCCAGGAAAATAAAAAGTTGTTTAAGAAAGAAAATGTAACCATAATGTACTACCAGTTTCATCAGTAAATTATTTATAAATAATCATAATAATGTTGATGGAAGGAAACTTGGCTTGGGGTGGTGAACACAAAAAACAGTCATAATTATAATAATATAAACATAATAGTTTATCCAAAAGCCGTTATAACTCTATTGAGAATGTGAAGACAATAGGAGGAAATGTAAGAGGGCTAAATAGTCTATAACCATGCCATCCTAAATAAGCTGACTCTCTTCTGATCTGGGAAGTTAAGCAGGGTTGGATGTGGTTAGTCTTGGATGGGAACGCTAAACAAATCATGGTACTGGGCAATGGAACACTATGCAGCCATTAAAAAGAAGTTTATGGAATAGTATGCCCCTGTCTGAAAGGTGTCTATAATGCATTAAGTGTGAAATAAAGTAAGTTGTAGCCTAATGTGTATTGACTAATGCCATTTAAAAAAAAAAAAAAAATATATATATATATATATATATATATATATAGAGAGAGAGAGAGAGAGAGAGAGAGAGAGAGAGAGAGCGCGCGAGCCTGGCCTGTGTGGCTTAGTTGGTTGAATGTTATCCCATGCACCAGGAGGTTGCCAGTTCGATTCCTGGTCAGGGCACATGCTGGGTTGCAGGCTTGATCCCCAGTAGGGGGCATGCAGAAGGCAGCCGAGTGATGTTTCTCTCTCACGTCGATGTTTCTATCTCTCCCTCTCCCTTCCTCCCTCTGAAATAAAAATAAAAAAAATATTTAAAAATGTTAAGTTGCAATCAACTTAAAAATATATATAAATAGATATATTTACCTTATATATTTGTATAAGCATAGTAACAAGTCAAGAAGAGAATGCAGCAAACTGTTGATATAGGTAATTTCAGTGAGATGGTATTAGAGAAGGACACATATATTTCTACATCTACATCTATATCTATATTTACATCTATTATCTCCTGTAGGGTTGCCAAGAGAATTACTTGTGGTAGATATGCTGATGGCCCAGGTTGTGTGAGTGGGAGCAGGAGAGGGAGGTCGGTGGAGTCCTTGTTCTTAGTTCCTGTGTACAACTCTTGGAGAGGCCTAGTGGTGGTTAATGGACTCTGAGCAGTCTTTTGGTGGCATTTGCATTAAAGACCTCTCCTCTTGGTGCTGAGTGGTTCTATTAGAAGTGAGGAGGGCCTAGTTTTTAAAACCAGAGTTCGCGCTCTGGCCGGTTTGGCTCAGCGGTTAGAGCGTCAGCCTGCGGTCCCGAGAGACCCGGGTTCGGTTCCCGCTAAGGGCGTGTACCTGGGTTGCAGTTTGTCCCCGGCCCTGGTTGGTCGTGCGGGTGGCAGCCACTCGATGTGTTCCTTTCACGTCGATGTTTCTCTCTCTCTCTCTTCCTCTCTCTCCCTCCCTCTATATCTGAACAACAACAACAAAAAATGTCCTCGGTGAGGATAAAAAAAAAAAAAACCAGAGTTCGCCAGTTATTGTAAGCAAGATCTCTGAGCTGCTCTGTAATGTTGGCTCTGCAAGGGCTCAGGGAGGTCAGAGATCTATCCCTTGGGGTGGTGGATGATGGGGAGCAAGAACTGCTTTCATGGGAGGCTCACTTAAGGAAAGTTTCTATGAGCTGAACCTGACTTCTCCAGCTTGTGCATAAAATTAGAAGAAGCCCCAGAGTGTGGAGGCTTTATCTTTGGGCTGCAGGATATGCCCTGCACAAAGGTGCATGACTGGAGAGGTATGTGTGTATGTGCTGGGGAAGGGATTAAATCTAGCCTATATTCTGCTTGTCAACAAGTCTTATGCCTTAATGCAGGGATGTCATTCTCAGCAGAGAAAGGCGAACATTTTTATACTTGGACTACCCAAAGGGGTCCTTTTTCTAATGAATTTACCCACACAGGGGCACTTTTTCTTTCACAATTTTTCTGCTCTTTTTTTTAAGGTGATGCCTGCTAGTTGTTGCCTTGCCTCTCTCAGAAGCACTGATATGCAGACACTAGATTTCTAAATCCAGACCAGCCTCAGTGGAAGAGGCCCTTTCTCCTTGCCTCTCAGAGTGAGCCCTGGCCACTCTCCTTGCCTCAGGCAAACTGAAGTAAAAAAATGACATTGGTCAGATTAGATCAAGATGGCAGTCTAAATACTTGTAACTTTGTTCCTGTCCTCCCATCCGCAAATCCCTTAAAACATCAGAAGAGAAAAAAAAAAAAGCAAAAAACAAGAGTGGTATAATTAAAGGTAAACATAGTATCAGTAGTTCAGAAATTGAGATGAATTCCTTGAGGGTAGGAATCAGATGTGATCATATTGATAAGAGAGGAGAAATCATCCAGTCCAAAACATTCAAGAGAAAATCAGATTCCAGAGAAGAAATACAAACAGCAGGGATCCTGTGGGTCCCCTCTGTTGAATTGAAGAATTGTATTCAGAAAAGAAGAACCAGTTGGCCCCCACTGTGATTAGTCCTCTTCACCCTCCCCCCAACCCATCCTAAGGTTAAAGTAAAAAATTTCATCATAAAGAAAGTGAGCTACTGTTTCCAAAAGTTTGCTACTGTGAGTGTAGGATTGTAGGGGGAAAATAAACAAACAAAACACAGAGCAGACTTTGGTGTAATTTGGACTTCCACAAAATATATAGAAAAACAAAAGAAAAGAAACAACAATGAGGTATCACCTCACACCTGTCAGAATGGCCACCGTCAACAAATCATCAAACAACAAGTGTTGGCGAGGGTGTGGAGAAAAGGGGGCTCTAGTACACTGCTGGTGGGAATGCAGACTGGTGCAGTCACTATGGAAAACAATATGGTGTTACCTCAAAAAATTAAAAATTGAACTTCCATTTGACCCAGTGACCCCACTTCTAGGAATATTCCCTAAGAAGAATATTCCCTGAAACACCAAACAGAAAGAACATATGTACCCCCATGTTTGTAGCAACACTATTTACAATAGCTAAGATCTGGAAACAGCCCAGGTGTCCATCAGTAAATGAATGGATAAAAAAAGCTGTGGTACATATACACAATGGAGTACTACGCAGCTGTAAGAAAGAAAGATCTCTTATCCTTTGAGACTACATGGAGGGACCTGGAAAGTATCATCCTAAGTGAAACAAGCCAAACAGAGAAAGACAAGTATCATATGATCTCACTTATTTGTGGAATATAATGAACATAACAGTCTGAGGAATGGGGTAGTCCCGGAGACGTGGAAGTGGGGTACAGACTGACAATCCCCAGAAGAGGAGGTGGTGGGGGAGAGATAAACCACAGAACTTATATACATGTGTGCATGAACAGTGGACATGGACAACAAACTGGGGACAGGGCAGGAAGGGAGGGGGAGGGGAGAATCAGTGGGGGAAAAAGGAGAAACATCTGTAACAAAAATTAATTAATAAAAAAAAGAAAGAAACAGCTTTGGCCAGGTGAGAAATACACTTTAGTCCTCTACTGCCACAGTAAAATTGTTTTGGCAACTTGCAGGAAGTAGAGGGAACAGCCTTTGTGTTTCCTGTATACCCATCCACTTTATTTTTTTATTTTTTATTTACTTTTTGTTAACCCTCACCTCAGGCTATTATTTACATTGATTTGTAGAGAGACTGGAAAGGAGGGAGGGAGAGAGAGAGAGAGAAACATTGATGTAAGAGACACATGGACTGGTTGCCTCCCTCACAAGCCCAGGCCAAGGATGGAACCTTCAACCCTGACCTGGAATCGAATCCACGACCTTTCCGGTGCTCTAACCACTGAGCTACACCAGCCAGGGCACATACCCATCACTTTATTTTTTATCCTCACTCGAGGACATTTTTTTTTTTATATTTTGTTCAGATAGAGTGGGAGGGAGAGAGAGAGAGAGAGAGAAAGAAACATCGATGTGAAAGGGACACATCGAGTGGCTGCCACCCACACGACCCAACCAGGGCCGGGGACAAATTGCAACCGAGGTACATGCCCTTAGCGGGAACAGAACCCGGGTCTCTCCAGACCGCAGGTCAATGCTCTAACAGCTGAGCCAAAATGGCCAGGGCTCCATCCACTTTATTTTTTAAATTATTATTATTATTATTATTATTATTATTATTTTGTTACAGATGTTTCTCCTTTTTTACCCCCATTGACACCCTCCTCCCCATCCCCCCTCCTCCGTCCACGGCTTTGTTGTCCATGTCCATTGGTTATGCATACATGCATATAAGTTCTGTGGTTTATCTCTTCCCAACCCCACCACCCTCTCTTCTGAGGGTTGTTAGTCTGTACACTACTTCCATGTTTCTGAGACTGTTATATTCATTATATTTCATATATAAGTGAGATCATGTGGTATTTGTTTTTTTCTGTTGGCTTCTTTCACTTAGGATAATACTTTCCAGGTCCCTCCATGTCATCTCAAAGGATAAGAGATCTTTCTTTCTTACAGCTGCATAGTACTCCATTGTGTATATGTACCACAGCTTTTTTATGCATTCGTCTACTGATGGAGACTTGGGCTGTTTTTAGATCTTAGCTATTGTAAATAGTGCTGCTACAAACATGGTACAATATTCACAAATCAATAAATGTGATACACCACATAAACAAAATGAAGAATAAAAACCACATGATCATATCAATAGATGCCGAAAAAGCATTTGACAAAATTCAGCATCTATTTCTGATAAAAATGCTCAGCAATGTGGGAATAGAGGAATCATATCTCAACATAATAAAAGCCATATATGGAAGACCTACAGCCAACATCATACTCAATGGGCAGAAACTAAAACATTTCCCTTAAGAACAGGAACAAGACAGGGATATCAACTTTCGCCACTCTTATTTAACATAGTACTGGAAGTCTTAGCCACAGCAATCAGACATGAAGAAAAAATAAAAGGGATCCAAATTGGAGAGGAGGAAGTGAAATTGTCATTATTTGCAGATGACATGATATTATACATAGAAAATCCTAAAGACCCCATCCACTTTAAAAAGAAGCCTGACAGGTCAACATATGCAACTTACTACGCAAAGCCTTTCCACTCAGGAGTAATTGTAGAGTAAACCCAGGCAAACTATCTTTGCTGATATACTGATCCCTTATTCTTTAACATGCACTGACTTAAAAAAATCAACAGAAATATTTGGAGAAAATCTGCAACATAAAAGAGAAGAACCAAAATTAATAACTAGAATAATAGACCCAAAGTGGGGAAGGGGGCGAATGAAATAATACACAGAACAAAACTGCAGTTTTTAGATTCTAATGTCCTACATATTCAGAAAACATTGCAGACATATCAGAACCTTTATGGATTACTCAAGTAGGTATTATAGCAAAATAAAAAATTAAACTTAAAAAAAGAACATGTGAAATATAAGACACAGTGGTGAGCAAAGGAACAGTAAAACTTTAAGTTTTCCAAATGCTAGCAAAAAAGAGAACACTATTTGAATCAGACAAAGATAGAATTCAGAGCTAAAATTATTAAGAGACAATGGGATATTTAATATTGATAAAAGGTGCACTCCACTAAGAACATGTGACAATCATGGACCTTTATGCATCTAGCAACATGAATTAGAGATATATAAAGCAAAGTCTGTTAGAAATACAGGCCTGGCTGGTGTGGCTCAGTGGACTGAGCATTGTCCCATGGACTGAACATTCCTGGTTTGATTCTTGGTCAGGGCTAATGCCAGGGTTGCAGGCTGGATCTCCAGTACGGGGTGTACAGGAGACAACCGAACAATGTTTCTCTCTCACATTGATGTTTCTATCTCTCTTTCCCTCCCTCTCTCTGTAAAAAAAAAAAAAAGGAAAAAATCAATAAAAACTTATTTAAAAAAAAGAAATACAAGGAGAATAAAAATGTACAAATAACCAATCACGGGAGAGGGAGTCCCCTCCCCTGCTCTCCCTTTTCTTCTTCCTCCCTTCTCTCCTCCCTTCCCTTCCTTCTCCCTTACTTTCTTCCAAAAATATATGTTTACCACTTAACATGTGCCAGACATGTGTTAGGTACTATGAATACAACAAACCAACTTCATGCCTGCATCCTGAAGCTTTTAGTCTAGTTGGAGAGACAAATATTCAAATATTTATTCAAATGCATGGAAAATTACAACTGTAATGAGTGCTTTGTAGGAATGGTACACAAAGGTATAAAAGATCTATGATGGTCCCCAGAGCAAGTGAAACCTCCCTAGAGAGCTGAAGAATGCACTGGAGTTAATTGGATGAAGAGGGAGAAAAGATATTCCAAGCAGAGGGAAAAGCATGTACAAAGGTCCTGTGGCAGGAGGAAGCCCAGTGCATATGAGGGACAAAAGAAAGCTAGTACAGCTGTAGCTCATTCAGCAAATGGATAATTTTATTTTTTAAATTTTATTTATTGATTTTAAAGAAGGGGGAGAAGAGAGAGGGAGAGAGATTTGTTGTTCCACTTATTTAGAGCATTCATTGGTGGATTCTTGTATGTACCCTGACTGTGGATTGAACCTGCAACCTTGTCATACTGGGACGATGCTCTAACCAACTGAGCTACCCAGACAGGGCAAGTGGAGAATTTCATAAGATGAAGTTGATGTAGATACTGGCCAGGTTATCCAGAGCCTAAGATACTGTATTAATTATTTGTGTCCCTATCCTAAGCACAATAGGAATTACTGAAAAGATTAAAAGTGAAAAAGACTATTCTGTTTGTAAAAGTTATTGGATGCTCTCAAAAGTCAAAGCAGGAAATTCAATTAGAAGGCTGTAACTATATGTCTGGTGAGAAAAGAAGATAACTTAGAGGTGGTACGAAGTAGACATGGAGATAGAAAAAGAAAGCTTTAAGAAACATCTAATAGGCAAAATTGATAGGGCCTCAAGATGGCTTGTACATGAAGATGACAAGACATAGCAAGAATGATTCCCTGGTTTCTGGATTTTGTAAGTGGATGGGTGATATTGCCATTCACTGAGAAAGGGAATACTGCAAGGACCAATTTATTGTTTTGGTTTTTAGGAGGAGGGGGATAAGAAGAGTTTGCTTTTCAATATGTTGAATTTCAGGTGCTTTTGAGACATACAAGAGGAGATGTATATTAGGCATTTGGATACAAATGTTTGGAGCTCAGAGAAAATCTGGTGATATAAATTTGTGAGCTATATGAAGAGGTGGTAATTGAAGCCCGAGACATAGATGAGATCACTTAAAGAGATTATAAAGTGAGAGGAGAGGCCATAACTGAGTTGAATGTTAACATTTAGTGGTTGATAAAGAAGGTTAAGAAGTATCCAGAGAAGTCTGAGGAGAGCCAGGAGAGTGATATGACAGAAAAACCAAGGGAAAAGAATGTTTCAAAAAGAGGGAATGACTAATTGTGACAAGAGCTGCTAACAGGTCAAATAAATAGAGATGAAAACATGTCTAGCAACATGAAGTCCATTTTAACTTCCAGTTATTAATTTCTGTATACCACACAATCCTAAAGTTTAGTGACATAAAACAATCATCATCATCATCATCATCATTTCTCATGATAATTTGGGTCAGAAATTCAGATAAGGGACATCAAAGATAGCTTATTTATTTATTTAAATATGTTTTTATTTATATTTTAGAGAGAGAGGAAGGGAGACAGAGATAGAAACATTGATGAGAGAGAAACATCCATCATCTGCCTCCTGCACTCCCCCTACTGGGGATCAAGCTAGCAACCTGGGCATGTGCCCTGACTGGGAAAGGAACTGGGACCTCTCAGTCCATGGGACGACGTTCAATCCACTGAGCCACATTGGCTGGGCTAGGATAGCTCATTTATGCTTCATGACATCTGGACCCTTAGTTGGGGTGACCTGAATGGCTAGGGACTAGAATGGTTGGGAGCAGGTTGGGCATCTTTCTCTCCAGATAGCCTCTCCACATGGCTAATTTGGGTCTTCTCACAGAAAGGTAGATTCTGTGTAGGCAGATTTGTTACATGGCATCTCAAGAGTCCAAGAGTGAGTGTTCCAAGAGGCCCAGGTGGAAGCTGCAAGGCACTAGGATCAGCCCAGTTTCAAGGAGAGTGGAACTAAACTTCCCCTCGAGAGAGATATAGATAGAGATGGGGAGGGAGAGAGGGAGATGGGGGAGAGGGGGAGGGAAGAAGAGTAATAGAAAAAGAAATCAAGAGAGCAAAGGGAAAATTGAGAAGGCCATGTTTCTGAGAAAGTCGAAAGGTATCGAATTCAAAGTTCAGGTGGAGAGATTGGTCTCAGAAAGAGAGAGCTATACAAAAAGTTAAATGGAATGGGATGGGGTAGATGGTTTTAAGTGGTATGTTTGGTAGCAGGCAGATAAGGGCAATTCCATCTTCTCTTCTATTTCATCTATAAAGTAGGCTGTGATGGATCTGGGGAGGGTAGTGAAAGTTTGGGAAAAGTGAAAAAGGTTTGAAACAGTTTAGAAGGACCTGACAAGAGATAAATATTAGGATTGCTGGTAAATTTGGGGGCATATTTGAGGTAAAATATTTCTCTCAGAAATCAACATATTAGGTGAATACGTAAGGATATAGAAAAGTTCATAACACTACTTAATAAGATTGATTATATATGAAAAATTACCCTGTACAATCATAGAATATATTTTCTTTGCAAATGCAGAAATCATACAAGTAACATTCTCTGATCACAGAGCAATAACGTGAAAAATTAACAACAGGAAAATAGCCAAAAATATCAACACAGAATATATTTTTCTGGTTAAATTCCCTTACACAACAGCTTTCTTCAGATAAAATTTACATAAATGATTTTCTTCATATAGTAATTTACAAAGTATGAAATTCATCCTTTGAAAACATACAATTCAATGGTTTTAGTACATTCAGAGTTTACAACCATTGCCACATTCTAATTTTAGGAAACTTTTATCATCTGCAAAAGAAACCTGTATTCTTTTTTTTTTTTTTTTTTTTTTATCCTCACCTGAGGACATTTTTCCATTTTTGGTTCAGATAGAGTAGGAGGGAGAGAGAGAGAGAAACATTGACGTGAAAGGGACACATCAAGTGGCTGCCACCCGCATGACCCAACCAGGGCTGGGGACAAACTGCAACCGCAGTACATGCCCTTAGCGGGAACCGAACCCGGATCTCTCTGGACCGCAGGCCGACGCTCTAACCGCTGAGCCAAACCAGCCAGGGCGAAACCTGTATTCTTTAGTTGTCACATCTCATACCCTCCTTCCCCCATACCCTGGCAACCACTGATTTTCTTTCTGTCTCTATGTATTTGCCTTTTCTGGGCATTCCATATCAATGAACCCATACAATATGGGTCTTTTGTGTCTGGCTGCTTTCAATTCGCCAAATATTTTCAAGGCTTATCCACGTTGTGACATGTATTAGTACTTCATTCCTTTTTATGGCTGGATAATATTCCACTCTATGGATATGCCACATTTGTTTATCAATTCACCAGTTTAAGGATATTTGGGTTGTTTCTACTTTTTTAGCAATTATGAACAATGCTATGAACATTCATGGGCATATGTTTTCATTTCCCTTGGGTATATACCAAGGAGTGGAATTGCTGGATTATATGGTAACTCTATGTTTAACATTATGAAGAACTGCCAAACTGTTTTCCAAAGAGGTTGTGCCATTTTATTTTCCCACCAGCAATGTATGATGGTTCCAGTGTCCCCATATCTTCTCCAATACATACTGTTATTTGTCCAATACATACTTTTATTCTTTTCCCATTGATTTTTAGAGTGAGAGGGAGGAGGGGTGGGAGAGAGAGAGGAGTAGGGGTGGGGAGAGAAACATCAATGTTAGAGAGATATTATCAATTGGTTGCCTCTCATTTGACCACGACAGGGGCTGGGGATCAAATCTGCAACTTAGATATGTCCCCTTGACTGGGAATTGAACCTGTGACTCTTCAGTCCTTGAGCCAATGCTCTAACCACTGAGAAAAACCAGCCAGGACATATTTGTCTTTTTAAACAAGTAAATTTTACAGTATGCTGAGGAAAAATTGAACTGCATAAAGAGATGGGGGGGAGATGGCATTTTTCAAGAGAGTAGGGCAATACCTTATAGAGAAGGTAACATTTGAACAAATGCCTGAAGGAGGTGAGGGAAGTAGTCATATGAAGTTTGGGGTTGAGCTTTCCAGGTAGAAGGAACAACCAGTGCAAAGACCCTAAAGTGTGTGCATGTCTGCTATATTGGATAAAGAGCAAGGAGGTCAGTGTGACTGGAGAAGAATAAGAAAATGCAAGGAGGAGGAGGAAGAGGAGGAGGAGGAAGTGAAGTCAAAGCAGTAACAGGAATGCAGACAATGAAAGACCATGTAAGCTATTGTGCAGATAATAGTTTTACTCTGATTGAGATGGGGAGCCATTGGAAAGGTTTGAGTAGAAAATAGACTTTAATTTGACTTTAATTTTTAATAGGAAAATCTTGCATGTATTGGGAATAAATTGTGATAGAAGGCAGAGGTAAAAGACCAGCTTGGAAGGTATTGAAATAATCCAGGCAAGAGATAATGATGGCTTGACCCAGGATGGTAACTGTGAAGGTCATTAGAAATGGTCAAATTTTTTATATATTTTGTAGAGTCAATAGGATTCACCAATGACTTGGGCATGGAATGTGAGAGAAAGAGAGGAGTTAAGAAAATTCCACAATTTTGAGTCTGAGCACATGAAAGGATGGAGTTGTCAGTAACTGAATACTGTGGGTAAAATAGGTTCTGGGACTTGTGTGTGGGGGGTGGTGGGTGGAAAGGAGAGTCTAGAAGTACAGTTTTGAACATGAATTTGAGCTGTTTTTTAGATATCCAAGCAGAGAAGTCAAATAGGAAGTTGGATATATAGTCCAGAGTTCAAAGGAAAGGTCTAGGCTGGAAATATAAATGTGGTTGTCATTGGCATATTCAAAACTTTGAGACTAGATAAGATACCAAGGGATGGAATGTGGACAAAGAAAAGGCCAAGAATATGCTTGGGCCCCCTCTTGACCATTGTTGACAGTGGGTAAAAACCTTAAGATGGTGTGGTTTTAGTCCCAGTGTATAAGATAATTCTTGAGTTCTACCAGGGACAGGCCTGTGTATGGGGTTCCCACTTATCTCTTGATGCAGTTGTGGACTTTTAAAATTAATTAATCAATCAATCAATTAATTAATTAATTTTTGTTACAGATGCCCCCCCACTGATACCCCCTCCCCCACCCTCCAGTTGTGGATTTTTGAAGTCAAGATAGGTGTTAGAGCACATGGCTCTGACCCCTGATGATAGCAGGCCAGTAGAAAGTCTGAGGAGCATTGGGGGTCTGTGACTCCAGCCTACCATTCAATCCTCTGAAGGTGCCTAAATGACTATCAGAAGAGGACTGGTTAAATGAATTATGGTACATACATATTATGAAATGCCCTATAGCCATGAAAAACAATGAAGTTAGTCTATATCTATCTATCTATCTATCTATCTATCTATCTATCTATCTATCTACCTACCTACCTACCATCTACCAATGATCTGATATAGAAAAATCTCCGACATATATTTCACCTATAATGTGAAAAAGCAAAAGCAAAACAGCATGCACAGTATGATCCCATTTGTTTCTTATGCATATGTACATATATGTAAATATGCCAAAAATTTCTGGAAGTATATACACAAAACTGTTACCAGTTATTAACTATGGGGAGTGAAGGGAGGGAAGAGCTGAAGAAGGGAGGGTGGGGCAGGGATGGCACACAGGGCAGAGAAGGGGGACTTTAAATGTTGTGATTTAGAGAGCAGAGTTCTGACTACTTGGGTTCAAATCCAGATTCTGGTACTTCATGGCTTGGTAATTTTGGGCAAGCTACTTACCCTCATTTATTCCTCAGTTTTTTTTATCCATAAAATAGAAATAATCATAATATTTACTTCATAAAGTCACTCTGAGAATTCAATGCATTAATATATGAAAGCACCTGCAACAGTGCCTGGCTTAGGGTAAGTATTCAGTGGACACTATTATTATTGTCATGCTTCTGTATTGTTTAGCATTATAAAATGTAGGCATATACATGTATTTCCTTTGAATAACCTGAGAGGAAGGGGCCAGTAGAGAGGAAGAGGTTGAAAATATAGGAGGGAGGTAACAATAAACTGAGTAAGGTTATTGAATACCCATACTTAAATGGGATTTGGAACTAGACCTAGATTGGAAGAAGGCTATCTCTCATTTTAGCAATAGAATGATGGCTGTAAATATATTCCTAATTTGGTAGTAGTAGGTAGTAGGAAGTTGGTTTCCTATGTAAAGACTTCTGAAGGAATTAAGAAGTACAAATTGGATGCCCTGACCAGTTTAGCTCAGCAGTTAAGAGCATTGGCCCTCGGACTAAG
This sequence comes from Molossus molossus, assembly GCF_014108415.1. NCBI lineage: Eukaryota > Metazoa > Chordata > Mammalia > Chiroptera > Molossidae > Molossus > Molossus molossus. The sequence continues at coordinate 50,598,113 of NW_023425355.1, forward strand.
GAGTTGTGGGTTTGATTCTGGCCAAGAGCACATACCTCGGTTGTGGTTCATCCCCAGTCCTGATTGGGTCATGTGACAGGCAACCTGCTGATGTTTCTCTCTCCCTTCCACTCTATCTGAAGATAAATGGAAAAATATCCTCGGGTGAGGTTTAAAAATAAAAAGGAAGTACAAATTGGCAGTTACAGAATAGTTACTGGGATATAAAGTACAGCATAGGTAATATAGTCAATAATATTGTAATAACTATGTATGATATGACATGGATGACAGACTTATCAGAGGGAATACTTCATAAGCTATATAAATGTGTAACCACTATGCTGTACACCTGAAACTAATAGAATATTGATTGTCAACTGTAATTGAATAAAATAAAGAGGTGAGTTATTTTGTAAGATTTAGGGGGCTGTTGAGGAGTTGGAGTTTTGAGGAGAATGGAGAAGCTTTGAAAGAATAATTGGGGAGACTGAGAGCTGAAACCATGAAAGTATTCCCAGGAATAATGGAAGTCCACTTGAGATTGACAACTATAAATTCAGAGTGAAACCAATTTATTCAACTGTGTAATTTTCTCTTGCAGTGTTTAACAAGTCAAAGGTGGAGAGTAAAGGCTGTGAACCAGGTGACAGTCTTCAATGAATGAGTAGAGGACAGCAAAGAGGGAGCTGAGGTGTAACCAAAGGTTTTAAACTCAGAGGAAGAAGAATCAGGTGTATTTTTCCTTTTTTTATTATAATAATTTTATTCTTTTATTTTTCAATTACAGTTTACATTCAGTATTATTTTGTATTAGTTTCAGGTGTGCAGCATAGTGGTGAGACAATCATATACTTTACAAAGTGCTTCCCCCAATATATTCAGTAAATATTTATTACAATATTATTGACTATATTTCCTATGCTGTATTTTACATTCCTATGACTATTTTGTAACTACCAATTTGTACTTCTCAATCCCTTCATCTTTTTCACCCAGTTCCCCAACCCCCCTCCCATCTAGCAACCATTAGTCAGTTCTCTGTATCCATAAGTCTGTCTCCATTTTGTTTGTTCATTTATATTGTTCTTTAGATTCCACATTTAAGTGAAATCATATGGTTTCTCTTTCTCTGTCTGACTTCACTTACCCTCTAGATCCACCCATGCTATTGCAAAGGGTAAGATTTTATTCTTTGTTGTGGCAGAGTAATATTCCATTGTTTATGTGTAACACCACTTTTTAAGAAAACATTTTTCCTTTATTGATTTTAGAGAGAGAGAAGAAGTGAGAGGGAGAGAGAGATAGAAACATCGGTGAAAGAGAACATCGATTGGCCGCCTCCTGCATCCCCTCCCCCCCCAGGGATCAAGCCCACAACCTGGGCTTGTGCCCTGAGTAGGAATCAAACTGGTGACCTCTTGGTGCATGGGTTGACGCTCAACCACTGAGCCACACCTGCCGGGCTACCACCACTTTTTTATCCACTCATCAGTTGATGGGCACTGGGTTGCTTCCACAGCTTGGCTATTGTAAATAATGCTGCAATGAACATAGAGGTGCATATATTCTTTCAAATTAGTGTTTTGGGTTTCTTCAGATGTATACCCAGAGGTGGAATTGCTGGGTCATAAGGCAGTTTCATTTTTAATTTTTTGAGGACTCTCCATACTGTTTTCCATAGTGGCTGCACTATTTACATTCCCACCAACAGTGCACAAAGGTTCCCTTTTCTCCACATCCTTACCAACACTTGTTTGTTGATTTATTGATAATAGCCATTCTGACAGGTGTGATACATTGAAGTTTTAATTTGCATCGCTTTGATGATTAGTGACATTAGGCATCTTTTCATATGTTCTTTGGCCATCTGTATGTCCTTTTTAGAGAATCATTTTTTTTGTTTGTTTTGTTTTTCACCTGAGGGTGAAGGAAGAATTATCTGGAAGTTGTAGTGTGGCTGGAGGAAGATGCCCACCTCACCTCTTGACTCTACAGTATATGCAGTGTGTTGGTATAAATCACTTTCACTTGAAAGGGTTGTAAGGGAAGATCCATCCTCAAGGGAAAGCTGGAATATCAGTGGATATTCAGAGATGAGTTGGAGGATGGTAGGAGGCACAGCAGAAGCACCTGGAAGTTAAGGTAGAAATGAAAGGTCAGGTGGGGTGGGGAAGAAGTACAAAGAAATATGGGAATGAGGTTAGAGGACAGCAATAACAACAACAATAATAGTAATTTAATAATAATAATAATAATAACTCAGCAATGTTTGCATGTATTATCTCATCTAAATCTCATGACATCATAAAGTAGAGGCTTTATTCTATAGATGGAAGACAGTCACAGAATTAATTAACTTGCCCAAGGCCACATAGCAAATAGGTTTAAGTGGGTGTTTACATATTGGGTGATGACAAAGAAAAACAGGGATGTGAGTGAGGCACAGCTGGTTTAGTTTATCACAAGTTTGACAAGATGGTTAGTCCTGACAGTCTTCTGATAAATAGGGGGCTCCCAGGTCTCTCCAAATTTAGCTGTATTTGGCATTGGAGGGGGGAACTGTTGTTTTGTTGGTATTCCTTATATTGCTCAGTATGAAAGGATCTAAGCAGGGGCTTGTATTTTCTTCACAGAGTTAATTGGTGGTAGCAATAGTGGTGTAATTCTTAGGTATATCCTACCCTTGAGTGGGACATAAAGCCAGCTGCAGGGCACTCTAAGGTGTGAGGCTGTGGGAAAAGTGATCCTAATGGAAGATTTCACAGGCCATAGAGTCTTAGAGATGTGAAGCCCAGCAGGGGTCTGGCAGTGGCCCAATTTTTTCTTGCAGTGAAAGCAGCTTTTTCAGTGTTCAAAGCTGTGGCCTACCTCCTAAAGAAACTTTTCTTGCCCTGGCCAGTTTGGCTCAGCAGTTAGAGCGTCGGCCCATGGACCAAAGAGTCTTGGGTTCGATTCCCGTCAAGAGGATGTCCTTGGTTGGGGTTGTGTGGAAGGCAACCAATCAATGTGTCTCTCTCACATTGATGTTTCTCTCTCTCTCTCTCTCTCTCTCTCTCTCTCTCTCTCTCTCTCTCTCTGTCTCTCTCTCTCCCCCTTCCATCCTCCCTCCTTGCCTCCCACCCTATCTGAAGATGAATGGGAAAATAAAGAAACTTTTCTTTACTGGACACCCTGAAGGGTTTTGGTGCCATACTTATTGCTCATTACTTACAAAGAAGTAAAGGAGGCCTTACTGCAAACTCCCTTGGCAGCATTTTATAGCCTCATGTCAAGATGATCCTATAAAATCATCTCAAGATTCTAAGAAGGCAAATACAATTATTAAATATTTAATGTTTGCTATAGCTAAATTACTTATTTTAGTAAAATGTGTGATAGACTTGGGTTTCCTGTGCTCTGTGCTGCATGTACATTGTAGACCCTTGTAAAATAAATTGCACAGAACACTTATGCACAAAAAGTAGTACAGAGCATGTATGCATAAAACATAAAGGTCCTTTATAACTATTTATTGCATGAATAAATTAACTTCACTATTTTAATTTTTCAAGATGTTTATTTTGAAGTATTTATTATTTTATGACATGTTGTTTATTGTAGTGATGATTTATTTGAAAATGAATCCTTTGACAGGTGCAAACCGTCAGTTATAACCTTGAAAAAACAATACACTTTATGATGATACCGTTTACAACACAAAACCAGAAGCACATTGTGGTGACAAGTGGGCCCTGCTTATGTATCTGTGCAGGTGGGTTATAAATGAAGGTATTGATGAACTCAATACCTCATTCATATGAATGACCTAACTTGGCATTTCTCATAACTCAGATTCATTTGCTGTGACCATCAGAGTATATGAAAGTGGAATAAAAATATGTATGTACACCACCTGAAATTAATATATTATTGAATGTCAACTGTAATGGAAAAATAAAAAAATAAAAATATGTATGTACATGTAGCTGTATATCTATTCCCATGCATGTGGGATTTGTCATAATTTAGGGAATGTTTAATTTTTATAGAATTAAAAGTTAGCTATCATTTCTAACACTGCAAATATCTAGCATAATACTTTCTAATAAGTCTAAAATTAGTAGGTTTCTTAAACCAAAAGTTCAAGAGATTAGGAAGTCCATCTAGGTGTTATTAATTTGGGCGTCCACAAAGTTAAATTTTATTTCTAGTGGAATATATAATTATTACATTGTGTTATGTATAGGTTGAATACAAATTATCTATTTTCATTAATCTTAAACTGCTTAATAGTAACTGTTTATTGCTCTTACAATGCGTTTATTGTTACATGGCAGTCTCCCGGGGTGATGTGAGGGTTGCCAGGGGAGGAAAGCTATTTGGCTTAGGGTCTCGTCTTCAGTTTTGCATGTTCATAAACTCAATATTCCAAAGGTCTCAGAGCTGATTGATGCTGGGAATGTGAAGTTACAATAAGGGTGTTCAGAAGAGCTTGATGTGTAAACCAGAATGGCAATTTATTAATTTACAAAGACAAACAATTGTTCATGGGATTTGATTTGAAAATAGAAAATTGTTTCCCAGCAGTTCTTTATGGAAAGCTAATTTATAATCAGAAGATTGTTGCTATCATAGAATCAATGCAAAGGGAGTTGCACAATTCAAATACCTATGATTGCTCCAAGCACTCATCTCACCAATAGAGACTAGAGTATTGGCTCCCTGGAGAGACTGTTGTATTTGCTTTACAGGTCAGGACAGCTACCTCAAAGCTTGGGGGTAGTGCCTGTTTAGAGTTTGTATCTTTCTATGTTTTCTTTGCTGTTCAAAATACTTGATTTGTTCTACTTTTAAAAATTACATTGGTAAAATGTGTTTCTTAGCTGTTATCTGCTCCATCAGATTAGTCTTCTATTGCTCATCTACAGGCCGTTTCATCACTTACAGAAATTACCTTTCTTGATTTATAGCTCAGCTCATAGGTATGGGGGTGAGGTAGGGGGTGGCAAGCTAGTGATTAATTCGATGGGGGCACCTCATTATGGCCAGTGAATCTGATTGCCAGGTTGAAATACAGGATGCCAAATTAAATTCAGATAACACATTTCTTAGGCTAAGTATGTCACAGATATTACATGAGGTATAGTTATACTTTAAACACTATTCATTGTTTATGTGAAATTGAAATTTAACTGGGTGTCCTATATTTTTATTTGCTAAACCTGGCAAGCCCAGGAGTATATTTACATGAGATTATAAGGCTAGCCTGGGTTTATGCTGGTCGGTAAGCATCAATCCATTGGTTTGTCTCAGGAAACAAAGAAACCTTGCCTACTGAAAAATTGTTTAAGTTAACAGCAGGTCTCACCGAAACATGGAAGAATCTTGATCCTTTGAGGAACCCGTAATGACGCAACTGCTATAAATGCTGCTTTGATTGATTTTCCCGCCCCTCCATTCTTCTCTAACTGCTACTAGAATGATTACTATATTTTTTCTTCCTTCTCAAGCCCCGCCCTTTCAGCTACCGGTTTTGGAGAGCAATCGATTGCCCAAAATGGGGCGGCAAAAGCTCCGACGTGTTCAGAGGAGAGGAAGTAGTCAAATTTCACTGAGAACCGGAAAGTGCTGCTGGCTGTCTCCCTTTCCGGAGAACGAGGACAGCTCTGCCTGTCAGTGCCGGCCTTCCTCGTGTAAGGGGATCTGCCGGACCCTCGCTAATTCATTTTTACCCCCATTCCGGGTCCTTCCCTATCGTCACCCCCTTCACCTTGGATCATGTTCAAGAAGTAAGGACATGCGGTGGCCTCCATCCGCTACTCCCAGAGGGGATGGGGGTAGGGGTGGGGAAGAGGGCGAGAGCAAAGATCCTCTCTCTCCCCCGCCCCTGCCATCCTTACTCTCTAAGGTTTTCTATAGTACTATGCTTCATTCGCAATGTACATCACTTCTTTAAGTTTTCTATCCCTAATCTTCAGTTGGGTTTCGGTTCTCCCACCTTTATTTTCTTTATCCTTACCCTTCTTTCTCTTTTGCCCCCTCTCCCAATACCAGCTCCATTTCTAGGGTTCTACCTGTCACATCCTTGCCCTGTGGTTTAAGGGTATATATCCTCTGTGGCTCAACGCACTGCCATATGTTTATATTAGTTATGAACTGAATAAGGGAAGGCTTGACTTCCTGGGTCATGGGAGTGAAGGCCTCTGGGTGACAGGAAGCAAGCAGGCTGTCATGCTTATTGTTTTAGCTGCCAGATTAACCTTGTCTTGAAAACTGCGTGATTGCCTGCCTAGTGGGTTTGCCTTCCAGTTTTGCTATACGCAAAAAGCAAAGGGGACACATGGGCAAATGAAGGTGGGTTTTGTTCACGACATTTTGAGAAAACATAAACTGGGATCTTAGAAATCATCATCATCACTTTTTAAAAAAATCTCAGTAGATTACATAATCTAGCAGGGACTGATTTTCTGTGTTATATTTTGGTTGGTCTTCTATAACTCAACGCTTGAGTGCTCTTTTATTTTGGTTTGCTTTTTTTTTTTTTTCACACAGGTTTGTCTTAGGTGGAAATCTGTGTTTCTGGGTAGACATGAATGCAATATTCCAAAACAGGCATTTATGTAGCTGATTACAGATTATAATGTGAAATATGCCTCATGTGTCCTCCTCCCCCCAGCTAATTGTGACTGTATGACAGTTTATTTTAGTATATTGTAATAAGATGTTGGTTATACTGGAGAGATAAAAGGTAAATGGTATTTTTAAAGACAATTTATTTCATTATTATTTTAGGCGTCTAAATACTTGCTTTGGAATAGATGACTAATTAAAACACTATCTAATTAAAACATAGCTGTTCTGATATGTCTACTTAGAAATGACTTAGAAATGCCTTTTTTTTTTTCTTTCTGAAAATCATTGGGCAGATTTGATGAAAAAGAAAATGTGTCCAATTGCATCCAGTTGAAAACTTCAGTTATAAAGGGTATTAAGAATCAATTGATAGAGCAATTTCCAGGCATTGAACCATGGCTTAATCAAATCATGCCTAAGAAAGATCCTGTCAAAATAGTGCGATGGTAAGTCTTTATTTTTCTCTATGTAAAGTTCAGAGCAAGTAGCTGAATATAATATGGTTATATTACACATAATAAATGGAATTATTTTCACATTAACTATTGATAGATTATGGAAGTAGATAAATAGAATAACTCTAAGCAATATTTATATTTCAAATGTTTTTCAATGTGAAAAATGTGGCTTTATGTATTGGTTGTTTTATCAGAGTTAAATGTTTTTATTTAGAGTTGGATTTAATTTATTTCAGTTTGTACTTTAGAAATTTGTCTTATTGAATTATCTAACAATGAAATTAAAATAATATGTGAAATAAAGTTGAGTGTAGCATCTCATATTTTTTCTTTTTTTCTCCACTGGACTGGTGTGATAGGTAAAACAGTTTAAACAATTTTATTTTGGCTTGGATATACATTGAAATTGAAAAAAAAAAGCTTACTGTATTTATGTATATGCATGTTTCATACTATACATTATTTAAAGACTATTTGGCATATTCATTTTTGAAAGAAAAGACCTAACTTGGTACTTTGTGACATTTGTCTTACAGCCATGAACATATAGAAATTCTTACAGTAAATGGAGAGTTACTATTTTTTAGACAAAGAGAAGGGCCTTTTTATCCAACCCTAAGATTACTTCACAAATGTAAGTCTTGTTAGAAAATCTGTATTTGGGGATATGGAAAGACACAAAAGGAGCTGATAGTGACTGTTGGTTGTTAACTTATTTATTAGTACTAGGTAATATGGATTTAAGAGTAAAATGATTTCCCATCTTGTGGTAAATCTGAAAAATGCAAATTCTCTCATTATGTATTCCAGAAAGCTCAAGAAAGAACATCCATTCATTCATTCAAAAAATTTTTATTGAACTTACTTTGTGCCAGGCACTGAGCTAGGTACTGTGAATATGATGGGAAGCAAAAACAGACATCATCCCTGTCCCTATGAAACTAACAATCTAGATGGGAGAATAGACAACAATTATATAATTACACAAGTATATATTCACAAACTGTGATAAGTGCTATGAGCATTTTCTTTAAAATTTATATCTAGATTTTCCTCATAGAGGTAATTCTATATAAGGGAAAGCATTGTCTTATTGTTGGAGTCAGTTATTGTTAGTTGAGTGTCAGGTTCAGGTGCTGTGAAACAAAATAATATTTGTTATGTACCCACTTTTGCATGTTGTTAGATTGAGTACATTACAAAAAAAATCCAAAGGAAGATATAATCCCAGTGCCCGAGAAGTTTCTATTTGTATTGTATTGTATTGTATTGTATTGTATTGTATTGTATTGTATTGTATTGTATTGTATTGTATTTATCTTCAGATAGAGCAGGAGGGAAAGAGAGAGGAAGAGAGAGAGAGAAACATTGATGTGAGAGAGACACATTGACTGGTTGCCACCCACACAACCCCAACCGGAGGTATGTGCTCTTAGTAGGAACTGAACCCAGGTCTCTCTGGTCCGTGGGCTGATGCTCTAACCGCTGAGCCAAACCGGCCAGGGCAAGAAGTTTTAACTGTGAAGTAAAACTTCTGCTTTTTGAACCAGTATGTATATCTGGCCTTCTAGCCAAGAGGCAGAAAGGAAGGGAGTGACTGGCGGCTTCTGTAGGTGATATTGGTGACAATTAATGAGTTTGATTTTTGGTAAGAGGAGGTAAATTTTGAATTACTTGGTGAAGCAGAGGTCCAGAGCAGTAAAGCAGTTAGGCAAATCTTAAAAGAGGTGAAGCATTTTATTTTTTTAATTGTTAAATTTAAAATTTATTTATTTATTGATTTGAGAGAGAGAAAGAGAGAGAAAGTAAGAGAGAGAAGAGAAAAAGAGAGAGAGAGAGAGAGAGAAAGAAACATTGATTTGTTGTTTCACCTATCCATGCATTCATTGGTTGGGGGTGAAACATTTAAATATTTATTAAGGACAATTATTTGATTAAGTACTGATTTCATCAAGTTAAAAAACTATGACATACAGAAATTGAGTCCCGATGCAAAGGAAAAAAGTTTAAAATAAAAATACTTTAGTGACATTAAGACTTTTTTTTTATCCTCACCCGAGGACACTTTTCCATTCTTTGTTCAGATAGAGTGGGAGGGAGAGAGAAGAAGAGAGAGAGAGAAACATTGACGTGAAAGGGACACATCGAGTGGCTGCTACTCACATGACCAACCAGGGCCGGGGACAAACTGCAACTGAGGTACATGCCCTCAGCAGGAACTGAACCCCGGTCTCTCTGGACTGCAGGCCAATGCTGTAACCGCTGAGCCAAACCAGCCAGGGCGACATTAAGACATTTTAATGACATTAATGCCTACTCGACTAAAAGAGAACAGAGAAAAAAATAATCAAATATATTGCATTAATCTAGATTGGCTCCTGGTTTGAAACACAACCAAAATTTAAGCCCTCCTCCTCCTCCTCCACAAAGATATAAAAGATTTTCTTGGGACTATTTGGTGAATTTGCATATGGTTTGTTTATAAGATGGTATAGAACTGTTGTGAAAATGTTAGGTATGATAATAATGTTGTGGTTATGTAGGAGAATGACTTTATTTTTAGGTGGTATGTGTTCATTATGGTGAGGCATTATGCCTGAAATTTAAAATAGTAGAGAGAAAAAATGTATGTTTAAATAGAGATGAAGCAAATATAGCAAAGTATTAGTGAACAATTGTTGAATCTAAGTGGATAGTGTCCAGGTGGTCATTGAACTATTCTCCCAGTTTTTCTCTATGTTAAGCATTTTCTTAATAAGTTGGAAGAAAAAGCTGTTCCTATTTAGTAGGATTTTTCCAGAAAACAACTTTTTAAAACATCTTAAAGTTATTCTTGTACAAGAAACAGGATAATATGGTGGTTAAAAGCATGAACCTGAAGTTGGGTAGACTTGGATTTAACCCCCAGTGCCTGTCATTTTGTCAGGTCACTCAACCTGTTTGAGTAAGCCTTGTTTCTTTATCTTTTAAAATGGACATAGTTGTATATTGTGTCTCCCAGAGTTATGAGGATTAAATAAGATAGTGCATGGAATGTACCTAACACGGTATCTGGAACATAGTAAGTGCTCAATATATGATAGCCATTATAATGATGTACTAATTGTTTGAACAGTGTCCACTAGTACTACTTATGATCATGATCATTATTATTAAAGAGTAGCTGTTAATGAGAATAGAGATCTAGAAAATAAATTATGGCTTATGAATAGTAAATGTATTCATTCAGGTTCCTTTTTCTCAGTAAGTTGTTTATATTAATTTGGAGTCATGTTTAAATTAAGGTGTAGTCTTGGTAGGAAAAAGACTTATCTGTTTTCTGATAAGTAGGATGGCTGGTGGTAAAACATTCAAGTGAATAAATTCTACTAATTATTGTTATTATTATTCCTAGAGAGCCCTGAGAGGCCTAAAAAGTACCCCCTGCCCCAGGCATTGTTTTAAATCCTCCAGGGTTAGGTTATGAATTATTAGTAGACACACACAAAAATATCTTATGTCTTTTTAAGGTTACAAAATGAATATGTGTTCATTCTAGAGATTTGGAAAATACAGAAATAAAATCACCTGTATTCCCATCACCTAGAGATAACCATTGTTAATATATTGGTGTATTTCCATCTAGTTATTTCCTATGTTGTGTGTGTGTGTGTGTGTGTGTGTGTGTGTGTGTGTGTCTGGGTAAATGTATATTTTTTCCTTTTTAAATTGGGCTCTCTGTCATATAGTTTTTATAAATTAATAAACTTATTTTTAGAGCAGTTTTAAGTTTACAGAAAAACTAAGCCGAAAGGAGGAAGTTACCATATACTTCCTACCTACCCTTCTCTTGTTATTAATATCTTGCATTGATGTGACACAGTTGTTACAATTGATGAACGAATATTGATACATTATTAATAACCAAAATCCATAGTTTACATTGGGGTTCATTTTTTTGTGTTGTACATTCTGTGGGTTTTGCCAAATGCCTAATGGTCAATGTTCAATTATCATATAAAATAGTTTCACTTCCCTAAACATCCTCTACAACCCACCTATTTATCCTTCCCTCCTCCCTTTCCCTACTAGCCCCTAGCAACTACTGATAGTTTTGGTAGTTTTTCATTCTACTTTTTCCTCTTAACATTATATTATGAACACTTCCTAGGGTACTATGTATTCTTCAAAACCATGGCTCTATTATATAGATGTTGTAGATGCACCTTGTCATTTATCTCTTTATTGTTAGACATTTAAGTTGATTCTAGTTTATTTCTATTATAAATATCAGTGCTGCAATGAATATCTTTCTAACTAAATATATTATACACCTTTCATTTTTTCTTAGGATAAAGTCTTAGAAGTAAAATGACTGAGTCAGAGAGTTTGAACCTTTTCAAGGCTATTGATACGTGTTGCCAAGTAGTCCTAAAAAAACAAAACAAAAATACGTTGTATCCATTTATAAGCCTTCTGGCAGCATATGGGAATGCTAGTTTTCCTACATTCTTGCAAGCACTGGAAATTACTTTTCTTAAAAATATTTACTAATTTGATAATTGAAGGATGATATTTCAGTTTTATTTTGCATCTGTCAGAGTACTGTACTTTTGGGAAATATTTCTTCATAGCCTTTGCCTTTTTTTCTGTTGACTCACTAGTTTTATTAATTTATGTATTGTGTTCATTTTCTTCTAGATCCTTTTATCCTACCACACCAGCAGGTTGATAAAGGAGCCATCAAATTTGTACTCAGTGGAGCAAATATCATGTGTCCAGGGTTAACTTCTCCTGGAGCTAAACTTTACCCTGCTGCAGTAGATACAGTTGTTGTATCCTTCTCAGGCTATAACTGTTGCAGAAATGTATTCATATCATTACTGAAAGGTCTGTCATCCAAGGGAACATTAGATGTACTTTTTTGAAGGTTACTGTTACTATTATCTCATGCCTTTCTGGTTACATTTGGAGATGTGGGAACTAGCATTATTTCTTGAGATTAAATTATGACCCATTTTATTTATTTATTTATTTTTTATCCTCACCTGAGGACATTTTTCCTTTTTTTTTTTTTTTTGTTCAGATAGAGGGGAGGGAGAGAGAGGAAGAGAGAGAGAGAGAAACATCAATGTGAAAGGGACATATCGAGTGACTGCCTCCCACATGACCCAACCAGGGCCAGGGACAAACCACAACCAAGGTACATGCCCTTAGCAGGAACCGAACCCGAGTCTCTCCAGACTGCAGGCTGATGCTCTAACCGCTGAGCCAAACCGGCCAGGGCAAATTATGACCCATTTTAGAAATTAAATGAAAACAAGTAATAAAAGAGTCCAGATGCATTTCAGGTCAGTTAGGGCCCAAATGTTATCAGAGTCAGGACAGAGTATAAAAATTTTGCTTATTGGTGGATAGGATATATCTGATATGATTGGATCACTTCTTTGGACATCAGCTTGCTGCTTTTATGTTTGACATTAGAGTAAAAGCACTCAAAAGGGTAAATAATTTAGCTACCAGATAGAGTGTTAGAAGTGGGTGGTGGAAAATGTTGGCAATTTCCAACTTTTAAAGTTCATTTTAAGTTGGTTATTTGGGCCTCAGAACATGATTTCTCAAAAAGAAATGTTAAAGTTCAAGATAGTCCTTAAGGATCTACTCAACTCATTGTATAGCTGAACAGTTCTGCATTATTACTATTTATATGGTGCTGTTTCTGCTTTATACAAAATTACATAGGTTTTTGCCAACTAGTCTGGACAGGAGAACATCTTCTTTGTCATACACAAAGTGGCCATTTGCCTCAAGTTAAGAAAAGGAACCATATTTGGTGGGAATGGGAAGGCCATTGGAATTGGTTTAAGAATGTGTTCTGTGCTCAAAAGGAGGTTGTCCTCTGTTGTAACAGTTATATCTAGAGGTAGTATAAGTTGTATGTTTATATCTTAGGAATGGTTTGCATTGACATAGATATTGGTCACATAATAGGTACTTAAATATTTGTGGAACATTGAATGAATGAATTGAAAAATCAGTGGAGAAAAGCATTCTGTAAGGATAGGTTACTTTTTTATGTTTGTGATTTTTCTAAGTGTTGTAAGTTTATAGTTCCAGAGTTCCTTTAAATGGAAAATTTTCCTAGTACCTAAACTTTACTTTAAAAATATTTTTTATTTTGAAATAACTGTAGAATTTTAGAAAGTTGCAAACCTAGTACAGAGAGGTACTGTGTATCCTTGAACCTTTTAACAATATATACTGCAGTGTTTAACATTCTAGATACTTCAAATGATAATCAAGAATGTTCCGTTTGTTTTAGAAAGGTTGACACTTACATGGGACTCTTAAAGATATAATTATTGTTTTGGAGATATAATTATTGTTTTACTGTGTACTTTACATGAGACCACCATTCAGTGATTAAAACAGTAGAGCAATTGATATTTATTTATTTCATAGTTCTTAATATTTATGTGCAAGACATTTTATTTCCTTTTTTTGCATGACTTATTCTGATTTTGTTGGCATTGGGTTATAGTATTAACCAAGAATGATTATTTGATTTATTCATTTAGCATTTGTTGAGTATTCATTCACAGTGTGCCTATAGTCTCTGCTAGGTCCCTGACTTTAAGGAGTTAATGATGTAAGAGAGGATATAAGATGGGTTCAAAGTGGCTTAAATAGTAATGTGATCATTATTTGACACCCCGTCTCCAAGACATTTTGATAAATAGTTCTTAGCTGTGTGTTTTCAGGCCATCATGGCAGAAGGAAAACAGCATGCTCTGTGTGTCGGAGTCATGAAGATGTCTGCAGAAGATATGTAAGTCTCACCTTAGGCCCCTTTAGCAGGTGAAGGTTGCTCTTGTTCATATCACATCATACAAATATGTAAGCACAGAAGCCTTATTTCTGATTTTTTTCTAACACCTAGGAAGCCATTGAAACCTGTTTTTTTTGTCTCTGGGATTGCATTCTTTCTTAAGTAGTCTAAAAAGAACCTGTGTACCAATACAGCTGTTTTATATGTATGTATGTATGTGGCATTTTAGGAATTTTTTATTTAGTATGATTTAAATTGAGTGTAGGGAAAGATGTTTTGCTACTAATTTTTAAAACAGTGACATAGTTCAGCACCACACAGTATTTATCTTATATTTTGACCTGGTGGTATAGAATATTAAGTAAGTACTAAAGGTATATTATCAAAATGTAGTCAAGATATTTAAAAACTTTGCAACTCATTTGAAGACCACATTATTCCTATTATTTTTGTTTCAGGGTTATTATAACACTGAGTTTCTCCTGATATGGTGACACATTATTACTCTGTTTCTATAGACCCACTAGTTAGATCACTAGAATCACTTTAAGACATGAACTGCCCCAGAGTAATGTAGTTTAATGTAGACAGTAATGTGAGTGTAATATAAATAAATTCTCTACATATAGCTCAATAATTGCAAAATAACAATGCACTTTGAATTATATTTACCATGACTAAGCCTATAAAAATGCATAACAATATGTTTATGTTCTTTTTCCCTTCTACAGTGAGAAAGTCAACAAAGGAATTGGCATTGAAAATATCCATTATTTAAATGATGGGCTGTGGCATATGAAGACATACAAATGAGCCTCAGAAGGAATGCACTCAGGTTAAATATGGATATTGTGCTGTATTTGTATTTGTGTTTGTGTCTATGTGTGACAGCATGAAGACAATACCTCTGTGGTTATGCTGAATAAATTCAACAGATGCTAAAATTCTGTTAGCTTCAAAAATTATTTTATTTTTTCTTAAACTCAAGTTAAAATTGGGTAGTAACAAACTTGGACATTAGAAAGTGTTTGGTAAGTAACCAAACTTGGACAACTTCATGTCCTTTCTTAGGCTAATGATGGAAGATGAAGGGTAGGACTTGATAAATGAACTTGCTAGTATATGGCTGAACCCTCCCGAGATTCTGACAATTTCATGGGGCTGGAAGCTAGATTGGGAATTTTATCCCATTATCCCAGGGTACCTAGAAGTGCCCTTTCTCTTTTTGTGAATTGTTTGTTCATTGTTGTTTTTAAACTTTTCATTATTGAAAATTCTAAACATATACAAAAGCATGGATAGAATAGTATAATGGACCTTTTCTGTATCTGTCACCTAGCTTCAATATTTTTATTTTTAAACATATATTTATTGTTGAATGTATTACAGGTGTCTCTCCTTCCCCCTCTTGACCCCCTCCTCCCCAATTCCACCCCCCTCCTGCCTTCTCCACACTATTGTCTGTGTCCATTGGCTATGCATATATGCATGCAAGTTCTTTGGTTTCTCTTTTCCTGCCTCCCCTCCCCCCTTTCCTCTGAGGTTCATCAGTCTAACAACCAATTTGTACTTTCCAATCTCTTCATCTTTTTCACCCAACTCCCCTCCCATCTGGCAACCAACAAAAAGTTCTCTGCATCCATGAGTCTGTTTCTGCTCTGCTTGCTCATTTTGTTTGTAGATTCAATTGTTGATAGATATGCATTCACTGCCATTTTATTGTTCATATTTTTTTTATCTTCTTCTTCAAGAAGACCTGTCAACATTTCATACAACACTGGTTTGGTGATGAACTCCTTCAGCTTCTTGTCTGGGAAACTTTTTATATGGCCATAAATTCTAAATGATAGCTTTGCATGATAGAGTAATCTTGGCTGTAGGTCCTTGCTTTTCATAATTTTAAATATTTCTTGCCACTCCCTCCGGGCCTGCAAAGTTTCTTTTGAGAAATCGGCTGACAGACAGACTTATGGGAGCTCCGTTGTAGGTAACTCACTGCATTTTTCTTGCTGCTTTTAAGATTCTCTCTTTGTCTTCAACCTTTTGCATTTTGATGATGATGTGTCTTGGTGTGGACCTCTTTGGGTTCATCTTGTTTGGGACCCTCTGTGCTGCCTAGACTTGTATGTCTGTTTCCTTCACCAAGTTAGGGAAGATTTTTGTCATTTTTTCAAATAGGTTTTCAAATTCTTGCCCTCTCTCTTCTCTGGTACTCCCATGGTGCAAATGTTAGTATGCTTAAAGTGGTCTCACAGGCTCCTTATACTATCCTCATTTTTTTGGATTCTTTTTTCTTTTTGCTATTCTCATTGGGTGTTTTTTGTTTCCTTCTATTCCAAATTGATAGTTTGCTTCTTGGCTTCACCTACTCTACTATTGATTCCTTGTAAATTATTCTTTATTTCAATTAGTGCATCCTTCATTTCTGACTGGTTCTTTATTATGCTCTTGAGGCCCTCACTAAGTTCATTGAGCGTCCTTATAAGCAGTGTTTTGAACTCTGCATCTGTTAGACTGCTTATCTCCATTTCATTTAGTTTTTTTTTTTTTCTTGGAGTTTTGTTCTGTTCTTTCATTTGGGACCTGTTTCTTTGTCTCCTCATTTTGGCTGCTTCCCTGTGTTTGTTTCTATGTATTAGGTAGAGTTGCTATATCTCCTAGGCTTCCTAGGGTGGCCTCTTATAGTAGGTGTCCTGTAGGGTCCAGTGGCACAGCCTCCCTGATCACCCAGCTGGGCCCTTGAGGTGCACCTCTCAGGTGGACTTTACACCCTTCTGTGGTAATCGAGTCTTGATTGATGTTGGCATGGCAATGGGAGGGTTTACTCAAGCTGATCAGCTGCAAGGCCTGGCTGTGCCCACTGACCACCAACCTTTGACTACCTTGGAGGATCAGCTGTGCAGGGGCCCACCACAAAGAGCAAGACTTACTTTAGCAGTGCTCTAGTACCCCATGAGTCCATTCCTTGAGTGTGTCACTTGTGGAGGTGGTTGGATGGTGGTGCTTTGACGTGGTCTGAACCTGTCCACTGGGTGTGCTGGCTCTGGGGCAAGGTCAGCCACTGCCTGTGTTCTATCTGGGGCCACCAGGCATAAGCTACAAAGTGATCTGCTGATGGCTGCTTCTTGTGCTGGGCTTGGAGGTGCCCAGGAGAAGCCAAGCTGTAAACCAAGGCTGGCTGCTTCCAGTGCAAGGGTTGGGGCCCCTTAACGAGAGGTATGGGGCTCACTGTGGCCAGATGCTCTTTGTTTGAGAGAAATTAGGAAACTCTGAAGCAGGATCCAAAACAGGCCAATCTTATGTTAAAGCCACTGGAAACAGCTTGGGTGGGCCTGAAAGTTGGATGGGGCGGGGCCTCAGGGAATCACCAGGACGGGGCAAACAGTGTGAGCCAGGTTGCTGGAGTCCCAGATATGGCAGCTGCCTGCCTTCCCTGTGGGGGAAGGGTTCACCAGAGGAATAATAGCCTCCACCAGCACATCTGTCCGGGAGAAAGCTGCCTCTCCAGCACTCATGCCAATGCCAAACAACACAGTTCTTCCCTGTATGACTCTGGTGCCTGTCAAGCTGCCTCCCCCATGCTGGAGCTCAGAGGGAGCAAGTCCGAGAAAGTCCATGCATGGGCCCTTTAAGAGGAGCTGCCTGGGGCTCCTGCATCTGCAGCCTCCCTCTGCCTCAATTCCCGCTGGTTTTTCCATCCAGAAGTGGTAGGGATTCCTCTTCCTGGCCCTTGAACTCTGAGCTGGGCAACTGGTGTGGGATGGGAACCCCTCACTCTTCAGGGAGGACCTTCCCAGTCATGGTATCCTCCTGATTTATATCCACTGCATGTGGGTGTGGAACCAGCCTGTCATGCCTCTGCCCCTCCTACTAGTCTCGATATGGCTGCTTCTTTAATTTCATAGTTGTAGGACTTCTATTCAGCTTGATTTCAGGCAGTTTTGAAGGATTTTTTTCTGTAGTTGTAATTTTGATGTGGTTGTGGGAAGAGGTGAGAACCGCGTTTACCTACGCCACCATCTTGACTGGACTAGCTTCAATTTATGGTTAATCTTATTTCATCTCTATCTTACTTATTCCTTCCCACCCCACTCCATGCTTATTTTGAAGCAAATCTAAGATGTATCATTTTATTCATAATTACTTTAATATGTATCTTTAAAAGATAAGTGGTTTTCTTGAAAAACGAAAAACCACATAACCACAATATCATCACACCTAAAAATTTTAACTGTTTTTTAATATGATCAAATATCTGGACAGTGTCCAAATATATGATAAATGGACTTGATTGTCTCTCTTTTTATTTTTTTAACTGTTAGTTTGCTTGAAATAGGTACCAGACAAGGTCCATTTATTGCATTTGGTGGTTGTTTATTGAAATCTCTTAATCTGTAAGCTCCCCCCTCTTCTTGTCCTCTTTATTTAAGAAATTTATTTGTTTTGTCATATAGTTTTCTCCCATATTCTGGATTTTGTTGATTATTTTGCTGTAAAGTAATTTAACTTGTTCCTATGCCCCCTGGTTAGCCTATAAACAGATAAGCCTAATTAGATTCAGGTTCCATTTACTTAATGTCCTCTCTTGAAACTATATAGATGCCCAGAACTTCCAGATTTGGGTCCCCACTGTATTCCTCAAAGAATGTGTGTCTTCCATCATAAGTGGCATATAAAGACCATGGACTTACTTCAGTAAGATCAGTAAGCAATTTGGGGAGTTATATGAGTTGTTATGAACTTATATAGTGACTATAAGTCTTTCTTCCTAATAACTTTGCTGTTATTCTAGTGTTTCAGACATCTTTATTTGGTTATTTACAAATATGTGACATACTTTTCAGATGGATACAGATATTTACAATATTGTGGTGATCTGTGTTACAGTTAGAAGTTGTTGAGAAAGGTGAAGTACTATAAAAAGAGAGAGACCATTTGGATGGCTGTTGCAGCTTGGCCTTCCAAAATATAACATACATGAAGGTAATAGATTCAGAGTCTAACCCTCAGAGATTGAGAAATGATTCTCCACTAATGAAACTTGTAAGACTTGAAGATTCTCATGTTAGAATGTAGATGTTTTACTTTACAGTGATAAATCTGCTTAGGGTAAACAATTAGTATACTGGAAGTTTCTTGGTGAATATGGCTAAGAGCAAAGGAAGGCTGATAATTTGGGGGAATATTTCATCTGGGCTGGGGCAAAGCTTGGTGAAGTTTTCCTGCTTTATCATTAATTAGAATGCTTATGTCTACCATAATCTTTGTTTCCTAGCCCATAGAAGCACCCTGATATTTTACTTCCTGTATACTTTTTAAGTTCTATGTAGAATATTTCCTACTGTTATGACAGTTATATTCTATAGCCTACCATATTGTTATATTTTATTATTTACTCCTGGTGGATAAAAGTACAAATAATCTCATTAGTAACACATTTATAAATCATCTTTCAGGGTAGATTTCTTCAAAAGATAATCTCATTTTATGCTGATTTACCAGTTTCAAATTCAGCTATCTCCCCATTTGAGGGGAAGAGGGACCTTATTTGAGGCCTTATAGCTCTTTATAGTATTCTTTAAAAGAGAATATATGAGTCATTAGTGTCAGAACTAAACCTTGAAATGGAAAAGTAAGCATACTTTTTCCTTCTTTGAAAAGCAGTAAGAAACAAACACTAAACTTTGAACTGAACCTTTATTCTTGGTGCTAAGATAATGTTTATTAGCCAAGATCGCCTATGGAGTATTAGTAATGAAAAACAGCACACATATATATTAGAAAAATAAAAACCTTTTATTGCCTTGGTTTCTGAAATAATTTATCCTTGTTTCTAACCACTGTTACGGTGGGTATGGGGAATACTTTTAAAATATTCAACATCAGCATCTGTGCTTATTTTTCTGTTATGCAGAGGTACATTGACTGCATTGCCTTGGTGATATGGACTAAATATGTATTGTTTCCTGCTTCCCCTGGGTCTGAGGCATCAGGTCATTGGTGTTAATCAGGGGAGTCTAAACATCAGGCTATGCAGGGAACCTAATTCAAAGAGGTTAAACTAACAGATATATCATCCTCTTTAGGTACTATGCTTAAAGGAAACGTAGTTTACCCACAATACTGAAAGTAGGAATACAGGGAGAACCTGTTTTCTCTCAGGTAATGTGTCTTCAGTTCATTTTTAGTTTCAAAATTAATTTTGTATCAAGTCAGCCGATAATCTAGCCATTTCTGTATATCTGACACACGTTTACTTAGGCAAGTTCAGTTCAGATCAATGGACATTTACCGAATATCTCCTAGGTTCTAGGAATTGTGGCACAAAGTTGAATAATACACAAATAGCCCTTGCCTTAAGGAGTTTCAGACTAGTAAGTAAATTTAGACTTAAAAAAATCTGGGTAATGGTGATAGCCCAATACTGATTTATAAAGCCAATAGGAAGCTACTAATACTTTTCCAATTTCAGCCATCAAAATTTGCCAATTACATATGAACCAAATAGAAAAATATTCCTTTGATTGCATCCAGTGTGAGAAGGTTAAAAAAATTCAGATATATTCGAGTTGTAACAATTTGCATTCCAACTCAGATGGTTGTCCCATTGTGCAGTACTGTAAAGGTCTGACCAACCCTTTCCTAACAGACCATTATAGTGGTTTGGTGGTATTCTGTTGGCAGCTACATCTTTCCTTTTCTTTTTAAAAATGTTCCGGATCAAAAACAAGCAGCTGGATTTATTCCAGGGGTAGTCATGAACATTTAAGTTCAAGGTATTTGATAGACCCCAAACAGAAGGTTATATGGCATTTGTCACATAATAATGATATCCATCCAACTTCCATCTCTGTATACAAATCAGCTACTGAGGATACAATATTTCTAAGCATAGTATTTCAGAAAACTATAGAGAAGGCAAATAACTAAATTTGCAGAGGTATTTAATTATAAGAAATATTTTACTTTTTGTTCATGAAAATATTAATGGGGATATGAAATGAATGTATGGCCAAATAAAATGTATTTCACTTTGTTTATCTAGGTTCCTTAATTTTGAGAATATCTCTCTCAAGGCTCTTTAGGAAACCCAAAATGTTCCAATTTCTAATTTTTTTCTTTTTTTTGTCCTCACACGAGGACATTTTTTTCATTTTTTGTTCAGACAGAGTAGGAAGGAGAGAGAGGTAGAGAGAGAGAGAGTGAAACATCGACGTGAAAGGGACACATCGAGTGGTTGCCTCCCACAGGACCCAACCGGGCCGGGGACTAACGCAACCAAGGTACATGCCCTTAGCAGGAACCCAACCCAAGTCTCTCTGGACCACAGGTCGACACTCCAACCGCTGAGCCAAACTGGCCAGAGCTCTAATTTTTTCCTTTTTATTCAATTTATTGGAATGATGCTGGTTAACAAAATTATACACATTTCAGGTGCACCATTCCACACACATTATTTGTATACCGTATTGTGTGTTCAACACCCCAAATCAAGTCTCCTTCCATCACCAGGTATCACCTCATACCCTCCTCCAACTTCCCCATGCCCTTCCCTGCCAGAAATCACCACACTATTGTCCTTGTCCATTAATTTTTTCTCTCCTTTTTATCTTTTTTGCTTAATCTCTTCACACCCCCTCATCTTCCAACCTGCCCCCCAAAACATCTGTCAGTCTGCTCTCTATGAGTCTGTTTCTCTTTTGTTTGTTAGTTCATTTTGTTCATTAGATTCCAAATATGAGTGAAACCATATGATAGATAAATATATATATATATATATATATATATATATATATATATATATATATATATTTGTCTTTCTTTGACTTATTTCACTTAGTATAATGCTCTCCAGGTCCATCCATGTTGTCACAAAGGGTAAGATTTTCTTCTTTTTATGGCAGAGTAGTATTCCATTCTATAAATGTACCACAGGTTTAAAATTTTTGTTGTTGTTGTTGATCCTCATTTGAGGAAATTTTTCTATTGGTTTTTAGCGGGAACTGAACCCGGGTCTCTCTGGACCGCAGGCCGACGCTCTAACCGCTGAGCCAAACTGGCCAGGGCTCTATTGGTTTTTAGAGAGAGTGCGGGGGGTGGGGGGGGGGGAGAGAGAGAGAGAGAGAGAGAGAGAGAGAGAGAGGGAGAGAGAGAAACATTGATGTGAGAGAGACACATCAATTGGTTGTCTCCCTCATATACCCCGACTGGGGCCAGGGATCAAATCTACAACCCAGGTATGTGCCCTTAATCGGGAATCAAACCTACGACCCTTTGGGGCACAGGCCAATGCTTTATCCACTGAGCCACACTGGCCAGGGCATACCACAGCTTTTTTATCCACTCATCGACTGATGGTCACATGGGCTGCTTCCAAATCTTGACTATTGAAAATAGCACTGCAGCCCAGCCAGTGTGGCTTAATGGATTGAACGTCGTCCCATGGATTGAGAGATCCCGATTTGATTCCCAGTCAGGGCACATGCCCAGGTTGCAGGCTCGATCCCCAGTAGGGGGCGTGCGGGAGACAGCTGATCAATGTTTCTCTCACATTCATGTTTCTATCTCTTTCTCCCTTTTTCTCTCTCTAAAAAAATCAATAAAAACATATTTAAAAAGAAAACAGCACTGCAATGAATATAGGGGTACATATGTTTTTTAAATTAGTGTTTCAGCTTTCTTTGGATAAATTCCCAGAAATGAAATCACTTGTTCATAAGGCAGCATCATTTTAAATTCTTTGAGGTAACTCCATACTGCTTTCCACCGTGGCTGCACCAATTTGAATTCCCATCAGCAGGGAACCACAGTTTGCTTTTCTTCACATCCTCGGCAGCACTTGTTATTTGTTGCTTTATTGATGATAGCCATTCTGACAGGTGTGAGGTGATATCTCATTGTGGTTTTAATGTGCATTTCTCTGATGATTAGTGACATTGAGCATCTTTTCATATGTCTATTGGCCATCTGTATGTCCTCTTTGGAGAAGTATCTACAGTATTTAGGTTTTCTGCCTATTTTTAATTGGATTTTTGTGTTGATTTTTTTTCTTTATAAATTTTAGATATTAATCCCTTATCAGATGTATCATTGATGAATATGCTCTCCCATTCAGTGGGTTGTCTTTTCATTTTGTTGATGGTTTTCTTTACTGTGTAAAAACTTTTTAGTTTGATGTAGTCCCATTTGTTTATTTTTTCTTTTGTTTCTCTTGCCCGAGGTGATATGTCATAAAAAAAATTGTTATGAGAAATGTCTAAGATTTTATTGTCTATGTTTTCTTCTAGGATTTTTATGGTTTTGAATCTAACATTTAAATCTTTAATTCATTTTGAGTTTATTCTTATGTATGGTGTAAGAAAATAGTCTAGTTTCTTTTTTTTTTTGGCACATATCTCTCCAATTTTTCCAACACCATTTATTGAATAGACTATCTTTACCCCATTTTATGTTTTTGCCTCCTTTGTCAAATATTAATTGACTATAAAGGCATGGGTTTATTACTGGGATCTCTGTACTGTTCCATTGATCTATATACCTGTTTTTATGCCAGTACCATGCTGTTTTGATTACTATGACCTTATTGTATAGTTTCATATTAGCTAGTATGATTTCTTCAATTTTATTATTTTTTCTTTTTTATCCTCACCCAAGGATATTTTTCCATTTTTTTGTTCAGGTAGAGGGGAGGGAGAGAGAGGAAGAGAGAGAGAGAGAGAGAGAGAAACATCAACGTGAAAGGGACATATTGAGTGGCTGCCTCCCACATGACCCAATCAGGGCCGGGGACAAACTGTAACTGAGGTATGTGCCCTTAGCGGGAACCAAACCTGTGTCTCTCTGGACTGCAGGCCGACGCTCTAACCACTGAGCAAAACTGGCCAGGGCTGTTATTTTTTCTTAAGATTGCTGTGGTTAGTCAGGTGTTTTTGTAGTTCCATATGAATTTTTGGGTTATTTTTTCTAGCTCTATGAAATAAGCCATTGGTATCTTGATAGGAATTGCATTGAATCTATAGATTGCTTTGGGTAGTATGGGCATTTTAGTGCTGTTAATTCTTTCTATCCATGAACCCAGTATATGCTTCCACGGATTGGTATCTTTTTCAGTTTCTTTCTTTAGTGTCTTAAAATTTTTCGACTACAGGTCTTCTACATCCTTGGTTAAATTTATTCCTAGGTACTATATTCTTTTTGAAGAAACTGTTTTCTTTGTTTCCCTTTCTGATAGTTCATTATTGGTGTATAAAAATGCAACTTATTTATTTTGTATCCTACTACTTTATTGAATTCACTTATCAGTTCTAGAAATTTTTTGGTGGAATCTTTAGGGTTTTCTATACACAGTATCATGTCATATGCAAATGATGACAGTTTTACTTCCTTCTTTCCAATTTGGATGCCTTTTATTTCTTCATATTGTCTGATTGCTGTGGCTACGACTTCCAGTACTATGTTGAATAATAGTAGTGAAAGCAGACATCCCTGTCTTGTTCCCAGTCTTAAGGGGAAACACGTGTAGTTTTTGCCCATGAGTGTGATGTTGGTGTGGGACTGTCATATATGGCCTTTATTATGTTGAGGTGTGTTCCCTTTATTCTCACTTTTCTGAGAGTTTTTATCTTAAATGGGTGCTGGATTTTATCAAATGCCGTTTCTGCATTTATTGATATGATCATGTATTTTTTATCCTGCATTTTGTTTATATGATTATCACATTCATTGATATGCAGATATTGTACCAACCTTGCATCCCCGGAATAAATCCCACTTGATCGTGCTGTATGATCTTTTTAATATATTGTTGGATCTGGTCTGCTAATATTTTGTTGAGGATTTAAATGTCTAATTTCTAAAGGAGTATCTACTAAAACTGATTTATAATAAAAGAAAAAAATGAAAATGTGTGCATCCTATGTCAATATAACCACCACTTCTGAGGTCTCAAGCAATCAGAAACTTACTCAAGTTATTTAGTAACTTTTAAGAATTAGGCCATTAAAAATATATTTTGAAAGCCCTTCAGAACCCTTATGTTTAGTGTGTTCTTAATTGTATTAAGGCAGTAAAAATTAGAGTAAATAAATTGTATTCTTAATATCGGAGTCTCTCAGCAATAGTTCCTAATGAAATCATGCCTGTCAACATGGAGACTGACACATGTAAATGTATAGTTTGCATTATATGGTTTTATACTTTGTGCATATACTTTATTATACTTTTTATAGCAGGTAAAAGAGTGAGTAGATATAATGAACTATAACACTGATTTGTTTGCTATTTTATTTAAACTAATTAAGTACTTGTAAAGGACTATAACTCCATCAGAACAAGAGTGAATGAACAAAATTGAGAACCAGTTTTTAAATCTGTTGAGACTACTAGGCAGGTTAGTTGGTTGGTTGAAGAGGCTGGCCCTTGTGGAGAATATAATTTGTGTATGGAAAGAGATATGAGAGATGAGTCACTGGACTTTCTCCTAATATCATGTTCATTAGAACAGGTCATAGGGAAGAAAAATTGACAAAAAACATTAATTAGTACTATTAAATTAGTTCAATTTAAATTAGCGACAAATTAAAGGCTACATTTTATCCTTAAATGCTTTGAGAAATAAAAGATCAATTAGTGAAATAATTTCTACTTAAAACTCTAGTTGTTACATGCCTCACTATTGTGCAATGATAATTAAATGGATTATTTTATGCACTTAAATATCGCATTTTAAAGGAAAACAGTCCTGGCTGGCATCGGCCCTTGGACTGAAGGGTCTCCGGTTTGGTCCTCGGCCCTGGTTGGGATCATGCAGGAGGCAACCAGTCAATGTGTCTCTCTCACATCAATGTTTCTCTTTCTCTCTCCCCCTCCTTCCCTTCCATTCTATCTAAAAATCAATGGAAAAAATATCCTTGTGTGAGGATTAACAACAACAAAAACAAAACAAATCATGATTTCCACATCATAATTTTATTACTTTTCTTCTTCTATTCCCCAATTTTAAAATACTTTAATTTCAGAAAAAATAAGGCATAATCATTTACCCCACTCCTTTCAAGTTCACTGTAAGTGTTCTCAGAACTCTACCATACCCATAAATTTAAAAGATACAAAGATTTACTTTTTTTCCTTCTAATTTAATTTTGATTTTTAATCACAAGATTGATTATCAGTTATAGCTATTAATGTTATGATTTTCACAAGCATAAGAGCAAAAGGCTAGAGTTTAAGCAATAAATCATTTGTTTTAACTAAGCACTTGGTTAGAGAAAGTACCATTTTTCCAAACATATGCCTTGAAACCAAATAAAATTCAGTTCCCTTGGGAAAACCATATTGGGGAGACTTTCGAGGTCGGGCAATCTATCTTTATTCTTGCCAACTTCTGTTTCAAAAGGGAACACTTTCTGTCTTTGTCCCTAAATGCTATGGTTGTCTTCTGTGCTGATGCATGAGGAAACCCTGAGGCTTAGAAATCTGCAAACCAATAACATGGTTTTGTAATGAAACTGTATGTTAGATTGATACTATTAATAGTCCTTGAATGAGCTTAAATTTTAGACAACTTTTAAAAGCAGCAGCATACATTTTCTTCTAATTTTGCTTCCCTATCAAAGGGGCTTGAAATTTTTATTTCTGAATATTGACATTTTAACAAAATTTTCTGAAAGAGTTCAAATGTACTTCTTAGTCTGGATACTGTTTTTTATCAGTTCTAATGCTGCCCCATTCAAAATTCAGTTTTAAAGACAAAATTCACTGTTCATTTAAACATATGGACTAGACTGGGCAAGGTGAAGAGGATGGTGGGGTGGGGAGAGTCCATTTTCCTTGTAGGCTCTGGACAGCTTTCTGAGTTGACTTATCCAAGATTAGTAAAAAGGATGCTTTTGCATGACTAAGATTGTTTTAAAGATCAACCTGAAATGTATTTGAATATAGAGGTAGAAGCCGCTTCATTTAGTGGGATAATAGCAATCTCTAACTCATCAAATTATATCATCTACCTCTGCCCAGGCAGTGTGACTCAGTGGATCGAGTGTCATTCCATGGACTGAGAGGTCCCAATTCAATTCCTGGGCAGGGCACATGCCTGCAGCCGATAGAGGTTATCTCTCTCTCATCAATGTTTCTATCTTTCTGTCCCTTCCTCTCTCTCTAAAAAAAATCAATAAAAACATACTTGAAAAAAATATCTATCTCTTTTTTTTTTGGTTAATCCTCACTCGAGGATATTTTTCCATTAATTTTTAGATAGAGTGGAAGGGAGAGAGGGAGGGAGGGAGAGAAAGAAACATCAGTGTGAGAGAGACACATTGGTTGGTTGCTTTCTGCATGACCCCAACCAGGGCCCGGATTAAACTTGCGACATAGATACTTGCCGTTGACCGGAAATCAAACCTGAGACCCTTCAGTCCAGGGTCAACACTCTAACCGCTGAGCCAAAC
This sequence comes from Molossus molossus, assembly GCF_014108415.1. Classification (NCBI taxonomy): domain Eukaryota; kingdom Metazoa; phylum Chordata; class Mammalia; order Chiroptera; family Molossidae; genus Molossus; species Molossus molossus. The sequence goes on from NW_023425355.1 coordinate 50,625,418, forward strand.
CAGCCAGGGCTAATATCATTTATCTCTTAAATAACTTAAAAAAAACATATGACTGGAAAAATTTTTCATTGCAATGCTTTGTTCTGTTTTGAAAATAGCAGGGGCTAAAATGTAGTAAAAATTTGGACACTCGTACTGTATTTATGTTGTTTTACAAGGTAAAAATTTTATGTTTTGTAAAATGTTTTAAAAGGAGTCCAAAAAGTAATTCCACTTTCTTGTTTCCAAATGCAGAGGTCTGAGAGAAGGCACATGGCCTCATTAGCTTCTGGGTATTGTCAAACCCAATGCTTTCTCAAGTACTAAATGCTCAGATATATTTACTAGGGATGTAGGAGTCTCACTTAACTAGTGGTTTTTGCCAATATAAAAATAAACATCTTGATTAAAGTGGGAGCAGATAGAAACCATACTGATTTGGGCAATTTTTGCTCCAAAGATGTTTACTTTGTTGTGAAAGGGAAACATGTTCTAAGTTAATGTTCTTAGAAGCAATTACTGAATTTCTCCTTAAAAATATTTACTTTATAAAAAAGAAGAAGAGCTATTTTATTACATGGCACAGATTAAATGTACAGATGTTATCTTAAACTATTAATTAAGGAGTACCCTTGTGAATTTGAATATTCAATACCAGCTGTTATTCACATCAATATTTCAATATTTTACCATCAATATATTTAATAAAAAGGATTGGTACATATTTAACTGTGTAAAGTGCTAGTTACTTGTAAGAGGGAAAGGGAAATAACATTTCCTGTGTGTCTACTATATGTACAAATTCTACTTCCATAATTTTAATTTTTATGATGGTTCCATGGTTCCAGTAAAATTTGTTTTTACTGATTTTTTTAGAGAGAGAGGAAGGGAGAGGTAGAAACATCAATGTGAGAGAGAAATATTGATCAGCTGCCTCCTGCACGCCCCCTACTGGGGATTGAGCCCACAACCTCAGCATGTGCCCTGGCTGGGAATGGAACCAGGACCTCTCAGTCCATGGGATGATGCTCAATCCGCTGAGCCACACTGGCCGGGCTAGATTTTAATTTTACAAATGAAGAAACTAAGGCGCCAGAAGGGTTATATAACTTCTGAAGATACACAGCTAATAAATTGCAGAATTAGGATTTTAACCTAGGTCTGCATGACTGCAAAGCCTGGTTTGAAGACCATCTTCCCTCATTTTTTATAAAATGTTAACCTCGGCCCACAGTCACATCACCATCTTTGCTTATGGGTTACTGGAGAGAAATATAAGTTACCAAACTGATGTTCAACAGTGGGAAATATGGGTGGGATGTGATTGCTTAAGAGTGGGTTGTTGCTTGCACAGTGTCTTTGTGCTTTTGAGGGACTGTTTTTCTGTTTCCCTCTTCATCAGCAGGGTATAATTTTTGAAATTGGACTTAGTCCCTGAGGTTTGAAACTTTTCTGCTATTAGTCACTTTCAAAGCCTGGTCATTTTTGACTTATTAAAGGTTATGTCATTCAGAAGCCATGGCTGGATCTTTTTAGAAAAGGATACAAGGGGAAAGGTTAGTTAAGAAGTGGGGAGATGACGGTGTAGAGTGCAATAAAGGCAGGACTAGCAGCTGCTTTGAGACTATCAATATATTCAAAAGACAGATGGGGAGAAAGATTAGTATTAAAATTAATGATAGAAACAGTTTGGTTCAGTTATAATCTAAGACAAAAATGCTGAGGAGCCTAATCTATATTTTGCCCCAGATCCAATGATTTAATTTTGAGAAAAAGGATCCAATGATTTAATGTAGATAAGATCCAGTGATTGAACTCATGCAAGGAGATGGCCAGGGGCCTACTAAAAGTCAGGTTGCAATTTTTGTAGCATTCAAGACAACCAAAAAAAAAAATAAACAAATTTTAGAAGGAACCAAGTTTTCTCCCATTCACATATCATCCCCTGGAGGTGGGGGTAGGGTCCTTGCACTTATGGATTTTGTTTTGTTTTGTTTTGTTTTGTTACTCCTAACCTGAGGACATTTTTTCTCATTGAGTTTTAGAGAAAGTGGAAGGGAGGGTGGGGAAAAGAGAGACAAAGTCAGAGACACATCAATGTGAGGGAGACATATCAATTTGGTTGCCTCTCGCACGTGCCCCATCTGGGCCTAGGGATCAAACCTGAACCCAGGTACATGCCTTTGATTGAGAATTGAACCTGCAGCCCTAAAGTGTGTGGACCAACGCTCTAACCACTGAGAAACACCGGCCATGGCTGGAAGTTTTTATTGATTTCTTTACAGAGAGAGAGAGGACAGAAGAGAGAGAAAAACATTGATTTGTTGTTCCACTTATGCATTCATTGGTAGCTTCTTGTATGGATCCTTGACTGGAGATTGAACCCACAACCTTGGCATATTAGGACAATGCTCTAACCAACTGAGCTGTCCAGCCAGGGCTTATGGAATTGTTTAGACCTGTGCTGTACTTATAAAATACATACTGGATTTCAAAGACTTAATAAAAAGAAAATGTAAATTATATTTTCTTCTGTTGATTACCTGTTGAAAAGGCAATATTTTGGATATATTTGGTTAAATAAAATATAATGCTAAAAGTAATTTCACCTCTGCCTTTTTACTTTTTTAATGTGGCTGCTAGAAAATTTAAAACTACATACATGGCTCACATTATATTTCTTTTGGACCACATTGGAATGGAGAATGGGCGTATTCCCTGAAGCTGCTTTTTATTTATTTATTTATTTATTTTAAATGGTTTATATTTTTTAAAAAATCCTCATCTGAGGATATGTTTTTAAAAAAATTGATTTTAGAGAAGAAGAGAGAGAGAGCAACATCAACCGATGGCCTTACATTAGTTCCCCTAATGGGGATCAAACCTACAACCCAGGTATGTGCCCTGACTGGAAATCGAATCCATAACCTTTCTGGTGTATGGGCCACTGCTCCAGCCAACTGACCCACCCAGTCAGGGCCAGAAGCTTCCTTTTAGAGGCAAGTGCCTTAGAGTGGTAAATATGGAAAAGATTCTCAGTAACAGTATTGTCTTCTGTCAAGCTAGGACAAATTTTTCCCTTTTCCCCTCACGGTATGAGGATGAGGTTTTGACAATTAAAATGTCCCCATTCAACACGTTGAGTCTCATCACTAAATCAAAGCATTTAATTTTTTTCAAATGCAAGGCTACCACATATTAAGGGAATCCTTCCTCCTTTGCTCCCATTCATCCATCCATTCATCCAAAACCAGTCTTATTTTTAGGTCCTGCTCCTCCTGCCAGAGCTTTTGCCAAACTGCCAAAGCAATGGCAGAACCAATGTGGGCATTCTTGCATGGCATCAGTGAAAACTACCAAAGAAATGGGAATTATGTAGGATAAAACATAACTTTTATCAAATTGAGGACTTACAAAAAAGGATTTAACTTTTATTGATTTTAGAGAGAGGAAGGGAGAGAAAGAGAAACATTGATGTGAGAGAGAAACATTGATCAGCACATGCCCTGACTGGGGACTGAATCCAAGAGCTGGGTATGTGCCCTGACAAGAAATTGAATTGGCCACCATTTGGTGTATGGGACGATGCTCCAACCAACTAAGCCACACAGGCCAGGGCCAAATTCAGGACTTTTGTGGCAAAAGGATCACTGTAATTTAGTAACAAACTATGGCTTGTTTTGCTGCTCAGGCAAAGCTTACACAAAGTGATTATTTATTTGCCTCCCTGTATGAATCATGAGTTTGGGCTCATTTTGCTTTCTACAAAATACCAGGCCTAGTGGAGTATTATAGGGTATAGACTTCATACTAATAAAGGTGGATTTCTCTTTCTTTTATTATGATAGAGATTCAAGACATATACTATCATTTCTTACTTTCCAAACAAGTCATTGTTCTCATTACCCTTTAAATACTGTATAGTATTTTATCTTTGATGATATGGAAATTATTGAGTGATTATTTTAAAATTAAACTTTGTGGGACTCCATTGCAGGGAGGTTGGCAAACATTTCTGAATTTCTTTGTATGCTAAAAAAAAGCTAAACTTTTACAAACATGCTCTTCATGTTACCACTCAGACAAGCACTGAACCACTAATCCAATACAGCTGGCCCTAAAAGGAACACCATATTCTAACAAATGAAGGGCAAATTAGTTGTACATTATTACTAGACTCCACTTTCAGTAACTTTTCTAATACAGGTGTGTCCTGTTTTAAGGAAGCCCAACAGATGGGTTTGTTTAAATGCATTACAGGAGCATTTGAGATCTTGCTCTGGAAAATGTCATCAGTTTGACTCTAATATAGACACAGGGGATACAGTGAAAGTGAGGTTGACAAGGTTCCTGCTTTCATGGGACTACTCGGAGAGGCTCACAGGACACTAGCATAGCCACGGCTCTCCACCTTATGTGATCAATCTGGACCTAGTTGTGCATGAAGTTCCCTTCCCTCCCAATATTGATATTTGTGACACTATGAAGTATAAAGAAGTTATCAAACAATATGGACTCGGGCCCAACAGTGACATGGTGATCTCACTCAATCTCTTTGCTACCAGATTTGATCAGGTGATGAAATTTATTGAGAAGGCCCAGAACATGTCTAAATATGTCTTGATTGACACACCTGGGCAGATTGAAGTATTCAGCTGGTGAGCTTCTGGGACACTCATCACTGAGGCCCTGACATCCTAATTTCCAACAATTGTCATTTATATAAGGGACACATCAAGAAGTACCAACCCAGTGACTTTCATGTCCAATATGTTCTATCCCTGCAGCATCTTGTACAAAATCAAGCTTACTTTAATTGTGGTCATGGCTAAAACTGGCATCATTGATCAGAGCTTTGCAGTGGAATGGATGTAAGATTTTGAGGCTTTCCATATACCTTGAATGAAGAGACTACACATGTCAGTAACCTGACTCATTCAATGAGCTTGGTATTAGATGAGTTTGACAGTTCACTCAGGGCAGTAGGTGTGCCTGCTGTTCTGGGTACAGGCTTAGATGGACTCTTTGTGCAAGTCATCAGTGCTGTGGAAGAATATGAAAGGGAGCATTGTCTTGAATATGAACGTCTGAAGAAATCACTGGCCAGTGCACAGAGCCAGCAGCAAAAAGAACAACTGGAACATCTTCGGAAAGATATGGATTCTGTAGCCTTGGACATAGGAACTGCTACAGACAACTTACCTTCTATGTGGGACCCTTCTGACTTGATCCTGATTCGGGGAACCTTGGATGAAAAGGATAAGAACACAGACAGTGACACTGATGATATTGACCACAGAGTTACAGAGCAAAGTCATGAAGAGCCAGCATTCCAGAATTTCATGCAAGAATCAATGGCACAAGCACTGGAAGATAAATAACAAAGTTTCTAGAAGTCCAAAAGTTTGGAACTCTGTGAAGGAACTATACTTACCTCTGATTAGGGTTACTATAAAGAACAATTTTGTTCAGAATAGCAAAGTTTCTCATATTGGGGAAATCATGTGACTCTGATGAAGCCAGGGATAGAAGACATTTGGACCTGGCTGGTAGATGCCAATGCCCCTTGGCCTTTCCCTTGGATTTTTGCAAGGAGGGATATTCTGACTGTTCTTGGATGCTGGTATTCCTTCAAGTGTAAAATTTCACAGTTTTCATTTGAACTCAAGTACTTTTACTGATGTTGGATGGAATAGAAAGATAACATATTGTTCATTTCAGATCTCTGTTATCAGACTGGATTTATCGCCTCTATTTCCCTAGCATTTTGCCCTTGATCCACGAGTTCCCCTCCTTTTAGCAGAAAGGGAGAGGGGAAACATGAGCTTGTACAGAGTGGCAGTGGAATATCCTTGACAACCAATCAATGTTGGTATGAAATGTGCCTCACACTTGGTAGCTCATTATAGGACACCAGGTTTGTTGAAGAAAGTGGGCAGAAGATATAACTAATCAATAAGAATCCTGCTTTTGAGGGCAACTTGGATAGTTTTTTATTTTAACTTTGTTGTCAGTCTGCCTGTCATAATTTCAAATAAGAAAATTACATAATCACAAATAGATTCACTTCTGTTCATCAGAAAGGTTTTAAAGACACATGTCCAAACCTGTTTCAGTAAGGATGTGATGTTTACCGACGTTTCCCCTGTACACACACCTAGTAACCAGGTCTAGAGCCAGGCCCTGTTTGAATTGTACTTTGAACTTTATGTAAAGCATCCTTGGTGGTTTACTCAAAGGCTATGGATTTGGGTCAGGTGTACATTCCATTTATAACAGTCAAGGTAAGGGTCTACTCTACCTCAATTCTTCACAGTATTTTAAAATGTAGTACAATTCTCTAAAGAATTTTATTTTATCTCAGCCTAATCTGTACCACAATGGTTCTGAAAGTGTGGTCTCTGGAACAGAAGCATAAGTATCACCTGGGAAATTGCTAGAAACAGGATACTGGAGACCTGAATAAGAAATTGGGGGTGGGGCCCAGCAGTCTGTTTGAACTACTGCTCTAACTGAAACAGCCAGTGACAATTCCAGGCCAGGTGAATCTCAGGTATCAATCCTCATATAACCTGTTTTATCAGAGTAATCTGCCTTTAACCATCTGGTGCCTATTCTCCAAATTAAACATTCTAAAAATAAAAGTATTTTATTTTACCAAAAAATAAAGGCATTACAGAAAAATATGGGCATTATAAATCAGATTTGACACAAGCAATCTTTTAGCTACATGAAAAAAAGTCAAAAGGTCTAATATGTAAATTGCTCTAAATCCAATGTTTTAATTTTGAGAAGGAAGATCTAGCCATTAAACTTGTGTAAGGAAATGGTCTGAGGCCTGCTAAAAGTCAGGTCGCAGTTTCCACTGTATTTAAGACAACCAGAAAGATAAATACAACTTTTACAAGAAACTTCAAGTTTTTTCTCATTTATATCTCAGTTGGTGGGTCTCACACTTCTGGGGTTTGTTACACCTGTGTTGTCCAATATGGTAGCCACCAGCCATATGTAAAATATATTCACCATCATGATCAATTTCCATTAGACATTCATTCTTCCCAACTCTCCCCGCAAGTAACAGAGTGGGGTTAGAGTTACAAATATTGGCTACTGAATGCATGGTGATCAAATGTGTAACCATGACCTCAGTACTACTATTTTCTATGTTACAGATTCAGATTTTATCTAAAAAATTGGGTACAGATAAATTCAAAGTGACAGCATGTTACTTAAGACAACCAACATTATATAAAGAAATAGGTAAAAAAATATAATCAACAGCATCAATTTGGTTTAAAAGCAATTGTTACCTTAGCACCCATTGGGAAATAAGACAATGGAATGCATTCACTAATATATTTATTAAAACTATACCTTGAAACAACTATGAGGTATCACCTCACACCTGCCAGAATGGCTACCATCAACAAACCATTAAACAAGTGCTGGCTAGGGTGTGGAGAAAGTACACTGCTGGTGGGAATGCAGACTGGTGCAGCCACTGTGAAAAACAATATGGTGGTTCCTCAAAAAATTAAAAATTGAACTGCCATTTGATCCAGTGATCCCACTTCTAGGAATATACCCTAAGAAGCCTGAAACACTAATCAGAAAGAATATATGTACCCCTATGTTCATAGCAGCACTATTTACAATTCCTAAGATCTGGAAACAGCCCATGTGTTCATCAATAGATGAGTGGATAAAAAAGCTGTGGTACATATACAGTCGTCCCTTGCCACTTTGTGCTTCAACTTTTGTGGCTTCACTGTATCACGGTTTTTTCAAATATATTCATTAAAAAGTTGATCGAGACAGTGAAAATGATAGTGTGCACTTGGTTGTCTGAGTTAATTATATACCTCTGTATTACAATTAAAATTACTGTACGTATGGACTGTAGGCCTATGTATTTGAGCACCCCAGGACTCCTTCAAGGCCAGGTGAAACTGCTAGAGTCTGGAATGGATTAGCCGTGATAAACGAGGGATGACTGTACACAATGGAATACTATGCAGCTGTAAGAAAGATCTCTTATCCTTTGAGACAACAGGGAGGGACCTAGAGAGTATTATCCTAAGTGAAACAAGGCAATCAGAAAAAGACAGATATCACACAATCTCACTTATTTGTGGTATATAGTGAACAAAACAAGCTGATGAAGAAAATAGATCCAGAGACATGGGTGCAGACTGACAAACCTCAGAAGAGGTGGATGTGGGGGGAGGGAAGAGATAAACCACAGGACTTTCAGGCATGTGTGTGTAAACAAGGACATAGACAATAATGCTGGGGATGATGTGGGGTTGGGAGGAGGGTGTCAATGGGGGAAAAAAGGAGAAACATCTGTAACAACAACAACAACAACAACAACAACAACAACAAAACTATACCTTGAAATACTAAAGTAACCGAAGGTGATATATAGTAGAAATGTAATATATTGGTGCTGGGGGCAAGGTTACACTTATAAACAGGGTGTTACAATCAGTGAGATACTGTTTATCATTGGACTCACAGTGAACATGATTTGATCCGTGGTAATTGCATCTGAGACCACATATTAGGGTGGTTGATAAAGGTGTTTTATTATTTTTCAAAATAGCCCTTCATTTTAACCAAAAGTCCCAATTAGGGGCTTTTGATAATCAATAACTTAAAGTACGAGGTCCTCTTGAGGAAATTCGGGTTTGCAAAAGCTGTGGGAGACCATTAACATCATGAGCCCAGTTACAGAAAATACTGATCTCTAAAATGTCATGTTCTCACAACCTATGAGGCCTTATGGATCTGACTTAATACAGCAATATGCTTGGCCAATTATAGGACAAGTCAGCTCCAAGTATTTTACACATTTATAAGCACAGGATCCATTGTATTTACCACTGGATAAAGCTTCTGGGTAGCCACTAAAATTAGGCAAATAGTATGGTAATCCAAGGTGAGTGGTGAGGTTAAGGCTTCCACACTAAAAACAGTTGGAATATGGTGCAACCATGAACATGGGGGAATTTCTGAATTTGAATAGGTAAACAAAAAATAGGAAAGATTCAACTCAGGTAAGTTAAACTGCCAGATTGCCAAAATAAGTTTTTCAAAGGACACTTCCACAGAACTCATTTGCCCAGAAAGAGTAAATAAATCTCAAGTGACATAGTTTTATCTGAGCCACAGTTAAGAGCTAGATTAACTGGGAAACAACACAGTTAAATTACATTACATTCTTCATAGTCACCACTCCAATTTCAGTATCTGCATAGAGAAGTACAGAGTTACATTGAAATTGTGTATGCTGAGAAATGCCACTAGATTAGCTCCCAGGAAAATTATTAAACTGTGTAATTGTTACAAGGAGGGAGAAAGACAGAAACATTGATGTGAGAGATACATTGATTGGTTGCCCAACCGGGGCCGGGATAGAACCTGCAACCCGGGCACGTGCCTCTGACCAGGAATTGAACCGGAGAACCTTCGGACCTCTGGCCAACACTCTAACTGCTGAGCCAAACTGGCCAGGGTTTAGTTGTGTATTTTGAGAAAGCAAATTCATTGGCATTTGCAGAGGCTTAGAACATGAACCAACATTAGAAGTAACAGAAACACAGCTAAAAGTTTTACTTTAATTACAAATTCACTACTAGAGATTCATTTGCTTATCTTAGAAAGCTAAAAATACATTTAATTTTTTAACCAATCAGCAAAAATATGTGCCACAGATTTTAATGTTAATACTTTGGAATTTATCACATGAATATATTTATAAATATATGCTTTATTTCAAAATTATGCTTAAAACATTTATTTCTAACATGTTTGAAATTTTCATGTATGTTTTAAGAAAAAAACTCCACCTTATTTTACAATGTATTACTAAATTTTAATGTATGATTAAACCAGTGCCACCCCACTGAAAATGATAAAAAAAAAAAAGAAACATACTGCTGTGTTGGATATGTAGTTGTTACTACAAATAATAACACATGTCCTATATGGTGATTACATACATGCTCTTGTTTCACTTCTCAGTCATTATCAGAACCATTTGGAGGTAAGAAAACCAATGCATCATTGAAAATATGCCCAAATGCCCTAAGACGGTATACCCCATACATCATCACATGCATCTGATTAGGAGTCAGTCCATTAAAAGTAACAGCCATATCTGAACAACATCCTTCTACTACCAGGTTGGGTTGATTAGTCATTGCCTCTTTAATAAAAAGTCCAACAGATTTGGTATTAAATACATTTTTTCCTTCAGAATCTTCTGCATTTTCTGCAAACACTCCAGCATATTTCAGGCAGACTGCTAGCTGCTTATCTTCAGATATCTTCCAAATCATCCCTCCCTGTTCAGGACACTTTTCAGGGACATTGAGAAGGCTGTTAAGTCTTTTCATTGATTCGATACTTAAGACAATTCCTCCTTCCATATTCACATAATCAAGGTCTCCAGATTTTATAGTGTGGCCTAGATAAAAAGGTTGTGATGGGTCCTTTTTTAACAAAAAATACTTTAAGTTTTCAATAATAGCAAATGTTGAGGGGCGTGCAAGGAAGAACCAGTTGTAATGGTCTCTATATTTATCAAAGGCATATTTGTAAGCTTTTCTCATCATTAGCCACGGGTCATTTGTGTCCATGTTAATTGACTCAAACACTTTAACATTTTCAGAACTGAAGAACTCTGCTTTGTCACAGTGTTTGGTCCAAGTCTCCTTTACTGCAGCCCAAAGACTCACATCTTTGGGTTTCACAAGGATGATACAGTATACCCGAAAGCTCTTACTGAGCTCCATGCGTTCATTCTCTGAAATTTTCAAGATATCTTCTTTATTAGGAGCTTGTAGGTGATGATGCTCATGGTGGTACATTCTATTTCCATAACCAATCCTAATGTGTCCTAACATAGTGATCAAGGCACAGAAAATGCTTCCCAGCATTACACCCTTCAAAAATGAACTGCTTTCAGAAAGCATCTTTCCTATAAAGAAGAAAAAAAAAAATCTTAGGATACTTAATAGAAAAGTACTAGTCTACTGATTTGATTTGGTATTCCTTTTACATGTATGCTTTGTTTTTAACATTAAAAAAAGGTTCCCAAGTTTGAAATCAAATTAGTTGCTTATAGTACCAAGGAGTTTATGAATCATGAGCTTCCAATTTATACTGTTTAGTATAAACTGGAACTTTGCAGCAACACCTATATGCAGAATTTTTCTAGGAGGCTATTTTTGTACCTCATCTATGGGGATTTAACTAACCAAGTATTAAATCAAAGCATTAACCTGAGAAACCAATGTTATATAAGTTACCTGTCTACAATTCCCTTTAAAGGAATCTTGTCTCACAAGCTTGCATTATATTAAATACCGCTACAGATATAAAAAGACTTTTATATCAAAACCTTAAATTGAACAGATAAAACAACCAACAATGGGCAAATCACCAATGGTATACGTGCTGGCATTTTTGTTCTCAACCTAGTGCTTTATTTAACTGATGGCTGCTGTCCTTAAGTGTTTTGAGTATATCTAATGAAAGTGACACCACATATATTTACCTTTTTGTTCCTAAGACTAACTTTTTTCCAATAAGTATCTCAACTAGCTGATGTAATAAAAGTCCATAATGAAAACAGTTAAATTATTTGCATAAGAACTGACTCAATATAGGGATATCTGAGAACTATTAATATCCATTTTTATTTCCTCCTAAGGCATTTTCTTATTTGGGGGGGGGGGAGAGTAAAAAGGGAAAAGTGTACACTTTTATTTCTATTAGAAATTAAAAGAAAAGGCAACATTAAATACAACTACTGAGATTTTCCCAATCTCCCCTCTGTCTCCACAAAGAATGGTTTACTTAGTTACTGAAATTTTCCCTTTCACTCAAAGTTGAAAGGGGTCTTAGAAGCTACCTAATATAATTTCTCTCATTTTACAGACAGGGAAACAGAGGATCCAGAGAATTTAAGTAACTGACCCAAAGTAACACAATCAGTGGGAGAACTGAACTAGAAATAAGATCACGACATCAGTTTAATGTTTTTATTTCTATTACAGAATAATGATCTCTATAGTGTTTCTACCCATATTATTGGTAATTTAATAAACAAATTATAGAATAATATTGTTTTCCTACAAATTAAAAAAAATGTGGTATTTGTTAACCACAATTGACATTTTGCACACATTATCATATTGCTACAAGGAAACCATCCCTTGATTTTCTTCTAGAGAAAATGGACTTTGACTTCTACTAGAAGGACAGGTGTGGGATACTCTGGCAGATATAATTCCTTAGTGGGGGTGGAGGGTATCACAGAACTTGGTCAATAAACACAGCTCTGAGAAGGAAAAGAAAATTGACAGGAACAAAGTTCTGTTTAGTATTAGAATTGTCAGATGCAATTTAAAATTAATTTAGCTAAGATTCTGGCATTTCATCTTGGGCCATTTTCATTATTTCTGGCCAATATATGATAATTCACACGTGTCTCCAGTCTCCCAGCTTGATAATGGAATATGTGTGCCAGAATTCTTCTTGATGGGAATACTATTCATGTATTACTTGCACCAATTATTCTAAGGACGAGATCTTTGTTCCGTTAGGGGAGGTAAAAAAAAAAAAGTAATACTGGAGATACACACGATAGGACATTTGGTGCAGAGGAGAGGGAAACTTAAAACTACACAGTAACACAAATGATGCAAAACTATCATAGTGGTTTTTCAGATGCATCTTTTTAGGTGAAGATAGCTGGGATGGGGTATGGAAAAGGGAGGAGGATGAAACAGAGACCAGAAGTGAGAGGGAGGTCATGGTCACCTCAAGATCCCATTAAAGGGCCAAGAAGGGATTCCAGGAAGGCGGCTCTCAGCCTCTCCCCGCCTCACCCCGCCTCACCCCGCCGGCCCCCAACTACTCCTCCCATTGCACCTGCCTAGGTACCCCGCGTAGAGCAGGTTGGGAGTGGGCCAGGGCCCAGGTCAACACTCCAAGTGAGGCGGAGTCGGGATCCTCTGGGGGCCGCTCCTGATGCCCAGGCACTCACCTGCGTCTAGCAAGACTCAGGGGGTGAGAAACCACAGCTGCGCAGGCTTTCCTCTCACGTTCGCGCGCCCCTCGGTTACACTCCCGGTCGGGCTGCTCTAGATGTAGGCGGTGTTCTCTCGTTGGTTTCGCTAAAGGCAGGGAGGGCCAGGAAGTGGACGCCGAGACGGCGCGGGCAGCGGGGCGGGGCAAACGAGCCCCAGGCCAGGCTGAGTCGCAGGCCTGCGCGACGTCAGGAGGCCCTCACGCGGCCAACACGCCCTTTCTACCCGCCCCCTGCCGAGGTCAAAGGAACACGTCCTGCTGGCGTGACCCCGCACGCTGGTCCGTACCCAATTGGACCCCCCAGAGAGGCCTGCGTGCGTCGGACTGCCGACGCCTCCTACCTTTTCACGTTCCAGGCGCGGAAGCTGCGGGAGGCTAGCGAGAACATTGTTCATTGCAGTTTTAGTGTCAGATCTTTGAATGGTTTTCCCTAACGTATTCCGTCGTCATAGCAGTCTCCAATTAACAAGAGTGTGCTCAACCCAGTACTCCTGAGTTGAGATGAAAATGCAAACCACAGAAATAGTTACCGAATTATGAGGGTAAGGATTCGCTATGGTTATTGGAATGGCACCTGAAGCCCCACTGTCTGTAATCCAATCCTGTCTTAACTGTGTCTTTTGGTATGCTGGGAGTTACTTCACCTTGCTATGCCTCCGTCCCTTTCTTTGAAAAGTATGGAAAATATCACTCCAGTCCCATCTCATGGGAGATTAAATAAAATAATGCATATGACTCCGTCAGCAAAACACCAAGCATAAAGTAAGCATTCAGTAAATGTTGGCTATTATTTTCACCCCTGTATTACTAGCAGTTAGCCTAGTGCTAGCACATAGACAAAACACATTTGTGGAATTAATGGATGCTAGAACTACAGAAGAAGAGCCAGGGCCAGGATAAGGTACTTTCTAAAGGCCACAGAAAAATTAACGGCGGTGGTGGGACTAAAAGTGAAGTCTCCTAATTACAAGCGCAGAGCTCTCTTTTCCTCTAAACATGTTATCTGCCTTTTAACATTCATTTTTGTGGCAGACAGGAGTGTTTACTAAAAAGCACAAATTCTTAATAAAAATATAAAAGGTACTGTCAGTTGGTTCATCCAAATAACATTGAGTGGTGACTTACTCAGGCCTGAGTTCCTAAAGACACGGATATTTGAGTATTGTCAATTACTCAGTTTAGACGGAAGGTTTCAAGAAGCACTGAAACAATTGACAAATAGACTTTAAGCATTTACTGTCCTGGCAACACTACCCTAAATTCTGGAGTTATAGTGGTGAACAAAGTTAGCCTTTATGGAGCTCTCAATGTTGCTGGGAAGAAAGACATTAAGCAATTCATTACAAATAATTATGATGGAGTTAGGTTATTTAAAGGAATACAAAAAACAATTTTAAATTGAAAGGAACTTAAGTCTGCAGAGTATCTTCACTATATTTTGTAAAATAATATATATAATCTATTTTCACATCATATGTGTATATAAATATATGTATGTACGTACACATGAACATATATAGTTAAGTTCAACCAGTTGCAGAATAATGTGTATAGCATAATTATTCTTTGGTGAAAACAAGCAGAATTTTATATATGTACACATATTTTTGATCTGTTTGTATAAGCAAGGAGAGTTGTGGAAAGCTCCACAGCAGGCTGTTAAGATTGATTACATAACGAGGTGGAGGTGTGGGTGATTAGTTTTGTCTTTATACATCCTCATATTGCATTGTTCCACTGGTTATAACATTATTTTTGAATTTGAAGAACAGCAAATAAAGGTATCTTTAAAATTAGATGGATAAAATAGATAAGAGGTAAAGATACCAATAAAGAATGAAATCTTACTTATTGTGACAGCATGGATGGACCTAGAGGGTATTATTCTAAATGAAATAAGTCAGAGAAAGAAAGACAAATACTATGTGATTTCACTTATGGGTAGAATCTAATGAAAAAAGTGAACAGAATAGAAACAGATTCATAGACACAGAGAACCGACTGACAGTTGTCAGAGGAAAGGGGGGTTAAGGGGGTGGGTGAAAAAGTTGAAGGGATTAAGCAGTACAGATTATTAGTTACAGAATAGTCACAGAGGTGTAGATTACAGCATAGCAAATATAGTCAATAATATTGTGATAACTATGTATGGGGCCAAATGGGTACTTGAAACAGTGGGGGACCACTCTGTAAAGTACATGATTTTCTTACTACTGTACATCTGAAACTAGTACAGAATAATATTAAATGTAAACTGTAATTGAAAAATTAAAAAATAAACCAACATATTAACTAGAAAAAAATAATTCAGGGGAGAGAAAGTTTGGATAACCTAATTAACAGACTATGCATTGTGTATAAGACAAAAAAAAAAAATAGTACATCTTCTTTTTATATGGAACATGGATAAAAATTAGTCTATGCATTATACCATTTTGTAGAGGAAATTTCAGCTAACTTCAGACAGATTCACCAAATGCAATAGAATACATTGAATATGAACAAAAATATGATCCAAAAACCTTTTAAAGAGTGCAACCAGTCTCTCCTTGCACAAAGGGACCAAGGAAGGACAGATAGAAATGATACTCAGATTTCAGAGACAGTAACAAGGAGGCAATTTAAAATGCAACTTCTATCTAGTACAGGGATATATACCAAACTGGAAATATTGCTACAAGATGCTCAGAAACAGAATAAACCACAGGATTTTAAATACCCAAAGCACAGTTAATGAGAGATTGTCTAAAAGCCCAGTTTTTTTTGTTTTTTGTTTTTGTTTTTTTTTAATTTAAGCAGAGTTTAAATATACTTAGCATTTGAAGTGAGGTTAGTGAGATGATTGACTTGCAGTTAAGTAATAGTATTTTTTTATGGTTTCATTGTTTATTTATATTATAATTTTTAAAAAATTAGCATCTTTATTTACATACCACCAAGTTCACCCATTTTAAGTGGGCAATTTAAGAACTTTTAGTGAATTCAGAGGTTTTTTTATTTAATTAATTAATTTACCTTTGTTATAGATGTTTCTCCTTTTACCCCCACTGCTTCCCCCTCCCCCCTCCCCCCCCTGTCCCCAGCTTTATTGTCTATGTCCATTGTTCATGCATACATGCATATAAGTTCTGTGGTTTATCTCTCCCCAATCCACCCCCTCTTCTGGGGATCGCCAGTCTGTACCTCACTTCCACGTCTCTGGGACTACCCCATTCCTCAGACTGTTATGTTCATTATATTCCACAAATAAGTGAGATCATATGATACTCGTCTTTCTCTGTTTGGCTTGTTTCCCTTAGGATGACACTTTCCGGGTCCCTCCATGTCCTTTCAAAGGATAAGAGATCTTTCTTTCTTACAGCTGCATAGTACTCCATAGTGTATATGTACAAAAGCTTATTTATCCATTCCTCTACTGATGGACATTTGGCTGTTTCCAGATCTTAGCTATTGTAAATAGTGCTGCTACAAATATGGGGGTACATATATTCTTTCTGATTGGTGTTTCAGGCTTCTTAGGGTATATTCCTAGAGGTGGGATCACTGGGTCAACTGGCAGTTCAATTTTTAATTATTTGAGGTAACACCATATTGTTTTCCACAGTGGCTGCACCAGTCTGTATACCCACCAGCAGTGCACTAGAGTCCCCTTTTATCCACACCCTCGCCAAAAATTGTTTCATGATTTGTTGATGGCGACCATTCTGACAAGTGTGAGGTAATACCTCGTTGTTTTAATTTGTATCTCTCTGATGATTAGTGATGTTGAGCATTTCTTCATATGTCTCTTAGCCATTTGTATGTCCTTTTTAGAGAGGTGTCTATTTAGTTCCTCTGCCCATTTTTTAAATTGGGTTCTTTGTCTTCCTTTTGTTGAGTTGTACGAGCACTCTATATATTGGAAATTAACCCCTAATCTGATATAACATTGGCAATGATGCTGTCCCATACAGTGGGTAGCCTTTCCATTTTGATGATTGTATCTTTTGCTGTGCAGAAGCATTTGAGTTTGATGTAGTCCCATGTGTTCATTTTCTCCTTTGTTTCTGTGGCCTTAGGGGATGCATCAATGAAAATTCTGCTGTGTATGATGTCTGAAATTTTGTTGCCTACCGTTTCTTCTAGGATTTTTATGCATTTATGAGTCACATTTAAGTCTTCTATCATTTTGAGTCTATTCTTGTGTACGATGTAAGTTGATGGTTTATTTTCATTTTTCTGCATGTAGCTGTCCAATTTTCCCAACACCATTTATTAAAGGGGCTGTCTTTACTCCACTGTATGTTCTTGCCACCTTTGTCAAATATATATATATTTTTTTATCCTCACCCGAGGACATTTTTCCATTTTTTGTACCAATAGAGTGGAAGGGAGAGAGAGGAAGAGATAGAGAGAGAGAAACATCGATGTGAAAGGGACACATCGAGTGGCTGCCACCGCACGACCAACCAGGGCGGGGGCCAAACTGCAACCGAAGTACGTGCCCTTAGCGGGAACCGAACCCGGGTCTCTCCGGACTGCAGGCCGATGCTCTAACCACTGAGCGAAACCGGCCAGGGCCCTTTGTCAAATATTAATTGAGCATAATGCCTTGGGTCCATTTCTGGGTTCTCTGTTCTGTTCCACTGGTCTATATGCCTGTGCTTGTGCCAGTACCAGGCTGTTTTGATTACAGTGGCTTTGTAGTATAACCTGAAATCTGGTCATGTGATCCCTCCTACTTTGTTCTTTTTCAATATTGCTGTGGCTATTCGAGGTCCTTTTTGGTTTCTTATGAACTTTTGAAGTATTTGTTCTAGTTCCGTGAAGTATGTTGTTGGTATTTTGATGGGGAATGCATTGAATCTATAGATTGCTTTGGGTAGTATGGACATTTTAATGATGTTAATTCTTCCAAACCATGAACAGGGTATGTGCTTCCAATTTTTTTTATATCGTCCTCTTTTTTTTTTTTTTTTTTCAATGACCTGTAGTTTTTTGCGAACAGGTTCTTTATTTCTTTGATTAAGTTTATTCCTAGGTATCTTAATATTTTTGCCACCATGGTAAATGGGATTGTTTTCTTAGTTTCTCTTTCTGTGAGATCATCATTGGTGTATAAGAATGCCATCAATTTCTTGACGTTAATTTTTTTATCCTGCTACTTTGCCAAATTCATTTATTCAGTCTAGTAAATTTTTGATGGAGTCTTTGGGGTTTTCTACATATAGTATCATGTCATCTGTGAATAATGACAGTTTCACTTCCTTCTTTCCAATTTGGATCCCTTTTATTTGTTCCTCATGTCTGATTGCTGTGGCTAAGACTTCCGTTACTATGTTAAATAAGAGCGGTGAAAGTGGGCATCCTTGTCTTCTCTCTGTTCTTAAGGGAAATGCTTTTAGTTTTTGCCCATTGAGTATGATGTTGGCTGTAGGTCTTTCATATATGGCTTTTATTATGTTGAGATATGATCATCCCTCTATTCCCACATTGATGAACGTTTTTATCAGAAATGGATGCTGGATTTTGTCAAAGGCTTTTTTGGCATCTATAGATATGATCATGTGGTTTTTATTCTTCATTTTTTTAATGCAGTGTATCCCATTTATTGATTTGTGAATATTTTTTCCCCAAGAATTACTAAGACTTTATTGTCCAACTTTTAACATTTTTTTGTTATTGTGATGTGTAAGAAATATAATTTCTGTGAAGTTTTTTTATTTTATGAATTTTTATTTATTTTTCTGTTACAGATATTTTACATTTTTACCCCATTGGCACCCCCCACCCCACCCCCCTCCACCCTGTCCCCGGCTTAGTTGTCCATGTCCATTGGTCATGCATACATGCATATAAGTTCTGTGGTTTATCTCTTCC
This sequence comes from Molossus molossus, assembly GCF_014108415.1. NCBI lineage: Eukaryota > Metazoa > Chordata > Mammalia > Chiroptera > Molossidae > Molossus > Molossus molossus. Next base: position 50,644,357 of record NW_023425355.1, read on the forward strand.
CACCCCCCCACCCCCCATCCCCTCTTCTGAGGGATGTCAGTCTGTGCCCTACTTCCATGTGTCTGGGTCTACTGTATTCTTCAGACTGTTATGTTCATTATATTCCGTATATAAGTGAGGTCATGTGGTATTTGTCTTTTTCTGCTTGGCTTCTTTCACTTAGGATAATACTTTCCAGGTCGCTCCATGTCGTCTCAAAGGATAAGAGATCTTTCTTTCTTACCGCTGCATAGTACTCCATGGTGTATATGTACCACTGCTTTTTTATCCATTCGTCTACTGATGGACACTTGGGCTGTTTCCAGATCTTAGCTATTGTAAATAGTGCTGCTATGAACATGGGGGTGCATATATTCTTCCTGATTGGTGTTTCAGGCTTCTTAGGGTATATTCCCAGCAGTGGGATCACTGGGTCAAATGGAAGTTCAATTTTTAATTTTTTGAGGTAGCACCATATTGTTTTCCATAGCAGCTGCACCAGTCTGCATTCCCACCAGCAGTGTATTAGAGTCCCCTTTTCTCCACACCCTCGCCAACACTTGTTGTTTGATGATTTGTTGATGGCGGCCATTCTGACAGGTGTGAGGTGATACCTCATTGTTGTTTTAATTTGCATCTCTCTGATGATTAGTGATGTTGAGCATTTCTTCATATGTCTCTTGGCCATTTGTATGTCCTGTTTGGAGAGGTGTCTATTCAGCTCCTCTGCCCATTTTTTAATTGGGTTCTTTGTTTTCCTTTTGTTGAGTTGTATGAACACTCTATATATATTGATTTGTGAATATTATACCAGCCTTGCATCCCTGGGATGAATCCCACTTGGTCATGGTGAATAATTTTGTTTGATGTATTGCTGGATCGGATTGGTGTCTATGTTCATCAGGGATATTGTCCTATATTTTTCTTTCTTTGTAATGTCTTTTTGTGGTTTTGGAATTAGAATTATGCTGGCTTCATAAAATGAGTTTGGAAGTCTTCCTTCTTCTTGAAATTTTGAAATAGTTTGAGGAGAATGGGTGTTAGTTCTTCGTTGAATGTTCAGTAAAATTCCCCTGTGAAGTGGTCGGGGCCTGGGCTTTTGTTTGCTGGGAGAGTCTTGATTACATCTTCAATTTCTTTTGCTGTTATTGGTCTGTTCAAGTTTTCTATCTCTTCCCAGTCCAGTTTTGGGAGTCTGTGTGTTTCTAGAAATTTGTCCATTTCGCTTAGATTGTCGAATTTGTTGCCATATAGTTGTTCATAGTAGCTGTTAATGATTTTTTGTATTTCTGTGGTGTCAGTTGTTACTTCTCCTCTTTCATTTCTGATTTTGTGTATTTGGGTTCTCTCTCTTTGTTTCTTGGTGAGTCTAGCTAAGGGTCCATCAATCTTGTTTATCTTTTCGAAAAACCAGGTCTTTGTTTCATTGATCCTTTGAATTGTTTTTTGGGTCTCTATGTCATTTATTTCTGCTTTGATCTTTTCTATTTTCTTCTTTCTACCTGCTCTGGGGTTTTCTTTTTGTTTGCTTTCTAATTCTTTAAGTTGTGAGGCTAGACAGTCAATTAGAAATTTTTATTGTTTCTTGAGGTAGGCCTGTATTGCTATGATCTTCCCTCTCAGAACTGCTTTTGCTGCATCCCATAGATTTTGTGTTGTTGTGTGTTCATTTTCATTGGTTTCCAGGAAGCTTTTAATTTCTTCCTTGATCTCCTCAGTGACCCATTCATTGTTTAATAACATGCTATTTAGCTTCTATGTGTTGAAATGTCTTTGCATGTTCTTGTTGCGATAGATTTCTAGTTTCATGCCATTGTGATCTGAGAAGATGCTTGATATGATTTCAATCTTCTTGAACTTGTAGAGATTTAGTTTGTGTCCTTTCATGTGCTCTATCTTTGATTATGTCCAATGTGTACTTGAGAAGAATGTGAAATCTGTAGTTTTGGGGTGTAATTCTCTGTAGATATCTATTAAATCCATTTGGTCTAGTGCTTCATTTAGAGTCTCTGTTTCCTTGCTAATTTTTTGTCCAGAGGATCTATCCAGTGGAGTCAACGGGGTGTTGAAGTCCCCTGCTATGATTATATTGCTGTCAGTTTTTCCTTTGAAGTCCTCCAGAAGATTTTTAATATATTTTGGTGCCCCTCTATTGGGTGCATATATGTTTATCAAGGTTATATCTTCCAGTTGGATAGATTCTTTCAATATTATGTAGTAGCCCTCTTTGTCTCTAGTTATGGCCTTCATTTTGATTTCTATTTTATCAGATATGAGTATTGCTACCCCAGCTTTTTTTTGCTTTCCATTTACTTGGAAGATTTTTTTTCCATCCCTTCACTTTCAACCTATGTGAGTCTTTTGTTGTGAGGTGGGTCTCTGGTAAACAACATATAGATGAGTCATGCTTTCTTATCCAATCAGCTACTCGGTGTCTTTTTATGGGAGCATTCCATGCATTTACATTTAAGGTGATTATTGATATGTACTTATTTATTGCCATTTTTGTTTAGTGTGGTTCTATTTTTCTTCCCATTTCTCCTGCTAATTACAGCAGACCTTTTAACGTTTCTTGCAGTGCTGGTTTGGTACTAATGTATTCCCTTAGCCTTTTTTTTGTCTGGGAAGCTCTTTATTTGACCTTCTATTTTGAATGATAGCCTTGCTGGGTAGAGTGGTGTTGGATTCATATCCTTGTTTTTCATGACCTTGATTACTTCATGCCATTCCCTTCTGGCCTGTAGTGTTTCTTGTGAGAAATCAGCTGAGAGCCTTATGTGGTTTCCTTTGTAGGTAACCTGTTACTTATCTCTTGCTGCTTTTAGGATTCTCTCTTTGTCTTTACTTTTTGGCATTTTAATTACTTTGTGTCTTGGTTTGGGCCTGTTTGGGTTCTTCTTACTTGGGGCTCTCTGTGCTTCTTGAACTTGAATGCCTTCTTCCTTCACCAAATTAGGGAAGTTTTGTGTCACTATTTCTTCAAATATATTCTCTAACCCTTGCTCATTTTCTTCTTCTTCAGGGAATCCTATGATGCGAATGTTATTATGTTTCCAGTGTCTCACAGTTTTCTTAAGCTGTCTTCCTGTTTTTTTAATTTTTTTTTTCTCATTGGTTGATTTTTTCTACCCAATCTTCTAATTCACTGATCGGGTCCTCTGCTTCCTCTACTCTGGTATTTAGACTTTCCTATTTGTTCTTTGTTTCTGATATGTCATCTTCATTTCTGCTTGGTGGTTTTTAATTTCCAACTGGTTGATTTTAACATTTCTATGTCTTTACTCATGGTGCTTATGTCCTTACACATGCTTTTGAGCTTCTTCAAGATCATGGCTCTGAATTCCACCTCTGATAACTTGCTTAACTGCACCTCATTTATCTCATCTTCGGTAGAGGTTTCTTGTTCTTTGGCTTTTGGTTCTGTGGTTCACCATTTTGGCTATCACAGTGGGCTTTGGAGCCTGCCAAATTTACCCTCTGGGTGTTGGTGTTCTGCTGTTTGTGGCTCCCTCTTCTGGTTTGGGATGAGCCAGGGAGTACCCACATTAAACACCACAGTCAAGTCTTACTTTCCTGGTTAAAGTTGCTAGCCCAGGAATGGTACAGTTATCCTCTAGGTTTTAAACTGAAGGCAATCAGTAGCAGTTACCTGAAGAGCCTTGGCTTCTCAGTTGAATGAAAAACTCCCTCACATGCTCAGCATAAGGGGATTTCTTGTGGGTGGGGCTGATGCTGGTTGTTAATGGGCCTCAATTTTCATTTCAAAGACCATCAGGTGGGGTTGAATCTCAGAGGGAGGGGCCATCGTCTCTCCTCAGAGCTCTGGGAAGGAGTAAGATGACCATTGTCCTGCATGGCTGCAACTCAGCAAAAGCTCCAAGCGCCCTCCACATCCTGAGTGTCCCCACACAATTCTAGTCCCGTCTGCCCTCCCTCTGCCGGAGCCCAAGGTAAGTGGCTGTGAGTATTTTAGCCTTTGTCCCGGCTCTGTGCTGTGGAGCCGCTTGGGAATTTAACCAGAGAGCGCTGGTCACAGCCAAGGCCACTGCTCACAGCTAAGGTTGCTGCTGACCGTGGGCTCCCAGCCTCCCTCTCGCGTGTCCGCGATCCTACCAGGATTGAGTCAGTGTCCCTGGTTATGTGGTCCTCCAAGCTGCCTTTCTGTTGCTTTTTTCTGATGATTTGTCTTTATTTTCGTTGTAATTCCAGTTTGGTCTTGGGAGATGGTCTGTGTAGCTTCCATTTACTCTGCCGCTATTTTGGAATCTCAGGTAATTGTATTTTTAAAACACAATTCCACATTATAGTCCTAATTTAAAATTACTTGCAATTAATACCTGTTAAAATTAAGAATATTTAGCCCTGGCCGGTTTGGCTCAGCGGTTAGAGCGTCGGTCTGCGGTCCGGAGAGATCCGGGTTCGGTTCCCGCTAAGGGCGCGTACCTCGGTTGCAGTTTGTCCCTGGCCCTGGTCAGTTGTGCGGGTGGCAACCACTTGATGTGTTCCTTTCACATCGATGTTTCTCTCTCTCTCTCTGTTCCTCTCTCTCCCTCCCACTCTACCTGAACAAAAAATGGAAAAATGTCCTCTGGTGAGGATAAAAAAAAAAAAAAAAATAAGAATATTTATATTCTTTGGCCCAGCAAACCCACTTCTTGTGAGCTTTCTCCCAGAAATTAAAGCACAATGATGTAAGGCTAAATGTATAAAAACAAGTTAATTGTTGTTTATAATAGCAAAAGTGGGGAATGTGCATCAATAAGGCAATGGTTGAATTAATTATGCATCTGTGTAGTGAAATATTAAGCATAAAACATCTCATTTTAGTAACCTTCACTAAACACTTCACTAAATACACTAACCTGCACCTTGTTGGAGAGGGTTGCTTTTCAGTTTGGTTACCTTCATGTACCCAGTAGGTAAAGCAAAACTGCATTCAAAACTTACAACACTGCATTTTGGTAAAGATTTCCTGCCAAGTACATGCACTGTTCAGCATGAGGAGTCATTAAGTTTTAGTAAATGGCGACTCCCTTGCATATGAACACTCAGATTTTAATATCACTGCAAAAGCCTTTGGGAAAGGAACAAGGCTTTCTTTCTTTCTTTCTTTTTTAAACAATTTTTTTTTTGTATGATGTATGAATCTTTTTTTTTAATTTTTAATTTTTAATTTATTTTTTTGTTACAGATATTTCTCCTATTTTACCCCATTGGCAGCCCCCTCCCCACCCCACCCCTGCCCCATCCCCGGCTTTGTTGTCCATGTCCATTGGTCATGCATACATGCATATAAGTTCTGTGGTTTAGCTCCTCTCATCCCCCCACCCCCTCTTCTGAGGGATGTCAGTCTGTACCCTACTTCCATGTTTCTGGGTCTACTGTATTCCTCAGACTGTTATGTTCATTATATTCCGTATATAAGTGAGATCATGTGGTATTTGTCTTTTTCTGCTTGGCTTCTTTCACTTAGGATAATACTTTCCAGGTCGCTCCATGTCGTCTCAAAGGATAAGAGATCTTTCTTTCTTACCGCTGCATAGTACTCCATTGTGTATATGTACCACAGCTTTGTTATCCATTCGTCTGCTAATGGATACTTGGGCTGTTTCCAGATCTTAGCTATTGTAAATAGTGCTGCTATGAACATGGGGGTACATATATTCTTCCTGATTGGTGTTTCAGGCTTCTTAGGGTATATTCCTAGGAGCGGGATCACTGGGTCAAATGGAAGTTCAATTTTTAATTATTTGAGGTAACACCATATTGTTTTCCATAATGGCTGCACCAGTCTGCATTCCCACCAGCAGTGTACTAGAGCTCCCTTTTTTCCACACCCTCGCCAACACTTATTGTTTGATGATTTGTTGATGGCGGCCATTCTGACAGGTGTGAGGTGTTACCTCATTGTTGTTTTGATTTGCATCTCTCTCATGATTAGTGATGTTGAGCATTTCTTCATATGTCTCTTGGCCATTTGTATGTCCTGTTTGGAGAGGTGTCTATTCAGCTCCTCCGCCCATTTTTTTTTTTTAATCCTCAGATAAAAAAGATAAACAGGATTGATGGACCCTTAGTTAGACTCACCAAGAAACAATGAGAGAGAACAAAAGTCAGAAATGAAAGAGGAGAAATAATGACTGACACCACTAAAATACAAAGGATTGTTAACAGATATTACTTGGGACTCTCTGTGCATCTTGAACTTGAATGCCTTCTTCCTTCACCAAATTAGGGAAATTCTCTGTCCCTATTTTTTTGAATATATTCTGTATCCCTTACTCGTTTTCTTTTTCTTCAGGGACTCCTATGATGCAAATATTATTACGTTTCCAGTTGTCCCACAGTTCTCTTAAGCTGTCTTCCTGTATTTTAATAGTTTTTTTTTTTTGGTTTTCTGATTGGTTGATTTTTTCTATTCTGTCTTCTAATTTGCTGATCCAGTCCTCAGCTTCTTCTACTCCGCTTTTTAAACCTTCCAATGTGTTTTTCATTTCTGATATGTCATTTTTTATCTCTTCTTGGTGGTTTTTAATTTTCTGTTGGCTTATTTTCAGCGTCTCTATGTCCTTACTCATGCTGTTGAACTTCCTCAAGATCATGGCTCTGAATTCTAGTTCTGTTAACATGCCTAACTGCTCCACATTGATGTCATCTTTGGTGGACGTCTCTTGCTCTTTCATTTGGCTTTTATTTCTTTGTTTCACCATTTTGGCTATCACAGTGGGCTTTGGAGCCTGTCAAGTTTTTCCTGTGGGTGTTGGTGTTCTGCTGTTTGTGGCTCCCTCTCGTGGGTTTAGATGAGCGAGGGAGGACCCACGTTAAACACCACTGTCAAGTCTTACTTTCCTGGTTAAAGTTGCTAGCCCAGGAAAGGTACTGTTATCCTCTAGTTTTTTGCCTGGAGGCTAGCAGTGGAGGTTACTTGATGAGTTTTGGGTTGTCAGTTGATTGAAAAACTCCCTCAGGTGCTCAGTTTAAGGGGATTTCACAAGGGTTGTTCAGATGCTTGTTTTTAATGAGCTTCAATTAGCACTTCAATGACCCAGAGGGTGGGGTTGGATCTCCAAGGGAGGGGTTGCTGCCTCTCCCCAGAGCCCTGGGAAGGAGCAATATGGCCACTGTCCTGCCTGCAAGCAACTCAGCAAAAGCTCTGAGTTCCCTCCAAATCCCGAGTGTCCTGACACAGTTCCAGTCCAGTCTGACCCCCCTCTGCCGGAGCCCAAGGTGAGTGGCTGCGGCTGTTTAGCCTCTGTCCCGGCTCTGCCGCTGTGGAGCCATTTGGGAGTGTAACCTGAGGGCGCTGCTCCCAGCTAAGGCTGCTGCTGAGCTGCTGACTGTAGGCTCCCAGCCCCCGTCTTGCACCTTTTCGATCCTACCAGGATTGCAGTGTCCCTGGTTATATGATCCTCGCAAGCTGCTTTTCTGTTTGTTTTTCCCATCGATTTGTCTGTGTTATAGTTGTAATTCCAGTTTGGTTCTGGGAGACGGTCTGTGTAGCTCCCGTTCACTCTGCCGCCATTTTGGAATCCTTCGGAACGTGGCTTTCTACAACACTTCACTGGAATAAAAAATGTTGAAGAAAATCTAAGGTGCGTTGTTTTCTACATGACATCTTTTTGGAGGGTTAAAAATGTCTTCTGTGTTTACTAACATTAAGTACTGTAGTATATGTGCTTTTTGTGTCTAGAGTTTCACAACTGTTTATCTTCAATAAACAAATTTCCTTGTCTCCACAAATTCATTATTGTTTCCATTTGAGTAGAGTTTGGTCCCTAAACAAAATTAATTTGTATGTTCAGGCATAGTTATGCTTATAATCTCATTTCAAAAATGTTTTTTCATTTGATGACTGGCTGAGAGCTTTGCTTCTTTTTTTATTTTAAATTAACAAATCCGTTTACCAGCCACCAAGTATGTAGGAAGCATTTACAGTAGGTCAGAGACTGTGATAGGTATTGTTTCTTTCAGAAATTTTATTATAAAAAATTTCAAACATATACAAAAATAGAAAAGTAATGAAACCACATGAACTTTTTTCTTTTATTAATTTGTTTTTGTTACAGATGTTTCTCTTTTCCCCCTATCGACACCCTACTCCCCATTACTCCCCCCCCATCCCCAGCTTAAACCACATGAACTTTTTAGGAAGCTTTAACATCAATTCAAAGCCAATCTTGTTACATCTCTACCCCTTCTACTTCCCTTCCTTCCAGGTTATTGTGAAGTATCTTCAGGATATCATGTCATTTCATCCACAGAAATTTCAAAATGTATCTATAAGAGATAAGGGCTTCTTAACCCCTACACACCATACCACTTGACAACTAAAAAATGAGTAATTCCTTAATATGAACAAACATCCAGTCAGTGTTCAAATTGCAAATAGCACAAATATCATGATTATTTGTAATAATCTGCATCAAAATCAAGTAGTCTACACATTGTGATAGGTTTTTGTCTCTTTTATTTAAAAAAAAATCTTAATTACTGAGTATATTACAGATGACCTCCCTTTGTTCCCTCATTGACCCGCTCCCCAGTCCCACTCCCCTCCTGCCTTCCCCACAATATTATTTGTGTTCATTGGTTATGCATATATGCATAGAAGTTGTTTGGTTTATCTTTTCCCACCATCCCTGCCCCCTTCTCTTTGAGGGTCACCAGTCTAACAACCAATTTGTACTTCTTAATTAATTCGTCTTTGAACCCACCCCCCCAGTTCCCTTCCATCTGGCAAACAACAAAAAGTTCTCTGTATCTATGAGTCTGTTTCTGTACTGCTTGCTCATTTTTTATAATCTATAATATATATTAAATATACAGTATGACTTTTAAAAAAAGTAATTTATTTATTTTTGTTAAAGATGTTTTTCCTTTCCCCCCCACTGATTCCCCCCTCCCGCTCCCTCCCCACCCTGTCCCCAGCTTTGTTGTCCATGTCCATTGTTCATGTATACATACATATAAGTTCTGTGGTTTACCTCTCCCCCACCCCACACCCTCTTCTGGGGATTGTCAGTCTGTACCCCACTTCCACATCTCTGGAACTACCCCATTACTCAGACTGTTATGTTCATTATATTCCACAAATAAGTGAGATCATATGATACTTGTCTTTCTCTGTTTGGCTTGTTTCACTTAGGATGATACTTTCCAGGTCACTCCATGTTGTCTCAAAGGATAAGAGATCTTTCTTTCTTACAGCTGCATAATACTCCATTGTGTATATATACCACAGCTTTTTTAACCGTTCGTCTACTGATGGACATTTGGCTGTTTCCAGATCTTAGCTATTGTAAATAGTGCTGCTACGAGCATGGGGGTACATATATTTCTGATTGGTGTTTCAGGTTACTTAGGGTATATTCCTAGAAGTGGGATCACTGGGTCAAATGGAAGTTCAATTTTTAAATTTTGAGGAAACACCATATTGTTTTCCGTAGTGGCTGCACCAGTCTGCATTCCCACCAGCAGTGTACTAGAGTCCCCTTTTCTCCACACCCTCGCCAACACTTGTTGTTTGATGTTTTGTTAATGGCAGCCATTCTGACAGGTATGTGGTGATACCTTATAGTTGTTTTAATTTGCATCTCTCTGATGATTAGTGATGTTGCGCATTTTTTCATATGTCTCTTGGCCATTTGTATGTCCTGTTTGGAGAGGTGTCTATTTAGGTCCTTTGCCCATTTTTAAATTGGGTTCTTTGTTTTTCTTTTGTTGAGTTGTATGAGCACCTTATATATTTTGAAAATTATCCTCTTATCTGATGCATCATTGGCGATTATGGTCTCCCATACAGTGGGATTCCTTTCCATTTTGATGGTTGTTTATTTTATCCATTTTGAGTTTATTCTCAGGTATGGTGTTAGTTGTGTTCTTGCTTCAATTTTTTGCAATTAGCTGTCCAATTTTTCCAACACCATTTATTGACGAGATTGTCTTGACTCCACTGTATGCTCTTGCCACTTTTGTCAAATATTAATTGAGCATATTGTCTTGGGTCAGTTTCTGGGTTCTCTATTTTATTCCACTCGTCTATATGCCTGTTCTTGTGCCAGTACCAGGCTGTTTTGATTACAGTGCCTTTGTAGTAGTATAACCTGAAATTTGGTAATGTAATTCCTCCTAATTTTTCTCTTTTTTTCCAGGTTGCTATGGCTATTCAGGGTCTTTGTTGGTTTCATATAAACTTTTGGAGTGTTTGTTCTAGTTCTGTGGAGTATGTCGTTGATATTTGGATGGGGATTGCATTGAATCCATAGATTGCTTTGGGTAGTATGGACATTTTAATGATATTAATTCTTCCAATTTGTGAACACGGTATGTGCTTTCACTTTTTTATATCGTTCTCTATTTCTCTTTTTAATGTCCTGTAGTTTTCTGCAAATAGGTCCTTTACTTCTTTAGTTAATTTTATTCCTAGTTATCAACTTTTTTGCCATGATGGTAAATGAGATTTTTTTTAGTTTTTCTTTCTGTGAGTTCATCATTGGTGTATATGAATGCCATCGATTTTTTGACGTTAATGTTGTATCCTGCTATGTTGCCAAATTCATTTATTATGGTTTGGAGTCCTTAGGGTTTTCTGTGTATAATATCTTTTTTTTTTTTTTTTTTATCCTCACCCGAGGACATTTTCCCATTTTTTGTTCAGGTAGAGTGGGAGGGAGAGAGAGGAACAGAGAGAGAGAGAGAGAAACATCGATGTGAAGGGACACATCGAGTGGCTGCCACCCGCACGACCGACCAGGGCCGGGGACAAACTGCAACCGAGGTACGTGCCCTTAGTGGGAACCAAACCCGGGTCTCTCAGAGGTCGACGCTCTAACCGCTGAGCCAAACCGGCCAGGGCTGTGTATAATATCTTGTCATCTGCGCATAATGACAGTTTCACTTCCTTCTTTCCAATTTGGATCCCTTTTATTTTTTTCTTCCTGTCTAATTGCTGTGGCTAAGACTTTCAGTACTATGTTAAATAAGAATGGCAAAAGTGGGCATCCTTGTCTTGTTCTTGTTCTTAAGGGAAATGACTTTAGTTTTTCCCCATTGAGTATCTTGTTGGCTGTAGGTCTTTCATATATGGTCTTTATTATGTCGAGATATGATCCCTGTATTCAGAGATTGCTGAGAATTTTTAACAGAAATGGGTGCTGGATTTTGTCTAATGCTTTTCAGTGTCTATTGATATGATCATATGATTTTTTTTATTTTGTTTATGTGGTGTATCACATTTATTGATTTGTGAATATTGTACCAGCCTTGCATCCCTGGGATGAATCCCACTTGGTCACGGTGAATAATTTTTTGATGTATTGTTGTATTTGATTTGCTAGTATTTTGTTCAGGTTTTGGCATCTGTGTTAATCAGGGCTATTGGCCTGTAGCTTTCTTTCCTTGTAGTGTCTTTTTCTGGTTTTGGAATTAGAATTATACTGGCTTCATAAAACGAGTTTGGAAGTCTTCCTCCTTCTTGACTTTTTGAAATAGTTTGAAAAGAATGGGTATTAGTTCTTCTTTGAATGTTTGGTAAAATTCCCCTGTGAAGTCGCCTGGGCCTGGGTTTTTGTTTCCTGAGAGAGTCTTGATTACATCTTCAATTTCTTTTGTTGTTATTGTCAGTTCAAGTTTTCTATCTGTTCCCGCTTCAGTTTTGGGAGACTATGTGTTTCTAGAAATTTGTCCATTTCGCTTAGATTGTTGAATTTGTTGCCTTATAGATGTTCATAATATTTGTTAATGATCCTGTGTGTTACTGTGGTGTCAGTTGTTACTTCTCTCCTTTCATTTCTGATTTTGTGTATTTGGGTTCTCTCTCTTTGTTTCCTGGTGAGTCTAGCTAAGGGTCCATCAATCTTGTTTATCTTTTCACAGAATCAGTACTTTGTGTCATTGATTGTTTTGAATTGTTTTTTTTTGGTCTCCATGTCATTTATTTTTGCTCTGATCTTTACTATTTTCTTTCTTCTACTTGGTCTGGGGTTTTCTTTTTGTTTGCTTTCTAGTTCTTTAAGTTGTGAGGTTAGATAGTGTATTAGAAATTTTTCTTGCTTCTTGAGGTAGACCTGTAGTGCTATGAACTTGCCTCTCAGAACTGCTTTTGCTGCATCCCATAGATTTTGTGTTGTTGTGTGTTCATTTTCTTTGTTTTTCAGGAAGTTTTTAGTTTCTTCCTGGATGTCCATGGTAACCCAATCATTGTTCAATGACCTGCTATTTAGCCTCCATGTTTTCAAATGTCTTTGCATGTTCTTGTTGCAATTGATTTTTAGTTTCATACTATTGTGATCCAAGAAGATGGTTGATATGATTTCAGTCTTCTTGAACTTGCAGAGATTTAGTTTGTGTCTTAACAGGTGTTATGTCTTTGAGAATGCCCCATGTGCACTTGAGATGTCTTTGAAAATGTCCCATGTGCACTTGAGAAGAGTGTATGTTCTGCAGTCTTGTCTTGAAATGTTCTGTAAATATCAATTCAGTCTCTCTGATCTAGTACATTGTTTAGGGACTGTGTTTTCTTGTTAATTTTTTTTTGTCTAAAAGATCAATTTAGTGATGTTAATGTGTTGTGAAAGGCCCCTACTATGATTGTTTTGCTATCAGTCTCTCCGTTGAAGTCCTCTAGAAGTTTTTTTTTTACTTGTTTTTAAAAATTTTAATTAATTAATTAATTTTTGTTACAGATATTTCTTAATTTATTCCCATTGACTCCTTTCTCCATGTTCCTGCACCTTCTTCACGGTATTGTTGTCTATGTCCCTTGGTTATGTATATATGCATATAAGTGTTTTGGTTTATCTCTTCCAGCACTCCCCCCACCCTTTCCTCTGAAGTTTGTCTGATTTCTACTTCAATGTCTCTGTATCCATTTGTTCATCAGCTTATTTTGTTCATTATATTTCACAAATATGTGAGATCATGTTATATTTGTTTTTCTCTGATTGGCTTATTTCACTTAGCATAATACTCTCCAGGTCCCTCCATGTCTTTGCACTCAAAGGATAAGAGGTATTTCTTTCTTACAGCTGCATAGTATTCCAGTGCCTAAATGTACCACAGCTTTTTTATCTACTCATCTACTTTTGGACAGTTGAGCTGTTTCCAGATCTTAGCTATTGTAAATAGTGCTGCTATGAACATAGGGGTGCATATATTCTTTCTGATTGATGTTTCAGCCTTCTTTTGATATAGTTTTAAAAGTAGAATCACTGGGTCAAATGGCAGTTCAATTTTTAATTTTTTGAGGTAACACCATATTGTTTTCCATAGTGGCTGCACCAGTTTGTATTCCCACCAGCTGTGCACAAGTGTTCTTTTTTTTTTTCCACACCCTCACCAGCACTTGTTGTTTGATGGTTTGTTTATGGCAGCCATTCCAGCAGGTGTGAGGTGATGTCTCATAGCTATTTTTAATTTGTCTCTCTAATGATTAGTGATGTTGAGCATTTTTTCATATGTCTCTTGGCTCTTTGTATGTCTTTGGCGAGGTGTCTATTCAGGTCCTCTGCACATTTAAAAAAATATTTTTTTATCCTCACTCGAGTACATTTTTCCATTTTTTTGTTCAGATAGAATGGGAGGGAGAGAGAGGAAGTGATAGAAAGAGAAACATTGACGTGAAAGGGACACATTGAGTGGCTGCCACCTGCATGACCCAACCAGGGCTGGGGACAAACTACAACCAAGGTATGCTCCCTTAGCAGAAACCAAACCTGGGTCCCTTTGGACCGCACACTGATGCTGTAACCACTGAGCCAAACTGGCTAAGGCTAAAAAATTGTTTTTAAATATGTTTTTATTGATATTTTTAGAGAGAGAGATACAGAAACATTGATGTTAGAGAGACATATTGATCAGCTGCCTCTTGCAAACCCCACACTTAGAATCAGGCCCACAACCCAGGCATGTGCCCTGTCCATGCCTCTCAGTGTCACCTCTCAGTCCATGGGGTGACACTGAATCCAATAAGCCATGTTGGCCATCTCTGTCCATTTTTAATTAGACTATTTGTCTTCATTTTGTTGAGTTGTATGAATACTTTATATATTTTGGAAAGAGGAAGTTTGATATATGATTAATAGGTCAGGCTCTGGCATAGGAAGGACTTGTTTTGAGGTCTGGCTCAGTGGCTTACTAGCTATATGACCAAGAGCAAATTAATTTCCTTCTCACAGTCTTTGCTTTCTCATCTGTAAAACTAGGCTAATAAGAGTGCCTATTTATAAGATTTTTTTGAGGATCAAATGAGTATGTGGAGCATTTAGAACAGTGCCCAACAAACAGTAGATTCTCATAAGAGCTAGCCATTAGATGTAATGAGACTTGAATTATAGCTTTTCAAATTCATAATTTTCTAGTACAGTCATCCCTTGCCACTTTGTGCTTTGACTTTCATGGCATCACTTTATCGCAGTTTTCTCAAATACTATACTATATTTGAAAAAACCGATGTAGAGTAAAATTGTGAAAGTTGAAGCACAAAGTGGTGAGGGATGACTGTATAAAGGAAGAATCCTACTTTGCAGAAACTCACTTATTGCAGTAGAGTTTGGAACTGATTAACTGTGATAAATGAGGGCTGACTGTATTAAAACTTTAAATCCTACATTCAACAGTCAAGTTGTATTTTCATATTATTAATAAAAATAATAATAAAGATGTATTGAATGAACAGTCTCTATTATTTGTTCAGTGCTTTGCAGTTGACAAAGGCCTTTGTAATGTGAATCTGTTCTCATTTGATCCTCCTAGCAGCCTTTTAATGGAAAAGGCTGGTCTTATCCCTTTTATACATCTGTAGAATCTTGTGTTTAGGGAGTTGACTTGCTCTTTCTGTGTGTAACACAGAAAGTCACACAATAGATCAGGAACTGGGTCTTATCCCAAGGCTCTTTTGATGGAAAACATTAAGGAGCAAAATTGTGTGGTCCTTCCTCTGTGCAATGCTTTCATTTCTTGGTTCTAGCTACAACACTATCTTGTTTTCTTTTTCAACTTATTTTTTTCTCAAACTACTCCCTTTCTGTCCCCATTTTTGGTGTCTCTTTCTCCTATTCTGAATGTAGTTGTTCCCCAACATTCTATCCTCGGGTCATTTTTATTGCTATATTCTCAACCTTTGATATCTACTCAGTAGCTTCATCTGTTCAAATAGCTTCTACCATTCCCTCCAGAAAGATGAATTCCAAATGTATATTTCTGGCCACTACATCTTCCTTGAATTTTGTACCCCAAATTTCAATAACCTGTTTGATATTTCCATATGGCTGTTTCAGAGAAGCTTACATTCAATGAGTCAGCTTATGTGGATCCAGATTTTAACTGATCAAGTATAAACAAACAAGGAGCAAATGGAGAATATTTGTTTACTTACTGATGACATTTATTATTTGATGACATTAAATGCTTAAAGTTAATTCTTTTTTTTTTTTTTTTTATCCTCACCCGAGGACATTTTTCGATATTTTGTTCAGATAGAGGGAGAGGGAGAGAGAGAGAGAGAAACATCGACGTGAAAGCGACACATTGAGTGGCTGCCACCCACACGACCCAACCAGGGCTGGGGACAAACTGCAACCAAGGTACGTGCCCCTAGCGGGAACCGAACCCGGGTCTCTCCGGACCACAGGCCGACGCTCTAACCGCTGAGCCAAACCAGCCAGGGCTTAAAGTTAATTCTTTAGGTGAGGTAATATATGTGGCTATGTTAAGACTCTCTCTCAGAAATACATATTGAAGTGTTTATGGACGATATCATATGGTGTCTGGGATTTACCTCAAAATTATCCAATTGAGCTCCAGCTGGTGTGGGTCAGTGGTTAGAGCATCAACCCACACACTAAAGGTCAAAGGTTAGATTCCTGGTCAACAGTGTGTACCTGGGCTGGTGGTTTGATCCCCAGTCCTGGTCAGGGCACGTGTAGAAGGCAACAAATTGATGTGTCTCTCCCACATCAATGTTTCTCTCTCTCCCTCTCTCTCTCTCTCTCTTCCCCTACTCCTTCCCTTCCACTGTCTTTAAACATCAATGGAAAAAATATCCTTGGGCGATGATTAACAAAAAAATAATAATCCAGTTAGGGAGGAAAGGATGGGTAAAGGCATTGAAACAAGATTGACAAAATTCAATTATCAGTGAGTTGATAATTGATAAGCCAGGTAATGGGTATATGAGCCTTCAATATCCTATACTCTCTACTTTTGTTTATATTTGGATATGTGCATAATAAAAATGTTAAAAGCTTAAAAAGGTCTAAAGCTAAATTGATTAACTTGACCTACATCCATCTCCTCACAACCATTTTTCTATTAATGTCCCCTTATCTTCCCAGCCACTTATTATGAAAACCCGAAGCTCTTTTGGTTTCCTTTATCCCCCTGACCTCTATACCTAATCAGTTGCTAAGTCAAGCCAAGACTCCCTTCACAGTGAATCCTCATACTATTCTTCCTTTTGTTTTTAATATTAATTAACTAATTTATTTATTTATTTTCCATTTTTTGTTCAGATAGAGTGGGAGGGAGAGAGAGAGAGAGAAACATCGATGTGAAAGGGGCACATCGAGTAGTTGCCTCCCGCACGACCCAACCAGGGCTGGGGACAAACTGCAACCGAGGTACATGCCCTTAGTGGGAACTGAACCCGGGCCTCCCTGGACTGCAGGCCGACGCTCTACCGTTGAGCCAAACCGGCCAGGGCTATATTAATTTATTTTTTATCACATGTTTTTCTTTTTTCCCCCCGTTGACACCCCCCTCCCCATCCTCCCACCCCATCCCAAGCTTTGTTTTCTATGCCCATCAGTTATGCACACATGCATATAAGTTCAGTGGTTTATCCCTTCCCTTCCCTCCCCCCATTCTGAAGATTGTCAGTCTGTACCGTACTTCTATGACTCTGGGTCTATTTTGTTCATCAGTTTGTGTAGTTCATTATATTCCAGGAATAAGTGAGATCATGTGATATTTGTCTTTCTCTGCTTGGCTTGTTTCACTTAGGATAACACTTTCCAGGTCCCTCCATGTTGTCTCAAAGGATAAGAGAAATTTCTTTCTTACAGCTGCATAGTACTCCATTGTGTATACGTATCACAGATTTTTTATCCACTTATCTATGGATGGACACTTGGGCTGTTATCAGATCTTAGCTATTGTAAATAGTGCTGCTATGAACACAGGAATACATATATTCTTTTTGATCAGTGTTTCAGATTTCTTAGGGTATATTCCTGCCCTGGGTCAAATGGCAGTTCAATTTTTAATTTCTTGAGGTAACATTATATTATTTTCCATAGTGGCTGCACGAGTCTGCATTCCCATCAGCAGTGTACTAGGGTCCCCTTTTATCCACACCCTCGCCAGCACTTCTTGTTTGATGATTTGTTGATGGCGGCCACTCGGACAGGTGTGAGGTGATACCTCATAGTTGTTTTAATTTGCATCTTTCTGATGATTAGTGATGTTGAGCATTTTTTATATGTCTCTTGGCCATATGTTTGGAGAGGTGTCTCTTTAGGTCCTCTACCCATTTTTTTTAATTGGGCTCTTTGTCTTATTTTTGTTGAGCTGTGTGAGTACTCTATATATTTTGGAAATTAATCCCTTATCCAATGTATCACTGGCAATTATGCTCTCCCATAAAATGGGTTCCCTTTCCATTTTAATGGTTGTTTCTTTTGCTGTGCAGAAGCTTTTTAGTTTGATGTAGTTCTATGTGTTTATTTTTTCCTTTGTTTTTGTTGCCTTAGGTGATGTATGAGTGAAAATTCGGCAGCATATGATGTCAGAAATTTTATTGCCTGCCTTTTCTTCTAGGATTTTTATGGAACACGAGTCACATTTAAGTCTTTTAATGATTTTGAGTTTATTCTTGTGTATGGTGTAAGTTGGTAGTCTAGTATCATTTTTTTTGCATGTAGCTGTTCAATTTTCTCAACACCATTTAATAAAGAGGCTGTCTTGACTCCATTATATGCTCTTGCCTACTTTGTCAAATCTTAATTGAGCTTATTGTCTTGGGTCAATTTCTGGGTTCTCTGTTTTGTTCCATTGATCTATGTGCCTGTTCTTGTGCCAGTACCAGGCTGTTTTGATTACAGTGATTTTGTAGTATAACCTGATGTCTGGTAATATACCGTGATGTCTACTACTTTGTAATGCTTTTTCAAGATTGCTGTGGCTATTCAGGGCCTTTTTGGTTCCATATAAACTTTTGGAGTATTTGTTCTAGTTCTGTGTACTATATCATTGGTATTTTGATGGGGATTGCATTGAATCTATATATAACTTTGGGTAGTATGGACATTTTAATGATGTTCATTCTTCTAGTCCATGAACAAGGTATATGCTTTCACTTTTTTATATTTTCCTCTATTTCTTTTTTCAATGGCTTGTAGTTTTCTGTGAAGAAATTTTTACTTCTTTGGTTAAGTTCATTTTTAGGTACCTCAATTTTTTTGCTGCGATGGTAAATGGGATTGTTTTAGTTTCTCTTTCTGTGAGTTCATTGTTGGTGTATAAGAATGCCATCGATTTCTTGACGTTAATTTTGTATCCTGCTACTTTGCCAAATTCATTTATTAAGTCTAGTAGATTTTTGATGGAGTCCTTAGGGTTTTCTATGTATAATATCATGTCATCTGCAAATAATGACAGATTCACTTTCTCCTTTCCAATTTGGATCCCTTTTATTTTTTCTTCATGTCTAATTGCTGTGGCTAAGACCTACAATACTTTGTTAAATAAGAGTGGCAAGGTGGACATCCCTGTCTTGTTTCCATTCTTAAAGGGAATGCCTTTATTTTTTTCCAATTGAGTATAATGTTTGCTGTAGATTTTTCATATATGGCCTGTATTATGTTGTGATATGATCGCTCTATACCCACATAGCTGAGCATTTTTATCAGAAATTGGTGCTGGATTTTGTCAAATGATATTTCAGCATCTATTTATATGATTATATGTTTTTTTCCTTTCATTTTGTTTATGTGGTGTATCACATTTATTAATTTGCAAATATTGTACCAGTCCTGCATTGCTGGGATGAATCCCAGTTGGTCATTCTAGATAATTTTTTTAATGTATTGCTGAATCCCAATTTGCTAATATTTTGTTAAGGATTTTGGCATCTGTGTTCATCAGGGATATTGGCCGGTAGTTTTCTTTCTTTGCAGTGCCTTTTTCTGGTTGTAGAATTAGAATTATGCTGGCTTCATAAAACAAGTTTGGTAGTCTTCCTTCTTGAATTTTTTGAAATAGTTTGAGGAGAATGACTGTTAGTTCTTTTTTGAATGTTTAGTAAAATGCCCCCATGAAGCCATCCGGGCCTGGGCTTTTGTTTGCTGGGAGAGTCTTGATTACCACTTCAATTTTCTTAGTTGTTATTGGTCTGTTCAAGTTTTCTATCCTTTCCCAGTCCAAGTTTGGGAGAGTGTGTGTTTCTTGAAATTTGTCCATTTCACTTAGATTGTCAAATTTGTTGTCATATAATTGTTCATAGTAGTTGTTAACGATCTTTTGTATTTCTGTGGTGTCAGTTGTTACTTTTCCTCTTTCATTTCTGATTTTGTGTATTTGGGTTCTCTCTCTTTGTTTCTTGGTGAGTCTAGCTAAGGGTCCATCAATCTTGTTTATCTTTTTGAAAAACCAGCTCTTTGTTTCATTGATCCTTTAAATTGTTTTTTGGTCTCTATGTCATTTATTTCTGTTCTGATCTTTACTATTTTTTTTTCTTCTACTTGCTCTGGGGTTTTCTTTTCATTTGCTTTCTAGTTCTTTAAGTTTTGAAGTTAGATAGTTTATTAGAAAGTTTTCTTGCTTCTTGAGGTAGGCCTGTAGTGCTATGAACTTTCATCTCAGAACTGCGTACCCTGCATCCCATAGATTTTGTGTTGTTGTGTGTTCATTTTCATTGGATTCCAGGAAGTTTTTAATTTCTTACTTGATCTCCTCGGTAACCCATTCATTGTTTAATAGCATGCTATTTAGCCTCCATGTGTTCAAATGTCTTTGCATGTTATTGTTGCAATCGATTTCTAGTTTCATGCCATTGTGATCTGAGAAGATGCTTGATATGATTTCAGTCTTCTTGAGCTTGTAGAGACTTAGTTTGTGTCCTAACACATGGTCTATCTTTGAGAATGTCCCATGTGCACTTGAGAAGTATGTGAATTTTTAAATTCTTGGGTGTAATTCTCTGTAGATATGTATTAAGTCTATTTGTTCTAGTGCTTTATTTAGAGTCTCTGTTTCCTTGCTATTTTTTTTTTTTTTGTCTAGAGGACCTATCCAGTGATGTCAGGGGTTTTGAAGTCCCTTGCTATGATTATGTTGTTGTCGATTTTTTCTTTCAAGTGCTCCAGAAGATTTTTAATATATTTTGGTGCTCCTATATTGGGTGCATATATGTTTATCAAGGTTATATCTTCCTGTTGGATAGATCCTTTCAATATTATGTAGTGGCCTTCTTTGTCTCTAGTTATTGACTTCAATTTGAAATCTATTTTATCACATATGAGTATTGCTACCCCAGCTTATTTTTACTTTCCGTGTGCTTGGAAGATTTTTTTCTATCCCTTCATTTTAAGCCTATATGAGTCTTTTGTTGTGAGGTGGGTCTCTTGTAAATAACATATATGTGAGTCATGCTTTCTTATCCAGTTAGCTACTCAGTGTCTTTTTATGGGAGCATTCAGTCCATTTACATTTAAGATGATTGTTGATATGTACTTATTTATTGCCATTTTTGTTTAGTGTGGTTCTATTTTTCTTTCTAATTCTTCTAATTACAGCAGGTTTTTTTTTTCATTTTTGTTTTTATTTTTATTTTTTAGTATATCTTGCAATGCTGGTTTGGTGTTAATATATTATTTAGCCTTTCTTTTGTCTGGGAAGCTCTTTATTTGACCTTTATATTGAATGATAGATTTGCTGGGTAGAGTAGTCTTGTATTCAGATCCTTGTCTTGCATGAGCTTGATTAACTTATGCCATTCCCTTCTGGCCTGTAGTGTTTCTGTTGAGAAGCCAGCTAATAGCCTTTTGGGGGTTTCTTTGTAGGTAACCTGTTGCTTATCTCTTGCTGCTCTTAGAATTCTCTCGTTGTCTTTAATTTTTGGCATTTTAACTACTATACATTTTAGTGTAGGCCTGTTTGGGTCTTCTTACTTGAGGCTCTCTGTGCTTCTTGATCTTGAATGCCTTCTTCCTTCACCAGGTTAGAAAAGTTTTCTGTCACTATTTCTTCAAATATATTCTCTAACCCTTGCTCATTTTCTTCTTCTTTGGGGACACTTATGATGCTGATATTATTATTATTTTTCCAGTTGTCCCACAGTTTTTTTAAGCTGTCTTCCTGTTTTTTAATTGTTTTTTCCTTTCGGTTTTCTGATTGGTTGATTTTTTTTCTACCCTGTCTTCTAATTCACTGATCTGGTCCTTTGCTTCCTCTGTTCTGTTCTTTAGACCTTCCAAAGTGTTCTTTATTTCTGATATGTCATTCTTTATTTCTTCTTGGTGGTTTTTAATTTCAAATTGGTTTATTTTCAACATTTCTATATCTTTACTCATCATGTTGATGTGTTTACTCATGCTGTTGAGCTTCCTCAAGATCATGGCTCTGAATTCTAGCTCTGTTATCTTGCTTTAATGCACCTTATTTATCTCATTTTTGGTAGAGTTCCCTTGTTCTTTCATTTGGCATTTATTTCTTTGTTTTACCATTTTGGCTACCAAAGTGGGTTTGGAGCCTGCCAAAATTTTCCTGTGGGTGTTGAAATCCTGCTATTTATGGCTCCCTTTCCCATGTTTGCATTAGTGTAAGGGGATCCATGTTCAACACCACTGTGAAATCTTACTTTCCTGGGCAGAGTTGCAAGCCCAAGAATAATTCAGTTATCCTCTAGCTTTTTGCCTGGGGGCTATTAGTCATGGTTTCTTGAAGAGCCCTGGGTTTTTAGTTGAATAAAAAACTCCCTCAGATGTTCAGCTAAGGGGAGTTCTCGAAGGTGGGGCAGATGCTGTTTGTTAATGAATCTAAATTTGCATTTCAATGGCCCACTGGGTGTGGTTGAATCTCTAAGGGAGGGGTTGGTGCCTCTCCCTGGAGCCCTGGGAAGGAGTAAGATGACCACTGTCCTGCATTACTGTAACTCAGCAAAAGCTCTGAGCACCCTCCAAATCCTGCGTGTCCCCACACAGTTCCAATCCAGTCACCCTCTCTTTGCCCGAGCCCAATGTGAGTGGCTGTGGCTATGTTGGTGCTCTGTCCCAGCTGTGGTCTGTGGAGCCACTTGGGAGTTTAACCCCAGGGCGCTGCTCACAGCTAAGTCCACTGTTCTCCGTGGGCTCCCAGCCCCCTTCTCGTGCCTCCACAATCCTACCAGGATCGAGTCAGGGTCCCTGGTTATATGGTTCTCTTAAGATGCTTTTCTGTTGATTTTTCCTGAAGATTTGTCTTTATTTTAGTTGTAATTCCAGTTTGGTCCTGGGAGATGGTCTGTGTAGCTTCCATTCACTCTGCTGCCATTTTGGAATCTAGGGCACTGCTGTTGATCAGCTTCTGCTGATGCTTCTCAGGATGGTCTTAGCTGCCACTATGTGCTGCTGCTGCCTGGGGTGTGCAGGTTTGCCTGGTGTTCTTCTGGGGTGTGTGGGACCTGCTGGGGTTCCACTAGTACACTGTTGAGGTGCATGAGTTCTACTGGCATGCTGCTGGGGTTTGTGGTACCCTCTGGTACCCTGCTGGGGTTCGTGGGTCCAGCTGGTGTCTTTTTAAGATTCATGGGTTTTGTTTGTATGCTCCTGGGGTTCATGGGTTCCACTGGTGCAGTGCTGGGGTTTGTGGGTCCCTCTGGTACTCTGTTGGGGTATGTGGGTCCTGCTGGTGTGCTGTTGTGGAATCCTGCTGCCTGGTGGGGCTCAGCTCCTGATCAGTTGCTGCTGGGGGTGAGTGTCAGCTCCTGGTTTGCACTGCTACTGCTGCTGCTGCTGCTGCTGCTGCTGCTGCTGCTGCCAGGGGGTGCTTTCAGGTCACAATCCTTTACTGTTGTTGGGGGCTGAGGATGCTCCACATCGGGAATTTGGCTACTGCTGTGGGAAGGGGCTCCTCTCCAACTCCGCTGCTGCAGTTGTCAGGGGCAGGACTCAGCTGCCCTAGTCCTGTTGCTTGGTCTGGGGCACCACTCTTGTTCAGTCTTTGCTGATGCTGTTGGGGTTTATTTCAGCTGCTAGTCTGAGCTGCAAATGCTTGTTGGGGTGGGACTCTACTCCCACCCAATCACTGTTGCTTTGGGAGGAGGTGCCAGGATCCCAAGCTGGTGCTAGTGCCCCCTCAAGCCTGGGTGGGCTGCTTTGGGCATGGGCAGACTGCTGCACTGCCACAGGCCTGGAGCCTGGGCTGGCCACTATGCTGCGGGTCTGGGTGAGCAGCCTCTGCTGTTCAGGGTGGGGCTCCAGTTCTCAGCCAGTTTCAGCTGTTGCTGCAGGCACCTACTGTGTCCTGACCATGCCAACATAACTGAGTCCACTGGACGGATGGTGCAGGGTGCTCTAGTGGACTTAGATCACTGGGCCCTAGCAGTTCCCCATTTCCTCCTCCCAGGGAAGACCCAGGATCCTCCAAAATGGTGGGGCCTCCCGACTGTACTGGGGAAAGTTTGCTGACTTGCCACCTACCGTGTAACCAGCTGCTTTCTGTCCACAGCACAGGAACCTTGTGTCCCATGTCTCTGCACTTCTCATGGTTTGTCATCTATGTTTACATTCACTCACACTCTCACATGCTCACCCATGTGCTGGTCCTTCCTGATGCCATCTTTTTGGAATCTATCCTTTCTTTTTCATTTAAACTGCCAGCCTTCTATTAAGTCCCTCATTACTTCTTGACTGAACTAGTGTAATGGCATTCATAAATTTCTTCTCACTCTCAGTCCCTTTTTACTTGGTGTATGTAAAGCATCTAACATAGTGTTTGGTCCTTAATCCCTTCTCCTTTTCTCCTGACTTGTGAATTTATCTCCCTTATTGCTGCCTGCTTAACCCTCTGATGACATCATCCCCTTTACCTGAGGGAGACTGCTCTTCACTCCCTTTCAGAATGATTTCCTACCAATCCCTTGTGGATCCTGCAACCTCACTGCTGCCTCCATCTTAACTGCCATGTGGAGGAAGCACCTGTGACTGAATAAAGACTGATCTCTCAGTTTCAAACTTAGATATAAGATGAGGGGAGCCTTTACATACAGACAAAACAGGCATACTAAATGTGAGTAAAAGAGAAGCAAGTTTTAAAGCTGCTTCTTTTCCCCCTAACTCAGTGTGGGAAGAAAAGGCAGGATCTATAAGTCCAGAGGGATCAGCTTCTAGATCTAGGCAGGGTAGGATAAATGCTGGTGGCAGAGAAAGAGCTTGATGGATATTATTCTGGCAGGGTGGGGGCTTCTTGGGGAAATACATCTTGCCTAGTGTGGCTAAGGGAGGAAGAGGAAGAACTGCCAACAGTGGATCTCAGGGGCAGTATCAGCAGTATGGATTGGGCAAAGGTCCTGTAGGCCAGGGCTCTCCCAGAGAAATAGCCAGAGAACACCTGCTTTTGGTGGTCTGGCTAGGTGTAGTTCTGTTATGGGGAGCAGCCAAGCATTCAGGTACTATTCTAACCAAGCACCAAGAACTCCCTATCCTTAAAAAAGGAAATTTTGTAAATCAGTCAGTCATTCTTCATTTTAAACCTAACACTTGCAACTAAAACCAAGTTGCTGTTTTATAATCAAGATGCATCCGCCTGTTCTATATTTAAGGCCCACAGGCTTTAACTAATTTAAGGGACCATCTGGTGAGAAAAATAGGAAGTCTTATTACAAAATGGCATTTGTTTGTAGGCTCATGCCTCAGAAGGGGTTGACCTGGGAATCCCAACAAATTTTCTGTGCCAGTGCCCAGTGCTTCTGACCCTACAACTTGGGGAGAAAGAGCACATCTTTGGAGTCAGACATATTTAATTCCTCCTTTAAGATTCACAAACTGGGTGCCTTGAGCCACAGGACTTCTGAGATTTGAGTTTCCTCATTTAGGAAGTGGGAAACAGATTATACCTGAAGTTGTTTGGAAGAGTAAAAGGAAGTCTCCCAGAGTGAGCCTAGAACTATAGCTTCCTTTCCTATAATTCATAACTTAATCCCCCATCTTATCCCCTGTGAGCTTTGTTCTTCTTGCCTTCTTTGCCTAACGTCTACTTCCACATGCGTAGACATGAGCATGTTTTAAATAGATATTTGAACAAAAGGTTTAAAAGATAAATTTAAAAAAATTTAAATCCTCACCTGAGGATATGTTTTTTTAAATTAATTTTTTTTATCCTCACCAGAGGACATTTTTCCATTTTTTTTTGTTCAGGTAGAGTGAGAGGAAGAGAGAGAGAGAGAGAGAGAGAGAGAGAGAGAGAGAGAGAGAGAGAGAGAAAGAAACATCGATGTGAAAGGGACACATCAAGTGGTTGCCACCCGCACGATACATCCAGGGCCTGAGACAAACTGCAACCTAGGTATGCGCCCTTAGCGGGAACCGAACCTGGGTCTCTGTGGACTGCAGGCTGATGCTCTAACTGCTGAGCCAAACTGGCCAGGGCTTAAATTGATTTTAGAGAGGAAAGGAGAGAGGGAGGGAGGGAGGGAGGGAGAGAAAGAGAGAGAGAGAGAGAGAGAGAGAGAGAGAGAGAGAGAGAGAGAGAAAGGAAAGAGACATCAATTGGTTGCCTCTTGTATGTGCCTGAACTGGGGATCAAACACATAACCTAGGTTTGTGCCCTAACCAGAATTGAACTCACAGCCTTTCTGTGTACTAGATGACACTCCAACCAACTGAACCACTGACCAGGGCAAAAGATAAGTTTTATTCTATTTGGTCTAGTGTTATTATTTGTTCACTTCTCCAGAAGGTAAAGAATTGAAATGCAATTGCTCTGGGATACAGTGGTCAGAGCCATTTTTGCCCCCTCTGCAGTATACTAAGGAAATCTAGTCTCAAAGTCTTCCTGTCCTACATTTACACAGTTGAAGGATAAGACCAGTTAGTTGGGACAAATGCCAGTTGCAGCTCAGGAGCAGGATGGTTAGAGATAGAAACTCTGGGAATGGGAATGCTTTTAGATTCTAACTAGATAGCTACTACTTAGGCGACAGCTTTATTTCAAGTGGAAATATAAATTTGGCTGTATACCTAGTTAAAATTTAATGCTCATAATTTCCTCTAAATCAATAAACACATTTATTTGAAATGGTATCCAGAATAGCCAGAATAATTTTGGTATTTTTTGCAGTTAAGAAGTTCATCAGTGGTTCTGTTATGCCACAGTGAACGAGGTATACAATCTGTACAACTGTTCGACCACTTGTATAGTTGGTCACAACCCATACAGCTTTCCTTTGTGTCTTAAAGTCTGCCTTAGAGAGAACAACAATGAGGAATAGGACTAATCCATGATTCACAACTTGCTGTATTTGGTCCTGGCGACCAGCTGAGATGTTTGACATTGTCTATGTAGTGTCCTTCTGAATATTAGTTTTGGAGTTCATTAGTAGGCTAGGAACAACAATAAGTGCTCTTGCATCTATTACAACCTGAATCTATCTGTTTATCTGTCCCAGTGACAATATTTCCTATGGCTCTTATCACAGGACTCACAATTGGCAATTCAGTAGCTCCTGGGAGTTTCACAGGATTGACAGAATGTAATTGCTGAATCTGAGTAATGGATACCTGTGACTTCATTGCACTATTCTCTATATTATTGTGTGTTTTAAAATATACATAAGTAGAAGTTTTTATATGACGATTATGGGACCATGAAGGTCACTCAAGAACTGGGGAGTTTGTCAAATTAGTAAAGCTAGTAGAGGATATTTGAACCAAAAGAATTCCTTAGGGGAAATGTAGTTTTTTGTTTTTTTTTTATAATGCTTCTCTAGTTAACTGGATTTATTTGAAGGATTAAATTGCATGCAGATAAAACATGTAGTGGATATAATATAAAGTGATGTTAAAAAGATTTTGACAAGATGTTACATCCATTATTTTTAAAGAAATTGAGTCACCATGGGACTGTGACCCTCTTTTCTCTCAGTAGGTATTTCCTTTAGACAATATCTAACATTTCAAAAACATGCTATCTTAGGGATAGAAGGGGAGTAGATTTTTTAAATTAATTTATTTATTTTTGTTATAGATGGTTCTCCTTTTTCCTTCATTGACACCCTCCTCACAATCTGCCCCCCCCATCATAGTTGTCTATGTCCATTGGTTACACATACATGCATTACATGAATGTAAGTTCTGTGGTGTACCCCCCCCCACTCTTCTGGGGTTTGTCAGTCTCTACTGAAGGGAGGTAGTTTTGAAAAATAAATCTTTACAAAAGATCTGAAGGAAGGAATTGCTGTGAAATCTCCAAGAGGACAATTACACAAAACTCTCCCTGACCATAAAAAGCTTAATTGATGGGAATAAAGTATAAGGAAATCTCAGGGGCATGGACTCAGTATTGAATGACCTAAAGATAATTTACATAAGTAAACATGCACAGGTGCATTTGATGCTAGTGTCCTGGGATTGATTGTGGAACTCAGAACCAATTTTTCTCCTGCTGGGATCGATATTTTGGAAGGTATGGACAGATAGTCTAATATGGACACCCACAATCCATCCTATCAAGGGCAATGAAAGAGTATAAAGCTAAAATCTAGTAGGGAAGAAAAATAGTCTGCCCTCAGGGGTTTCCCCTTCTCTTCCAGGAAGGAGGTTGATAGGCCTGCTGACAGTGGAAGAAATGAGTCAAAAACCACCTTGTTGAGAGTTTTTCGTCTTCTACTTGAAGGAAGGAAAATGAGAATAGCAAGTTCTCATAGTGGTGATGGTCATAGCTCAACACATTTCAGGCAAGCTGTAGTGTTGACAGGACCGGCTACATAATTTGTAGGACCTAGTGCTCATGAGTTACTCAGAATTTCAACATAGTGACAGCAGTATATTAAACCAAACATGGGTTCTTCTAAGCTTGTGACTCTTATGTGTGACAGCATAGTTTGTATGCCTATCACTTACTCCTGGGAAGCAAGTATCGATAGCAAAAATTCAGAAGGCATAATACAAAGGTATAAAGCATAAAACCAACTTATCTAAAATTCCACCACATAGAAACAACCATTTTTATCATTTTAATATACATCCCACAGATTTTTCTATATACCTAAACACATGTATTCATAGAATTTTATGCTCTAGATATTTTATATTCTACAATCTCTTCTATATCCTTTTATTTATTTACTTACTTATTTTAAATTTATCTTTATTGTTGAAAGTAATACAGATGTCTCTCCTTTTACCCCTACTGACACCTTTCTCCCCACTACTGCCCACCCCCACTGTTGTCTGTATCCATTGGTTATGCATATATACATATGAGTATTTTGGTTTATCTCTTCCTGCCCCCCAACCTCCTTCCCTCTGAGGTTTGTCAGTCTGTTCCCTACTTCCATGTCTCTGGATCCATTTTGATTGTCAGTTCATATTGTTCATTAGATTCCACATATAAGTGAGATCATGTAATATTTGCCTTTTTCTTACTGGCTTATTTCAAATAGCATAATACTTTCCAGGTCCCTTTATGCTGGGTAAGAGATCTTTCTTTTTACAACTGTATACTATTCCAATGTGTAAATATACCACAGCATTTTTTATTTACTCATCTACTGATGGAACCTTGGGCTGCTTCCAGATGTTAGCTATTGTAAATAGTGCTGCTATGAACATAGGGGTATATATATTCTTTCTGACTGGTGTTTCAGGATTCTTATGGTATATTCCTAGAAGTGGGATCACTGGGTCAAATGGCAGTTCCATTTTAATTAAAAAAAAATTTTTTTTGGTACATGCCCCTAGCGGAAACCGAACCCGGGACTCTCTGGTCCGCAGGCCAATGCTACAACCGCTGAGCCAAACAGGCTAGGGCTAATTTAAAAATTTTTTTTAATTTTCCAATTTGTATTAATTTATTTATTTTTTACTAATGTTTCTCCTTTTCTCCCCCTAGACACTCTCCTCCCTGTACTGCCCCCCTACCCCCCAGCAATGTTGTCTATGTTCATTGGTTATGCATACATGCATATAAGTTCTTTGGTTCATCTTATCCATCCCCCCTGCCCCCTCCTAGAAGTTTGTCCGTCTGAATCATACTCCTTTCTATGTCTCTGGGTTTATTTTATTCATCAGCCTACCTCGTCATTACATTCCACAAATAAGTTAGGTCATGTGGCATTTGTTTTTCTCTGATTGGCTTATTTTGCTTAGCATGATACTCTCGAGGTCCCTCCATGTCATCTCAAAGGATAAGAGATCTTTCTTACAGCTGCATAGTAATCCATTGTATATATGTACCACAGCTTTTTTATCCACTCATCTATTGATGGACACTTGAGCTGTTTCCAGATCTTAGCGATTGTAAATAGTGCTGCTATGAACATAGGGGTATGTATATTCTTTCTGATTGGTGTTTCAAGCTTCTTAGGATATATTCCTAGAAGTGGGATCACTGGGTCAAATAGCAATTCAATTTTTAATTTTTTGAGGAAACACCAGTGTTTTCCATAGTGGCTGCACCAGTCTGCATTCCCACCGGTAATGTACTAGAGTCCCCTTTTCTGCACACCCTCATCAGCACTTGTTGTTTGATGATTTTTTGATGGCACTATTCTGGTGTGAGGTGATACCTCATCATTGTTTTAATTTACATCTCTCTGATGATTAGTGACGTTGAACATTTCTTCACATGTGTCTTGGCCATTTGTATGTTCTTTTTGGAGAGGTGTCTATTTAGGTCCTCTGCCCATTTTTAATTGGGTACATAGTCTTCCTTTTGTTGAGCTGTATGAGCACTCTCTATATATTGGAAATTAACCCCTTACCTGATGTATCATTGGCAATTATGTTCTCTCATACAGTGGGTTGCCTTTCCATTTTGATGGTTGTTTCTTTTGCTGTGCAGAACCTTTTTAAATGTGATGTAGTCCCACATATTCATTTTTACCTTTGTTTCTGTTGAATTAAGTGATGTATTAGTGAAAATTCTGCTGTGTACAATGTCTGAAATGATGTTGCCTACATTTTCTTCTAAAATTTTTATGGATTCTCCAGTCACATTTAAGTCATTTATCCCTTTTGAGTTTATTCTTGTGTATGGTGGAAGTTGATGGTCTAGTTTCTTTTTTTTTGGCATATAGCTGTTCAATTTTCCCAATACCATTTATTAAAGAGGCTGTCTTTATTCCATTGTATGCTCTTGCCACTTTTATCAAATATTAATTGAGCATAATGTTTTGGGTCAATTGCTGGGTTTTCTGTTCTATTCCATTGTTGTATATGCCCGTTCTTGTGCCAGCACCAGACTGTTTTGATTATGGTAGCTTTGTAGTATAACCTGATATCCGATATTGTGATCCCACTTACCTTGTCCTTCTTTTTCAAGATTGCTTTGGCTATTCAGGGTCTTTTTTGGTTCCATATGAACTTTTGAAGTATTTGTTCTAGTTCTTTGAAATAGGTTGTTGGTATTTTGATGGGGATGGCATTGAATCTATAGATTGCTTTTGGTATTATGGACATTTTAATGATGTTAATTCTTTCAATCCATGAACAAGGAATGGGCTTCCACTGTTTTATATCTTCCTTTGTTTCTTTTTTCAATGTTCTGTAGTTTTCTGCAAATAGGTCCTTTACTTCTTTGGTTAAGTTTATTCCTAGGTATCTAAATTTTTTTGCTATGATGGAAAATGGGATTGTATTTCTAGTTTCTCTCTGTACCGCAGGCCGACGCTCCAACCGCTGAGCCAAACCGGCCAGGGCTCTAGTTTCTCTTTGTGTGAGTTTATCATTGGTGTATCAGAATGCCATCAATTTTTTTACGTTAATTTTGTATCCTGCTACTTTGCCAAATTCATTTATTAAGTGTAGTAGATTTTTTGATGGAATCGTTGGGGTTTTCTATGTATAATATCATGTCATCTGCAAATAATGAGAGTTTCATTTCCTCCTTTCCAGTATGGATCCCTTTCATTTTTTATTCCTGTCTGATTGCTGTGGCTATGACTTCCAGTACTGTGTTAAATAAGAGTGGCAAAAGTGGGCATCCCTGTCTTGTTCCTGTTCTTAAGGGAAATGCTTTTCGTTTTCGCCCATTGAGTATGATATTGGCTGTAGGTCTTTCATATATGGCCTTCATTATGTCGAGATATGATCCCTTTATTTCCACATTGCTTAGTGTTTTTAACAGAAATGGATGCTGGATTTTGTTTAATGCTTTTTCAGCATTTATTGATATGATCATGTGGTTTTTATTCTTCATTTTGTTTATGTGGTGTATCCCATTTATTGATTTGTGAATATTGTACCAGCCTTGAATCCCTGGGATGAATCCTACTTGGTAATGGTGAATAATTTTTTGATGTATTGCTCAATCTGATTTTCTAATATTTTGTTAAGGATTTTGGCATCTGTGTTCCTCAGAGATATTGGCCTGTACTTTCTTACTTTGTAGTGTCTTTATCTGGTTTTGGAATTCGAATTATGCTGGGCTCATAAAATGAGTTTGAAAGTCTTTCTTCTTCTTGAATTTTTTGTAATAGTTTGAAGAGAAGGGATGTTAGTTCCTTGAATGTTCAGTAAACCTTTTTTGTGAAGCCATCTGGGCCTGGGCTTTTGTTTGCTGGGTGAGTCTTGATTACATCTTCAACTGCCTGAGTTCTTATTGGTCTGTTCAAGTTTTCTATCTCTTCCTGGTTCCGTTTTGGGAGACTGTGTGTTTCTAGAAATTTGTCAATTTTCCTTAGATTGTCCAATGTGTTGTTGTATAATTGTTCATAGTATTTATTAATTATCCTTTGTATTTCTTTGGTGTCAGTTGTTCCTTCTTCTTTTTCATTTCTGATTTTGTGTATTTGGGTTCTCTTTTTGTTTCTTGGCGAGTTTAGCTAAGGGCCATCAATCTTGTTTATCTTTTCAAAGAACCAGCTCTTTGTTCCATTTATTTTTTTTATTTGTTTTTTAAGTGTCTATTTGTTTATTTCTGCTATGATGCTTACCATTTCTTTCCTTTTACTTGCTCTGGGGTTTTATCTTTGTTTGCTTTCTAGTTCTTTAAGTTATGAAGTTAGATACTCAATTAGATATTTTTCTTATATTTTTGAGGTAGGCCTGTAGTGCTATGAATTTCCTCTCAGAACTGCTTTTGCTGTATCCCATAGATTTAATGTTGTTGTGTGTTCATTTTCATTGGTTTCCAGAAAGTTTTTAATTTTTTTCTTGATCTCCTTGGTATCCCATTCATTTTTTAATAATATGCAATTTAGCCTCCATATGTTCAAATGTCTCTTCCTCTTCTTGTAATTCACTTCTAGTTTCATGCCATTGTGATCTGAGAAGATGCTTGATATGATTTCAATCTTTTTGAACTTCTAGAGCATTAGTTTGTGTCCTAACATGTGGTCTATCTTTGAGAAGGTCCCCTGTGCACTTGAGAAGAATGTGAATTCTGTACTTTGGGGGTTTAATTCTCTGTAAATATCTATTAAATCCATTTGATCTAGTGCATCATTTAGAGTTTCTGTTTTCTTGTTAATTCTTTGTCTAGAGGATCTATCCACTGATGTCAGCAGAGTATTGAAATCCCCTCCTATTATTGTATTGCTGTGGATTTCTCCTTTGAAGTCCTCAGAAGATTTTTAATATATTTTGGTGCTCCTATATTGGGTGCATATATGTTTTCCAAGGTTACATCTTCCTGTTGGGTAGATCCTTTCAATGTTATGTAGTGGCCTTCTTTGTCTCTAGTTATGGCCTTTATTTTGAAATTTAATTTATCAGATATGAGTATTGCTACCCCAGCCTTTTTTTCTCTTTCCATTTGCTTGGAAGATTTTTTTTTTTTATCCCTTCGCTTTCAAATTATGTGAGTCTTTTGTTGTGAGGTGGGTCTCTTGTAAACAACATATAGATGAGTCATACTTTCTTATCCAGTCAGCTACTCTGTGTCTTTTTATCAGAGCATTCAATCCATTTACATTTAAGGTGATTATTGATATGTCCTTATTTATTGCCATTTTTATTTATTGTCGTTATATTTTTCTTTCTATTTCTTTTATGAATTACGGCAGTCTTTTAAACATTTCTTGGAGTGATGGTTTGGTGCTAATGTATTCCCTTAGCTTTTTTGTGTGCGGGAAGCTCTTTATTTGACCTTCTATTTTGAATGATAGCCTTGCTGGATAGAGTAGTTTTAGAATCCGATCCTGTTTTTCATTACCTTGATTACTTCATGCCATTCCCTTCCGGCCTGTAGTGTTTCTGTTGAGAAGTCAGCTGATAGCCTTACAGGGATTCTTTTTTAGGTAACTTGTTGCTTATACCTTGCTGCCTTTAGGATTCTCTCTTTGGCTTTTATTTTTGGCATTTTTATTACTATGTGTCTTGGTGTGGGCCTGTTTGGGTTCTTCTTACTTGGGGCTCTTTCTGTGCTTCTTGATCTTGAGTGCCTTATTTCTTCACCAAATTAGGAAGTTTTTTGTCACTATTTCTTCAAATATGATCACTAACCCTTGCTCATTTTCTTCTTCATCTGGAACTCTTATGATACAAATGTTGTTATGTTTCAGTTGTCCCACAGTTCTCTTAAGCCATTTTCCTGTTTTTTATTTATTTTTTTTTTTCTTTTGATTTTCTGATTGGGTGATTTTTTTTCTAACTTTCCTTCTAATTCACTGTTTTGGTCCTTAGCTTACTCTTCTCTGCTTGTTATTCCATCCAATGTGTTCTTTACTTCTGCTATGTCATTCTTCATTTTCACTTGGTTGGTTTTTAATGTTTCTATTTCTTTACTTATGGTGTTGAGCTCTTTACGCATGCTGTTGAACTTCCTCAAGATCATGGCTCTGAACTCTTCCTCTGATAACTTGCTTAACTGCATTTCATTTATCTCATCTTTTTTAGATTTCTTTTGTTCTTTCATTTGGAATTTATTTCTTTGTTTCACCATTTTAGCTATCTCAGTGGGTTTTGGAGACTGCCAACTTTTTGCTGTGGGTGTTGGTGTCCTACTGTTTGTGGCTCACTTTGCTGGGTTCGGATGAGTGTGGGAGGACCCACATTAAACACCACTGTTAAGTCTTACTTTCCTGGGTAGATTTTCAAGCCCAAGAAAGGCTCATTTACCCTCTAGCTTTTTGCCTGGAGGTTATTAGTTTCAGTTATTTGATAATCGTTGG
The DNA here is from genome assembly GCF_014108415.1 of Molossus molossus. Taxonomy (NCBI): domain Eukaryota; kingdom Metazoa; phylum Chordata; class Mammalia; order Chiroptera; family Molossidae; genus Molossus; species Molossus molossus. Next base: position 50,678,639 of record NW_023425355.1, read on the forward strand.
GTTGTAGTCCTCAGCAGAATGAAAAACTCCCTCAGGTGTTCAGCATAAGAGGATTTCCAGAGGGCGGGGCAAGGCTGATTTTAATGAGCCTCAAGTTGCATTTCTCTGGCCCAGTTGGATGGGGTTAAATCTGTTAGAGAGGGACTACTGCTTCTTCCTAGGGCCCTAGGAAGGGTCTCCCTGCACAAGATGGCCACTGTCCTGTGTGGCTGTGACTCAGCAAAAACTCTCAGCACCTTCCAAATCCTGTGTGTCTTCACCTAGTTCCAGTTCAATCCACCCTCTCTCTGCTAGAGTCCAAGGTTATTGGCTGTAGCTAATTTAGTGCTTTGTTTCAGCTTTCTGTGCTGTGGAGCCAGCTTGGGATTTTATCCCCAAGGGAACTGCTGACAGGAATACAGCTGCTGTCTGTGGGCTCCCAATTTGCTCTCTTGTACCTCCACAGACCTGCCAGGCTTAATTCAGTGTCCTTTCTTCCTGTTCCTAGTTACATGGGTCCTCTCCAGCTGCCTTTCTGTTGCTTTTTCCTGATGATTTGTTTTTATTTTAGTTGTAATTCCAGTTTGGTTCAGGGAGATTGTCTGTGTAGTTTCCATTCACTCCACTACCATTTTGGAATTCGGCAGTTACGTTTTTAATTTTTTGAGGAAACACCATATTGTTTTCCATAGTCTGACTGAATTTCCACCAGCGGTTTACTAGAGACCCCTTTTCTCTTCACCTTCACCAGCACTTGTTGTTTGATGATCTGTTGATTGTAGCCATTCTGGAAGCTGTGCAGTGATATGTTACAGTCATTTTAATTTGCATCTCTCTGATTTTTAGTTACCTTGAGCATTTTTTTTATATGTCTATTAGCTATTTGTATGTCCTGTTTAGAAAAGATTCTATTCAGTTCCTCTGCCCATTTTGTAATTGGATTGTTTGTCTTCCTTTTGTTGAGTTGTATGGTACTTACATATTTTGGAAATTAACCCCTTATCAGATGTATCATTGGATTACGTATGTTCTCTCATATGATACTTTTCCTTTTCATTTTGATGCTAGTTACTTTTGCTCTGCAGAAGTTTTCAGTTTGTTGTAGTTCAATTTATTCATTCTTTTTCTTGCCCTAGGTGATATATCAGTGAAAATTCTGCTATGTGAGAGGTCTGAGGATTTTGCTGCCTACATTTTGTCCTAGGATTTTTATGATTTCATGAATTACATTTAAGTCTTTTATCCATTTTGAGTTTATTCTTGTATATGTTGTAAGCTGGTGATCTATTTTCAATTTTTTTTTGCATGTAGCCGTCCAACTTTCCCATGACCATTTATTGAAAAGATGATCTTTAGTCCATTGTATACTTTTGCCTCCTTTGCCCAATATTAATTGAGCATAATGTCTTGATTTGATTTCTGCATTCTCTGTTCTGTTTCATAGATTTGTATGCCTGTTTTTGTGCCAGTAACAGGTTGTTTAGATTAGAGTGGTTTTGTAATATAGCCTGATATGCAGTATTGTGACCCCTCCAACTTTGTTCTTCTTTTTCAAGGTTGCTGTGTCTATTTGGGGTCTTTTTTGGTTCCTTATAAACTTTTGGAGTATTTCTTCCAGATCTGTGAACTATGCCATTGGTATTTTTATGGGGAGTGCATTGAATTTATAGATTGCTTTGGTTAGTATGGACATTTTAATGATGTGGATTCTTCCTTTTCAAGAACATGATATATACTTCTACATTTTATATCTTCTTTTATTTGTTTTTTCAATGCCCTGTAGTTTAATGAGAACAGGTCTTTTATCTAATTGCTGAAGTTTGTTTCTAGGTATCTCAGTTTTCTTTGTTGCAATGATAAATGGGATATATATATATATTTTTAATCCTCACCCGAGGACATTTTCCCATCCTTTTGTTCAGGTAGAGTGGGAGGGAGAGAGAGGAACAGAGAGAGAGAGAGAAACATCGATACAAAAGGAATACATCGAGTGGCCGCCACCCGCACGACCGACCAGGGCCAGGGACAAACCGCAACCGAGGCACGCGCCCCCAGCGGGAGCTGAACCTGGGTCTCCCAGGACCGCAGGTCGACGCTCCAACCGCCGAGCCAAACCGGCCAGGGCAATGGAATATTTTTTGTAGTTTCTCTTTTTAGTGTTCATATTGATGTATAAGAATGCCATTGGTTTGTCTAGGTTAATTTTGAATCCTGCTACTTTGCTGTATTTGTTTTATAAGTCTAGTAGATTTTTGGTAGAGTCTTTAGGGTTTTCTATGTATAATATCATGTCATCTGCAAATAATGACAGTTTCACTTCCTGCTTTCCAATTTGGATGCCTTTTATGGCTTTTTAAAAAAATTTTGTTTTTATTGATTTTAGAGAGAAAGGAAGGGAGATGGAGAAAGAGATAGAAACATTGATGGGAGAGAACATCTTTTGGCCGCCTCTTGCATGCACCCCACTGAGGATTTGGCCCACAATTTGGGCATGTGTCCTGACCAGGAATCAAACCAGTGATGTCTTGGTGCATAGGTTGATGCTCAACCAGTGAGACATGCTGGCTGGACATATGTCTTCTTCTTGTCTGATTCCTGTGGCTAAGACTCTCAGTACTATATTTAATAAGAGTGGCAAAAGTGGGCATCCCTGTCTTTTTCCTGTTCTTTTTTTAAAAAATAACCCAATTTTATTTGATTTTCCATTGACTTTTTTGATTAATTTATTTTTGTTTCAGATGTTTTTCCTTTTTCCCCCACTGACACCATTTTCTGGATCCAGCCCTGCCCACAGCATTGTTGTCTATTTATATTGGTTATGCATATATGCATATAAGTTCTTTGGTTTATCTCTTCCCTTCGCTATGCCCACCTCTTCTGAGGTTTGTCATTCTGAAACCTACTGCCATGTGTCAGGGTCTATTTTGTTCATCTGCTGATTTTGTTAATTATATTCTGCAAAGAAGTGAGATCATATGATATTAATCTTTGTCTTATTGGCTTATTTCTCTTAGGATAATACTTTCCAGGTCCCTCCATGTCATCTTGAGGGATAAGAGATCTCTCTTTCTTACAGCTGTATAGTATTCCATCATGTATATGTACCACAGCTTTTTTATCCTGGTGCATTGCTTGAGTGTGTGGGTTCCACCGATTTTCCGCCAGGGTGTGTGTCTCTCTGGTGCACCTCTGAGGTGTGTGGGTTCTGCTGGTGCACTCCTAGGATTTGTGGGTTCTGCTGGTTTACTGCTAAGGTGATTGGGTCCCGCTGGTGCCCTGCTGGCATGCTTGGGTTCCACTGGTGTGCTGCTGGGGTGTGCTTCTGCCTGATGGGTCTCAGCTCCTGAATAGTCACTACTGACGCTGCTGGGGGTGAGTGTCAGCTCCTCATTTGTCCTGTTACTGTTGCTGCTGTTGCCAGGGTGTTCTCTCAGCTCCCAATTCTCTGCTGCTATTGCGGGCTGATGATGCTCAGCTTCTGGGACTTTGCTTCTGCTGGGGGAGGGGCTCCACTCCAAATCTGCTGCTGCAGTTGTCAGGGGCTGGTCTCAGCTGTCCCAGCCTTGCTTGGGCTGGGGCACCACTCCTTATCAGCCCCTGTTGATGCTGCTAGGGATAGGACTCAGCTGCTGATATATGCTGCTGCTGCTGCCTGGGGATGGATGTCTGCTCTTGAGCCTCTGTTGCTGGGGCTGTTTCTTGGCTCCTGAGCCCATATGCTGGGGTTGGGGCTCTACTCCCGCCCTGGCATTGCTGCTGTAGGGCAAGGTTCTGGGCTCCCAAGCTGGTGCTACTGTTGCTGGGGGTAGTTATTGGCTCTGATTAGGCTGCTGTTATCAGGGATGGTGCTTGGCTCCAATCACGCTGCTGCTGTGGGGATGGTGCTTGGCTCCCAGCCAGTTGTGGCTACCACAGCAGGCACCTCCATAGAACTACTACTGTGCATTGGTCCATGTTGACACAGTGGGGTCCACTGGTCTGATGGTGCAAGGCGCACTGGTGGACTCAGATTGATCAGCCCTAGCTGCTCCCTGCCACCTCCTCCCAGAGAAGACCAGGGATCTTCCAAAATGGTGGGGACTTCTGACCATGCATGGAGAAGTGCCCTGACAAGCTGCTTACTGCAGTAGCCTGCTGCTCCCCTTCCACAGCACAAGAACCCTCTGCCCCATGTTTCTGCACTGCTCAAGGTTGCTTGTCCACACTAATGTCCACTCATACTCTCACACTCACTCACACTCTCATACACTCACCCTCACTCTAGTCCTTACCACTGCCATCTTTTTCTTCCCATGTTCTTTTCTCAATCTACCTTGTTTCTCATACTGTGCAAGTATAGGTAAGGTAAACATGGATTTATTCACCAAGTCCTAGTATTGAGGAGGAAGAGGCTTTCTTGGGTTCTTGGGTGATATAAACAGAGAATTTAAAAATAGTTAAAATGTACATGAAGGTCTATAGAAATTTTATTTGTAATAGCCTCAAACTGGAAACATCCTAGATGCCCTTCAATGGATGAATGGTTAAATAAAGTGGTACATCCATACCTCAGGAAAAGAAAAAGAAAAAGTAACAAACTATTGATATAAATGACAACCTGGCTGAATCTCCAAACAGTTGTGCTAATCCCAAAAGGTTACATATTGTGTAACCATTGTATACTGTTCTTAAAGTGACAAAGTTATAGAGATGGAAGATGGTTAGTGTTTACTAGGGGTTAGGGAATGGGAGAGGGAGGGAGGTTATGAAAGGGCAACATGAGGGAAACTTGTGGTGATGTAAATATTCTATATCTTGATTGGGGTGGTGGTTATGAAAGGCTCAACATGTGATAAAATCATGTAGAGCTAAACACCCACACCCCCCACACACCCAGCATAAATTAGTACATGTATGACTGTTGAAATCTGAATAAGCACTGTGGATTATACCAATGTCAATTTCTTGGTTTTGGTATTGCATTATAGTTGCATAAGATGCTAACATTGGGGAATAGTGAGGAAAGGGTGGATGGGACTTCTCTATACATTTCTTGCAAGCTTCTTTGAATGTATAATTACTTAAAAAAATAATAGCGAAGAAGTTGCTAACCAGAAGTCAAAAGATTGTGTTAGACACATTTATAAATGAAAAAGCATAAATGGCTACATTGGGAAAAAATGGGACTATCACTCCTTTATGATGTTATAAGAAAGACAAACAGTCTTTCTTAGGGAATATTAAATTTAAAAAATAGATAAGTTTCATTGTTTTCTCCAACAAAAAATAATGTTTCTTATGGGATATTTAGAATTTATTGCTTAAGAAAGGTCACTAGGCCCTGGCCAGTTTGGCTCAGCAGTTAGAGCGTTGGCCCATGGACCAGAGAGTCCTGGGTTCAGTTCCCGCTAAGGGCACGTACCTCGGTTGCAGTTTGTCCCCGGCCCTGGTTAGGGTTGTGTGGGTGGCAACCACTTGATGTATCTCTCTCACATCGATGTTTCTTTCTCTTTCTCCCTCTCTCCCTCCTGCTCTCCCTCCTGCTCTATCTGACAATAAATGCAAGAATATCCTCAGGTGACAATTAAAAAAAAAAAAGATCACTAGTAATCTTATAATTTTGAGATAACCATTTTTTAACATTTAGTATATATCTTCATAATCTATTTTCTATGCATAAAATTAAAATAAAAATTTTCACACAGCAAGAAATAGATTTTTACTGTCTTTAAAGAGTCTTATATTAATATGACTTTAAGGCATATACAGTATTCTATCATAGGGATGCAGAATGAATTATTTACCCAATCCTCTGTTTTGGATATTTCAGTTGTTTTCAAGTTTTTGGCATTAGAAGTAATGTTGCAATACACACCATTGTACTCACATCTTTGTATATATCTCTGATTACTTCCTTAGTGTAAATTCTTAGAAGCAAAATTCTGGGTCAAAGATTATGTAAAAATGTAAAGCTTTTGTTATATTTGGCTAACTTGCTTGCCAGAAAGGTGGTATGAATGTTCTGTCTGTTTTTTTTCCACAGTACAATCCTTGTTGCTGATGTTAGCAATTGGGTAGTAGGCTGGATAGACCCACTGTGGCAATTCTTCTGTTCCTTGGTATGGTGTCATAGGAATGTAGACCCTCAAAAATATTTGCTGATTTAATATACTTCATAATGCATTCTTTGAAACTCTTATCTGAGGTTGGTGGGAAACAAAATCATCAAAATATTAGTGTGCTTTCACCCCAAATTATATCATTGACATCTAGTAAAGAGTAAGGACTTAAGGAAATGGACAGGTACATTTTATTTTGTTAGAGAGCAAGGACTTGGGAAAAGTCTGGAGGTTCTAAAGTAGAAAGAAAAACCATCTGAGGTTTCTGGAAACAGACTGTAGGAGTCTGAAAAACTGAGGTTTGCTGGCAAGGGAGGTGGTGTCCGGGGCATCAGGGTAGTTGTTGGGAGGGTGGGAAAGAGGAAAGCTCTTGCCTGATACCAGCTTCCCACTACCCAACTCCTTTGACTCAGGATGTTAATCATCCTGGTGGCTTTTATGTAAAACATTAGTGTGTAGACTTCTTCCAGCAAAAGTGTGCATATAATTATACTAAATTGTGCTTTTATTTTTTTTTAAATTTGGTGTGTGAGGGGCGGATTCATTTTTCATCTGTCATTGTAAGTTTCCCCCTTTTTGTCCTGCCTGTGGCTATTACTAGTTAAATGGGACCAGTGGCCAGAGGTTTAAACTTCCCATCATTGCTGCTACTTCCATTCTCTGCCTGAAATACAAACAGGGCTGGCGACCACATAGGCCCCAGGGCTTTCTGGGAGGAGCACACCATGGTTTCAGAAAAGAGCAGGCCATGGACAGCTATTTAATCACCAGTTGTGATTAAATAATAAAAATATGTGTGCTCTTGAAAAATTATAGTAGACTCTTCTTGGATGACTTTATGCCATTTTATTTACTTTTTCTAAAATCCTGGTAAGATAGATCCTTATTATGCACATTTTTCAGTTGATAAAATGGACTTAATTAACTTACCTGGATCTCCCAGCTAGTATGTTACAAATGTAGGATTTGAAATTTCATCTATCTTATTCCAAACACCTGCTTCTAATCAGTGTCTGATTTGGACCACACAGGATGATGTGCTCTTTTTGAATCTATTTTCTGCAATTGCATGTCTTATTTTCTTTTATTTCACCATTTGAGATTTAATCTCTTGGATTGTGAAAGCTTTTCCTATCCCCAAATCCCTTTTTAAAAGGTATTTATTCAATGCCCTGGCTGGTGTTGCTAAGTGGTTAGAGCATGGGCCTGTGTACCAAGGAGTCACAGGTTTGATTCCTAGTCAAGGGCACATATCTGGGTTGCAGGTTTTATCTCCACCCTAGTTGGGGCATGTGCAGGAGGCAATGAATTGTTGTATCTCACATCAATGTTTATTTCTCTCTCTCTCCCTTCTTCCCCTTCCTTCCACTCTCTCTAAAAATCAATGGAAAAAATGTCCTTGGTAAGGATTAACAACAACAACAAAAGGTATCTATTCAAAGGAGCAGCAATGGTTTAGGCACATCAGGTAGCATTTGAATGGAGGGAAATGGGCTGTTAGTTAAGTCCACCAAACGAAGGATGTGGGAAATTAGTTCAATTTACTCAAGGTTTCAGAGAATCAGAGACACAAAGGTCCAAAAAAGGATAGATTAGGTCAAGTATGAATTTTATATTGGTACCCTCAGGGGTTTGCTGCCATTGAGATAGCCAACGCTCTGGGGCCTCTTTCCCTTGTGTTTTCATTCCTGATGATGTTACTAGCACATACAATAAACAATGCATTTTAATTATCAGAGGACCCTGACTCAATCTTCTATAGCCTTTCTTGTCTCCTTGAAAGTTCCCTTTAGTTCTCAAGATTACAGAAGGTTGTAATATATCATTAAGGAGGTTTTTCAGCAGCAAGCTGGGACAGTATGCTGTCACAGGCCCTTTATATTTAAGTTACACTATACATTTTAATAGGTATTTGTTCAAATTAATCAAGAATCTGTAACAACAATGTTATTGAGTGCGTATTACATTGCAGACACTGTGCTAAGCACTTTCCATGTATAATATCATTAAAGTCTCATGAGCCTGAAAACAAACATTGTCCCAGAAAAGCTAACTTATTTGAAATCACAAAGATAGTAGTAGAACAAGGATTTAGGTCTAGTCCAACTTCAGTGTCTCATGACCATTCCTGGTTGTAGCCACAGTTATATAATAATAATTGATCTAAATATAGATATAGGGGCTCTGAATAAAGGTGGTAGGTATTTATTGACCAACAATGTGGTCTCTGCCATTATTTTGTTTAGAGCTGGTTCCTGGAGGGATAGCTATAAATAAAATAGCACATTTATAATAATAATACAGAATATTTAATATATTTAAATAACACATTAATAATAATAATTAAAACCTTTACTATTATTTTTATTTGTAGCAGTAGCTAATATCTTAATCATTCAATCAATGGATATTCACTGAGTGCTTCCTATATGTCAAGCAGTGGGCAAAGTTCTGGAGATACAAGGGTAAGCAAAAAAATATGTGTCCCTTGCTTTCTTGGTGATTATAGTTTAGTGACAGAAACAGACATTAGAAACTCACACTGGTGACTATGTAGTTAGAGATAAGAGATCAGAAGGAAAAATCATGGTTCTTCATGAGTAAATTACAAATGAACCTGAAATAGTTGGTGGACTGGAATCAGGGAAGTCTTCCCTGAAGAAGAGAAATAAGGATGAATTGGAATAAACTAGGTAAATAGGGGGTGAGAGTCTGGAGCTGAAATGTACATCTCAGGGGGTGGGGAGGAGAAGTATTAGCATATGTCTTAAGGGTTTGGTCTCTATCCTGAGAGCAATGAGAAGGCACTGAAAGGTTTTAAGCAAAGTTGTGCCAAGATCAGATTTACATTTTAGTAATATCATTTGAGCTGCTGCAGGGATAATGGATTGGAGGGGAGCAAAAGTGGAGGTCAGGGGATCAATTAGCAACAGTCCAGGTTAGAGATAGCGATTTGGACTAGGGTGGTGGCAGTGCAGATGGAAATCAATTTTGGAGGTGACAGATTTCTTGAAGGTAGTGCTGATGAAATTTGGTAATAGATTCAATAAGAAGGTGCAGATGGGAGAGGGCAGTGATGCCCTTTAATCTTTACACCTATCCTATAAGGCAGGTGTTACTATTTTTCCACTTTTACAAATAAGGAAAGTAAGACAATTCATTGCTTTAGCATAAAGTTTGCAGGCTTTATAGGGCCCTCAAGACACTATATACCCTAGGCGCTGTTGACTTAACATATCCCAGTCTCCCCTCTGTCCTTAACCTCATAGTTCTCTGTGCTCCAGCTACTGTGGCCTTTTAGTCCCTTGTTATGCCAAGCTCCTTATAGTCTTAGAGCCCTTGCACATGCTGTTCATTTACCTGAAATGAACGCATCTTTGCCTGGCTTATTCTTCCTTGGGGAAACCTTGACTAACCAGATTGTGTTAGGTCTTTAGGTTATCTATTCTCATAGCACTCTGCAGTTTTGTACTTATTAGAGTTTTATCTAGTTTCTTCTGTGATTATTTTTGGACTGTTTCACCTACAAAACTGTAAGCTCCAAAGAAGGGATCTTCTTTGTCTTGTTTATCTCTCTATTCCCTATGACTAGCATAGGGCTTAGCATATAGTAAGCGGTTGCATACATATTTGTTGAATGAATGAGTGAGGCTTATAGAGGCTAAGTTAACTTGCCTGCTATTGAACAGACAATAAGTGACTGATGCAAGACTTACACTATGTCTAGCTAACAGTAGAGCCCCAGTTATAATCACTATCACAGATTGTCACTATGTTTGCAGAGGAAACATGACAAAGGCCACGCAGCAATTTCAGGGAACTTAGAATTAGTTTTGTCTTTCCTCTCCTCTCCTCCCCGCCTTTCCCCTCTACTTCCCTCCTCTTCCTTCTTTTCTCCCTCCCTCCCTCCCTTTATACTTCCCTGCCTGCCTTCCTGCCTACCCACTTCTCTGTATGTCTCTCTCTCTTTTATAAGATTTGGGAGGGATATTAGAGGTCATCTTGTACAAATGATGAAACTGAAGCTAGAATCAACTGCCAGCCCAAAGGCTATAGTTATTGCCAGATTTAATAGATAACTTTAGGTTTTATGGTGGGCAAAATTTTAGCAAAATCAATGCAGATCTAATTTATTTCAATCTTGTTTACCCAATATTTGATTGTTATAACCAGGTTAGTGTCATCAAGGACCTGGGCACATGTTTTGTTCATTTCTACCTTAGTAGTATGACTCACACTGGTCCCTTTGCCTGGGATTTATTCTTACTTTCCAATCTATTTTATTAATCCTTCAAGCCCCAGCTCAGTTCTTATCCCCTCTATTCACACTTCCCTGCACATTCTGGCTCCTAAACTCATACAGCAGTCTGTATCACTCATTTGGCCCATAATTATGTGTATTTTCTTTATAAAAATTATTTATTGATTTAGAGAGAGAGAGGAGAGAAAGAGAAGAGAAGAGAAGAGAAGAGAAGAGAAGAGAAGAGAAGAGAAGAGAAGAGAAGAGAAGAGAAGAGAAGAGAAGAGAAGAGAGAAGAGAAGAGAAGAGAGATTCGGTGTTCTACTTAGTTTCTTGTATGTGCCTTCACTGGGGATTAAACATGCAACCTTGGTGTATCAGGATGATGCTCAAACTGACTGAGCTACTCAGCCAGGGCACATGTATTTTCATTTGAAGTTTCTCAGGTGTGTTTCGTTTCCCAACAGACTGGCCTTCCCTAAAGCTCATTAAGGGCAGGAACTATACTTTCTTGATTCCTAGAAAAGCACTGGACACATAGTAGAAACTCAAAGAATAATTCTTGAATGAATGAATGATGTAATCAAGAAAAAAATGAAATGATAAACTATACCATCTTATGGCTATTAGTCTTTAAAAAAATCTTTATTGTTGAGAGTATTACAGATATCCCCGCTTTCCCCCTCCATTTCCCCCTCCTCCTGGTTCCCATTCGACCCAAGGCCATTACCACCCTACAGTCTGTGTCCATGGACAATGCACATAAGCATGCAAGTACTTTGGTTAATCTCTTCTCAGCCTCCTCCTCCCTTCCCTCTGAGGTTTCTCAGTCTGTTCCATGTTTCCAGTCCTCTGGTTCTATTTTATTCATCAGTTTATTTTGTTCATTAGATTCCACATATAAATGAGATCATATGATACTTGTCTTTCTCTAACTGGCTGATTTTGCTTACCATAATACTCTCCAGGTCATTCCATGCTGTCTCAAAGGGTAATAGAACCTTCTCTTTTTTATAGGTGTATAGTATTTCATTGTGTATATGTACTACAGCTTTTTTTTTTTTTTAAATCTACTCATCTACTGTTGGATGCTTGGGCTGTTTTAAGATCTTAGCTATTGTGAAGGTGTTGCTATGAACATAGGGGTGCATATATTATTTCTGATTGGTGTTTTGGGATTATTAGGATAAATTCCTAGGAGTGAGATTACTGGGTCAAATGGCAGATAAATTTTTAAATTTTTAAGGGAATTCCATATTGTTCTCTATATTGGCTGCACCAGTCTGCAGTTCCATCAGGAGTATACTAGGGTTCCCCTTTCTCCACATCCTCACCAGCAGCTGTTGTTTGTTGATTTATTGATAGTAGCCACTTGGGTCAGTGTGAGGTGGTACCTAATTTTCATTTTAATTTGCATCTCTCTGATGATTAGTGACATTGAGCATTTTTTCATATGTCTCTTAGCCATTTGTATGTCCTGTTTAGAGAAGTGTCTAGGTCTTCTGCCCATTTTTTATTTTATTTATGTATCTATTTTTTTATAATCCTCATCAGAGATATACAGGTAGAAGATGGCAGTGGGCAGGACCAGAGGGAGGGTGAGTGTGTGAGAGAGTGTGAGTGGACATGAAGGTGGATGACCAAACCAGAGCAGTGCAGAGCCACAGAGCAGAAAGTTCCTGTGCTGTGGACTGGAGCAGCCTGCTACCATGGTAAGCGACCCTTCAGGGCGCTTCTCCCTGCAACATGGGGAGGTCCCAACATTTTAGAAGATCCCAGGTCTTCCCTGGGAGGAGGCAGTGAAAGTGGCTAGGGCCCAGCAACCTGAGCCCACCAGAACACGTGGCACCATCAGACCAGTGGACACTCTGTGTCAACACAGACTGATGCACAGAAGTGGAGCTCCAAAGGTGCAGGTCGCAGAAGTCTCAGACAGCCAGGAGTCCAGCACCATCCCCCAGAGTAGCACCCAAATCAGAGTTGAGATACACCCCCAGCAACAGAGGCTGGGGAGCAGACATCCATCCCAAGGCAACAGAAGCACAGACTAGCAGCTAAGACCCATCCCCAAAAACTACAGCAAAAGCTGAGCATGAGTTGAGCCCCATGGGGCAGCAGCACTCCCCAGCCACAAGTGGCGGGATCTGGGGCTCCACAGAGGCCTGAGTGGTCCAGCAGCTCACAAGAGCAGTGGGAAGCCTGAGCCCAAGAGAGACTGGTGCAATACAGCTGCCCTCCCATGGGACCTGCAGGGTGAGGGGCACCAGAGAGGCCTGTGTGACCCAGCACAGACTGTGCCATCCAGTTACCTGTGGGAACTGCAGGGTGCTGAAGCACCAGAGAGACCTGTGCAACCCAGCAGGGACTGTGTGATCTAGTTACTGCAGGACCTGAGGGGTGCTGCAGCACCAGAGAGGCCTGTGTGACCCATCAGGGACAGTGCCATCCAGTTACCCGCGGGATCAGTGGGGTGCTGAAGCACCAGAGAGGCCTGTGCGACCCAGCAGGGACTGTATAATCTAGTTATCCATGGGGTCTGTGGGGTGTTGAAGTACCAGAGAGGCCTGCATGACCCAGCACAGACTGCCATCCAGTTACCCGGGGGAACTGTGGGTGCTGAAGCACCAGAAAGACCTGTGCAACCCAGCAGGGACTGTGTGATTTAGTTACCAACAGCACCTGAGGAGTGCTGCAGCACCAGAGAGACCTGTGTGACCCAGCAGGGACTGTGCGATCTAGTTATCCATGGGGCCTGTGGGGTGTTGAAGCACCAGAGAGGCCTGTGTGACCCAGAAGGGACTGCTCGATCTAGTTACTCATGGGGCCTGTGGGGTGCTGAAGCACCAGAGAGACCGGTGTGACCCAGCAGGGACTGTGTGATCTAGTTAAACTGCAGGACCTGAGGGGTGCTGAAGCACCAGAGAGGCCTGTGCAACCCAGCAGTGCACAAGATAGGCTTAGAGGATGTGAAAAATGGAGGTGGAGTGAATAGAAGTTACACAGATGATCTCCCAGGACCAGATGGAAATTACAACTAAAATAAACACTAATCCTCAGAAAAAAGCAACAGAAAAGCAGCAGGACAGGACCATATAACCAGGGACACTGGTAGGATCTGCAGAGGCACGAGACAGTGGCAGGCTAGGAACCCAGAAACAGCAGTAGTCGTAGCTGTGAGCAGCACCCTTGGGAATAAAGACCAAGCCCGCTCCACAGTGCAGAGTCAGAACAGAGTACTAAAATAGCCGCAGCCCCTCACCTGGGGGCTATGGCAGAAGGAGAGCAGAATGGGCTGGAACTCTGGGGACACCTGGGATTTGGAGGGCACTCAGAGTTTTTGATGAGTTGTGGACAAAAGGGACGGTGGCCAGTGTGCTCCTTCCTCAAGCTGTGAAGAAAAGCACCAACCCCAGTCCCTTAAGAGATTGGGCCTTACCCAGGTGAGACAAAGAAATTAAAATTGGGGCTCATTAATAACAAGCATCTATCCCACTTGCTGGAAATCCTTTTATGCAGAACACCAGGGCTACATTGCAAGGCACTGAGTAACTGAGACTACTAGCCATCAGGAAAAACTTAGAGGATAACTGAACCTTTCCTGGGCTTGCAAATCTATCTGGGAAAGTAATACCTGACAGTGGTGTTTAACGTGGGACCACCCAGGCTCATCCAAGCCCAGCAGAGGGAACCACAAACAGCAGAACACCAACACCCACAGGGAAAATTTGGCAGGCTCCAAAACCTACTGAGATAGCCAAAATGATGAAACAAAGAAACAAATCACAAATGAAAGAACAAGAGAACTCTATCAAAGATGAGATCAATGAAATGCAGCTAAGCAAATTATCAGAGGTAGAGTTCAAAGCCATGATCTAGAGGAAGCTCAACAGCATGAGAAAGGACATCAGCACCATGAGTAAAGATATAGAAACATTAAAAACCAACTAAGTGAAAATGAAGAATGGCATAGTAGATATAAAGAACACATTCGAAAAACTAATCAGCAGAGTAGAGGAAGCTGAGGACCAAATAAGTGAATTAGAAGACAGGGTAGAAAAAAATCAACCAATGAGAAAACCAAAAGGAAGAAACAATTAAAAAACAGGAAGACAGCTTAAGAGAACTGTGGGACAACTGGAAACATAACAACATTTGCATCATAGGAGTCCCCGAAGAGGAAGAAAATGGGAAAGGGTTAAAGAATATATTTGAAGAAGTAGGGATAGAAAATTTTTCCTAACTTGTTGAAGGAAGAAGGAATTCAGGTTCAAGAAGCACAGAGAGCCCCAAGTAAGAAGAATCCAAACAGGCCCACCCCAAGACACATAGTAATTAAAATGCCAAAAATTAAAGAAAAAGAGAGAATCCTAAAGGCAGCAAGAGATAAGCAACAGGTTACCTACAGAGGAAACCTGATAAGGCTCTGAACTGACTTTTCAACAGAAACACTACAGGTCAGACAGGAGTAGCATGAAGTAATCAAGGTCATGAAAAACAAATATCTGAATCCAAGACTACTCTATCCATCAAGGCTATCATTCAAAATAGAAGTTCAAATAAAGAACTTTCCAGACAAAAAAAAGGCTAAGGGAATACATTAGCTCCAAACCAACACTGCAAGAATTGTTAAAAGGACTGCTGTAATTAGTAGAAGAAATAGGAAGAAAAATAGAACCACACTAAACAAAAATGGCAATAAATAAGTACATATTAATTATCACCTTAAATGTGAATGGTTTGAATGCTCCCATAAAAAGACACAGAGTAGCTGACTGGATAAGAAAGCATGACTAACATATATGTTGTTTACAAGAAACCCACTTCACAACAAGACTCACATAGTTTGAAAGTGAAGGGATGGAAAAAAAAATCTTTCAAACAAATGGAAAGCAGGTAAAAGCTGGGGTAGCAATACTCATATCTGAAAGAGATTTCAAAATGAAGGCCATAACTAGAGACAAAGAAGGCCACTACATAATATTTAAAGGATATATCTAACAGGAAGATATCACCGTGGTAAACATCTGTGCACCCAATATAGGAGCACCAACGTATATTAAAAATCTTCTGGAGGACTTCCAAGGAGAAATTGACAGCAATACACTCATAGCAGGGGACTTCAATACCCCGCGGACATCACTCAATAGATCTTCTAGACAAAAAATTAACAAGGAAACACAGACTCTCAATGAAGCGCTAGATCAAATGGATTTCATAGTATATACAGAGAATTATACCCCAAAATTCAGATTTTACATTCTTCTAAGTGCACATGGGACATTCACAAAGATAGACCACATATTAGGACACAAACTAAGTCTCTACAAGTTCAAGAAGACTGGAATCATATCAAGCATCTTCTGAGATCACAATGGCATGCAACTAGAAATCAATTGCAAAAAGAACATGCAAAGAAATTTGAAAAATGGAGGCTAAATGGCATGTTATAAAAAAATGAATGGGTTATTATGGAGACCAAGGAAGAAATTAAAAACTTCCTGGAAACCAATGAAAATGAACACACAACAACACAAAATCTATGGGATGCAGTGAAAGAAGTTCTGAGAGGGAAGTTCATAGCACTACAGGCCTACTTCAAGAAGCAAGAAAAATTTCTAGTAGACTATTTAACCTCACAACTTAGAGAACTAGAAAGCAAACAGAAAGAAAACTCCAGAGCAAGCAAGTAGAAGGAAGGGAATAGTAAAGATCAGAGCAGAACTAAATGACATGGAGATAAAAAAACAAACAAACAAACAATAAAAAAACAATTCAAAGGATCAATGAAACAAAGAGCTTGTTCTTTGAAAAGATAAACAAGAATGATGGACCCTTAGCTAGACTCAGCAAAAAACAAAGAGAGAGAACCCAATTACACAAAATCAGAAATGAAAGAGGAGAAATAATGACTGACACCACTAAAATACAAAGGATTGTTAACAGATGTTATGAATAATTATACCGCAACAAATTCGACAATCTAAGTGAAATGGACAAATTTCTAGAAACACATAGTCTCCCAAAACTGAACCAGGAAGAGATAGAAAACCTTAACAGCCCAATAACAACAAAATAAATTGAAGATGTAATCAAGACTCTCCCAGCAAACAAAAGCCCAGGCCCCGACCACTTCACAGGGGAATTTTACTGAACATTCAACGAAGAACTAACACCCATTCTCCTCAAACTATTTCAAAAAATTCAAGAGGAAGGAAGACTTCCAAACTTGTTTTATGAGTCCAGCATAATTCTAATTCCAAAACCATAAAAAGACATCACAAAGAAAGAAAACTACCGACCAATATCCCTGATGAACATAGATGCCAAAATCCTGAACACAATACTAGCAAATCAAATCCAGCAATACATCAAAAATATTATTCACCATGACCAACTGGGATTTATTCCAGGGATGCTAGGCTGGTACAACATTCGCAAACCAATAAATGTGATACAACACATAAACAAAATGAAAGAAAAAATTATAAGATCATATCAATAGATGCTGAAAAAGCATTTGACGAAATCCAGCACTCATTTCTGATAAAAAACGCTCTGCAATGTGGGAATAGATTGATCATATCTCGGAATAATAAAGGCCATATATGAAAGATCTACAGCCAACATTATATTCAATGGGCAAGAATTAAAAGCATTTCCTTTAAGAACAGGAACAAGACAAGGATGCCCATTTTCACCACTCTTATTTAACATAGTACTGGAAGTCCTAGCCACAGCAATCAGACAGGAAGAAAAAGTAAAAGGGATCCATATGGGAAAGGAGGAATTGAAACTGTCATTATTTGCAGATGACATGATACTATACGTAGAAAACCCAAAAGAGTCCATCAGACATTTACTAGACTTAATAAATAAATTTGGCAAAGTAGCAGGATACAAAATTAACGTCAAGAAATTGATGGCATTCTTATACATCAATGATAAAGTCACAGAAAGAGAAACAAAAAAAATCCCATTTACCATCGCGGCAAAAAAATTAAGATGCATAGGAATAAACTTTACCAAAGAAATAAAGGACCTATTTGCAGAAAACTACAGGTCATTGAAAAAAGAAGTAGAGGAAGATATAAAAAAGTGGAAGTACATACCTTGTTCATGGATTGGAAGAATTAACATCACTAAAATGTCCATATTACCCAAAGCAATCTATAGATTCAATGCAATCCCCATCAAAATACCAACAACATATTTCACAGAACTAGAACAAATACTTCAAAAGTTCATATGGAACCGAGAAAGACCTTGAATAGCCACAGCAATCTTCAAAAAGAATAACAAAGTTGGAGGGATCACATTACCAAATTTCAGGTTATACTACAAAGCCACTGTATCAAAAGTGCCTGGTACTTGTACAAGAACAGGCATATAGACCAGTGGAACAAAACAGAGATCCCAGAAATGGACCCAAGGCAGTATGCTCAATTAATATTTGACAAAGGTGGCAAGAGCATACAGTGGAGTAAAGACAGCCTCTTTAATAAATGGTGTTGGGACATTTGGACAGCTACATGCCAAAAAAATGAAACTAGATCATGAACTTACACCAAACACCAGATTCAACTGAAAATGGATAAAAGACTTAATTGTGACTCATGAATCCATAAAAATCCTAGAAGAAACTGTAGGCAACAAAATTTCAGATATCATACGCAGCAGAATTTTCATTGATACATCACCGAAGGCAAGAGAAACAAAGGAGAAAATGAACACATGGGACTATATCAAATTCAAAGCTTCTGCACAGCGAAAGATAAAATCATCAAAATGGAAAGGCAACCCGCTGTATGGGAGAGTATCATTGCCAATGATATATCAGATAAGTGTTAATTTCCAATATATAGAGAGAGTGCTCATACAACTGAACAAAAGGAAAACAAAGAACCCAATTAAAAAATGGGCAGAGGAACTAAATAGACACCTCTCCAAACAGAACATACAAATGGCTAAGAGACATATAAAGAAATGCTCAACCACTAATCATCAGAGAGATGCAAATTACAACAGCAATGAGGTATCACCTCACACCTGTCAGAATGGCCGCCATCAACACATCATCAAACAACAAGTGTTGGCGAGGGTGTGGAGAAAAGAGGACTCTAGCACACTGCTTTTGGGATTGCAAACTGGTGCAGCCACTATGGAAAACAATATGGTGTTACCTCAAAAAATTAAAAATTGAACTTCCATTTGACCCCGTGATCCCACTTCTAGGAATATATCCTAAGAATCCTGAAACATTAATCAGAAAGAATATATGTACCCCAATGTTTGTAGCAGCACTGTTTACAATAGCTATGATCTGGAAACAGTCCAAATGTCCATGAGTGGACAAATGGATAAAAAAGCCTTGGTACATATACACAATGGAGTACTATGCAGCTGTAAGAAAGAAAGATCTCTTATCCTTTGAGACGACATTGACGTACCTGGAAAGTATTATCCTAAGCGAAACAAGCTAAACAGAGAAATACAGGTATCATATGATCTCACTTATTTGTTGAATAGAATGAACATAACAGTCTGAGTAATGGGGTTTTCTCAGAGACGTGGAAGTGGGGTACAAACTGACAATCTCCAGAGAGGAGATGGTGGGGAAGAGATAAACCACAGAACTTATATGCATTTATGCATGAGCAATGGAGATGGACAAGAAAGCTGGGGACAAGGCAGGGAGGGAGCAGGAGGGGGTTAACTTTGGGGGGAAATGGAGAAACATTTGTAACAAAAAGAAATTAATTAATAAGAAAATTAAAATAAAAAAAGAGAAGTAAAAATAGGAAAAAAAGAAAAAGTAGAGTTAAAAGAAAAAAAAATTTAAAAGGGTAAAGAAAATGAAAGAAAAAGGGAAAAAAAGGCTATAAAGATAGCATTAAGAGAATATGAGAAAAAAAGTGAGGAGAGAAAGTCCATACCAAAGAAAAACAAACAACCAAAAAATAAATAAAAATCTCCAGCAACAATTTAAAAAACAAACTTGGATCTGCTCTTTGTGGCTCCCTGGATATTACTCTGGTGTTGTTGTATCTTGCCCTTTGGGATGTGAGTCCTTTCCGTCTTGTGCAGTTTTCTCGTGCAGGCCAATGTCAATCACTGTTCCTGGCTTCCCTGTGCAACCTGGCTGAAGCCTTGTAGGGCAGGTCCCCAAGTAGTTCAATGGGCAGGGCTTCCTTAGCTCAGAGGCTGAGTCTGATTTGGGTCTTGCCTTTTGAATGTACTTTTTCTGGGCTGCTTTCCCTTCCCCCATGGAACTTGCCTCTGCAGGGTATCAGGTCTGGCTAGGATGGTTTAAAGAGATTTGTGTTGGGGGTGGAGCCTATAACTTGTAGGACAGGCAGGCAGACAGTCCCTTTCTTTCCAATGCCTCAGCTGTGCTTGGGTTGCTGGCATCCTTCTGGTCACCACCCCAAGCAGAGGATGATAGAATAAAAAAATAAAAAAGAAAACCCTGCTTGGCTCTCTCATCTTTCAGCATGGTTGGCTCTCACTGGGCAGGGTTTCTGCCCAGATTCCCACCACACCAGATGTCCTAGTCCCCTGTGCCACAAGGCATAGCTGCTGGGGTGGAGATTTCCAACCCAGAGCCATTCCACAGGTGGTGGAAGGGACGCTTCCTCTTTCTTCACTCATAGTGAAAAGGTTGTGCCTCTTTCCCAGGGCACTCTGACTAGTCCCTGTCAAAGTTCTATTAGCAAATAATTGGACCCTCAGATTTATGGCTTGGTGATCTGCTCAGACCCCTCCTCAGGTCTGGAGTTCTGCTTAGTAGTCCCTCCTGCAGAACCTAATCAAGGCAAGCTTCCCAGGCTGGCATTGTAACTAAATAGTTGTTTTTTGCCTCTGATAGTGCTGTCTGCGTCCCCTCAGTGTGCCAAATCACCTTTGATTCATACTGTACAATGCCATGTGGGCTCCCCATCCTTTCTCTATTGCTCTCTTTTAGGGATCCCTGTGTAGGACTGAGTCCCCCACTCCCAGAGGCAGGGGCTGTACTGCTGCACCTTCCCTCCAGCTTCCCAGCTGTGCTGTGCAGCTGTGTGAGTTGGCTCACCAACTCCATGTCTTCTCCTGTCCCCTCTATGCACTCCTGGCTTGCAGTATTTTTAGTTAGCTATTTCCAGCTGGCTTTTGAAGTCACATGTTCTGCAGTTTAGCCACAAGTTTGGTCCAGTGCTAGGAGCAATAGAATGTAACTTCCTCAGGCTGCAGCCATCTTCTTTCCTCTCCTTATTAGCCTTTAGTATTGCCATTTTTCACTGCACTTTTAGTGTTGAAATTATACATGTGAAATGGTAATAAAAACTGATGTTGGTAAAGTGTGTATAGTTTCTTCTTTTGTACAATATACCAATGTCATCATTAATGACATATTTTATAAGAGAAAACAGAGATCACGGGAAACCAAAAACCAAACTAACCATGTACCTAAGGACTGAATATAGACCTGAGGAATATTGATTAGATTTTCTCAGATACAATCTTTGCTTTAAAAGGGCCAAGTAGCCGTTGCCAGTTTGGCTCAGTGGTTAGAGCATTGACCTACAGTCTGGAGAGATCCAGGTTCGGTTCCCGCTAAGGGCATGTACCTCGGTTGCAGTTTGTCCCCGGCCCTGGTTGGGTCGTGCAGGTGGCAGCCACTTGATGTGTCCCTTTCACATCGATGTTTCTCTCTCTCTCTCCCTCCCACTCTATCTGTACAAACTGAACAAAATATAGGAAAAATGTCCTCAGGTGAGGATTAAAAAAATAAAAAAATAAAAAATAAAAGGGCCAAGTACCTGGAGAGTATTATGCTAAATGAAATAAGCCAGTCAGAAAAAGACAAGTACAACACGATCTCACTTATTTGTGGAATATAATGAACAAAATAGGCTGTGAAAAAAAAATTCAGAATAATGAAAGTAGGGAACAGACTGACAAATCTCTGAGGGATGGAGGTGAGAGGGGTATAAAGAGATAAACCAAAGAACTTATATGCATGTATGCACAACCAATTGACACAGACACTAGACTGGGGAAGGCAGGAAGGTGGTGGGAGTGGGAAGGAGGTTGTCAATGGGGGAAAAAGGGGGACATCTCTAATACTTTTAACAATAAAAAACATAAACAGTGGCTTTAAAAAGGGCCAAATAAAATATACTGTCCCATCATATTCAACAGTTCAGAACTATGATCAGCTAACCAACCTACTTATTAAGGTGGGAGGTTTATTAGTACACCTTTATAAGAGTCATCAGGTGAAGAGAATCTCTGCCTTTGCGTTAACAGTCCTGGAATCCAGTCTTAGTTTTGCTGAGCAACCTGTGTGAATCATACAACCTCTCCTATGTCAGTTTTCTTATCGGTTGATCTGCTACCCAATTTACTTTTAGTGCTGTTGTGAGACTCTGTGAGACCAAAGGATGAAGATTCTTAGAAAGTTTAAAAAGTGATATATATGTTTAATATTTTCATAAAAGAAAAATGATGCTTATACTTTTTATTTGAATAGCACCCATTTATGAAATTTCTTTATGTATATATGTTTTCAGTCTCGCAGCAACTCTAGGAAGTAGGTAGGTAGACAGGAAGGCATTATTACCTCCAATTTACAGATGAAGCTCAGAGATTCTTATTCAGAGTTAATAAACATATATTTGGGATCTGTTACATGCCAAGTATACTGATAGGTGCTTTCACATGTTAGAGAAATTAAGTTAGTTGTCCAATGGCATCTGGCTGGTAAGTGGCAGAGCCTGTATTCCAACTCAGGTCATCTAACTTTGATACTGAGCTCTCAGCCACTGCTATCTTTAGGTTAGTCTAATTCCTCTCGTGGGCTATTTGCATTCAATTGTTCTCTGTCTTTTGTGGAATGAAATATTTTGTTTCCTGTTAACAAATACTTAAGAGCAGGTGCACCAAAAAGCACTTGGTCTGGGTCATAAACCTGTATACAGTGCAGTGGTTCTTAGCCCTGGTTTGGCCCCATAAAAGAGTAATTAAATAAGAGTTTCTTGGGGCTGGATCCCAGGAAAAGTTTTTTTTTTTTTTAAAGATAGTTTTAAGGTGCAGCCAGGGTTGAGAACGACACTGCTCAGAAAGGCAGTAACCTAATATTATAACAGTCAATCCATTTTTCTCAGAGACTTATTCTGGCAAACATCAAAAGTGTTCAATGAAAAAGAGGGAAGAAGAGTAAAGACACACCATAGAAATGTCATTTGTTCAATCGAACTTTAGTAGTGCATACAAATGAACAGCAGTGACAGAGCTAAATCATTTGAGCTAAAGAAGAAACGGGAAAGAGAAGGACATGGATCCCATTTTGAGGTGGTGATCCTTAAGAACCGACACAATAAGTCATTATTCATCCATCCACCTATTTATCCATCCATCCATCCATCCATCCATCCATCCATCAATTAAGTATTTACTGAGCATCTACTGTGTGTCAGGCACCATTCTAGATACTGGGGATATAGCAATGAACAAGCTAGCTAAAGAATTTAGAATTGCGGAACTTTCACTCTTGTTGTAGATATAAGAGAATAATTCTGCCACGGTGTCCTGGGGACCTTGAACATTTCCACATAAGCCACATAGCCAAGGCTCAATCACAGTCTGACTCAAGTCTTAGAAGAATGCCCTGTAATCCTTTCTGGAACATGGAACAACATTGTGAGGAGCTGTAGCAAGGCCATTTCTTATCTACATATCTAGTGGGAGGCTGCCATGAGGCAGTTTCTCATCTACCTTCCTGGTTCTGGTGAGGTATAACATTTTCCACCATTGTGCACACACTCCTCTTCAGTAAAGCTGCAATATAGACTTTTGCTGTAATTTAGAGTCGGCTCCTCCACAACAGAAGGACCAACTGATCATGTCATCTGTTATCTGGACCCTGCAATTCAATGTCATCCTGTGGGACTAGAGACATGGGATGCTGACACCTTGAGGATCTTGTTTTTGCTGCCTGTATAAGTAATAAACTGGATCCATTTAGGCTTGTAGTCTTCTTGGATGAATTTATGGAAGTATAGTAAGCCAACCTAGCAGCTGCTAGTGCACTGCTGCTTAGGGACTGTTTGATTACCTGGTAGTAGGAACAGAACTGTAACAATTAGAAAAACAAAATGATTACAAATTGTGATTAATACAATGAATCCTAAAATGTCAGCTCTATGTCAGCTTATAAATCCCACAAACTTTGGGGAGCAGGGACAGACTTACAGATGAATTCCAATTAAGAAATATAGAAAAATGATAAAAATACAATACCACCATTAGACAAATACCACAATAATAATTGCTGTGGACAATATGGATGCTAAAATTAGTGGGTAAAAGTTTGAGAAGAAATGGTATATGTTTGTAGTCTCAAAGTATCTCCCCAAAGGTATTTATTAACAACAAGGGGAAAAATAATAATTTTACAGTGGAGAAACCCACTCCTCTCTGTTCAAGAGGAAACAAATTGTGCTCAGGTAATGACTACAGTCCTGATGCAGGAGTAGTTCACCATGGGTCTGTTGGGTCTATGGACTTAGTTGATGGTCATTTTCCTAATTCCAGGCTATATAAGAGGATAAGAAAAATTTAGCAGTTTGCAGAACCCACACATAGGTTCCTTGACTAGCAGTAGAGTAAGAGCTGTTGTAGTAGGAAAGGCCAAGTAGAAACTTCAGAAACTCCTCACTCCTACCTACCAAGATAGTAAGCAAATAAAATTTAAATATCATATTGCATATCAGAAAGAAATGCAGAATTTAGTGCTCTTGAAGACTTATACTATGCAGTGCCCATCAGGTACATATTTAATTCACTAGTGTAACCCTGAAAAAACATGGATAAATCATGGCAGGTAATAAAATGAAATAACACAGACATTACTAACTAGTAGTAACAACTGCTGTATCAGATGAGGTATCTTCACTACAGCAAATTAACATAGCCATGTGTATGTGACCATTGATTTAGTGAATGTATTCTTCTTTTTTTCTTTTAAATATTTAACCTATAAGAAGGTTTTATTTTTTCTTTTTCTTTTCTTTTTCTTTTTTTTATTGATTAATTTTTGTTACAGATGATTCTCCTCATTTCCCCCACTGATTCCCCCCTCACCCTCCCCTCCCTGCCCCTTCCCCAGATTGTTGTCCATGTCCACTGTTCATGCATACATGCGTATAAGTTCTGTGGTTCATCCCTCCCCCACCTCCCCACTCCTTAGGGGATTGTCAGTCTGTACCCCACTTCCGCGTCTCTGGGACTACCCCATTCCTCAAACTGTTATGTTCATTATATTCCACAAATAAGTGAGATCATATGAAATTTGTCTTTCTCTGTTTGGCTTGTTTCACTTAGGATGATACTTTCCAGGTCCCTCCATGTAGTCTCAAAGGATAAGAGATCTTTCTTTCTTACCGCTGCGTAGTACTCCATTGTGTATATGTACCACAGCTTTTTGATCCATTCGTCTACTGATGGGCACTTGGGCTGTTTCCAGATCTTAGCGATTGTAAATAGTGCTGCTACAAAGATGGGGGTACATATATTCTTTCTGATTGGTGTTTTATGCTTCTTAGGGTATATTCATAGAAGTGGGATCACCGGGTCAAATGGAAGATCAATTTTTACTTTTTTTGAGGTGACACCATATTGTTTTCCATAGTGGCTGCACCAGTCTGCATTCCCACCAGCAGTGTACTAGAGTCCCCTTTTCTCCACACCCTTGCCAACACTTGTTGTTTGATGATTTGTTGATGGCGGCCATTCTGACAAGTGTGAGGTGACACCTCATTGTTGTTTTGATTTGCATCTCTCTGATGATTAGTGATGATGAGCATTTCTTCATATGTTTCTTAGCCATTTGTATGTCCTGTTTGGAGAGGTGTCTATTTATTTCCTCTGCCCATTTCTTAATTGGATTCTTTGTCTTCCTTTTGTGGGGTTGTATGAGCACTCTATATGTATTGGAAATTAACCCCTTATCTGATATATCATTGGCAATTATGCTCTCCCATACAGTGGGTAGCCTTTCCGTTTTGATGATTGTATCTTTCGCTGTGCAGAAACTTTTGAGTTTGATGTAGTCCCATGTGTTCATTTTCTCCTTTGTTTTGATTGCCTTAGGTGATGTGTCAGTAAAAATTCTGCTGCGTATGATATCTGAGATTTTGTTGCCCACAGTCTCCTCTAGGATTTTTATGGATTCATGAGTTATATTTAAGTCTTTTATCCATTTTGAGTTTATTTTGGTGTAGGGTGTAAGTTGATGGTCTAGTTTCATTTTTCTTCAAGTAGCTGTCCAATTTTCCCAGCACCATTTATTAAAGAGGCTATCCTTACTCCACTGTATGCTCTTGCCACCTTTGTCAAATATTAATTGAGCATATTGCCTTGGGTCCATGTCTGGGTTCTCTATTCTGTTCCACTGGTCTATATACCTGTTCTTGTGCCAGTACCAGGCTGTTTTGATTATAGTGGCTTTGTAGTATAACCTGAAATCTGGTATTGTGATCCCTCCAACTTTGTTCTTCCTTTTCAAGATTGCTGTGGCTATTCAAGGCATTTTTTGGTTCCCTATGAACTTTTGAAGTAATTGTTCTAATTCTGTGAAGTATGCCATTGGTATTTTGATGGGGATTGCGTTGAATCTATATATTGCTTTGGGTAATATGGACATTTTAATGATGTTAATTCTCCCAATCCATGAAAAGGGTATGCGCTTCCACTTTTTTATATCTTGCTCTATTTCTTTTTTCAAATACCTGTAGTTTTCCGTGAATAGGTCCTTTATTTCTTTGGTTAAGTTTATTCCTAGGTATCTTAATTTTTTTGGCACAATGGTAAATGGGATTGTTTGCTTAGTTTCTCTTTCTGTGAGTTCATCATTGGTGTATAAGAATGCCATCGATTTCTTGATGTTAATTTTGTATCCTACTACTTTGCCAAATTCATTTATTAAGTCTAGTAAACTTTTGGTGGAGTCTTTGGGGTTTTCTATGTACAGTATCATGTGATCTACAAATAATGAAAATTTCACTTCCTCCTTTCCAATTTGGATCCCTTTTATTTTTTCTTCCTGTCTGATTGCTGTGGCTAAGACTTCCAGTACTATGTTAAATAGGAGTGGTGAAAGTGGACATCCTTGCCTTGTTCCTGTTCTTAAGGGAAAGGCTTTTAGTTTTTGCCCATTGAGTATGATGTTGGCTGTAGGTCTTTCAGATATGGCCTTTATTAGGTCTAGATATGATCCCTCTATTCCCACACTGCTGAGCGTTTTTATCAGAAATGGATGCTGGATTTTGTCAAAGGCTTTTTCAGCATCTATTGATATGATCATGTGGTTTTTATTCTTCATTTTGCTTATGTGGTGTATCACATTTATGGATTTGCGAATA
Source organism: Molossus molossus (assembly GCF_014108415.1). Classification (NCBI taxonomy): domain Eukaryota; kingdom Metazoa; phylum Chordata; class Mammalia; order Chiroptera; family Molossidae; genus Molossus; species Molossus molossus. The sequence goes on from NW_023425355.1 coordinate 50,705,356, forward strand.
TTGTACCAGCCTTGCATCCATGGGATGAATCCCACTTGGTTATCGTGGATAATTTTTCCGGTGTATTGCTGGATTCGATTTGCTAGTATTTTGTTCAGGATTTTGGCATCTATGTTCATCAGGGATATTGGCCTGTAGTTTTCTTTCTTTGTTGTGTCTTTTTCTGGTTTTGGAATTAGAATTATGCTGGCTTCATAAAACGAGTTTGGAAGTCTTCCTTCTTTTTGAATTTTTTAAAATAGTTTGAGGAGAATGGGTACTAGTTCTTCTTTGAATGTTCGGTGAAACTCCCCTGTGAAGCCATCTAGGCCTGGGCTTTTGTTTGCTGGAAGAGTCTTGATTACATCTTCAATTTCTTCTGTTGTTATTGTTCTGTTCAAGTTTTCAATCTCTTCCTGATCCAGTTTTGGGAGACTATGTGTTTCTAGAAATTTGTCCATTTCGCTTAGATTTTCGAATTTGTTGTCGTATAATTGTTCATAGTAGTTGTTAACGATCCTTTGTATTTCTGTAGTGTCAGTTGTTATCTCTCCTCTTTCATTTCTGATTTTATGTATTTGGGTTTTCTCTCTTTGTTTCTTGGTGAGTCTAGCTAAGGGTCCATCAATCTTGTTTATCTGTTCGAAAAACCAGCTCTTTGTTTTATTGATCCTCTGAATTGTTTTTTGGTCTCTATGTCGTTTATTTGTGCTCTGATCCTTACTATTTCCTTCCTTCTACTTGCTCTGGGGTTTTCTTTTTGTTTGCTCTCTAGTTCCTTAAGTTGTGAGGTTAGGTAGTCTATTAGAGATTTTTCCTCTGTTTTGAGGTAGGCCTGTAGTTCTATGAACTTCCCTCTCAGAACTGCTTTCGCTGCATCCCATAGATTTTCTATTGTTGTGTCTTCATTTTCATTGGTTTCCAGGAAGTTTTTGATTTCTTCCTTGATCTCCTCAGTGACCCATTCAGTGTTTAATAACATTCTATTTAGCTTCCATGTGTTCAAATGTCTTTGTATGTTCTTCTTGCAATTGATTTCTAGTTTCATACCATTGTGGTCTGAGAAGATGCTTGTTATAATTTCAATCTTCTTGAACTTGTAGAGACTTAGTTTGTGCCCTAACATGTGGTCTATCTTTGAGAATGTTCCATGTGCACTTGAGAAGAATGTGAATTCTGTGGTTTTGGGGTGTAGTTCTCTGTAGATATCTATTAAATCCATTTGGTCTAGTGCTTCATTTATTTATTTATTTAAATTTTTTTTATTTATTTTTTTGTTACAGATATTTTACCTTTTTACCCCATTGGCACCCCCCAACCCACCCCCCCTCCACCCTGTCCCCGGCTTAGTTGTCCATGTCCTTTGGTCATGCATACATGCATATAAGTTCTGTGGTTAATCTCTTCCCACCCCCCCCATCCCCATCCCCTCTTCTGAGGGATGTCAGTCTGTGCCCTACATCCATGTGTCTGGGTCTATTGTATTCCTCAGATTGTTATGTTCATTATATTCCGTATATAAGTGAGATCATGTGGTATTTGTCTTTTTCTGCTTGGCTTCTTTCACTTAGGATAATACTTTCCAGGTCCCTCCATGTCGTCTCAAAGGATAAGAGATCTTTCCTTCTTACCGCTGCATAGTACTCCATTGTGTATATGTACCACAGCTTTTTTATCCATTCGTCTACCGGTGGACACTTGGGCTGTTTCCAGATCTTAGCTATTGTAAATAGTGCTGCTATGAACATGGGGGTACATATATTCTTCCTGATTGGTGTTTCAGGCTTCTTAGGGTATATTCCCAGCAGTGGGATCACTGGGTCAAATGGAAGTTCAATTTTTAATTTTTTGAGGTAGCACCATATTGTTTTCCATAGCGGCTGCACCAGTCTGCATTCCCACCAGCAGTGTATTAGAGTCCCCTTTTCTCCACACCCTCGCTAACACTTGTTGTTTGATGATTTGTTGATGGCGGCCATTCTGACAGGTGTGAGGTGATACCTCATTGTTGTTTTAATTTGCATCTCTCTGATGATTAGTGATGTTGAGCATTTCTTCATATGTCTCTTGGCCATTTGTATGTCCTGTTTGGAGAGGTGTCTATTCAACTCCTCTGCCCATTTTTTAATTGGGTTCTTTGTCTTCCTTTTGTGTCTAGTGCTTCATTTAGAGTCTCTGTTTCCTTGATAATTTTTTTGTCTAGAGGATCTATCCAGTGATGTGAGCGGGGTGTTGAAGTCCCCTGCTATGGTTGTATTGCTATCGATTTCTCCTTTGAAGTCCTCCAAAAGTTTTGTAATATATTTTGGTGCTCCTATATTGGGTGCATATATGTTTTTCAAGGTTATATCTTCCTATTGGATAGATCCTTTCAATATTACGTAGTGGCCTTCTTTGTCTCTAGTTATGGCCTTCAATCTGAAGTCTATTTTATCAGATATAAGTATTGCTACCCCAGCTTTTTTTTCTTTTCTATTTGCTTGAAAGATTTTTTTCCATGCCTTCACTTTCAATCTGTGTGAGTCTTTTGTTGTGAGGTGAGTCTCTTGTAAACAACGTATAGATGAGTCATGCTTTCTTATCCAATCAGCTACTCTGTTTCTTTTTATGAGAGCATTCAGTCCATTTACATTTAAGGTGGTTAATGATATGTACTTATTTCTTGCCATTTTTGTTTAGTGTGGTTCTATTTTCCTTCCCATTTCTCCTGGTAATTACAGCAGTCCTTTTAACATTTCTTGCAGTGCTGGTTTGGTGCTAATGTATTCCCTTAGCCTTTTTTTGTCTGAGAAGCTCTTTATTTGACCTTCTATTTTGAATGATAGCCTTGCTGGGTAGAGTAGTCTTAGATTCAGATCCTTGTTTTTCATGACCTTGAGTACTTCATGCCATTCCCTTCTGGCCTGTAGTGTTTCTTGTGAAAAGTCAGCTGAGAGCCTTATGGGGTTTCCTTTGTAGGTAACCTGTTGCTTATCTCTTGCTGCTTTTAGGATTCTCTCTTTGTCTTTAATTTTTGGCAGTTTGATTACTATGTGTCTTTGTGTGGGCCTGTTTGGGTTCTTCTTACTTGGGGCTCTCTGAGCTTCTTGAACTTGAATGCCTTGTTCCTTCACCAAATTAGGGAAGTTTTCTGTCACTATTTCTTTGAATATATTCTCTAGCTCTCGCTTACTTTCTTCTTCTTCAGGGACTCCTATGATGCAAATATTATTCTGTTTCCCGTTGTCGCACAGTTCTCTTAAGCTGTCTTCCTGTTTTTTAATCGTTATTTCCTTTTTGTTTTCGAATTGGTTGATTTCTTCTAGCCTGTCTTCTAATTCTCTGATCCGGTTCTCAGCTTCCCCTACTCTGCTTTTTAGACCTTCCAGTGTGTTTTTCATTTCTGATATGTCATTCTTCATTTCTTCCTGTTGGTTTTTCATTTCCAGCTGTTTTATTTTCTACATTTCTATGTCTTTACTCATGGTGCTCATATCCTTACACATGCTGTTGAGCTTCCGCAACATCATGGCTCTAAATTCTAGTTCTGTTAACTTGCTTAACTGCACCTCATTTATTTCATCTTCTGTAGAGGTCTCTTGTTCTTTCCTTTGGCTTTTGTTTCCGTTTCTCACCCTTTTGGTTATCACAGTGGGCTTTGGAGTCTGCCAAGTTTTCCCAGTTGGTGTTGGTGTTCTGCTGTTTGTGGCTCCCTCTCCTGGGTTTGGATGCACCAGGGAGGACCCACTTTAAACACTACCGTTAAGTCTTAGCCTTTCTGGTTAGTGTTGCATGCCCAGGGAATGGTAGTTATCCTCTAGCTTTTTTTTTGCCTGGAGGCTATTAGTAGAGGTCACCTGCAGACCCTAGGTTTCTGAGTTGCCTGGAAAACTCCCTCAGGTGCTCAGTGTATGAGGATTTCTTGAGAGTGAGGCAGGTGTTCGTTGTTAATGGGCCTCAATTAGCATTTCAATGGCCACCAGGTGGGGTTGAATCTCTGAGGGAGGGGCCGCAGTCTCTCCCCAGGGCCATGAGTAAAAATAAAATGACCACAGTCCTGCATGGCTGCACTCAGCGAAAGCTCTTAGCACCCTCCAAAACCCGAGTGTCCCCACACAGTTCCAGTCCAGTCTGCCTTCCCTCCGCCGGAGCCCAAGGTGAGTGGCTGCTGCCAATTTAGCCTCTGTCCGGACTCTGTTTCCTGGAGCCACCTGGGACTTTAATCCTGAGGGCGCTGCTTCCAGTCAAGGGCGGCTGTGGCTGTGGCACCAGCTGAGGGGGTTGCACTCAGCAGAAGCCCCAGGACTGAGCCGCGGTAGCGGGACAGTGCAGAGGTGACAGTAGCGTCTAGCACAGTTCCCTGGTCCATGCAGTTCTGCGAGGCGCCCGCCGAGGGCTTAGCACGCAGCGTTCGCAGGACTCAGCCTTGGTAGCAGAATCCCACCAAGTCCCCTGTTCTCTGGGCTTCTGTGTGGCTCCCGCCGAGAGCTTAGCAGGCTACAGCGTTCCCAGGGCCCACGCAGGGTGGCAAGGGAGGCGGTAGGATTAACTTCCCGCCGAGTTCCCTGGGGCCCTCGAGTCTGTGCGGCTCCAGCGGAGAGTTTAGCAGGCTACAGAGTTCCCAGGGCCCATGCAGGGTGGCAAGGGAGGCGGTAGGATTAACTTCCCCCCAAATTCCCTGGTCTCCGCGAGTCTGTGCGGCTCCAGCGGAGAGTTTAGCAGGCTACAGAGTTCCCAGGGCCCATGCAGGGTGGCAAGGGAGGCGGTAGGATTAACTTCCCACCGAGTTCCCTGGTCCTGCCGAGCTCCTTGGGGCCCGCGAGTCTGTGCCGCTCCAGCAGAGAGTTTAGCAGGCTATAGAGTTCCCAAGGCCCATGCAGGGTGGCAAGGGGAATGGTAGGAGTAACTTCCAGCCGAGTTCCCTGGCCCCGCTGAGTCCCCTGGTCTCTGCGAGTCTGTGTGGCTCCAGCTGAGAGCTTAGCAGGCTGCAGAGTTCCCAGGGCCCATGCAGGGTGGGAAGGGAGACAGTAGGAGTAATTTCCAGCCGAGTTCCCTGGCCCCGCCGAGTCCCCTGGTCTCCGCAAGTCTGTGCGGCTCCAGCGGAGAGTTTAACCGGCTACAGAGTTTCCAGGGCCGCCCTGGCCGGTTTGGCTCAGCGGTTAGAGCATCAGCCTGCGGTCCACAGAGACCCGGGTTCGGTTCCCGCTAAGGGCATGTACCTTGGCTGCAGTTTGTCCCCGGCCCTGGTTGGGTCATGTGGGTGGCGGCCACTCGATGTGTCCCTTTCACATCGATGTTTCGCTCTCTTCCTCTCTCTCCTTCCCGCTCTATCTGAGTAAAAAATGGAAAAATGTCCTCGGGTGAGGATAAAAAAAAACAAAACAGAGTTTCCAGGGCCCATGCAGGATGGGAAGGGAGGCGGTAGCAGTAACTTCCAGCCGAGTTCCCTGGCCCCTGCCCAGGCCGCTGCAGACCCTGGGCTCTCGGTCCCCTCTCGCGTCCTTGCAAGCCTACCTGGATTGGGTGGGTGTTTCTGGTTAAGTGGTCCTCCAAGATGTCTTTTGGCTGCCCTTTCCTGACGATTTGCCTTTATTTTCATTGTAAATCCAGTTTGGTCTTGGGAGATGGTCTGTGTCGCTCCATTCTATTTTTTCTAGATCTATTTTTTATTTTTTTTTAATTTAATTAATTAATTTATTTTTATTACAGATGTTTGTTCTTTTACCTCCACTGATACCCCTCCCCTTTCTCTTCAACCTGTCCCCAGCTTTGTTGTCTATGTCCATTTTCATGCATACATGCGTATAATTTCTGTGGTTGATCTCCCCCCCACACACCCACTTCTGGGAATTGTCAGTCTGTAACCCACTTCCACGTCTCTGGGATTTCCCCATTCCTCAGACTGTTATGTTCATTCTATTCTACAAATAAGTGAGATCATATGATACTTGTCTTTCTCTGTTTGGCTTGTTTCCCTTAGGATAATACTTTCCAGGTCCCTCCATGTTGAACAAAGGATAACAGATCTTTCTTTCTTACAGCTGCATAGTACTGCATTGGGTATATGTACAACAGCTTTTTTATCCATTTGTCTACTGATGGACATTTGGGCTATTTCCAGATCTTAGCTATTGTAAATAGTGCTGCTATGAGCATAGGGGTACATATATTTTTTTGTGATTGGTGTTTCAGGCTTTTTAGGTATATTCCTAGAAGAGGGATCACTGGGTAAAAATGGCAGTTCAATCTTTAACTTTTTGAGGTAACACCATATTGTTTTCCATAGTGCTGCACCAGTCTGCATTCCCACCAGCAGTGTACTAGTGTCCCCTTTTCTCCACACCCTCGCCAACACTTGTTTGATAATTTGTTGATGGCGGCCATTCTGACAGTTGTGAGGTGATACTTCATTGCTGTTTTAATTTGAATCTCTCTGATGATTAGTGATGTTGAACATTTCTCCGTATGTCTCAGACATTTCTATATCCTTTTTGGAGAGATGTCTACTTAGTTCCTCGGCCTATTTCTTCAGATATATTCTGTAAACCTTTCCCATTTTCTTCCTCTTCTGGGACTCCTATGATGCAAATGCTATTATGTTTCCAGTTGTTTCTCAGTTCTCTTAAGCTGTCTTCCTATTTTTTTTATTGCTTTTTCCTTTTGGTTTTCTGATTTGTTTATTTTTTCTACCCTGTCTTCTAATTCACTGATCCCGTCCTTAGCTTCCTCCATTCTACTGTTTAGTCCTTCCAATGTCTTCTTTATTTCTGCTATGTCATTCTTCATTTCCACTTGGTTGGTTTTCAATGTTTCTATATCTTTACTCATCGTGCTGATGTCCTTACTAATGCTGTTGAGCTTTCTGAAGATCATGGCTCTGAACTCTATCTCTGACAATTTGCTTAACTGCATTTCATTGACCTAATTATTGATAGAGTTTCTTGTTCTTTCATTTGGGATTTATTCCTTTGTTTCACTGTTTTGGCTATCTCAGTGGGTTTTGGAGCCTGCCTAATTTTTGCTGTGGGTGTTGGTGTTCTGCTTTTTGTGGCTTCCTCTACTGCGTTTGGATGGGCCTGTCCAGGCCCCATGTTAAACAGCAGTGACAAGTGTTACTTTCTTGGGTAGATTTGCAAACCCCGGAAAGGTTCAGTTATCCTCTATCTTTTTCCTGGAGGCTAATAGTCTCAGTTACTTTGTGACTTTGAATGTAGCCTTGCTGTTGTACATAAGAGGATTTTTCAGAGGGTGGGATAGATGCTGATTTTTAATGAGTCTCAATTTGCATTTCTTTGCTTCACATGGGAAGAGCTGAATCTCCGAAGGGCAGGGGCTGCTGCTTTTCCCCACAGCTCTGGGAAGGAGCACACTGGACACCATCCTTTGTGGCCACAACTGAGCAAAAACTCTGAGTGCCCTCCAAATCCAGGTTGTCCCCACAGTTCCAGCCCAGTCTGCCTTCCCTCTGCTGTAGCTCCCAGGTGCAAGGCTGTGGCTATTTTAGTGCTCTTTCCAGGCTCTCTGTGCTGTGGAGTAGGTTGGTCTTTATTCCCCAAGGGCGCTGCTCACAGCTAAGGCTGTTGCTGTCTATGGGTTCCCAGCCCGCCACCCTCTTGCGCCTCCACAGTTCCTATCAGTGTCCCTGGTTATATGGTCCTGTCCTGCTGCTTTTTTTTTCTGCGGATTTGTGTTTATTTTAGTTGTAATTCCCATTTGGTTCTGGGTCTGCGTCGCTTCCATTCACTCCGCCTCCATTTTCACATCCTCTACACCTATCTTGTGCGCAGCTGGGTTGCACAGGCCTCTCTGGTGCCCCCACACCCTGTAACTGGATTGCACAGTCCCTTTGGGGACCTGGCTCTATGCCTATGTTATGGGCTGCTGGGTCACTCTGGCCTCTCTGGTGCTTCAGCACCCCAGAGGTCCCATGGGTAACTGGATTGCACAGTCTGTCCTGGGTCACACGAGTCTCTATGGTGCTTTGGCACCCCACAGGTCCTGCGGGTAATTGGATGGCACAGTCCATGCTGTGTGGCACAGGCCTCTCTGGTGCTTCAGCACCCTGCAGGTCCCGTGGGAACCTGGATCACACAGTCCCTGCTGGATTGCACAGGCCTTTCTGGTGTCCTTGCACCCTGCATGTCCTGTGGGCAGGCAGCTGCACTGCACCAGTGTCTCTTGGGCTCTGGCTTCCCATTGCTATTGTGAGCTGCTGGACTGCACAGGCCTCTGTGGAGCCCCAGGTCCTGCCACTGTGGAACCCCAGGTCCCTCCACTGGTGGCTGGGGAGTGCTGCTGCCCCATGGGACTCAGGTCCTGCTCAGCTTTTGCTGTAGTTTTTTGGGATCGGTCTCAGCTGCTGGTCTGTGTTTCTGTTGCCTGGGGATGGATGTCTGCTCCTCAGCCTCTGTTGCTGGGGTTATATCTTGACTGTGATTGGCCTGCTACTATGGGGGACGATGCTGGGCTCCCAGCTGTCTGTCTTCCATGACTGGCACCTTCGGAACTCCATTACCACGCACTGGTCTGTGCTGACACAGAGTGTCCACTGGTCCAATGGTGCCAAGGTTGCTGGGCTCTAGCCCCTCCCACTTCTTCCTCCCAGGTAAGACCCAGGATCTTCCACAATGATGGGACCTTTCCACAGTGCAGGGTGAAGTGCCCCAAAGAACCACTTACCAACGTAGCTGGCTGCTGCCATCCACAGCACAGGAACCTTCTGCTTCGCGTCTCTGCACTGCTTGGGTTTAGTCCTCCACCTTCACATCCACTCACACTCTCTCTCATACTAGCTCACTGTCTCCCACACTCACCTTCACTTCCGTCCTGCCCGCTGCCATCTTCCAATCTCATGTATTCTTCTTTAAAAATTAATTTTTAGAGACAGGAAGGAAGAGAGAGAGTAAGAGAGAAACATTGTTAATTACCTCCCACACTCGTCCTGGACTGGGGATGCAACCCACAAACTGGGTATGTGCTCTGACTGGGAATTGAACCTACCACCTTCTGGTGTACATTGATGCTCCAACCAACTGAGCCACATTGACCAGGGCATCGTGAGTATATTCTTCTCCATACCCATTAGAAGGCCGGTTAGAAAGTTTGCACTCACATGGTATGGTCATGAGTATATGTGATGAATGCTGTAATGTGTCACCCAGATCTCCCTTTAACAATGAAGATGCTGCTGGGAGCACATCTAGAACATGGCCCTAAGGTGTCATCCCTTTTTAGGGATTGTCTTGGATAAAAAAAAGAAAACTGCCTCACCAAATATCATGCCTTCTTTCAAGGTAAACCCACATCCAATGAGTAATTAATGCAGTGGTATATAGGCCCAGTCCTCCCTCTTAAACCCAGTTTGGCCAACCAGTCATTCTAGTACAAGAACCTGCTATGGGATTGGTTGAGGATTTTGTTGGGACTTCATAGCTTCATTTCTCCCTCAGCTCAATGCTATTTTCTCCACCTCCTTTCCACAGGTGTTGTTGATCGAACAGCACACTCTAATAAATATCCAGCACACTAATCATCATGTCAGAGACCTGGGGTTACTGGGGAGGTCTTTGTGCTGCTAATAAAAACAATTTTCTACCTGATTCCCTTTTTGTAGAATTTCTTTGAATTGACAGCCATGCTTGGAAATGAGGAGTTAAACAATGGCTGTCCTTTCCTATACATATAGGAGGACCTGTAGTATAGTTAAGCATAACCATTCCTTCCTCTTCTGGTTTTAAAGATCCTCTAACATCAGAAGGCCCTGGCATCCACAAACTTTCATTAGTATATACAGTTATGGTAGTATCTAACCAAAATATGCTTCACATCAAAGGTGGATTAGAGATATATGACCAATAGGTAAATTTTTCTCCTTTACTAGAGCTTACCTGTGTTGACACAATTGCAAGCATAGCCAAAAATAATGAGGATGGGGTAAGCGGAGCTCCTTCATGCTTTACCATTTTTTCTCCCTTCTGAGTCAGCTTTTTAAGTTGACCCCATGTTGGAAGATTCACTCTGATGCTGGCTGGTAGAGAAAAACAATAAGCAGTGGCCCCTCCAGTAATCTTCATTTTCTTCACTCCTTCTCTTGTTTTCTCAATTTCTTAATACGTTTATCAGGAACCCACAACTTCTGGCCACCTTTAGAAATATAAGCATATCCTCGACCCCAACTAATTACTTCTGCTGGGAGCCAAGAGTTAGTGAAGACATCTAGATATAAAGCTGGTTGCGTTAATGGTGGTTTTGGTTCCGTTTTCCAGTGTTTTTGTGCTGCAGATAACTCCTCCTCCTGGGTTGTCAGAAAATTTAAAGTAAACAGAGTGTTCATCAATCTTTTCTTTGGGGTATCCATATATTCTCCCCCTTTTTGTTTTAAGAGCATGCTTTTTAAAGTTTGATTTTTTCTTTCTATTATGGCTTGCCCTGTGCTGTTATAAGGTATTCCTGTAATGTGATGAATATCATAAGTAACAAAAAAAGCCTGTCATTTTTTAGATAAATATGCAGAACCATTGTCTGCTTATATAGATTTCAGTTTCCCTAATAGAGAAAATGCCTCTAATAAATGAGTTATGATGGCATCTGCCTTTTCAGAGGCTAATGCTGTGGCCCCTGAGAACACTTCATTTTATTCTGAGCCAGTCCCCCCTTTAAAGCAGCAGCTAATAAATTAGCTGTAAAGTGCTGGATCCCACAACTGGGCAAGCCTTTACATAGTCCTCAATAGTGCCTCCTTGTTGTTTTATTGAAATCAAGGCCTTTTTATAATCAGCACTGGCATTTTCAAATCCTAAAGTATGCAAAAAAAAAAAACAACAAACAAACAACAAAACACTTTGCGGTTCTTCTCCTGTAACAGAGCATTTTATAGCCTCATGTAATTTAGATAAAAATTCAGGATATGGTTCAGTAGGACCTTGCAATACTTTTACAAATGGTTTCCTTAGTTTTCCAGTAGACTCTATTTTTTTGCCAAGCTGTTAAACATATATTCTTTAGTTGGGCTAATGCCATATCAGAAAGCTGGCATTGGTTTAGGAGTGAACTCCATTGTCCTGTACCAGTTGATTGCTCAAAATTAGCTCCCGGATGGTTCTGTGGGGCATTGAGCCTAGCTACCCGTTCCACTTTTTTTCTCCACCATGACTTAAATTGTAAGTATTGTCCAGGTTCTAAAGTAGTTTTAGTAATGGCTTCCCAGTCTAAAGGTATAAGTAAATTATTATTTGCATAGGCTCCCACAATTCCTTGAACATGGAGAATTTGGACCATATGTACTAGTAGCATTCTTAAGTAGTTTAAGATATTGAAACTCAACTGCATTATAATTACCTTGAATATAACCCTGTGGGTATTGAGCATTAGCAGGCATTTGCCATCTGATTACTGGAAATAAATTATAAGAATCATCCCCAATATGAACACTAGGTTGCATCGCACTATCATGTTTCTCTAAAAGTATTTTCCCAACTTCAGATGAGTATGGGAATTGAAACCTATGTCCTTTTCCTCTATTAGCAATAGCATATCGAGGTTCTTCTGGCAGGGCAGTAGGCTGGTTAATTATTGGATAAGCCATCTCAGCCCCTTTTGTGCCTTGTATATTAAGGTGAGGGAATCAAGAGAGCAAAGTAGACCGCTCAACCTTCATACCATCCTTTTTCTTCTCTTTTCTATTTTTGCCCAGATCTAGATATAGTGGTTTGGAACATTCGTCCTCCTCACTAGCTGGGCTAAAGGAGTCAGAGTCACTACCAGACTCCTTTTGAACTGTGTCCTTATTTACCTCCTTAAGAATGCCTTCTGGAATGTCATAGACACAAGAAGGTTCCTTGATTTCTTTATCAGACATTTTTTTCTGAATCTGACTGAAAAGGCTATAAAGCTAAAGCAACTGAGCTAAAAGCAGACCACAGTTCAGCACTAATCAGCTCTCCATTTTGATGAGCCCTTCTTAAAGCTTTTCCTACTTGTTTCCAAACCTTCAGATTTAATTGACTTCTTTTATCTGGTGAAAACCAATAACAATGTTTCATTATTAAGGTTAAGATAGAATGGAGAACCTGCTCCTTAACTGACAATTCAGTACCTTTTAATATAGACCTAAGTACTGCCACATATTCATCCATTAATTACAGGAAATTTCCCATGACTCCATTCAAAATATTCCAAAAGATTTGCATATTACCACACAACCAAAATCCTTTTTGGTCTTACCTGTTCCCAATGCTTACTTTCAAGCCCCATGTTGGGTGCCAGATGTTGCATTCAAAATGATCAGAGATCCGAAGAAAGCATCAGCAGGCAAGATGTATTCAAGATGAACAGAAGGCTACAGCTAGCTCAGGCATATAGCATTAATCTCAAGTTCACCATGGCTTTTATTATAATGTTTAACAATTAATTACATTTGCAGAGCAAGTGAGTGAGTACATTAGCATAAACAATGTATAGTAAACAGAGATTTTCTTTATGTTAATATCTAACTTTTAACTATATGTGCATAAATAATGGCAATCAAGCAGTGACTAGTTTCAATGCTATTATCTAATCTTTAAGGTTTGTTTACTCTATAGTGGAAACACAATGGGCCTCATGACCCTTTGAGACAGTTTCAGGAATGGCTTGCAGTTTCTTAATCTGCATATCTTGCTTCCAATATCACACAGAAAACTCATTATAGGCTGTCCTCTAGTTCTTAAGGATCCATCAATAAGGTTATACTACAAAGCCATTGTAATTAAAACAGCCTGGTAGTGGCACAAGAACAGACAGATAGATCAGTGGAACAGAACAGAGAACCTGGAAATTGACCCAAGACATTATGCTCAATTAATATTTGACAGAGGTGGCAAGAGCATACAGTGGAGTAAAGACAGCCTCTTCAATAAATGGTGTTGGGAAAATTGGACAGCTACATGCAAAAAAAGAAAAAAGAAAAAAAGAAAAAAAGAAAAAAAGAAATTAGACCACCAGCTAATACCATACACAGGAATAAACTCCAAATGGATAAAAGACTTAAATGTGACTCATGAATCTATAAAAATACTAGGAGAAAATGTAGGCAATAAAATTTGAGACATCACATGCAGCAGAATTTTCACTGAAACAATGCCTAAGGCAAGAGAAACAAAGGAAAAGATAAACATATGGTACTACATCAAACTCAAAAGCTTCTGCACAGCAGAAAAAAACAAACATCAAAATAGAAAGGGAACCCACTATATGGGAGAGCCTAATTGCCAATGATACATCGAATGCGTTGTTAATTTCCAAAATATATAGAGTACTAATACAACTCAACCAAAGGAAGATAAAGAATTCAATTAAAATATTGGGCAGAGAACCTAAAGAGACACCTCTCCAAACAGAACATACAAATGGCCAAGAGACATATGAAGAAATGCTCAATGTCAGTATCATCAGACAGATGCAAATTAAACTATGAGGTATCACCTCACACCTGCCCGCTGCCATCTTTCCTCTCTTTTTATTGATTTTAGAGAGAGAGGGAGAGAAAGTAAAAGAAACACCATTCACTGCCTGATACCTGACCAGGAATTCAAAAATATTAAAAAAATAAATAAATAAAAGAACAGAATTTGATGGTTATTTATAAATTTGTCTCACAGTCTGGAAAAAGATAACAAAAAACTGAAAATGATTAGTTGCCAATTTAAAGTTAAGTGTGAAATTCATAGCACCTTCTTGGTAGCATATAAAGAGGCTCTCACCTTTTATAGCAGAATGATTGAGAAAGCGAACGATCAGGCCTAGGATTTAATTATGAGTGGTTAGTCTCAAAATGTGGTTAAAATCTCAACTAAGGCAGGTCTTCTATGCCAAGGTCAGGTCTGTGGTTAGGAAAGAATGATAATCTGACATAAGACAGAGGGACTTCTGGGCCTCAGAACCTTGATATCTCAGATTTCCATGAACCCTCTGAGGCTATAGAAGTGGCTCACGCTTTGCTATTAAGAGCTAGCACACTGGAAAAAAGATGGAGGCAGGCAGGATCAGAGAGAGGGTGAGTGTGTGAGAGAGTAAGCTGCTGTGTGAAAGAGTGAGTGGATGTGAAGGTGGATGATTAAGCTTGTGCAGGGCAGAAACACAGACCAGAAAGTTTTTGTGCTGTGGACGGGGAGCAGACTACTACTGTGGTAAGTAGCACATCAGGGCGCTACTTCCTGTGCTACGGAGAGTTCCCACCATTTTGAAAAATACTAGGTCTTTCCTGGGAAGAGGCTGTGGGAGCAGCTAGGGCCCAGCAACCTGAGCCAACCAGCACACCTGGCACCATCAGACCAGTGGACACTCTGTGTCAACACAGAACAGTGCTAGTAGTGAAGCTGTCAAGGTGCCGGTTGTGGAAACCACAAAAGGCCAGGAGCCAAGCATCATCCACGACAGTAGCAGCCCCATCAGAGTCGAGATATACCCCCAGCAACAGAGGTGGGGAGCAGACATCCATCCCCAAGCAACAGAAGAACAAACCAGCAGCTGAGACCCATCCTCAAAACCTACAGCGAAAGCTGAGCAGGAGTTGAGTACCAAGGGGCAGCAGCACTCCCCAGCTGCCAATGGCAGGACCTGGGGCTCCATTGGGGCCTGTGCAACGCAGCTGCTCACAAATGCATAGGTACTTAAAAAACAAATCAAAATATCAATGAAACAAAAAGATAAGATAAACAAGAACGATGGACCTTTAGCCAGACTCAACAAGAAACAAAAAGAGAGAAACAAAAGAAACAAAATCAGAAATGAAAGAGAAGAAGTAACAACTGATATAAAAAAAATACAAAGTATTATCCAACCACACTATGACCAATTAGACACCAAAAAGTTGGACAATCTTGGAGATATAGACAAATTTTGAGAAACATACAGCCTCCCCAAACTGAACCAGGAAGATATAGAAAACTTGAACGGACAAATAATAACAAAGGAAATGAAGATGTAATATAAAAAACTCCCAGGAAAAAAAAGCCCAGGCCAAGATGGCTTCACAAGGGGACTTTTACCAAATATTCCAAGAAGACCTAATACCCATTCTGCTCAAACTATTCCCAAACATCCAAGAAGACGGAACACTTCCAACCTCATTTTATGAGGCAAGCATAATCCTAATACCAAAACTGGATAAACACACTACAAAGAAAGAAAACTACAGGCCAATATCCCTGATGAACACAGATGCCAAATTCCTCAACAAAATATTAGCAAATCGGATCCAGCAATACATCAAAAAAATTATTCATCATGAACAAGTGGGTTTCATCCCAGGCATGCAAGGATGGTATAGTATTTGCATATCAATAAATGTAATACACCACATAAACAATAGGAAAGATAAAAACCTGATGGTCATATCAATAGATACAGAAAAAGTATTCAACAAAATCAAGCACACATTTCTGATAAAAACACTCAGCAATGTGGGAGTAGAGGGATCATATCTCAACATAATAAAGACCATATATGAAAAACTACAGTCAACATCATACTCAATGGGCAAAAACTAAAAGCATTTCCCTTAAGAACAGGAACAAGACAGGGATGCCCACTTTCCCCACTCTTATGGAACAAAGCATTGGAAGTCCTAGCCACAGCAATTAGATATGAAGAATAAATAAAAAGGATTCAAATTGGAAAAGAGGAAATAAAGCTGTCATTATTTGCAGATGACATGATATTGTACATAGAAAACCCCAAAGACTCCATCAAAAATCTACTAGAGTTAATAAATGAAATTGGCAAAGTAGCAGGATACAAAATTAACATCAAGAAATCAATGGCATTTTTATACACCAATGATGAAATCACAGAGAAACTAAATAAACAATCCGATTTACTATTGCAGCAAAAAAAATTAGATACCTAGGAATAAACTTAACCAAAAAAGTAAAGGAGCTCTTCAAAGAAAATTATAGGTCATTGAAAAAAGAAATAGAGGAAGATATAAAAAAGTGGGAGCACATACCTTTTTCATGGATTGGAAGAATTAACATAATTAAAATGTCCATATTACCCAAAGCAATCTATAGATTCAGTGCAATCCTCATAAAAACACCAATGACATACTTCACAGAACAAGAACAAACACTTCAAAAGTTTATATGGAACCAAAAAAGACCCTGAATAGCTACAGCAATCTTGAAAAAAGAAAAAAGAAAAAAAAAAGAACAAAGTGGGAGGGATCACATTACCAGATTTCAGGTTATACTACAGAGCCACTGTTATCAAAACAACCTGGTACAGACACAAGAACAGGCAGATAGATCAATGGAAAAGAATAGAGAACCCAGAAACGGACCCAAGACAATATGCTCAATTAATATTTGACAAAGGTGTCAAGAGCATACAGTGGAGTCAAGACAGTCTCTTCAATGAATGGTGTTGGGAAAATTGGACAGCTACTTGCAAAAAAATGAAGCCAGCACATCAATTTACACCATACATGAGAATAAACTCAAAATGAATAAAAAACTTAAATGTAACTCGTGAATCCATAAAAATTCTAGAATAAATGTAGGCAACAAAACCTCAGATGTCATATGCAGCAGAATTTTCACTGATACAAACACCTAAGTCAAAAGAAAAAATGAACACATGAAACTACATCAAACTCAAAAGCTTCTGCACAGGAAAAGAAACGACCATAAAAATGGAAAGAGATCTCACTATATGGGAGACCATAATCGCCAATGATGCATCAGATATGGGATTAATTCTCAAAATATATAGAGTGCTCATCCCACTAAACAAAAGAAGACAAAAAACCCAATTAATAAATCGGTAGAGGAATAAATAGACACCTCTCCAAACAGGATGTACAAATGGCCAAGAGACATATGAAGAAATGCTCAACATAACTAATCATCAGAGAGATGCAAACTAAAACAACTATGAGGTATCCCTTCACACCTGTCAAAATGGCAACCATCAACAAATCATCAACCAACAAGTGTTGGTGAGGGTGTGGAAAAAAGGGGACTCTAGTACACTGCTGGTGGGAATGTCGAGTAGTGTAGCCACTATGGAAGACACTATGGTGTTACTTCAAAAAGTTAATAATTGGGAGATTCCAAAATGGTGGTGGCGTGAATAGAAGCCACACAGACCATCTCCCCGGAACAAACTGGAATTACAACTAAAATAAAGACAAACCACTTAGAAAAAGCAACAGAAAAGCAGCTTGCGAGCACCATATAACCAGGGACACCAAATAGATTTTCGTAGGATTGAGAAGGCACTATAGGAGAGCTGGGAGCTCATGGACAGCCGAGGTCTGTGCTGTTACCAGTGCCCTTGAGGTTAAAGTTTCAAGCGGCTCCATAGCACAGAGCCAGGACAGAGTGCTAAAATAACCACAGCCACTCATTTTGGGCTTGGGTGGAGGGAGGGCAGAATGGACTGGAACTGCGTGGAGATGCTCAGGATTTGGAGGGTTTCGGTAGCTTTTGCTGAGTTGCAGCCACACAGAAGAGTGGTCTTCTTTCTCCTTCCCAGAGCTCTGGCAGGCCCTCCCTTAAAAACTCAACCCCACTGGGTGGCCAGTGAAATGCAAATTGAGGCTCATTACTCACCAGCATCTGCCCCACCCTTGGGAAATCCCCTTTTGCTGAACACCTGAGGCAGTTTTCCATTTAAGTAGGAACCCAAGGCTCTTCAACTAACTGCTACTAATAGTCTCCAGGCAAAAAGCTAGAGGATTACTGAACCATTATTGGGCTTGCAACTCTACCTAGGAAAGTAATACTTGACAGTAGTGTTTAACATGGGTCCTCCCACACTCATCCAAACCCAGTAGAGGGAGCTACAAAGCAGAACACTAACACCCAGAGGGAAATTTTGGCAGGCTCAAAAACCCATTGAGATAACCAAAATGGTGAAACAAAGAAACAAATCCCAAATGAAAGAACAAGAGACCTCTACCAATGATGAGATAAATGAAGTACAGTTAAGCAAGTTAACAGAGATAGAATTCAGAGTCATTATCTTGAGGAAGCTCAATAGCATGTGTAAGGACATCAGCACCATTAGTAAAGACATAGAATCATTGAAAATCTACCAATTGTAAATTAAAAACCATCAGGAAGAAACGAAGAATAACATACCAAAAATAAAGAACACATTGGAAGGACTAAACAGCAGAGAAGAGGAAGCCGAGGATTGTATCAGTGTATTAGAAGACAGGGTAGAAAAAATCAACCAATCAGAAAACCAAAAGGAAAAAACAATAAAAACACAGGAAGATAGTTTAAGAGAACTGTGGGACAACTGGAAATGTAGTAACATTTGCATCATAGGAGTCCCCAAAGAGGAAGATAATGGGCAAGAGTTAGAGAATATATTTGAAGAAATAGTGACAGAAATCTTTCCTAAATTCTTGAAGGAAGAAGGCATTCAAGTTGAAGAAGCACAGAGAGCCCCATGTACGAAGAACCCAAACAGGCTCACACCAAGACACATAGTAATTAAAATGCCAAAAATTAAAGACAAAGGGAGAATCCTAAAGGCAGCAAGAGATAATCAACAGGTTACCTACAAAGGAACCTCCATAAGGCTCTCAGCTGACTTCTCAACAGAAACACTACAGGCAAGAAGAAAATGGCATAAGGTAATCAAGGTCATGAAAAACAAAAATTTGAATCCAAGACTACTCTTCATTCAAAATAGAAGGTCAAATAAAGAGCTTCCCAGACAAAAAAGGCTAAGGGAATACATTAGCACCAAACCAGCACTGCAAGAAATGTTAAAAGGACTGCTGTAATTAGTAGAAGAAATAGAAAGGAAAATATATCCACATTAAAAAAAAAATGGCAATAAATAGATACATATCCATTATCACCTTAAATGCAAATGAATTGAATGCTCTGATAAAAAGAGAGAGAGAAGCTATTTGGATAAGAAAGCATGACTCATCTATATGTTGTTTACAAGAGACTCACCTCACAACAAAAGACTCACATAGGTTGAAAGTGAAGGGATGGAAAAAAATCTTCCAAGCAAACGGAAAGGAAAAGAAAGCTGGGGTAGCAATTCTCATATCTGATAAAGTGCTCACTTTGGCAGCACATATTCTCATATCTAATAAAAAAGATTTCAAAATGAAGGCCATAAGTAGAGACAAAGAAGGCCACTACATAATATTGAAAGGATCTATCCAACATGAGATATAACCTTGATGAACATATATGCACCCAATATAGGAGCACATAAATATATTAGAAATCTTCTGGAGGACTTCAAAGGAGAAATTGACAGCAATGCAATCATAGCAGGGGACTTCAACACCTCGCTGACATCACTGGATAGATCATTTAGACAAAAAATTATCAAGAAAACTGTTAGCTCTAACTTCCATATTACTGCCCCTAGCCTCTTAAATATTTTACTTTCATATTGATGCCCCAAGCCTCTTATTATTTAACCTAGCCCTAAGCCTCTCATTCCAGGAAACCAAAACTCATTACCCCAGTCAGGTGGAACGGAATGACAGAACTACCCTAAAACACCCAAAACTGCAAATGGTTTCTTGACTAGAAAAACAAGTTTCAGGAGACCCCAGCCTCGACCAATCAAGAATGACCATGACTCCTCAGCTGAATGACCACCCACCCCAGCCCTAAGTTTAAAAATCCTTAGTCTGGATGAGTCGGTTGCTATTTTCTCCTTAGAGGTAGCCCAGCAGGTCTTTCCCTCAATAGACCTACACTCTTCTGGTTATTCAGCACTGCTTCGTTCTTACATTTTGGTGCTGAAACCTGGGACGGGAGCTTGATAGCCTGGACGATTCTCAGCACAGACCACCCTTACTACCTGGGAAGCAATCAGCTGTGGCAACTTGTCCACGCTAACTCCCAGTTTCTGGGTGGACTGTGGTTTGGGTTGATTGGCCAGCTCCAACCCATCCCAGATCCCCTCCTACCTGGCAAACCAGAAGGTAAGGAATTTCTTCCTCCCCTCTCCAGTTGGCCTTCCAAATTTTAGGCACCCTCACTCTCCCTTTCTCACACTCTTTCTCTTCTTCCCTATTATCCCTTATTTTTCTACCTACATTTGCTACTTACCGGCCCGCTCATCTCATTGTCATCTCAAAATTTACAGAGTGGCCTGCCCGTCTTGCTCTTGTCGCAAAATTCTCCCTTATTTTTCCACCTACGCACGGTTTAGATTTTGACTCACCCCTATCTACCGAGTGGCCCGCTCATCTTGCTCTCATCTCAAAATCTAGGCACCTAGTGGGGTCTCTCACTACTCTCGGGCATTCAAGTCAGGGTGACGACTCCTTCTTGATTTGTCCTTCCTACAGGCTTGTCCTCTCGAGGCCTTCATTGGAGACAGGGATGCCCTCTCCTGTCATTGCCTCTCTACAAAATGGGGTCGTCTCAATCAAAACCACCTCACTCAAGCCCCCTTGGCTGCCTACTGAAAAACCTAAAAAATCTTGGCCTCTCTGATTTGAGGCCCCGCAAACTCATATTCCTCTGCAATACCGCCTGGCCCCAATATAAACTCGACAATAACTTTTAATAGCCAGGAAATGGCACTTTTGACTTCAATATTCTGAGACTTAGTTAATTTCTGCCACAGGACAGGCAAGGCCTCAGAAATTCCTTATGTGCAGGCTTTTTTCTCTTTGTTCACACCCTTCCCTTTGCTCCACCTGCTCCACATACCAAGTCCTTCTAGTCCGATCCCCAAGCCCTCTGCCTTTGACTGATTCTTTTGACCCTCAAGACCAATTGGCTCTCCTCTTCCTCCCCATGCCCCCAGATACTCCTCCTGCCCCAGATACACCTTCTTCTCCCATTGCCTCTCTGCTTCTGCCTTATCTGAATGCCTCTTCTCCTCCACCAGATGTGCCTTCCTTCTCATCTCCCTCTTTCTCCACCCACGTAAACCTCCCCAGACTGGTTTATATCTGCTCTGAGAAGTAGCTGGCACAGAGGGAATAGTGTGTGTAGCCACCCCCTTCTCCCTCTCTGATTTATCCCAAATTGAACACTGCCTTGGCTCCTTTTCCTCTGATTCCAAAACCTACATCAAGAAGTTCTGATACCTCACTCAATCCTATGCTCTTACCTGGCACAATCTTTCTGTCATCCTTACTTCCTCTCTCTGCACACAATAAGTGTCGGGTGTGGGCGACAACCCAGCAAGTAGCAGATGAGGCACATGCCTGGGACCATAATCTGCCTCTAGGGGGAGAAGCAGTTCCTCCTAATGACCCAAATTGGAAATATCAAATTGGCCATGCTAATCATAAGGAATGCGACCGTTTTATAGACTACCTTCTTTAGGCCTTAGAAAAACTAGCCAATAAGGCCGTCAATTATGACAAAATCAAAGAAATCATTCAAAGGCCCAAGAAAATCTGGGAGAATTCCTAGAATAACTCTCTCAGGCCTTTTGTAGATACACTTGTATGGACCCCACCTCTCCAGCTGGGACCACCCTCCTCCATTCCCATTTCATCTCCCAATCTGCCCCTGACATTAGACACAAACTCAAAAAACTTGAGGACGGGCCTGAGACACCTCAGAGAGAGCTCTTACATATTGCCTTTAAGGCATTTAACAACTTGGAGGAAGCGGAGAGGGAAGAGCAATAGAAAAGACAACAGGAGAACTACCTTATGCTAGTGAAGGCCCTTAAAGGAAACACTGGCCCGAGGCTCTAGGGGACAACCTCCTCAATCAAATCTTCCTTGCCACTGCTTCAAATGCAAACAAATGGGCCACTTGGCAAGACAGTGCCCAAACCCTTGCCCCCCACTGGGGCCTTGCCAACACTGTCACCATGAGGGACACTTTGGAATTGATTGCCCTGAGCACCAAAGGGCATTCTGGTCAACCGTCCCCAACAATGCCCCACCTAGGACAGTAACAGCCATTCTGGGAATGGTGGCAGAGGACTGAGGAGGTGCTAGAACTCTGGCCCCAGTACACATCACCAACAGTGAGCCCAGGGTAAAATTTTGCATAGCAGGTAAGAAAATCTCCTTCCTCAAGACACTGGGGCTACCTTCTCCACGTTCCCTGAATTTTTTTAAAAAATAAATTTATTTATTTTTTTGTTACAGATATTTCTCCCTTTTTACCCCATTGACACCCCCCCACCCTGTCCCCGGCTTAGTTGTCCATGTCCATTGGTCATGCATACATGCATATAAGTTCTGTGGTTTATCTCTTCCACCCCCTCCACCCCCTTGTTTGAGGGATGTCAGTCTGTGGCCTACTTTCATGTTTCTGGGTCTACCGTATTCCTCAGACTGCTATGTTCGTTATATTCCGTATATAAGTGAGATCATGTGGTATTTGTCTTTTTCTGCTTGGCTTGTTTCACTTAGGTTAATATTTTCCAGGTCCCTCCACGTCATCTCAAAGGATAAGAGCTCTTTCTTTCTTACCGCTGCATAGTACTCCATTGTGTATATGTACCACAGCTTTTTTATCCATTCGTCTACTGATGGACACTTGGGCTGTTTCCAGATCTTAGCTATTGTAAATAGTGCTGCTATGAACATGGGGGTACATATATTCTTCCTGATTGGTGTTTCAGGCTTCTTAGGGTATATTCCTAGGAGCCCGATCACTGGGTCAAATGGAAGTTTAATTTTTAATTTTTTGAGGTAACACCATATTGTTTTCTATAGTGGCTGCACCAGTCTGCATTCCCACCAGCAGTGTACTAGAGTCCCCTTTTCTCCACACCCTCGCCAACACTTGTTGTTTGATGATTTGTTGATGGCGGCCATTCTGACAGGTGTGAGGTGATACCTCATTGCTGTTGTAATTTGCATCTCTCTGATGATTAGTGATGTTGAGCATTTCTTTATTTGCTTTGTTGTTCTTCACAGGTGTTGCGTATTTTTCAAATGGAATTCAAGATCCTCCACCAGCAGAAATTTTATGTGTTTTATTGCAACACTCACTTTATTATGGTAGCCTGAAACCAAAACCACAGTCTCTCTGAAGTATGCCTTTACTCGATTTATTGCAGTGGTCTGGAACTGAACCCACAATATCTCCAAGTTATGTCTGTAAAAACAATGCTTCAGTGAACATCAATGCATCTGACTCTTTATGTCCCGTATGTCCTCAAACTTCTTTATATAACTTGTCTTCAGAAATGCTTATCTAGGTTTTCAGATATTTCCAAGTTTTGAGGACTATGGTTATATTCCAGGAAATTAATTACCTAAGGTTAATTATAAAAGACTTCATGAATTATAAAGCTACACAGAGGTATAAAGAGCCATAGATTAGGGAAATTGAATGGATAAAGGGTGGTTGGAGAAATAAGTTGAGTTAGTGAGAATAGTCCACATAAGCTTTTAGAAAGTGGTTAGATTTAAGTAGCATTTAGGAGTATTTGTATTAAGGAAAATTAGAACTTTGAGGTTAGGTAGGATTAAGTGGCAAACACAGGTTTCAATGTTCTGGTTAATTAGGAGACTGAAGAGATGAGGCAAAGGACAAAAGTTAAGATCTTAATGTACAATATTGTAAATTAAAATCAAAATGGCTAAACTCAAAGATGCACCTAGGAGTAAAATATTAATGAATATAAATGTTTATGTATGAATCATTTTTCTTGAATTCATTTTCTGTAGTGCTTTTCTGAAAGTATGCTGTGCTCCTTTCTAAGTTTATTTTCTTTGTTTTAGTCATCATTCCTCCTTTACTTTCTGTCTTCATTGCCAAGATCCAGGAGGCAAATATAGGCAAGAGAGACAAGCTGTGTGACTTGTGAGGTCAAACACAGGTTGGGGCACAGGAATCCTGCTTTGGCTACGCTCTTACACAAAGGTCAATGGCCTGTATTTTGATGTATCCATTAATATGACAATGTACATTTTGTGATTGTTGTATTCTTTTTTTTTTTTTATCCTCACCCGAGGACATTTTTGCATTTTTTGTTCAGACAGAGCGGGAGGGAGAGAGAGGAAGAGAGAGAGAGAGAAACATTGACGTGAAGGGACACATCGAGTGGTTGCCACCCGCACGACCAACCAGGGCCGGGGACAAACTGCAACCGAGGTACGTGCCCTTAGCGGGAACCGAACCCGGGTCTCTCTGGACCGCATGCCCGATGCTCTAACAGCTGAGCCAAACCGGCCAGGGCAATTGTTGTATTCTTTATGTTCTTACATCATGCTACTTTTACTCCCATTATACCATAGTTTTCATTCTGACTTACATTGTAGTTAAAATATTTACTTTTCTTTGGTCACAAAGTAGTACTTTCTGGAACACCTCTTGCCCACAGATATTCTTCATTAAGCTAACACATGTTCACATGAAAAATAGTTGCCAATATTTCAATTCTAGGAGGGTTTATATAAAAAGATGGATTCCTGACATGAAAACATAGAATCTGGCACATAGGGCCTCCATTTCCTCACAATAACTGAGTGAAACTGAATAGTGACTGCCCTTATCAGATTGACATTGAATCTGAAAGTTGGTTACCATTTTTTATGAAACTGGCATTGTTATTCTTATTTTTTTTTCAGACAGAGTTGGAGGGAGAGAGGAAGGGAGAGAGAGAGAGAGAGAGAGAGAAAGAAAGAGAGAGAGAGAGAGAGAAATATCAATGCAAAAGAGACATATCAACTGGTTGCCTCCTGCATGACCCCAATCAGGGCTAGAGACTGAATCGCAACTGAGGTACATGCCATTGACTAGAAATAAACCCACAACTCTTTGGTCTGCAGGCTGATGCTCTAACTGCTGAGCCAAACTGGCCAGGGCTGTTGTTCTTTTTACAGTGATATTAAGGAGACATGACATATTTTTTTATATCTAGTTTCTATTAAAAACTAATATTGGGAAAACAAAAGCTATACTAAGAGGGCAGAGGACCAAGAATTAAAGGATAGAAGATGGGTTGAAGAATGGGGTAATTGCAGCAAAAAAATTAAGATACCTAGAAATAAAGTTAACCAAAGAAGTAAAGGACCTATTTGTAGAAAATTAAAGGACATTAAATAAAGAAATAGAGAAAGATGTAAAAAAGTGGAACCACATACCTTGTTTATGGATTGGAAGAATTAACATCATTAAAATGTCCAACCTACCCAAAGCAATCTATAGATTCAATGCAATCCCCATCAAAAGACCAACGGCATACTTCACACAGAACTAGAAGAAACAATCCAAAAGTTTATATGGAATGAAAAAAGGCCCCAAATAGCCATGGCAATATTGAAAAAGAAGAACAAAGAAGAAGAACAAAGGAAGAACAAAGAACAAAGTCTAACCAGATTTCAGGTTATACTACAAAGCCACTGTAATCAAAACAGCCTGGTACTGGCACTAGAACAGGCAGATAGATCAATGGAACAGAATAGAGAACCCAGACATTGACCTGAGACATTATGCTCAATTAATATTTGACAAAGGTGGCAAGAGCATACAGTGGAGTCAAGACAGTCTCTTCACCAAATCGTGTTGGGAAAATTGTACAGTTACTTGCCAAAATAAAAAATAAAAAATGAAGCTAGAACACTAATTTACACCATACACAAGAATAAACTCAAAATGGATAAAAAACTTAAATGTGACTCATGAATTTATAAAAATTCTAAAAGTAACTGTAGGCAACAATATCTCAGGCATAATATGCAGCAGAATTGTCACTGATACAACACCTAAGGCGACAGAAACAAAAGGAAAATTAACACACAGGACTACACCAAACTAAAAAGCTTCTGCATAGCAAAAGAAACACTCATCAAAATGGAAAAGGAACCCACCATATGGAAGACCATAATTTCCAATGATACATCAGATAAAAGATTAATTTCAAAATATATAGAGTACACATACAACTCAACAAAATAAAGATAACACAATTAGAAAATGGGCGGAGGACCTAAATAGGCACCTCTTCAAACAGGACATACAAAAGGCGAAGAGACATATGAAAAAATTTTCAATGTCACTAATTATTAGAGAGATCTAAATTAAAACAACAATGAGGTATCACCTCACACCTGTCAGAATGGCCGCCATCAATAAATCATCAAACAACAAGTGTTGGCAAGGGTGTGGAGAAAAGGGGACTCTAGTACACTGCTGGTGGGAATGCAGACTGGTGCAGCCACTGTGGAAAACTCTATGGTGTTACTTTAAAAAGTTAAAAATTGAACTTCCATTTGACCCAGTGATCCCACTTCTAGGAATATACCCTAAGAAACCTGAGACACCAATCAGAAAAAATATATGTACCCCTATATTCATAGTAGCACTATTTGCGATAGCTAAGATCTGAAAACAACCCAAGGGTCCATCAGTAGATGAGTAGATGTAAAAGCAGTGGTACCTATACACAATGCAATACTATGCAGCTGTAAGAAAGAAAGATCTCTTATCCTTTGAGATGGCATGGAAGGACCTGGAGAGTATTATGCTAAGTGAAACAAGCCAAGCAGAGAAAGACAAATATTACATGATCTCACTTATTTGTGGAATATAATGAACTAAACAAAGGGCTGAACAAAATTAACCCAGAGACATAGAGGTGGGGTACAGACTGACAAGCCTGAGAGGAAGGTGGGTTTGTAGGAGAAGAGATAAACCACAGAACTTACATGCATGTTTGCATGACCAATGAACATAGACAACAAAGCTGGGGATGGGGTGAGGGGGAAGGGTAGGAGGGTGTCAATGGGGGAAACATGAGAAACATCTAACAAAAACAAATTAATAACTAAAAAAAAATTAAAATGAATGAGTTAGATTAGGAATGGAGAGCTTGGAAAAAGCCACTGAAATGGCAGAGGGAGAAAGTAGAGGAGATTCTTGGGTCACTTCTCTCACCAGCCTTCTCATGGGGAAACCACTTCTAGGGCATATTGTACAGTTCCTCTGCCTTCAAATTAATTTTCATTGAGCACCTACACTACACTGGGGATATGATGGTGAACAAAGGAGACATAGCTCCTGCTCTCCTGGAGCTCACTGTTGAGTTGGGAAGCCAGACAGTAAATCCTATGAGGGAAAAGAAGAGGGTGCTAAGAAAACAAACACTCAAGAAATATTTTTCCTCAAGTTCCGTCCATGTTGTTACAAATGGAAGTATGTCCTACTCTCATTGCTGAATTATATTCCATTATATACATATCTCACATCTTCTTTATTTATGAACACATTATGCTGAGTAAGATAAATTAGAAAGAGAAAGACAAATACTGTATGATCTTATTCATATGTAGAATCTAAAAAATAAAATGAAACTTGCAAAAAAAAAACCCCAGTAAAATTGTGCTTACCATGGGATGGAGGTGGGGTGGGGTGCCGGTAGGACAGATGTTGTTTAAGGGTACAAACTTACAACAAGTAGTAAATAAGCCCTAGAGCTCTAGTGCACCATACAGTTAATGTAGACAACAATACTGTATTAATATCAAACTTGTTAAGAGCCTGGACCTTAATTATCCCAACCGCTAAAAACAAATAATTACCTATTGTGATAGAGGTGCTAATTATCACTATAATGGCAATCATATTACAATATATGAATGTATCAAATTCACATACTGTACACCTTAAATTTACACAGTGTTTTATGTCAATATATTTCAATTAAAAAAATAAACATTTTCCTAGTCTAGCGGATCAGAGAAAGTTTTCCTGTGGAACTAACACTTAAATTGGGGCCTGACAAGGAAAGTTAGGCAAAGAGGACAAGATAAAGCTTTACAGACACAGGGGGCAGCATGTGCAAATACCAGGCAGGGGTTTGGCACCTATGAAGTCCTGACAGAAGGTCAAGTGGCTATTGTTAGAGAGTAGGAAGGAGATTAGCTGGGAATGAGGCCCAAAGGGCCAACAAGGCCACTACACAGCCTCTGAGGCTGTGGAAAGGAGCCTGTATCTTATCTTTAGAGCAGCAGTAGTCGCCAACAGGTTTTAATCAAAATATACCCTAATTCAAATTTTGTTTTAACTCTTGCTTCAGTCACCCAATAGTGAATTCTTACCATACAAGACTTAATATTCTCATTATTTTCTATGGCTAAAGAAGCTAGAGGTTTTTTTTCACTTAGAAACAATAATTGCATGACAAATCTCTGACCTTTGTGGACAGTGTCTTTTAGGAGATATAAAATAATTCTAGAAAAAACTCCATTCTTTCCTGGCTTACTGGCCACATTGAAACCAATTCAAGTGGTGAGAGGTATAGTTTTCAATTGTGACAATTAATTTTAAATTTTAGAGACGTATAAACAAATCATTTTATTAATTATATCCTGCTCATTTAAACTTGGATATATTTTTCCTTTACCTCTCTGCCATTCTTACCTTACTGTCACTGCCCTCGTTCAGGCCCTTGATAGTCACAAGTGAACTGTAGTCCCCTCACTATGCTCTCTACCAGTCTTCAACCATTACATGCTTGAGCTGGAAACCATCGCTGTCCTCTTTATTCTGTGAGCAGGCCTGCCTATTCCATATCACTAGGTAATTCTGCAGCTTAAAAACAGCTCTCCCTTCACCTACAGTAGAGTTTCTAAAGCATGGCCCATGACTCAGTTCAAATATATGTATTTGTTTTCACATGCATAAAACATCCTTGGAAGGATATACAAAACTGATAACATTGGTTGTGTGCAGGGAGGAGGAATAAGTGGCTGGAGGTGGTGGTGAGAAGTAGGTTTTTCCCTTATATAATCTTTTGTTCTTTTTCAATTTTGAAATGTATGATTTTACTATATCTTAAAGGAAAAATGGTTCATGAGTGTATTAGTTTGGTAGTCCTGCTATAACAAAATACAGACAACCCACAACTTACAGTTCAACTTGTGATTTTTCAACTTTATAATGATGTGAAAGTGGTAAGCATTCAGTAGAAACTGTACTTCAAATTTTGAATTTTGGTCTTTTCCCCAGCTAGCCTTATGTGATATGATACCTTCTCAGGATGCTGGGCAATGGCAGCAAGTGTAGCTCCCAGTCAGGCATGTGATCACAAGGATAAACAACTGATACTCTACATTACACTGTGTTTTTAGCATCTTTTGATGTATTGTTTTCACGTTACATTATGTCTATAAAATTCACGTGTGTCTCCTGCTTCTGATAGGAAGAGGAAGACAATTACTCCTGAGATGGAACTCCAGATAATTGCCCAACTGTAGGTAATGTAAATGTTATGAGCACCTTTAAGGTAGGCTAGGCCACACTATAATGTTCTGTAGGTTAGGTGTATTAAATGCATTTTTGACTTAGAATATTTTCAATTAATGAGCTGGTTATTGAGATGTAACCGCATTGTAGGTTGGGGAGCATCTGTACCACAGATTGATTGGACTAAACAACAGAAATTTATTTTCTGATGTTTCTGGAGGCCAAATGTCCAAAATCAAGGTGTCAGCAGATTTAGTTTCTTCTGAGGCCTCTGTCCTTGACTTGGACATGGCCATTTTCTCACTGTGTCCTCATATGGCCTTTCCTCTGTGCAGGCATATCCCTGGTATCTTTTCTGTATGTCCAAATTTCCTCTTATAAGGACCAGATTAGATTAGTGATAACACCAATGGCCTCATTTTTTACTTAATCACTTCTTTAAGGCCCTATCTCCAAATAGTTACATTCTGAGGTTAGGGTTTCAATATATGAATTTTGGAGGTCCACAGTTCATCCCATAACAATGAACCATGTGCACTAGAAACATCTTTGTTAAGAGTGTTTAATAATCCTGTGCTCCATCCCAGATCTGCTAATTCAGAATTTGCTTGTTGAGAGTCAAAGGACACATGAAACTCTTCAAATGGTAGGACTTCACACTCTTCTCCTCACCAGAGTATGTATATATGAGGGTAAATCATGCTTCCCTTTTGTTCCTGTCAATTTTTGCAGGCATTCTGTAGAATTGATATTATTTCTTCTTTAAATGTTTAGTGGTAAAACCATTGGGGCCTATGTATTTTTTTTGAAAGGTTTTAGAAATAAGACTTTAATGTCTTTAATACTTATAGGAATATTCAGGTTATGTATTTAATCTTGGATGAGTTTTTATAGTTTGTGGTTTTTGAGTCCATTACTCCTAAGTTTTCAAATTTAGTGCATAAAATTATTTGTATTAGTCCCTTATTTTCCTTTTAATATCTGAAGCATTTTTGATAGTTTCTCTTTCATTTCTGGTATTGGTAATTTGTGTCTTATCTTACTTCTTTTATCAGTCTTTGTCAGGTTTATGAATTTAATTGATCTTTTCAAATAATTAGCTTTTATTTTTATTTATCTTATCTATTGTTTTCTGTTTCTTTAGTTCCTCCTCTTTTCTGTATTATTTCTTTCCTTCTGCTTGATTTGTGTTTATTTCATTCTTCTTTTTCTAGTTTCTTAAGGTGGGATTTTAGATGATTGATCTGAGATTTTTTCTCTCTTCTAATATAAGCATTCAGTGCTCTAAACTTTCCTGTAAGTATTACTTTAGCTGCTTCCAATAATTTTGATGTTTTCCTTTAATTTCACTCTATTTTATTGTCTAATAACCATTGTTAATTTTTCCATCTTTTTTCTCTCTGTATATAATTTTGGAAAAAACCTATTGCTATTTCTTCAAATCTACTTATATATTTTTTTGCAATGTTTATTTGCTTTTGATCTATCAAGTGTACTTTTATATTTCAGATGCTGTAATTTTTTATCTCTAGAAGTTCCATTTGAGGTTTGTTTTTTTATATCATCCATTTCTCTTCTCATCATACTTGTGTTTTTCTCTACCTTCTTGAACATATGGAGCCTATTTATCGTAGCTGTTTTAGTTTTCTTGTCTGCTATTTCTATCATCCTCATCATATCTTAAATTCTTTCTATTGATTTTTCTCGTAATTAGGGAGTCACATTTTTTTGCTGCTTTGTATGACTAGTAATGCTGTATTGAATGCTAGACATTGTTAGATTTTTGCTGTTGGTTGCTGGATTTTGTTGTATTCCTTTAAATAATGTTCAATTTTTTTTTTCTGATATGGAGTTAATTAGAATTAGTTAAATCCTTTCAAGACTTGCTTTTACAAACTGTCAAGGCAGGTCCAGAACAGCCTTTGGTTTAGCATTAATTTTGTCTCCCTACTAAGGTACCATCCCTCTGAGGATTCATTCCAATGGATGGTCTGTGTATTAGGAGATCTTTCTAATCTGGCTGATGAGGATATGAAGTATTATCAGCCTATTGTAAGATCCAGGAATTATTCTAGTTACTCTTGTTTTATGTTTCTTTCCCTGGACCTGGATATTTCCATCTGACATCTGCACAGATCAATACTCAGCCAAAGACATAAGAGGATCCTGCTGCATATCTTTGGAACTCCTTCTCTGTGCATCTTCTTTCTTTGTGGTGGTCTACCCCACAAATTAAGGCATCCATGGCCTCCCTGAACAGCAATTTCTGTCTCCCCAGTTCATTGAGACTGCTGAGCTCTATTTGGGTTCCTTCTCTTTGTGCTGCATCCTATAGACTGCCTCAAGTCATTAACCTGGTGCAATTGTAGAACTTATTTTGTTTCAATATGCTTGGGGTTTACCTGCTTGTTGATCAGTGTCTAAAATCATACATTCTTTCATGTATTTTGTACAATTTTATAGATTTTATGTTGGAAGGATAAATCCAGTCCCTTTAACTTTTATTTTGCTTTTTTAAAATTTTTTATTTTGCTATGCTTAGCTTTTAAGACAATGAGGCAAGTCATACAAAACAAAGCTGTATTGGCAATTTATTTATTCATTCATTCATTTATTTGTTTTTGTTACAAATGTTTCTCATGTTTCCCCCATTGACACCCTCCTCCCTTTCCCCCTTGCCCCATCCCCAGCTTTTTTGTCTATGTTCACTGGATATGCATACATGCATGTAAGTTCTGTGGTTTATCTCTTCCCCTACAACCCACCCCTCCTCTCAGGCTTGTCAGTCTGTATCCCACCTCTATGTCTCTGGGTTAATTTTGTTCAGCAGTTTGTTTAGTTCATTATGTTCCATAAATAAGTGAGATCATGTATTATTTGTCTTTCTCTGCTTGGCTTGTTTCACTTAGCATAATACCCTCCAGGTCCATCCATGCCATCTCAAAGTATAAGAGATCTTTCTTTCTTACAGCTGCATAGTATTCCATTGTGTACATGTACCACTGTTTTTTTATTCACTCATCTACTGATGGACACTTGGGTTCAGAAATTTATTTAAAAATCTATCTGTAGACTATGTCCCAAGCTCAATTCACATTCATCTAACCTGAGAACTATATGCCCTAGATTTCTAATTTTCATAATTGATATTGATGACCCTTAACTCTGGCCAGTAGAAAAATACTGTATGTCACCCTGAGTTTTCTCACTATAAAAGGATGAGCTCAAATTGTATAAAAAGTCTTGCTAAGGGGGTGTGATTGGCTGTGGGGAGTAATGCACAGGGGTTTCTGTTTAACACTTAGATTGCTAGAATATTCTATTGTTCAAAAGAATTGCTCCAAAGATAGCAGTGGGCAGGACTGGAGCAATGGTGAATGTGTGAGAGTGTGAGCAAGTGTGACAGAGACTGTAAGTGGATGTGAGTGTAGATGACCAACCTTGAGCAGTGCAGAAACATGGGGCACAGGGTTCCTCTGCTGTGGACAAGGAGTAGCTGGCTACCACAGTAAGTGACTCATCAGAGCACTTCTCCCTGTGTGGCTGGTAGACCCCACCATTTTGGAAGATCCCTGGTCTTATCTGGGAGGAGGCACCGGGAGTGGCTAGGGCCCAGTGACCTGAGCCCACCAGTGCACCTCACACCATCGAACCAGTGGACCCTGTCAACACAGACCAGTGCATAGTAGTGGTGCTGTCAAGGTACCTGCTGTGGAAGCCACAAGCAGTTGGGAGCGGAGCACCATCCCATATAGCAGCAGCCTAATCAGAGCTGAGACACTCCCCCAGCAACAGAGGCTCAGGAGCAGACATCCATCCCCAGGCAGCAGCAGCGCAAATAAGTAGTTGAGACCCATCCCCAATAGGATCAGCAGGGGCTCAGCTGCAGGTGGGCCCCATCAGGCAGTAGCACATCCCTGCTGCCAGTGGTGAGACACACGGCACCAGTGGGGCCACTGCGATCCAGCAGCCTGTGGCACCTGTGGGCTTGTGGTTGCAACAGGGCCCATGCGATTCACCTGCCCACAGCACCAATGGGGCCCATGGCTCCAGCAGCAGCACCTACCAGGAGAGACCAATACCAGCTGCCAGTAGTCAATCCTTCAGGCAAGAGGGGCCAGGCACTAAAACAGTCTGGGAAGCACAGCAGCCTTTTGTGATACACAGTGACCTGCCTATATTCCCAACATCCCTCACCAGGTATAGAACTACCAGAAGGCTAAAATGGGGAGATAAAGAAAAAAAAAAAAAAAGAAAAGAAAAGGAGAAATCAACAGTAAAAGAACTACATGAAATGAAGAAAGCAATTTGTCAGATAAAGAATTCAAAGCAATAATTTTAAGGGTACTAAAACAATTCAGTGAGAACTACAAGCAACTTATTGAGAATTATAAAGAGCGTAGCAGGAATTACATCAGCTTAAAAAAAAGAGGTAAAGCTATGAATAAAAACCAAGAGAAAATAAAGGATGACATAGCTGAAGGGAAAAATACCTCAGAAGGATTCAATAGTAGATTAGAAAAAGCTGAAGACCAAATCAGTGAGTTAGAAGACAAAGTAGAAAAAACAACAACACACAATTAGAGAAACAAATAGAAAACAAAAATGAAGTCAGGAGGAGAATATAAGGGAGCTTTGGTAAAACATTAAATTTAACAACATTCACATCATAGGGGTACCAGAGAAGATGCAGAGAAAAAAATAGAGAACCTGTTTGAAGAAATGATAGAAAACATCCCTACCCTGATGAAGGAAAAATCACTCAAGTTCATGAAACAGAGAATCCCAATAAAGATAAACGCAAAAGGACCCACAACTACACACATCAAAATTAAAATGGCAAATGTTAAAGACAAAGAAAGAATCTTAAAGAGAGCAAGAGAGACAGAGGTTACCTACAAGGGAGCTCCCATTAGACTGTCAGCTGATTTCTCAGTAGAAATGCTGCAGGCCAGAAGGGAGTGGCATGACATGTACAAAGTAATGAAAGGCAAGGGTCTGGATCCAAGACTACTCTATCCAGCAAGGCTATCATTCAAAATTGAAGAAGAAATAAAGAGCTTCACAGATTTAAAAAAAAAAAAAAGCTAAAGGAATTTACCAGCACAAAACCAGCACTGCAAGCAATGCTGAAGGGACTGTTGTAAGAAGAAGAAAGAGAGAGAGAGAGAGAGAGAGAGAGAGAGAGAGAGAGAGAGTGAGAGAGAAAGAGGAACAGAGGCATAAAATAAAAATGGAAACTAATAAGTATTTATCAATAATAACCTTAAATGTAAATGGCTTACATGCTCCAATCAAAAGACATAGGGTAGTTGATTGAATAAGAAAACACTATTCATATATATAATATCTATAAGAAATCCACCTCACAACAAAAGACTCACACAGGATGAAAGTGAAGGAATGGGAAAAAAATATTCCAGGCAAGTGGATATGAAAAAAAAAAAGCTGGAGTAGCAATACTCATATCTGACAAGATAGACTTCAAAACGAGGGGCATAATAAGAGACAAAGAAGGTCACTACATAGTATTAAAAGGAACTATCCAACAAGAAGATATAAGCCTGGGAAACATATATACACCAAATATAGAAGCATCAAATATATTTTAAAACTTCAGGAGGACTTCAAAGGAGAGATCAATATCAATACAATCAATTAACATCCCACCTAAGGTGCAGAATATACATTCTTCTCAAGTGCACATCAGACATTCTCAAAAATAGACCACATGTTAGGACACAAAGTAAATCGCTACAAATTGGAGCAGATTGAAATCATATCATCTTCTTGGATCACAATGGCATGAAACTAGAAATCAATTACAGCAAAAACATTCAAACACATGGCATGAAACTAGAAATCAATTACAGCAAAAACATTCAAACACATGGCAGCTAAATAGCATGTTATTATACAATGAATGGGTTACCAAGGAGATCAAGGACAAAATTAAAAACTTC
Organism: Molossus molossus; assembly: GCF_014108415.1. NCBI lineage: Eukaryota > Metazoa > Chordata > Mammalia > Chiroptera > Molossidae > Molossus > Molossus molossus. The sequence continues at coordinate 50,740,424 of NW_023425355.1, forward strand.
TTGCAATCCAATAAAAATGAATACCCAGCGATACAAAATCTATGAAACGCAGTGAAAGCAGTCCTGAGAGGGATGTTCATAGCACAATAGGCCTACCTCAAGAAATAAGAAAAATTCTAATTAACTTACTAACTCTACAACTCAAAGAACTAGAAAGTAAACAAAAAGAAAAACCAAGAGCAAGTAGAAGAAAAAAAAATAGTGAAGGTCAGAGCAAAAATAAATGACATAGAGACTAAAACAACAATTCAAAAAATCAATGAAACAAAGAGCTGGTTCTTTGGAAAGATAAGATTGATGGACCCTTAACCAGACTCACAAAGAAACAAAGAGTGGATCCAAATAAACAAAATTAGAAATGAAATAGAAGTAACAACTGACACCACGGAAATAAAAAGGATCATTAAAACATACTATGAACAATTATATACCAACAAACTGGACAATCTAGGCTAAATGGACAATTTTCTAGAAACACATAGTCTCCCAAAATTGAATCTGGAAGAGATACAAAACTTGAATAGACCAATAACAACTAAAGAAATTGAAGATACAATCAAGAAACTCCCGCCCTGGCCGGTTTGGCTCAGTGGTTAGAGCATTAGGTCGTGGAATGAAGAGTCATGGATTTGGTTCCCAGTAAGGGCACATACCTCAATTGCAGTTTGTCCTCGGCCCCGGTTGGGGTCATGTGGGTGGCAGCCACTTGATGTATCTCTCTCATTTTGATGTTTCTCTCTCTCTGTTCCTCCTCTCCCCCCCCTCGCTATATCTGAGGATAAATGCAAGAATGTCCTTGGGTGAGGATAAAGAAAAAAAAAAGGAAGAAGCTCACAGAAAACAAGAGCCCAGTTTTGGACAAATGCTCACTGTTACATAGTCGTAGCCATAGCTATTAGACATAAAGAAAACATGAAAGGAATCCAAATTGGAAGGAAGGAAGTGAAACCGTCATTATTTGCAGATGACATGATAGTGTACATAGAAAACACTAAGGACTATATTAAAAATCTACTGGATTTAATAAATGAATGAACTTGGCAAAGTAACAGGATACAAAATTAACATCAAGAAATTGATGGCTGGAGAAAATGGCGGCGAAGTGAATGGAGCAACACAGACCATCTCCCAAGACCAAATTGGATTTACAATGAAAATAAAGGCAAATCATCAGGAAAGGGCAGCCAAAAGACATCTTGGAGGACCACTTAACCAGAAAGACCCACTCAATCCTGGTAGGCTTGCTAGGACACCAGAGGGGGCCAGGAGCACAGGGTCCGCAGCGGCCTGGGTAGGGGCCAGGGAACTCGGCGGGAAGTTACTGCTACCGCCTCCCTTGCAACCCTGCATGGGCCCTGGGAACTATGTAGCCTGCTAAGCTCTCGGCTGGAGCTGCACAGTCTCGCAGAGACCAGGGCACTCAGCGGGACCAGGAAACTCGGCGGGAAGTTACTGCTACCGCCTCCCTTGCCACCCTGCATGGGCCCTGGGAACTCTGTAGCCTGCTAAGCTCTGGGCTGGAGCCGCATAGACTGGCGGGAACCAGGGGACTCAGCGGGATTCTGCTACCAAGGCTGAGTCCTGCGAACTCTGCGTGCTAAGCCCTCGGCGGGCACCGTGCAGACTCACGGGGACAAGGGGACTGTGCTGGACGCTACTGCCACCTCTGCAGTGTCCCACTACCGTGGCTCAGTCATGGGGCTTGTGCTGAGTGCAACCCCCTCAGCTGGTGCCACAGCCGCAGCCGCCCTTGGCTGGAAGCAGCTCCCTCAGGTTAAAAGTCCCAGGCAGCTCCAGGTCGCAGAGTCCAGACAAAGGCTAAATTGGCAACAGCCACTCACCTTGGGCTCCAGCAGAGGGAAGGCAGACTGGACTGGAACTGTGTGGGGACACTCGGCTTTTGGAGGGTGCTAAGAGCTTTTGCTGAGTGCAGCCACGCAGGACTGTGGTCATTTTACTTCTTCTCAGGGCCCTGGGGAGAGGCGGCGGCCCCTCCCTCAGAGATTCAACCCCACCTGGTGGCCATTGAAATGCTAATTGAGGCCCATTAACAAGGAACACCTGCCTCACTCTCAGGAAATCCTCTTACACAGACCACCTGAGGGACTTTTTCAGGCAACTCAGAAACCTAGGGTCTGCAGGTGACCTCTACTAATAGCCTACAGGCAAAAAACAAGCTAGAAGATAACTACCATTCCCTGGGCGTGCAACACTAACCAGAAAAGCTAAGACTTGACGGTGGTGTTTAAAGTGGGTCCTCCATGGAGCATCAAAACCCAGGAGAGGGAGCCACAAACAGCAGAACACCAACACCCACTGTGAAAATTTGGCAGACTCCAAAGCCCACTGTGATAGCCAAAATGGTGACAAACTGAAACAAAAGCCAAATGAAAGTACAAGAGACCTCTATGGAAAATGGAATAAATGAGGTGCAGTTAAGCAAGTTAACAGAACTAGAATTTAGAGCCATGATGTTGTGGAAGCTCAACAGCATGTGTAAGGACATGAGCACCATGAGTAAAGACATAGAAATGTTGAAAATAAACCAGTTGGAAATGAAAAACCAACAGGAAGAAATGAAGAATGACATATCAGAAATGAAAAACACATTGGAAGGTCTAAAAAGCAGAGTAGGGGAAGGTGAGGACCGGATCAGTGAATTAGAAGAGAGGCTAGAAGAAATCAAACAATCAGAAAACAAAAAGGAAAAAACGATTAAAAAACAGGAAGACAGCTTAAGAGAACTGTGGGACAACTGGAAACGGAATAATATTCCCATCATAGGAGTCTCTGAAGAAGAAGAAAGTAAGCGAGGGCTAGAGAATATATTCAAAGAAATAGTGACAGAAAACTTCCCTAATTTGGTGAAGGAACAAGGCATTCAAGTTCAAGAAGCTCAGAGAGCCCCAAGTAAGAAGAACCCAAACAGGCCCACACCAAGACACATAGTAATCAAACTGCCAAAAATTAAAGACAAAGAGAGAATCCTAAAAGCAGCAAGAGATAAGCAACAGGTTACCTACAAAGGAAACCCCATAAGGCTCTCAGCTGACTTTTCACAAGAAACACTACAGGCTAGAAGGGAATGGCATGAAGTAATCAAGGTCATGAAAAACAGGGATCTGAATCCAAGACTACTCTACCCAGCAAGGCTATCATTGAAAATAGAAGGTCAAATAAAGAGGTTTTCAGACAAAAAAAGGCTAAGAGAATACATTAGCACCAAACCAGCACTGCAAGAAATGTTAAAAGGACTGCTGTAATTACCAGGAGAAATGGGAAGGAAAATAGAACCACACTAAACAAAAATGGCAATAAATAAGTACATATCAATAATCACCTTAAATGTAAATGGACTGAATGCTCCCATAAAAAGACACCGAGTAGCTGATTGGATAAGAAAGCATGGCTCATCTATATGTTCTTTACAAGAGACCCACCTCACAACAAAAGACTCACATAGATTGAAAGTGAAGGGATGGAAAAAAATCTTTCAAGCAAACGGAAAAGAAAATAAAGCTGGGGTAGCAATACTCATATCTGATAAAATAGACTTCAGATTGAAGGCCATAACTAGAAACAAAGAAAGCCACTACATAATATTGAAAGGATCTATCCAACAGGAAGATATAACCTTGATAAACATATATGCACCCAATATAGGAGCACCAAAATATATTTAAAAACTTCTGGAGGACTTCAAAGGAGAAATCAATAGCAATACAATCATAGCAGGGGACTTCAACACCCCGCTCACATCACTGGATGGATCCTCTAGACAAAAATTAGCAAGGAAACAGAGACTCTAAATGAAGCACTAGACGAAATAGATTTAATAGATATCTACAGAGAACTACACCACAAAACTACAGAATTCACATTCTTATCAAGTGCACATGGAACATTCTCAAAGATAGACCACATGTTAGGGCACAAACTAAGTCTCTACAAGTTCAAGAAGAGTGAAATTATATCAAGCATCTTCTCAGACCACAATGGCATGAAGCTAGAAGTCAATTGCAAGAAGAACATACAAAGACATTTGAACACATGGAAGCTAAATAGCATGTTATTAAACAATGAATGGGTCACCGAGGAGATCAAGGAAGAAATCAAAAACTTCCTGGAATCAATGAAAATTAGGACACAACACCACAAAATCTATCGGATGCTGCGAAAGCAGTTCTGAGAGGGAAGTTCATAGCACTACAGGCCTACTTCAAAAAAGAAGAAAAATCTCTAATAGACTATCTAACCTCACAACTTAAAGAACTAGAGAGCAAACAAAAAGAAAACCCCAGAGCAAGTAGAAGGAAGGAAATAGTAAGGATCAGAGCAGAAATAAATGACATAGAGACCAAAAAAACAATTCAGAGGATCAATAAAACAAAGAGCTGGTTTTTTGAAAGGATAAACAAGATTGATGTACCCTTAGCTAGACTCAGCAAGAAACAAAGAGAGAGAACCCAAATACATAAAATCTAAAATGAAAGAGGAGACATAACAGCTGACACCACAGAAATACAAAAGATCGTTAACAAATATTATGAACAATTATACGGCAACAAATTCGAAAATCTAAGCGAAATGGACAAATTTCTAGAAACACATAGTCTCCCAAAACTGGATCAGGAAGAGATAGAAAACTTGAACTGACAATAACAACAAAAGAAATTGAAGATGTAATCAAGACTCTCCCAGCAAACAAAAGCCCAGGCCCGGATGGCTTCTCGGGGGAATTACACCGAGCATTCAAAGAAGAACTAATACCCATTCTCCTCAAACTATTTCAAAAAATGCAAGAAGAAGGAAGACTTCCAAACTCGTTTTATGAAGCCAGCATAATGCTAATTCCAAAACCAGAAAAAGACACAACAAAGAAAGAAAACTACAGGCCAATATCCCTAATGAACATAGATGCCAAAATCCTGAACAAAATACTAGCAAATCGAATCCAGCAATACACCAGAAAAATTATCCACCATGACCAAGTGGGATTCATCCCAGGGATGCAAGGCTGGTACAATATTCACAAATCCATAAATGTGATATACCACATAAACAAAATGAAGAATAAAAACCACATGATAATATCAATAGATGCTGAAAAAGCCTTCCACAAAATCCAGCATCCATTTCTGATAAAAACATTCAGCAGTGTGGGAATAGAGGGATCATATCTAGACATAAAAAGGCCATATATGAATGACCTACAGCCAACATCATATTGGCAAAAACTAAAAGCATTTCCCTTAAGAAGAGGAACAAGGCAAGGATGCCCACTTTCACCACTCCTATTTAACATAGTATTGGAATTCTTAGCCACAGCAATCAGACAGGAAGGAAAAATAAAAGGGATCCAAATTGGAAAGGAGGAAGTGAAATTGTCATTATTCGCAGATCACATGATACTGTACATAGAAAACCCCAAAGACTCCACCAAAAGTTTACTACACTTAATAAATGAATTTGGCAAAGTAGCAGGATACAAAATTAACGTCAAGAAATCGATGGCATTCTTATACACCAATGATGAACTCACAGAATGGGAAACTAAGCAAACAATCCCATTTACCATTGTAGCAAAAAATTAAGATACCTAGGAATAAACTTACCCAAAGAAATAAAGGACCTATTTGCAGAAAACTACAGGTCATTGAAAAAAGAAATAGAGCAAGATATAAAAAAGTGGAAGCACTTTTCATGTATTGGGAGAATTAACATCATTAAAATGTCCATATTACCCAAAGCAATATATCGATTCAACGGAATCCCCATCAAAATACCAACGCCATACTTCACAGAATTAGAACAATTACTTCAAAAGTTTATATGGAACCAAAAAAGGCCTCGAATAGCCACAGCAATCTCGAAAAGTAAGAATAAAGTTGGAGGGATCACAATACCAGATTTCAGGTTATACTACAAAGTCACTATAATCAAAACAGCCTGGTACTGTCACAAGAATAAGTATACAGACCAGTGGAACAGAATAGAGAACCCCGAAATGGACCCAAGGCAATCTGCTCATTTAATATTTGACAAAGGTGGGAAAAGCATACAGTGGAGTATGGACAGCCTCTTTAATAAATGGCGCTGGGAAAACTGGACAGCTACTTGCAGAAAAATGAAACTAGACCATCAACTTACACCCTACACAAGAATAAACTCAAAATTGATAAAATACTTAAATGTAACTCATGGATCCATAAAAATCCTAGAAGAGACTGTGGGCAACAACATCTCAGACATCATATGCAGCAGAATTTTTACTGACACATCACCTAAGGCAATCGAAACAAAGGAGAAAATGAACACATGGGACTACATCAAACTCAAAAGCTTCTGCACAGCGAAAGATACAATCATCAAAATGGAAAGGCTACCCACTGTATGGGAGAGCATAATTGCCAATGATATATCAGATAAGGGGTTAATTTCCAATACATATAGAGTGCTCATACAACTCCACAAAAGGAAGACAAAGAATCCAATTAAGAAATGGGCAGAGGAACTAAATAGACACCTCTCCAAACAGGACATACAAATGGCTAAGAAACATATGAAGAAATGCTCATCATCACTAATCATCAGAGAGATGCAAATAAAAACAACAATGAGGTATCACCTCACACCTGTCAGAATGGCCACCATCAACAAATCATCAAACAACAAGTGTTGGCGAGGGTGTGGCGAAAAGGGACTCTAGTGCACTGCTGGTGGGAATGCAGACTGGTGTAGCCACTATGGAAAACAATATGGTGTCACCTCAAAAAATTAAAAATTGAACTTCCATTTGACCCAGTGATCCCACTTCTAGGAATATACCCTAAGAAGCTTAAAACACCAATCAGAAAGAATATATGTACCCCCATGTTTGTAGCAGCACTATTTACAATTGCTAAGATCTGGAATCAGCCCAAGTGTCTATCAGTAAATGAATGGATCAAAAAGCTGTGGTACATATATGCAATGGAGTACTATGCAGCGGTAAGAAAGAAAGATCTCTTATCCTTTGAGACTACATGGAGGGACCTTGAAAGTATCATCCTAAGTGAAACAAGCCAAACAGAGAAAGACAATTTTCATATTATCTCACTTATTGGTGGAATATAATGAGCATAACAGTTTGAGGAATGGGGTAGTCCCTGAGCAGTGGAAGCGGGGTACAGACTTACAATCCCCTGAGGAGTGGGGAGGTGGGGGAGGGATGAACCACAGAACTTATACGCATGTATGCATGAACAGTGGACATGGACAACAACCTGGGGAAGGGGCAGGGAGGGGAGGGGGAGGGGGGATTAGTGGGGGAAAAAGGAGAAACATCTGTAACAAAAATTAATCAATAAAAAAATAAACAAAAAGAAAAAAGAAATTGATGGCATTCTTGTACACCAACAATGAACTCATTGAAAAAAAAAAAAACAAAACTAAAAAAGCAATTCTATTTACCACTGGGTCAAATAAAAATTAAGGTGTCTTGGAATAAACTTCAATAAGGAAGTAAAGGACACATTCTCAGAAAACTACAGGTAACTGAACAACGACATAGAATGAAACTCATGGGAAAAAATGATGTCGGTGGGCAGGTCTGGAGTGATGGATGGTGAGTGTGAGATAGTGTAAGTAAATGTAAATGTGGACGACCAGTCTTGTGCAGTGCAGAGACATGGGGCATAAGGTTCCTGTGCTGTGGATAAAAGCAGCCAGCTACTGCAGTAAGCGGCACATCACCAAACTTTCCCCTGCATGGCCAGGAGGCCCCAGAATTTTGGAAGATCCTGGGACTTCCCTGGGAGGAGGAAACAGGGAGCAGCTAGGACCAAGTGACCTGAGTCCACCAGAACACCTTGCACCATCAGTCCAGTGGACTCAGCTGTGTCAACCCGGTCAGCTCATAGTAGCAGCGCTATCAAGGTGCCTGCTGGAGTAGCTGAAACTGGCTGGGAGCCAGAGTCCCACCCTCAACAGCAGTGGTGGCCTGCCCAAGCTTGAGGAAGCTTGCCCAGGCTCATGATTGTGCTAGCACCAGCTAGGAAACCTGGCACTTTCTCCCATAGCAATAGTGACTGAGCAGGAGTAGAGCTCACCCCCAAAAGGCATTAGCAGCTCAGATTGGCAGCTGAAACTTAACCCCAATGGCATCAACAAAGGCTGATCAGAGGTGGTGCCCCAGCCCAATCAGCTGGGCTAGGGCATCTGAGACCTTCCCCTGACAACTGCAGCAGTGGAGTTGGAATGGTGCCCCTTCCCTCATCAGCAGCAAAGCCCCAGGTGCAGAGCATCCTCAAGCCCCAATAGCACTAAAAGATTGGGACCTAAAAGCAGCCCCAGGCAATAGCAGCAGCAGTAGCAGTGTGAACCAGGAGCTAACACTCGTCCCCAGCATCGACTTATCAGGAACTTAGCCCCACAAGGAAGCAATGTACTCCAACAGGACATCAGCAGGACCCATGCATCTCAGCAGGATACCAGAGGGACCCACAAACCCCAGAAGCACACCAGCAAGACCCACACACCCCAGCAGAGTACCAGAGGGACCCACAAATGCCACCAGAGTTCCAGTGTAACCCACACATTCCAATAGCATGTTAATGGAACCCCCTGAACCTCAAAAACATACCAGCAGGAACCCTGCATTTTAGCAGAGCACCAGATGGACCCACGCACCCCAGGCAACAACAGCACATATTCGCAGCTGAGACCCAACCCTAGCAGCATCAGCAGAAGCTGATTAGGAGTGGTGCCCCAGCCCAAGCAGCAGCAATTCTTGAGGAGCTGATACCTACACAACATACCAATACCAGCCACCAGGTGTCAACCCTCCAGGAGCCAAAGCAGGCAAAAGGGGCCACACACCAAAACAGGCTGGGAGGCACAACAGCCTTAGTTGATACACAGTGACCTGCCTACACACTCCAACATCATTCATTGGGCTCAGAACTACCAGATTGCTAAAATGGTGAGACAAAGAAACCACATCCAAATGAAAAAGAGAGAGGAATCACCAGAAAAGGAACTACAGGAACTAGAAGAAAGCAATTTGTCAAATAAAGGATACAAAGCAATGATTATAAGGGTGCTCAATCAATTTGTTGAGAACTGCAAGCAACTTAATAAGAATTACGAAGAGCTCACTAGAAACTACTTCAGCTTAAAAAAGAGGTAGAAGCTATGCATAAAAATAAAGAGGAAATAAAAAATGACATAGCTGGTATGAAAAACATTTTATTTATTTTTTATTTTTTTATTAATTTTTGTTACAGATGTTTCTCCTTTTCCCCTCACTGATTCCCCCCTTCCCCTCCCTACCTGCCCTGTCCCCAGCTTTGTTGTCCATGTCCATTGTTCATGCATACATGCATATAAGTTCTGTGGTTTATCTCTCCCCCATCACCCCCTCTTCTGGGGATTGTCAGTCTGTACCCCACTTCCACGTCTCTGGGACTACCCCATTCCTCAGACTGTTATGTTCATTATAATCCACAAATAAGTGAGATCATATGAAACTTGTCTTTCTCTGTTTGGCTTGTTCCCCTTAGGATGATACTTTCCAGGTCCCTCCATGTAGTCTCAAAGGATAAGAGATCTTTCTTTCTTACAGCTGCGTAGTACTCCATTGTGTATATGTACCACAGCTTTTCTATCCATTCGTCTACTGATGGACACTTGGGCTGTTTCCAGATCTTAGCTATTGTAAATATTGCTGCTATGAACATAGGGGTACATATATTCTTTCTGATTGGTGTTTCAGGCTTCTTAGGGTATATTCCTAGAAGTGGGATCACTGGGTCAAATGGAAGATCAATTTTTAATTTTTTGAGGTGACACCATATTGTTTTCCATAGTGGCTACACCAGTCGGCATTCCCACCAGCAGTGCACTTGCTGTTTGATGATTTGTTGATGGCGGCCATTCTGACATGTGTGAGGTGATACCTCATTGTTGTATTAATTTGCATCTCTCTGATGTTGAACATTTCTTCATATGTCTCTTGGCCATTTGTATGTCCCGTTTGGAGAGGTGTCTATTCAGCTCCTCAGCCCATTTTTTAATTAGGTTCTTTGTCTTCCTTTTGTAGAGTTGTATGAATACTCTATATATTTTGGAAATTAACCCCTTATCTGATGTATCATTTGCAATTATGTTCTCACATACAGTGGGTTCCCTTTCCATTTTGATGTTTGTTTCTTTTGCTGTGCAGAAGCTTTTTAGTTTGGTGTAGTCCCATGTGTTCATTTTTTCCTTTGTTTCTGTTCCCGTAGGTGATGTATCAATGAAAATTCTGCTGCGTATGATGTCCAAAATTTTGTTGCCTACATTTTCTTCTAGAATTTTTATGGATTTATGGGTCATATTTAAGTCTTTTATCCATTTTGAGTTTATTTTTGTGTACGGTGCAAGTTGATGGTCTAGTTTCATTTTTTTTTTGCATGTAGCTTTCCAATTTTCCCAACACCATTTATTAAAGAGGCTGTCTTTACTCCACTGTATGCTCTTGCTACCTTTGTCAAATGTTAATTGAGCATATTGCCTTGGGTCCACTTCTGGGTTCTCTATTCTGTTCCACTGGTCTATATGCCTGTTCTTGTGCCAGTACCAGGCTGTTTTTTTGGGTCAGTTTCTAGGTTCCCTGTTCTATTCCATTGATCTATGTGCTTGTTCTAGTGCCAGTACCAGGATATTTTGATTACAGTGGCTTTGTAGTATAACCTGATATCTGGTATTGTGATCCGTCCTACTTTGTTCTTCTTTTTTAAAATTGCTGAGGATATTCAGGATCTTTTTTGGTTTTATATAAATTTTTGGAGTATTTGTTCTAGTTCCATGAAGTATGTCCTTGGTATTTTAATGAGATTGCATTGAATCTATAGATTGCTTTGGATAGTATGGACATTTTAATGATGTTAAATTTTCCAATCCATGAACAAGGTATATGCTTTCACTTTTTTATGTTTTCCTCTATTTTTTTTTTCAGTTATCTGTAGTTTTATGTGAAGAGGATTTTTACTTCTTTAAGTTTATTCCTAGGTATCTTAATTTTTTTTTTTACTGTGTTGGTAAATGGGATTGTTTTTTTAGTTTCTGTTTCTGTTAGTTTATTGTTGGTGTCTAAGATGCCGTTGATTTCTTGATGTTAATTCTGTATTCTTCTACTTTGCCACATTTATTTATTAAGTCTAGTAAACTTTTTGAGGAGGGGGTACCAAATTACTTTATTTGAAGGAATGTTACAAATGAAAAAAAATGTATGTCGATGATTTGGTACAAGTTATAGAAAAGGTAAAGGTAACTCCAACGTGCACATACTGTTTTTGTGACCAGGGAAATTACCCCCATAGCTATGGGAAGTCAGCCTAAGGCTTAGTTCTCGTCACTGTCTCCCAGGATGTGCTTGACAAAGACTTACTCTGCCACACCCATTTCAGGAGCCCCCAATCTGTGCAAGTTGGTTATATGGTCACCCAGTTCTTTGATGGACTTCACCTGCTCATTCAGGTAGTGAGATTCAAAAAAGTCACACAAGTGAGGGCCATTTTTGTCAGTGGCCCGTTTGTGAAAATCCAATAGTGATTGATTCACACTTTTTCACAAGTGTATTGCACACTCCATAGCATTCAGGCCATTCTCCCAGTCATCATAGTCTGTTTTCTTGATATCCTAGAGGAAGATTTGGCCACCTCATTGGTTCTGCAGCTTCATCAGTTTCTCAGCATGTTCCCTCTCTTCATGAGACTTGTGAAGAAAATATTTGGCAAATTTCTTCAAAGTCACATCATCACGGTCAAAGTAGTAAGACATGGGCAAGTAGACATAGGAAGCATATAGCTCCAGGTTGATCTTGTGGTTGATAGCAGCCTCTGAATCCTGATGGTAGTTCTGGTGCACCTGTGAGATGGATGCGGTGGATGTCATGGTGGGCAGCTAAGGAGAGGCGGCTGCATGGTGCTGGAGCAGGAGCCTTGGGAATGTCCAAGGCACTGTGAGGAGGTGGTGGGAGGCTGGATCAGGTGGCTGGAAAGGATGGGTCGAGCGCTGGGTTCCACCCAGGCACTGTTGAAGCAGGAAACCATGGGGACTATCCGTAAAGACTGGTTTTCTACATACAATATCATGTCATCTGCAAATATTGACAGTTTAACTTCCTCCTTTTTTATTTGGATCCCTTTTATTTTTTTCTTCATGCCTAATTGCTGTGGCTAAGACTTTCAGTACTATGGTAAATAAAAGCGGGGAAAGTGGACATCCTTGTCTTGTTCTTGTTCTTAAGGGGAATGTTTTTAGTTTTTGCCAATTGAGTATGCTGTTGGCTGTAGGTTTTTCAAATATGGCCTTTAGTATGTTGAGATATGATCCCTCTATTTCCACACATCTGAGCATTTTTATTAGAAATGGGTGCTGAATTTTGTCAAATAATTTTTCAGTATCCATTGATATAATCATATGGTTTTTATCTTTCATTTTGTTTATGTGGTGTATTACATTTATTGATTTGCAAATATTGTACCATCCTTGCATCCCTGGGATGAATCTCACTTGGTAATGGTGAATAATTTTTTTTGATGCATTGCTGGATCAATTTGCTAATATTTTGTTAATAATTTTGGCATCTGTGTTTAGAGATACATTGGCCTGTAGAGTCGTCCCTCGCCATTTTGCACTTTGACATTTGTGGCTTCACTCCATTGCAGTTTTTTTCAAATATATTAATTAAAAAGTTGAGTGAGACAGTGAAAGTGGTAACACAATAGAGTGAAGCAGCGAACGTCAAAGCACGAAGTGGCAAGGGTTGATTGTATAAATAAAGAATCCTACTTCGTGAAAATTCATTTATTGCGGTAGAGTCTGGAACTGATTAACTGAGATAAACAAGGGCCGACTGTAGATTTTTTTCTTTGTAGTGCCTTTATCCAGTTTTGGAATTAGGATTATGGTGGCCTCATAAAATGAGTTCCTAAGTCTCCCATTTTCTTGCCCTTTTTTGGAATAGTTTGAGGAGAATGGGTATTAGACCTTATTTGAATGTTCGGTAAAACTTCCCCAGGAAGCCATCCTGGCCTGGGCTTTTGTTTGCTGGGAGTTTCTTAATTACAGCTTCAATTTTTTGTTGTTGTTATTGGCCTGTTCAAGTTTGCTATCTCTTCCTGGTTCAGTTTTGCAAGGTGGTGTGTTTCTAAAAATTTGTCCATTTCGCCTAGATTGTCCAATTTGTTGGCGTATAATTGTTCATATGATGTTTTGATGATCCTTCGTATTTCTGTGGTGTAGGTTGTTACTTCTCCTCTTTCATTTCTGATTTTGTTTGTTTGGTTTCTCTCTCTTTGTTTCTTGGTGAGTCTGGCTAAAGGTCCATCGATCTTGTTTATCTTTTCAAAGAACCAGCTTTTTGTTTCATTGATCTTTTGAACTGTTTTTTTAGTCTCTATGTCATTTATTTCTGCTCTGACCTTTACTATTTCTTTCCTTCTACTTGTTCTGAGTTTTTCTTATTGTTTTCTTACTAGTTGTTTAAGTTGTAGGGCTAGAGAGTCAATTAGGAATTTTCTTGTTTCTTGAGGTAGGTCTTTAGTGTTATGAACTTCCCTCTCAGAAATGCTTACACTGCGTCCCATAGATTTTGTGTTGTTTTGTGTTTGTTTTCATTGGTTTCCAGGAAGTTTTTAATTTCTTCCTTGATCTCCTTAGTAACCCATTTGTTGTTTAATAATGTGCTATTTAGCCTCCAAGTGTTTGAATGTTTTTGTGTGTTTTTGTTCTAATTGAGTTCTAGTTTCATGCCATTGTGATATGAGAAGATGCTTGATATGATTTCAATCATTTTGAATTTGTAGAGACATACTTTGTGTCCTAACATGTGGTCTATCTTTGAGAATGCGCTGAGTGTACTTGAGAAAAATGTATATTCTGAAGCTTTGGGGTGAATTGTTTTTTTAAATATCAATTAAGTACAACTGATCTAGGTCATCATACAAATGATTATTTCTTTATTATGTTTTTGTCTGGAAAATCTATCCAGTCGTTTCAGTGGGGTGTTAAAGTCACCCACGATGATTGTATGGCTATTGATCTCACCCTTGAAGTTCTCCAGAAGTTTTTTAATATATGTTAAAGTACCCATATTTGGTGCATATATGTTTACCAGGGTTATATCCTCTTGTTGGATTGATTCTTTTAATATTATGTAGTGACCTTCTTTGTATCTCATTATGGCCCTCATTTTGAAGTCTATCTTGATAGATATGAGTATTGCTACACCTACTTTTTTTTCATTTCCATTTGCTTGGAAAATATTGTTTCATCCCTTCACTTTTATTCTGTGTGAGTCTTTTGTTGTAAGGTGGGTCTCTTGAAGACAGCATATATATGGGTCGTTGCTTTATCCAATTAGGTACCCTATGTCTTTTGATTGGAGCATTTAAGCCATTTACATTTAAGGTAATTATTGATAGATAATTGTTAGGTGCCATTTTTATTTTATGTCTGTATTCCTCTTTTTCTCTCTCTGTTTCTTCTTACAACAGTCCCTTCAGCATTGCTTGCAGTGCTGGTTTGGTGCTGGTAAAAGCCTTTAGTGTTTTTTTGTTTGTTTGTTTTTTTGTTTTTTGTTTTTTATCTCTGAAGCTCTTTATTTCTTCTTCAATTTTGAATGATAGCCTTGCTCTAGAGAGTAGTCTTGAATTCAGACCCTTGCCTTGCATTATTCTGTACACTTCATGCCACTTGCTTCTGGCCTACAGTGTTTCTATTGAGAAATCAAGAGTCACATTTAAGTATTTTATCTATTTTGAGTTTATTCTTGTGTAGGGTATAAGTTGATGGTCTTGTTTCATTTTTCTGCATGTAGCTGTCCAATTTTCCCAACACCATTTATTAAAGAGGTTATCCTTACTCCACTGTATGCTCTTGCCACTTTTGTCAAATATTAATTGAGCATATTTCCTTGGGTCCATTTCTGGGTTCTCTGTTCTGTTTCACTGGTCTATATGCCTGTTCTTGTGCCAGTACAAAAAATATTTTAGAAAGGTCAGTCTAATGGGAGCTCCCTTGTAGTTAACTTTCTGACTCTCTCCTGCTTCCTTTAAGGTTCTTTCTTTGTCTTTAATGTTTGCTACTTTTATTACGGTGTGTCTAGCTGTGGGTTTTTTTTTTGGTTCATTTTGCTTGGGACTCTGTGTTTCTTGGACTTGTGTAACTTTTTCCTTCACCAGTTTAGGAAAGTTTTCTGTCATTATTTCTTCAAACAGGTTCTCTTCTCCTTTCTCTGATTTTCTGTGAATGTTGTTATGTTTTGTATTGTCCCAAAGCTCCCTTAAACTCTCCTGCTTTTTAATTTTCTTTCCTCATTTGCTACTCTATTTGGGTGTTTTTCTCTACCTTGTCTTCTAAGTCACTTATTTGGTCTTCAGTTTCTTCTAATCTACTATTTAACCTTTCTTTCTTTTTTTTTTTTTTACTGGCACAAGAACAGGCATATAAACCAGTGGAACAGAACAGAGAACCCAGAAATGGACCCAAGGCAATATGCTCAATTAATATTTGACAAAGGTGGCAAGAGCATACAGTGGAGTAAGGATAACCTCTTTAATAAATGATGTTGGGAAAATTGGACAGCTACATGCAG
This sequence comes from Molossus molossus, assembly GCF_014108415.1. Taxonomy (NCBI): domain Eukaryota; kingdom Metazoa; phylum Chordata; class Mammalia; order Chiroptera; family Molossidae; genus Molossus; species Molossus molossus. The sequence goes on from NW_023425355.1 coordinate 50,756,046, forward strand.
AAAAATGAAACTAGACCATCAACTTACACCCTACATAAGAATAAACTCTAAATGGATAAAAGTAAAATGTGACTCACGAATGCATAAAAATCCTAGAAGAAACTGTAGGCAACAAAATTTTGGACATCATATGCAGCAGAATTTTCACTGATACATCACCTAAGGCAATAGAAACAAAGGAGAAAATGAACACATGGGACTACATCAAACTCAAAATCTTCTGCACAGCGAAAGATACAATCATCAAAAGGGAAAGGCTACCCACTATATGGGAGAACATAATTGCCAATGATATATCAGATAAGGGGTTAATTGCCAATACATATAGAGAGCTCATACAACTCCACAAAAGGAAGACAAAGAATCCAATTAAGAAATGGGCAGAGGAACTAAATAGACACCTCTCCAAACAGGACATACAAATGACCAAGAGACATATGAAGAAATGCTCATCATCACTAATCATCAGAGAGATGCAAATTAAAACAACAATGTGGTATCACCTCATACCTGTCAGAATGGCCGCCATCAACAAATCATCAAACAACAAGTGTTGGCGAGGCTGTGGAGAAAAGGGGACTCTAGTACACTGCTGGTGGGAATGCAGACTGGTGCAGCCAGTCTGGAAAACAATATGATGTTACCTCAAAAAAATTAAAAATCAAACTGCCATTTGACCCAGTGATCCCACATCTAGGAATATACCCTAAGAAGTTGAAACACCAATCAGAAAGAATATATGTACCCCCATGTTTGTAGCAGCACTATTTACAATAGCTAATATCTGCAAACAGCCCTAATGTCTATCAGTAGATGAATTGATAGAAAAGCTGTGGTACATATACATAATGGAGTACTATGCAGCTGTAAGAAAGAGAGGTCTCTTATCCTTTGAGACGACATGGAGGGACATGGAAAGTATCATCCTAAGTGAAACAAGCCAAACAGAGAAAGACAAGTATCATATGATCTCATTAATTTGTGGAATATAATGAACATAACAGTCTGAGTAATGGGGTAGTCCCAGAGATGTGCAAGTGGGGTGCAGACTGAGAATTCCCAGAAGAGGGGGTAGGGTATAGAGATAAACCACAGAACTTATATGCATGTATGTATGAACAGTGGACATGAATTTGAAAGCTGGGTACAGGGCGGGGAAGGTGGAGGAGGGAGTGTCATGGGGTAAAAAGTAGAAACTCTTGTAACAAAAATAAATAAATAAATAAATAAATAAATAAATAAATAAATAAATAAATAAAATAAAATAATAAAAAAAAAGAGAGGAAGCACCAAAAAAGGAACTAGAAGAACTAGAATAAAGAAACGTCCAATAGCCCTGGCCTGTTTGGCTCAGCGGTTAGAGCGTCCGCCTGCGGTCCGGAGAGACCCGGATTCGGTTCCCGCTAAGGGCATGTACCTCGGTTGCAGTTTGTCCCCGGCCCTGGTTGGTCGTGCGGGTGGCAGCCACTCGATGTGTCCCTTTCACATCGATGTTTCCCTCTCTCTCTCTTCCTCTCTCTCCTTCCCACTCTGTCTGTACAAAAAATGGAAAAATGTCCTCGAATGAGGATAAAGAAAAAAAAAAAAGTCCAATAAAGAATTCAAAGCAATGATTATAAGGGTTAATTATAAATTATAGGTTAATGATAAAGGTTAATTATAAATTAATTAATTTAAAAAGAATAAAATAAAAAGGAAGCTAGACAAAAAATAAAAATGAGTAAATGAATAGAAAACTGAAGAAGAAATCTGAAATATTTAAAATGAATATTAATAAAAGCGAATATTTATTGAAAACTTACTCTGCCTATTTTTTGCTAAGGTCCATATATAAACTCTTATTTAATTTTCTCTCTTTTTCAGAGGGTTCAACATTTGTTTATTTTCCAAATGTAACAATAAATTTAGGTGGGATAGATTGGTTTTAACAATTAGAATCTCTCTCGCTCCTTCTCCTCCCCTCCTCTCTCTATCTCTATCTTTATCTCTATAGCATCTATTTTTATATTTATTCTGGGCTTGGCCAGTATATGTTATTGACCAAAAAGGGAAGAAAAAAAGATAACAAAAAGTTATTTTACATTAGATACTTCCTTGCCACCCTCCCCTTCCCAAAGCCTAACTATTTCCCTATCATATCTAAAAAGGATACATAATTCATTCATATTCTGGAGTCATAAACTTAGGGAGGGCCAGTGTCCCAACTCAGAGACCCTTGGTATAGCACAAGAAACTAAAAACAACATAGGGTGGCAGGGTTGGATGCTCACAGTCTGGTAGTGCAAACAAGCACTCTGCTTTTGTGACTCAGGGGCTTAGTAGGCAGGGTAAATAAAACATACCTGGAGAAGTAGGGAGGTGAATCAGAAATTGACCTCTTCAGATGGAGAGCCAGGGAAGGAGGTAGAGACATGAAAATAAATATTTTACATCACTAAATTCACTTGGGAAACTGAAAATGATCATTTTCAACTGTCCTTGAGGAAGGAAGGCCAATGGGCAATGGAAGATTCCTCAGGAAAGAGAAGGGGGAGCAGATGGCTGGGGTGAGGACAGCAGCAAGTTCCATTTTTAGCATGGAGAGAAAGCTAGTGCATCAGGTCTGGGCAGTGATCCTACAGTGACTATACAGTGTTTTGCAGCTTAGAAACCACTATTTTTGTCCCCACCTAGGTCTTCCCTCTGCTTCCTGGCTCTTGGTTTGGGTGCTAATCTCTTACCTGAGGGGACAGACAGATCTGAAGCCTGGAACCCTGTCTCTTCTTTTGTGTCACTGGCATTACTGGCCATGTTAGCCTGTACTTATGACTCCTGGCTCTTGGGAGGGGGTAGTGGTGGTGGCCTTTCCTTCCTGGAAGATTATATTGCCAGCCTGACCTTCTTCTCTTCTTCCCCTAGGTGAGTTAGGTGTGAGACATATCTTCAACCTCCATTCCTCTTCTGGGTCTCTTGGAGGATCTCTTGGACTCAAGATGTAGAAGTGCTGGCTCAATGGAACCTTTGGGGCTTGGGCTGCCTCATCTGTCCTATACAGGGTGAGGAGACTCCCTTTTGCCTATGGATGTTAAATCTTTATTGCTTTTCTATTTTATTTTTCAATTACAATTTATATTCAGTATTATTTTGTATTAGTTTCAGGTATATAGCATTGTGCTTACACAATAATACACTTTACAAAGTGTTCCCCCTGACATTTTCAGTACCCATCTGGCCCCATACATAGGTATTATAATATTATTTACTGTATTTTCTATGCTGTAATTTACATCCCTATGACTATTCTATAACTACCAATTTGTACTTCTTAACCCCTTTACATTTTTTACCCAGTTCTTCAAAGCCCCTCTCCTCTGGTAACCATCAGACTGTTCTCTGTATCTGTGAGTCTGTTTCTATTTTGTTTGCTTACATATTTCATTCTTTATATTCCACATATAAGTAAAGTCATATGGTATTTGTCTTTCTCTGTCTGACTTATTTCACTGAGCATAATGCTCTCATTTTTTAAAATTAAAAATATTTTTTTTTCCTTTATTGATTTTAGAGAGAGAGAGGAAGTGAGAGGGAGAGAGATAGAAACATCCATGAGAGAGCACATTGACTGGCCTCCTCCTGCATGCCCCCCACCGGGGATCAGGCCCACAACCTGGGCATTTACCTTGACCTGGAATCGAACCGGCGACCTCCCAATTAATGGCTCAACACTCATTCACTGAGCCACACCATCCGGACAGTCTGGGCCTCTGTATACTGTCATTCATCGGCTCTATTTTCTTCTGTCTGTGGTTCTGAATTGGGGCCCAGCCTTTACTCAACATACCTTTGTGGAAAGAAGGCGTAAGTTCCCCAGTGAATGACTTCTTCCTTCCTTTACAAAATTGACACCCACACTTTCGATGAAACCACATTTAACCTTTGGGATTCACTTTGGGGGACTATGAGGGAGTACAGGGAAATGTCCAGTGTTTTTCAGTACCCTCTTCTTAGCTTCCTTTTCCATTCACCAAAGCCACAGAACCTTTCTCAGAGCACCTACCTGATGCAGTCAGGCTCCACTTTCCTATCTTCTTGAGTAATCCTAATGATTACCCTGGTCCTTCTGGAGCAACTGTTTGTTTATTGACTTACATTCTTTCAAGGTGATGCTGAGACATTGATTTCTATTTAAGCCATTTACTAGAAGTGGCTGCAGAGGAAAGTGAGATAAGACAATTGTGTCAGGTCAGAAATGTAAACCATGGAAGGAAGGACTACTGCTTAGGAGGTGTGCATCGATGAGCATTATACTCCCTAGGTCCATTCATGCTGTTGTAAATGGTAAGATTTTATTATTTTTTTAAGGTTGAGTAGTATTTCACTATGTATATATTCCAAAATTTTTTATCACCTCATCTGTTAATGGGCACTTGGGTTCCTTCCATATCTTGGCTATTATAAATGATGTTGCAATGAACAAGGGGCAGGTGTGTGCATATATTTTTTCAAATTAGTGTTTTGGGTTTCTTTAGGTATATACCCAGAAGTGAAATCACTGGGTCATAAGACAATTCCATTTTTAAATTTTTGAGGAACTTTTATACTGTTTTCCACAGTGGTTGCATCAATCTGCATTCCAAGTAACAGTGCACAAGAGCTCACTTTTCTCCACATCCTTCCCAACACTTGTTGTTTGTTGATTTATTTTATCTAGTTATTTTTAAAATTTATCTTTGTTGTTGTAAGTATTACAGATGTTTCTCCTATTTTCCCCTGACACCCACCACCCAGCTCCTGAACCCTCACCTTCATTGCACTGTTGCCTGTGTCCATTGGTTATACACATATGCATATAAGTTATTTGGTTTATCTCTTTCCACTCCCCACCACCCTTCCCTCTGAAGTTTGTAAGTCTGTTCCCTACTTCCATGTCTCTGGATCTATTTTGTTCATCAGTTTATTTTGTTCCTTAGATTCCACAAATAAGTGAGATCATGCGATACTTGTCTTTCTCTGACTGGCTTATTTCACTTAGTATAATACTCTCCAGGTCCCTCCATGTTGTCTCAAAGGGTAAGATATCTCTCTTCCTTACAGCTGCATAGTATTCAATTGTGTGAACGTACCACAGTTTTTTTTTTTTTTTTTTTATCCTCACCCGAGGATATTTTTCCATTTTTTGTACAGATAGAGTGGGAGGGAGAGAGAGGAAGAGAGAGAAAAGAGAAACATCGACGTGAAGGGACACATCGAGTGGCTGCCAGCCACACGACCAACCAGGGCCGGGGACAAACTGCAACCGAAGTATGTGCCCTTAGCGGGAACTGAACCCGGGTCTCTGCGGACCGCAGGCCGACGCTTTAAACTCTGAGCCAAACCGGCCAGGGCTGTACCAGTTTTTAATCCACTTTGCTACTGATGAACACGGGCTGTTTCCAGATCTTAGCTATTGTAAATAGTGCTGCTATGAACATAGGGTGCATATGTTCTTTCTGATTGGTTTCAGGCTACTTAGAATATATTCCCAGAAGTGGGATCACTGGGTCAAATGGCAATTCCCTTTATGATTTTCTGATGAAACACCATATGGTTTTCCATAGTGGCTGCACTAGTCTGCATTCCCGCCAACAGCATACCAGAGTAACCCTTTCTCCACATCCTTGCGAGCATTTGCTGTTTGAGGATTTGTTGATGGCAGCCATTCTGGCAGGTAAGAGGTGATATCTCTCTGATGATTAGTGATGTTGAACATTTTTTCATGTCTCTTGGCCATTTGTATGTCCCCTTTGGAGAACTGTTTATTCAGGTCCCCTGGCCAATATTTTGTTAGCGAATCCTCACCCAAGGATATTTTATTTTATTTTTTTAATTAATTAATTTTTGTTACAGATGTTTCTCCTTTTTCCTCCACTGATTCCTCCCTACCCCTTCCTCCCTGCCCTTTCCCCAGTTTGTTGTCCATGTCCACTGTTCATGCATACATGCATATAAGTTCTGTGGTTTATCTCTCCCCCACCAACCCCCTCTTTAGGAGATTGTCAGTGTGTACCCCACTTCTGCATCTCGTGGACGACCCTGTTCCTTAGACTGTTATGTTCATTATATTCCACAAATAAGTGAGATCGTATGAAACTTGTCTTCTCTATTTGGCTTGTTTCACTTAGGATGATACTTTCCAGGTCCCTCCATGTCGTCTCAAAGGTTAAGAGATCTTTCATTCTTACAGCTGCATAGTACTCCATTGTGTATATGTACCACAGCTTTTTTATCCATTCGTCTACTGATGGACACTTGGGATGCTTCCAGATCTTAGCTACTGTAAATAGTGCTGCTACAAACATGGAGGTACATATATTCTTTATGATTGGTGTTTCAGGCTTCTTAGGGTATATTCCTAGAAGTGGGATCACTGGGTCAAATGGACGTTCAATTTTTAATTTTTTGAGGTAACACCATATTGTTTTCCATAGTGGCTGCACCAGTCTGCATTCCCACCAGCAGTGTACTAGAGTCCCCTTTTCTCCACAGCCTCACCAACACTTGTTGTTTGATGATTTGTTGATGGCGGCCATTCTGACAGGTATGAGGTGATACCACATTGTTGTTTTAATTTGCATCTCTCTGATGAGTAGTGATGATGAGCGTTTCTTCATATGTCTCTTGGTCATTTGTATGTCCTGTTTGGAGAGGTGTCTATTTAATTCCTCTGCCCATTTCTTAATTGGATTCTTTGTCTTCCTTTTGTGGAGTTGTATGAGCTCTCTATATGTATTGGAAATTAACCCCTTATCTGATATATCATTGGCAATTATGCTCTCCCATACAGTGGGTAGCCTGTCCGTTTTGATGATTGTATCTTTTGCTGTGCAGAAGCTTTTGAGTTTGACGTAGTCCCATGCGTTCATTTTGTCCTTTGTTTCTATTGCCTTAGGTGATGTGTCAGTAAAAATTGTGCTGCGTATGAAGTGTGAAATTTTGTTGCCTACAGTCTTTTCTAGGATTTTTATGGATTCATGAGTCACATTTGAGTTTTTTATCCATTTTGAGTTTATTCTCGTGTAGGGTGCAAGTTGATGGTCTAGTTTCATTTTTCTGAAAGTAGCTGTTAAATTTTCCCAGCACTATTTATTAAAGAGGCTGTCTTTAATTCATTGTATGCTCTTGCCACCTTTGTCAAATATTGATTGAGCATATTGCCTTGAGTCCATGTCTGGGTTCTCTGTTCTGTTCCACTGGTCTATATGCCTGTTCTTGTGCCAGTACCAGGCTGTTTTGATTATAGCAGCTTTGTAGTATAACCTGAAATCTGGTAATGTGCTCCCTCCAACTTTGTTCTTCCTTTTCAAGATTGCTGTGGCTATTCAAGGCCTTTTTTGGTTCCATATGAACTTTTGAAATAATTGTTCTAATTCTGTTAAGTATGCCGTTGGTATTTTGTTGAGGATTGCGTTGAATCTATAGATTGCTTTGGGTAATATGGACATTTTAATGATGTTAATTCTCCCAATCCATGAACACGGTACGTGCTTCCACTTTTTTATATCTTCCTCTATTTCTTGTTTCAATGACCTGTCATTTTCTGCGAATAGGTCCTTTATTTCTTTGGTTAAGTTTATTCCTAGGTATCTTAACTTTTTGCTGCACTGGTAAATGGGATTGTTTTCTTAGTTTCTCTTTCTGTGAGTTCATCATTGGTGTGTAAGAATGCCATCGATTTCTTGAAGTTAATTTTGTATCCTGCTACTTTGCCAAATTCATTTATTAAGTCTAGTAAATATTTGATGGAGTCTTTGGGGTTTTCTATGTGTAGTATCATGTCATCTGCAAATAATGACAATTTCACTTCCTCCTTTCCAATTTGGATCGCTTTTATTTTTTCTTCCTGTCTGATTGCTGTGGCTAAGACTCCCAGTACTATGTTAAATAGGAGTGGTGAAAGTGGGCATCCTTACCTTGTTCCTGTTCTTAAGGGAAAGGCTTTTAGTTTTTGCCCATTGAATATGATGTTGGCTGTAGGTCTTTCATATATGGCCTTTATTAGGTCTAGATATGATCCCTCTATTCCCACACTGCGGAGCATTTTTATCAGAAATGGATGCTGGATTTTGTCGAAGGCTTTTTCAGCATCTATTAATATGATCATGTGGTTTTTATTCTTCATTTTGTTTATGTGGTGTATCACATTTATGGATTTGCGAATATTGTACCAGCCTTGCATCCCTGGGATGAATCCCACTTGGTCATGGTGGATAATTTTTCTGGTGTATTGCTGGATTCGATTTGCTAGTATTTTGTTCAGGATTTTGGCATCTATGTTCATCAGGGATATTGGCCTGTAGATTTCTTTCTTTCTTGTGTCTTTTTCTGGTTTTGGAATTAGCATTATGCTGGCTTCATAAAATGAGTTTGGAAGTCTTTCTTCTTCTTGAATTTTTTGAAATAGTTTGAGGAGAATGGGTATTAGTTCTTCTTTGAATGCTCGGTAAAACTCCCCCGTGAAGCCATCCGGGCCTGGGCTTTTGTTTGCTGGGAGAGTCTTGATTACATCTTCACTTTGTTCTGCTGTTATTGGTCTGTTCACGTTTTCTATCTCTTCCTGATCCAGTTTTGAGAGACTATATGTTTCTAGAAATTTGTCTATTTCAATTAGATTTTGGAACTTGTTGCCATAGAATTGTTGATAGTAGTTGTTAACGATGTTTTGTATTTCTGTGGTGTCAGTTGTTATCTCTCCTCTTTCATTTCTGATTTTTTGCATTTGGGTTCTCTCTCTTTGTTTCTTGATGATTCTAGCTGAGGGTCCATCAATCTTGTTTATCTTTTCGAAAAACCAGCTCTTTGTTTTATTGATCCTTCGAATTATTTTTTTTGTCTCTATGTCATTTATTTCTGCTCTGATCTTTACTATTTCCTTCCTTCTACTTACTCTGGCGTTTTCTTTTTGTTTGCTCTCCAGTTCTTTAAGTTGTGAGGTTAGATAGTCAATTAGAGATTTTTCTTGTTTTTTGAGGTAGGCCTGTAGTGCTATGAACTTTCATCTCAGAACTGCTTTCGCTGCATCCCATAGATTTTGCTTAGTGTCTTCATTTTCATTGGTTTCCAGGAAATTTTTGATTTATTCCTTGATCTCCTCAGTGACCCATTCATTGTTTAATAACATGCTATTTAGCTTCCATGTGTTCAAATGTCTTTGTATGTTCTTCTTGCAATTGATTTCTAGTTTCATGCCATTGTCATCTGAGAAGATGGTTGATATGATTTCAGTCTTCTTGAACTTGTAGAGACTTAGTTTGTGCCCTGACATGTGGTCTATCTTTGAGAATGTTCCTTGTGCACTTGAGAAGAATGTGAATTCTGTAGTTTTGCGGTGTAGTTCTCTGTAGATATGTATTTAAATCTATTTGGTCTAGTGCTTCATTTAGAGTCTCTGTTTCCTTGCTAATTTTTGTCTAGAGGATCCATCCAGTGATGTGAGCGGGGTGTTGAAGTCCCCTGCTATGATTGTATTGCTATTGATTTCTCCTTTGAAGTCCTCCAGAAGTTTTTAAATATATTTTGGTGCTCCTATATTGGGTGCATATATGTTTATCAAGGTTATATCTTCCTGTTTGATATATCCTTTCAATATTATGTAGTGGCCTTCTTTGTCTCTAATTATGGTTTTTATTCTGAAATCTATTTTATCAGATATGAGTATTGCTACCCCAGCTTTTTTTTTTTTTTTTTTTCCCGTTTGCTTGGAAGATTTTTTTCCATCCCTTCACTGTCAATCTATGTGAGTCTTTTGTTGTGAGGTGGGTCTTTTGTAAACAACATATAGATGAGTCATGCTTTCTTATCCAATCAGCTACTCTGTGTCTTTTTATAGTAGTTTTCAGTCCATTTACATTTAAGGTGATTATTGATATGTATTTATTTATTGCAATTTTTGTTTAGTGTGGTTCTATTTTTCTTCCCATTTCTCCTGGTAATTACAGCAGTTTTTTTTTTTTTTTTAACATTTCTTGTAGTGCTGGTTTGGTGCTAATCTATTCTCTCAGCCTTTTTTTTGTCTGGGAAACTATTTATTTTACCTTGTATTTTGAATGATAGCCTTGCTGGGTAGAGTAGTCTTGGATTCAGATTCTTGTTTTTCATGATCTTGATTACATCATGCCATTACCTTCTGGCCTGTAGTGTTTCTTGTGAGAAATCAGCTGAGAGCCTTATGGGGTTTCCTTTGTAGGTAACCTGTTGCTTATCTCTTGCTGCTTTTAGGATTCTCTCTTTGTCTTTAATTTTTGGCAGCATGATTACTATGTGTCTTGCTGCGGGTCTGTTTGGGTTTTTCTTACTTGGGGCTCTCTGTGCATCTTGAACTTGAATGCCTTGTTCCTTCACCAAATTAGGGAAGTTTTCTGTCACTATTTCTTTGAATATATTCTCTAACCCTTGCTTATTTTCTTCTTCTTCAGGGACTCCTATGATGCGAATATTATTCTGTTTCCAGTTGTCCCACAGTTCTCTTAAGCTGTCTTCCTGTTTTTTAATCGTTTTTTCCTTTTGGTTTTCTGATTGGTTGATTTTTTTCTAGTCTGTCTTCTAATTCACTGATTGGGTCCTCAGCTTCTCCTACTCTGCTTTTTAGACCTTCCAATGTGTTTTTCATTCCTGATATGTCATTCTTCATTTGTTCCTGTTGGTTTTTCATTTCCAACTGGTTTATTTTCAACATTTCTATGTCTTTACTCATGGTGCTCATATCCTTACACATGCTGTTGAGCTTCCTGAACATTATGGTCTAAATTCTAGTTCTGTTAACTTGCTTAACTGCACCACATTTATTTCACCTTCCGTAGAGGTCTCTTGTTCTTTCATTTGGCTTTTGTTTTTGTTTTTCACCATTTTGGCTATCACAGTGGGCTTTAGAGTCTGCCAAATGTACCCTGTGGGTGTTGGTGTTCTGCTATTTGTAGCACCCTCTCCTGGGTTTGGGTGAGCCAGGGAGGACCCACTTTAAACACCACCATGAAGTCATAGCTCTTCTGGTTAGTGTTGCTAGCCCAGGGAATGGTAGTTATCATCTAGCTTTTTTTTTCTTTTTTGAATTTTTATTTATTTTTTTGTTACAGATATTTAACCTTTTACCCCATTGGCTCCCCCCACCCCACCCCACCTCCGCCCCGTCCCCGGCTTAGTTGTCCATGTCCATTGGTCATGCACACATGCATATAAGTTCTGTGGTTTATCTCTTCCCAACCCCTACACTCCCCATCCCCTCTTCTGAGGGATGTCAGTCTGTGCCCCACTTCCATGTGTCTGGGTCTACTGTATTCCCCAGACTGTTATGTTCATTATATTCCGTATATAAGTGAGATCATGTGGTATTTGTCTTTTACTGCTTGGCTTCTTTCACATAGGATAATACTTTCCAGGTCCCTCCATGTCGTCTCAAAGGATGAGAGATCTTTCTTTCTTACCGCTGCATAGTACTCCATTGTGTATATGTACCACAGCATTTTGATCCATTCGTCTACTGGTGGACACTTGGGCTGTTTCCAGATCTTAGCTATTGTAAATAGTGCTGCTATGAACATGGGGGTACATATATTCTTCCTGATTGGTGTTTCAGGCTTCTTAGGGTATATTCCCAGCAGTGGGATCACTGGGTCAAATGGAAGTTCAATTTTTAATTTTTTGAGGTAACACCATATTGTTTTCCATAGCGGCTGCACCAGTCTGCATTCCCACCAGCAGTGTATTAGAGTCCCCTTTTCTCCACACCCTCGCCAACACTTGTTATTTGATGATTTGTTGATGGCGGCCATTCTGACAGGTGTGAGGTGATACCTCATTGTTGTTTTAATTTGCATCTCTCTGATGATTAGTGATGTTGAGCATTTCTTCATATGTCTTTTGGACATTTGTATGTCCTGTTTGGAGAGGTGCCCATTTTTTAATTGGGTTCTTTGTCTTCCTTTTGTGGAGTTGTATGAGCACTCTATATATATTGGAAATTAACCCCTTATCTGATACATCATTGGCAATGATGTTCTCCCATACAGTGGGATGCCTTTCCATTTTGATGATTGTTTCTTTTGCTGTGCAGAAGCTTTTTAGTTTGATGTAGTCCCATGTGTTCATTTTCTCCTTTATTTCTGTTGCCTTAGGTGATATATCAGTGAAAATTCTGCTCCGTATGATGTCCGAAATTTTGTTGCCTACATTTTCTTCTAGAATTTTTATGGATTCACGGGTCACATTTAAGACTTTTATCCATTTCGAGTTTATTTTTGTGTATGGTGTAAGTTGATGGTCTAGTTTCATTTTTTTTGCATGTAGCTGTCCAATTTTCCGAACACCATTTATTAAAGAGGCTGTCTTTCCTCCACTGTATGCTCTTGCCACCTTTGTCAAATATTAATTGAGCATATTGCCTTGGGTCCATTTCTGGGTTTTCAGTTCTGTTCCACTGGTCTATATGCCTGTTCTTGTGCCAGTACCATGCTGTTTTGGTTACAGTCGCTTTGTAGTATAACCTGATATCTGGTAATGTGATCCCACCTACTTTGTTCTTCTTTTTCAAGATTGCTGTGGCTATTCGGGGTCTTTTTTGATTCCATATGAACTTTTGAAGTATTTGTTTTAGTTCTATGAAATATGTCATTGGTATTTTGATGGGGATTGCATTGAATCTATAAATTGCTTTGGGTAGTATGGACATTTTAATTATGTTAATTCTTCCCATCCATGAACAGGGTATGTTCTTCCACTTTTTTATATCTTCCTTTATTTCTTTTTTCAGTGACCTGTAGTATTCTGCAAATAGGTCCTTTCCTTCTTTGGTTAAGTTTATTCCTAGGTATAGTAATTTTTTTGTTGCGATGGTAAATGGGATTGTTTTTTCAGTTTCTCTTTCTGTAAGTTCATCATTGATGTACAGGAATGCCGTCGATTTCTTGATGTTAATTTTGTATCTTGCTACTTTGCAAAATTAATTTATTAAGTCTAATAGATTTTTGATGGAGTCTTTAGGGTTTTCTATGTACAATATCATGTCATCTGCAAATAATGACAGTTTCACTTCCTCCTTTCCAATTTGGATCCCTTTTATTTTTTCTTCATGTCTGATTGCTGTGACTAAGACTTCCAGTAAAATGTTAAATAAGAGTGGCGAAAGTGGACATCCCTGTCTTGTTCCTGTTCTTAATGGAAATGTTTTTAGTTTCTGTCCATTGAGTATGATGTTGGCTGTAGGTGTTTCATATATGGCCTTTATTATGTCGAGATATGATCCCTCTATTCCTACATTGCTGAGCGTTTTTATCAGAAATGGATGCTGGATTTTGTCGAATGCTTTTTCAGCATCTATTGATATGATCATGTGGTTTTTATTCTTCATTTTGTTTATGTGGTGTATCACGTTTATTGATTTGCGAATATTGTACCAGCCTTGCATCCCTGGAATGAATCCCACTTGGTCATGGTGGATAATTTTTTTGATGTATTTCTGGATCCGATTTGCTAATATTTTGTTCAGGATTTTGGCGTCTATGTTCATCAGGGATGTTGGCCTGTAGTTTTCTTTCTTTGTAGTTCTTTTTCTGGTTTTGGAATTAGAATTATGCTGGCCTCATAGAACATGTTTGGAAGTCTTCCTTCTTCTTGAATTTTTTGAAATAGTTTGAGGAGAATGGGTGTTAGTTCTTTTTTGAATGTTCGGTAAAACTCCCCCGTGAAGCCATCTGGGCCTGGGCTTTTGTTTGCTGGGAGAGTCTTGATTACCTCTTCAATTTCCTTAGTTGTTATTGGTCTGTTCAAGTTTTCTATCTCTTCCGGGAATAGTTTTGGGCGACTGTGTGTTTCTAGAAATTTGTCCATTTTGCTTAGATTGTTGAATTTGTTGCCATATAGTTGTTCGTAGTAATTTTTAACGATCTTTTGTATTTCTGTGGTGTTGGTTGTTACTACTCCTCTTTTATTTCTGATTTTGTGTATTTGGGTTCTCTCTCTTTGTTTCTTGGTGAGTCTAGCTAAGGGTCCATCAATCTTTTTTATCTTTTCAAAATACCAGCTCTTTGTTTCATTGATCCTTTGAATTGTTTTTTTTGGTCTCTTTGTCATTTATTTCTGCTCTGATCTTTACTATTTCCTTCCTTCTACTTGCTCTGGCGTTCTCTTTTTGTTTGCTTTCTAATTCTCTAAGTTGTGAGGTTAGGCAGTCAATTAGAAATTTTTCTTGTTTTTTGAGGTAGGCCTGTAGTGCTATGAACTTCCCTCTCAGAACTGCTTTTGCTGCATCCCATAGATTCTGTGTTGTTGTGTGTTCATTTTCACTGGTTTCCAGGAAGTTTTTGATTTCTTCCTTGATCTCCTCGGTGACCCATTCATTGTTTAATAACATGCTATTTAGCTTCCATGTGTTCAAATGTCTTTGCATGTTCTTGTTGCAATTGATTTCTAGTTTCATGCCATTGTGATCTGAGAAGATGCTTGAAATGATTTCAGTCTTCTTGATCTTGTAGAGATTTAGTTTGTGACCTATCATGTGGTCTATCTTTGAGAATGTCCCATGTGCACTTGAGAAGAATGTGTATTCTGTAATTTTGGGGTGTAATTCTCTGTAGATATCTTTTAAATCCATTTGGTCTAGTGCTTCGTTTAGAGTCTCTGTTTCCTTGCTAATTTTTTGCCTAGAGGATCTATCCAGTGCTGTCAACGGGGTGTTGAAGTCCCCTGGTATGATTGTATTGTTGTCGATTTCTCCTTGGAAGTCCTCCAGAAGATTTTTAACATATTTTGGTGCTCCTATATTGGGTGCATATATGTTTATCAAGGTTATATCTTCCTGTTGGATAGATCCTTTCAATATTATATAGTGCCCTTCTTTGTCTCTAGTCATGGTCTTCATTTTGAAATCTATTTTATCAGATATAAGAATTGCTACCCCAACTTTTTTTTTGCTTTCCATTTGCTTGGAAGATTTATTTCCATCCCTTCACTTTCAACCTATGTGAGTCTTTTGTTGAGAGGTGGGTGTCTTGTAAAGAACATATAGATGAGTCATGCTTTCTTATCCAATCAGCTACTCTGTGTCTTTTTATGGGAGCATTCAATCCATTTACGTTTAAGGTGGTTATTGATATGTACTTATTTATTGCCATTTTTGTTTAGTGTGGTTCTATTTTTCTTCCCATTTCTACTGCTAATTATAGCAGTCCTTTTAACATTTCTTACAGTGCTGGTTTGGTGCTAATGTATTCCCTTAGCCTTTTTTTTTTTTTTTGTCTGGGAAGCTCTTTATTTGATCTTCTATTTTGAATGATAGCCTTGGTTGGTAGAGTAGTCTTGGATTCTGATTCTTGTTTCTCATGACTTTGATTACTTCATGCCACTCTCTTCTGGCCTGTAGTGTTTCTTGTGAGAAGTCAGCTGAGAGCCTTATGGGGTTCCCTTTGTAGGTAACCTGTTGCTTATCTCTTGCTGCTTTTAGGATCCTCTCTTTGTCTTTAATTTGTGGTATTTTAATTACTATGTGTCTTGGTGTGGGCCTGTTTGGGTTCTTCTTACTTGGGACTCTCTGTGCTTTTAGAACTTGAATGCCTTCTTCCTTTACCAAATTAGGGAAGTTTTCTCTCACTATTTTTTTGAATATATTCTCTAACCCTTGCTCATTTTCTTCTTCTTCGGGGACTCCTATGATGCGAATATTATTACGTTTCCAGTTGTCCCATAGTTTTCTTAAGCTGTCTTCCTGTTTTTTAATTGTTTTTTCCTTTTGTTTTTCTGATTGGTTGATTTTTTTCTACCCTGTCTTCTAATTTACTGATCCAGTTCTCAGCTTCCTCTACTCTGCTTTTTAAACCTTCCAATGTGTTTTTCATTTATGATGTGTCACTCTTGATCTGTTTTTGGTGGTTTTTAATTTGCAGGTGGTTTATTTTCAGCATGTCTATGTCCTTATTCATGCTGTTGAGCTTCCTCAAGATCATGGCTCTGAATCCTAGCTCTGTTAACATGCCTAACTGTTCCACACTGATCTCATCTTCGGTGGAGGTCTCTTGCTCTTTCATTTGGCTTCTGTTTCGGTGTTTCACCATTTTGTCTATATCTGTGGGCTTTGGAGCCTGTCAAGTTCTCCCTATGGGTGTTGGTGTTTTGCTGTTTGGTTCTCCCTCTCCTGGGTTTAGATGAACGAGGGAGGACCTACGTTGAACACCACTGTCAAGTCTTACTTTCCTGGTTAAAGTTGCCAGCCCAGGAAAGGTACTGTTATCCACTAGCTTTTTGCCTGGAGGCTAGTAGTCTAGGTTACTTGATGAGTTTTGGGTTGTCAGTTGATTGAAAGACTCCCTCTGGTGCTCAGCCAAGGGGCTTTCAGGAGGGTGGGGCATATGCTGGTTGTTAGTGAGCCTCAATTAGCACTTCAATGGCCCACAGGGTGGGGTTGGATCTCCGAGGGAGGGGCTGTTGCCTCTCCCCAGAGCTCTGGGAAGGAGCAATATGCCCACCGTCCTGGGTGGCTGCACTCAGCAAAAGCTCTGAGCGCCCTCCAAACCCCGAGTGTCCCAACACAGTTCCAGTCCAGTCCGCCCTCCCTCTACCGGAGCCCAAGTTGAGTGGCTGTGGCTGTTTCAGCCTCTGTCCCAGCTCTGCACTGTGGAGCCACTTGGGAGTTTAACCTGAGGTCGCTACTCACAGCTAAGTCCGCTGCTGAGCTGCAGACTATGGGCTCCCAGTCCCCGTCTTGGGTCTTCGCAATCCTACCAGGATTGAGTCAGTGTCCCTGGTTATATGGTCCTCACAAGCTGCTTTTCTGTTGCTTTTTACCATCAATTTGTCTGTGTTTTAGTTGTAATTCCAGTTTGGTCTTGGGAGACAGTGTGTGTAGCCTCCATTCACTTTGCCGCCATTTTGTAATCTCCTACCACAACTTTATTATTCACTCATCTACTGATGGACACTTAGGTTGTTTCCAGATCTTAGCTATTGTAAACAGTGCTGCTATGAACATAGGGGTACATATCTTCTTTCTGGTTGGTGTTTCAGGTTTCTTAGGATATATTCTTTGAAGTGGGATCACTGGGATAAATGGTAGTTCAAGTTTAAATTTTTTGAGGTAACACCATAGCGTTTTCCACAGTGGCTGTACCAGTCTGCATTCCCTCCAGCAGTGTACTAGAGTCCCCTTTTCTCCACACCCTCACAAACACTTGTTGTTTGATGATTTGTTGATGGCGGCCATTCAGACACGTGTGAGGTGATACCTCATAGTTGTTTTAATTTTAATCTTTCTGATGATTAATGATGTTTAGCATTTCATCATATGTGTTTTGGTGATTTGTATGTCCTTTCTTGGAGAGGTGTCTGTTTAGGTCCTGTGCTCATTTTTTATTTGTTTTTTTTGTTTTACTTTTGTTGAGTTGTATGAGCACTATATATATTTTGAAAATTAACTTTTTATCTGGTGCTTCATTGATGATTATAGTCTCCTATATAATGGGATCCTTTTCTGTTTCAGTGGTTGTTGTTGCTGTCTTTTTTTTTTTTTTTTTGCTGTGAAGAAGCTTTTTAGTATGATGTAGTCCCATGTGTTCATTTTTTCCTGTGTTTCTGTTGCTTTAGGTGTTGTATCTGTGAAAATTTTGCCATGTATGATGTCTGAGATTTTGTTGCTTACATTCTCTACTAGAATTTTTGTGAATTCATGAGTTACATTTAAGTCTTTTATCTATTTTGAGTTTATTATTGTGTAAGTTGGTGTTCTAGCTTCATTTTTTTTTTTTTTGTTGCAAGTAGGTATCTAATTTTCCAAACAACATTTATTAAAGAGGCTGTCTTTACTCCACTGTATGTTCTTGCCACCTTTGTCAAATATTGATTGAGCATATTGTTTTGGGTTAATTTCTGGGTTTTCTATTTTGTTCCATTGATCTATCTGCCTGTTCTTGGGCCAGTACCAGGCTCTTTGATTATAGTGGCTTTGTAGTATAACCAGAAATCTGGTAATGTGATCTCTCCAAATTTGTTCTTCTTTCTCAAGATTGCTTTGGCTATTTAAGGCCTTTTTTGGTTCCATATAAACTTTTGGAGTGTTTGTTCTAGTTCTATGAAGTATATCATTGGTATTTTGATGGGGATTGCATTGAGTTTATAGATTGCTTTGCGTAGTATGGACATTTAAGTGATGTTAATTTTTCCAATCCATGAACAAAGTATATGTTTTCAGTTCTTTATATCTTTCTCTATTTTTTTTTAATGACTTGTAGTTTTCTCTGAAGAGGTCCTTTTCTTCCCTGCTTAAGGTTATTTCTAGGTATCTTAATTTTTTTACTGCGATGGTAAATGTGATTGTCTTTTTAGTTTTTCTTTCTGTGATTTCATCATTGCTCTATAAGAATGCTGTTGATTTCTTTATGTTAATTTTGTATCCTGCTAGTTTGCCAAATTCATTTATTAAATCTAGTAGATTTTTGATGGAACTTTTGGGGTTTTTTATATACAATATCATGTCATCTGTAAATAATGAATTTCACTTTTTCCTTTCCAATTTGGATTGCCTTTATTTTTTCTTCCTGTCTGATTGCTGTGGGTAAGAGTTCCAGTACTATATTAAATAAGATTGGTGAAAGTGGGCATCCCTGTCTTGTTCCCGTTCTTAAGGAGAATGATTTTAGTTTTTGCCCATTGAGTATGATGTTGGCTGTAGATTTTTCATATATGGCCTTTATTATGTTGAGACATTATCCGTTTATTCCCTCCTTGTTGATTCTTTTTATCAGAAATGGTCACTGGGTTTTGTCAAATGCTATTTCAGCTTCTATTGATACAATCATATGATTCTTGTCTTTCCTTTTGTTTATGTGGTGCATCTCATTTATTGATTTGCTAATATTGTACCATCCTTGCATGCCTGGGATGAAACCTACTTGGTCATGATGAATATGTTTCTGGTGTATTTCTGTATCTGATTTGCTTATATTTTGTTAAGGATATTGGCATCTGTGTTCATCAGGCTTTTTGGCCCCTAGTTTTCTTTCTTTGTAGTGTCTTTATTCAGTTTTGGAATTAGTATTATGCTGGCCTCATAAAATGAGTTTTGAAGTGTTCTTTTTTCTTGGATATTTTGGAATAGTTTGAGGAGAATGGGTATTATTTCTCCTTTGAATGTTCAGTAAAATTCCCCCATGAACTTATCTGTGCTGGGATTTTGTTTGCTGGGAGTTTTTTGAATATATCTTCAATTTTCTTTGTTGTTATTGTTCTGTTCAAGTTTTCTATCCATTCCTGGTTTAGTTTTGGGAGGCTGTGTGTTTCTAGAAATTTGTCCATTTCTTCTAGATTGTCCAGTTTGTTGGCATATCATTGTTCATTGAATGTTTTGATGATCCTTTGTATTTCTGAGGTGTGAGTTGTTATTTCTCCTGTTTTCTGATTTTTTTTTTTCATTTGTTTTCTCTTTTTTTTGTTTCTTTGCAAGTCTGGCTAAAGGTCCATTGATCTTGTTTATCTTTCCGTAGAATCAAATTTTTGATTCATTGATCTTTTGAATTGTTTTTTTAGTCTCTATGTTGTTTATTTTTGCTCTGTGTTTCATTATTTCCTTCCTCCTACTAGCTCCGGGTTTTTCTTTTTGTTTTCTTTCTAGTTCTTTAAGTTGTAGGGTTAGAGAGTCACTTAGAAGTTCTTTTGTTTGTTTGTTTCTTGAGGTAGTCCTGTAGTTTTATGAACTTTCCTCTCAGGACTGCTTTCGCTGTGTCCCATAGATTTTGTGTTGTTGTGTGTTTGTTTTCATTGGTTTCCAGGAAATTTTAAATTTCTTCCTTGATCTTGTTAGTAACACATTCATTGTTTAATAACATGTTATTTAGTTACTCTAAGTGATTGAATGTTTTTGTGAGTTTTTATTGTAATTGAGTTCTAGTTTTATGCCAATGTGATCTGAGAAGATGCTTGACATGATTTCAATTTTCTTGAATTTGTAGAGACTTGCTCTGTGACCTAACAAGTGGTCTATCTTTGAGAATGACCCATGTGCACTTGAGAAGAATGTATATTCTGCAGCTTTGGGGTGAGATGTTCTGTAAATATCAATTAAGTTAAACTGGTTTAGTTTATCTTGTAAGGTCTCTATTTCCTTGTTAATTTTTTGTCTAGAACATCTATCCAGTTGTGTCAGTGGTGTTTTAAAGTCACCCAGTATGATCGTGTTGCTATTAATCTCTTACTTGAAGTCTCCAGAAGTTTCTAAATATATTTTTGTCCTCCCATATTTGGTGCATATATGTTTACCAAGGTTATATCCTCTTGTTGGATTGTTCCTTTTCATATTATGTAGTGACCTTCTTTGTCTCTTATTATGGCCCTTGTTTTGAAGTCTATCTTGTCAAAAAAGAGTATTGCTACACCAGGTTTTTTTTCATTTCCATTTGCTTGGAAAATTTTTTCACCTCTTTACTTTCATCCTTTGTGAGTCTTTATTTGTGAGGTAGGTTTTTTGTAGACAAAATATATATGAGTAGTGCTTTCTTATCCAATCATCTACCCTATGTCTTTTGATTGGAGCATTTAAGCCATTTACATTTAAGGTAATTATTGATAGATAGTTATTAGTTGCCATTTTAATTTTATGCCTGTGTTTCTCTTCCTCTCTGCTTCTTCTACTTCTTACAACAGTCCCTTCAGCATTTCTTGCAGTGCTGGTTTGGTGGTGGTAAACTCCTTTAGTTTTGTTTTGTTTTTTTTGTTTTTTTCTATCCATGAAGCTCTTTATTTTTCCTTTAAATTTGAATGATAGCCTTGCTGGATAGAATATTCTTGGATTCAGACCCTTGCCTTGCATTACTTTGTACACTTCATGCCACTTCCTTCTGATCTGTAGCATTTCTATTGAGAAATCAGCTCACAGTCTAATGGGCGCTCCCTTGTAGGTAACTTTTTTGTCTCTCTCTTGCTTCCTTTAAGATTCTTTGTCTTTAATGTTTCCCATTTTTGTTATAATGTGTCTAGCTGTAGGTCTTCTGGGGTTCATCTTGCTTGGAGCTCTCTGTGTTTCCTGGACTTGTGTGACTTTTTTCTTTACCAGTTTAGGAATTTTTTTTATTATTATTATTTCTTCAAATAGGTTCTCTATTCTTTTCTGTAATTATTCTCCTTCCGGTACCCCTATCATACAAATGTTGTTATGTTTTGTATTGTTTCACAGCTCCCGTGAACTCTCTTTCTGCTTTTAAAACTTTTTTTTTCCATTTGCTGCTTTACTTGGGTATTATTCTCTACCTTGTCTTCTAAGTCTCTGATTTGGTCTTCAGCTTCTTCTAATTTACTATTGAACCCTCCTAAGGTATTTTTCATAACAGCTATGTCATTCTTTGTTTCCTCTTGATTTTTATGCATAGCTTCTACCTCTTTTTTTTTTAATCTGAAATAATTTCCAGTGAGCTCTTCATAATTCTCATTAAGTTGCTTATATTTCTCACCAAATTGTTTGAGCACCCTTAAAATGATTGCTTTGAATTTTTTATCTGACAAGTTGCTTTCTTCCATTTTATGTAGTTTCTTTTCCAGTGATTCCTCTTTTTTGGGGAGGGGTGCTGTTTCTTTGTCTCCCCATTTTAGTTGTTTGGTAGTTCTAGACCCAGTGAGGGATGTTTGGATGTGTATGCAGCTCACTGTATATCAAATAAGTCTACTGTGCCTCCCAGACTGTTTTGTTGCATGTCGCCTCTTGCCTGCTGTGGATCCTGGAGGATTGATTACTGGAAGCTGGCATTGCTATATCCTGGTAGGTGCTGGTGCTGGATTGCATGGGCCCTATTGAAGCTGTGTTCTCCACTGATCACTGGTACCACCTTTAGCTGTATTGCTCAGGTCCTGTTGGAGCTGCAGTCCCTGCACATACCTTGCATGGCTGGGTCACACAGGTCCCTCTGGATCTCCAGTTCTTTACCGGTCTTGTGGGTTGCTGTGTTTACAAATTCATCTGGCAACCTGGCTTCACACCACTATTCTGAGCTGCTGGGTCACACATATCCCTCTGGATCCTCGGTTCTGCACTGCTTTTGTGGGCCATTGGGTCACGCAGGTCCCTCTGGTATGCCAGCTCCACACTACTCTTGTGGACTGCTGGGTCACACAGGTCCCTCTAGATTCCAGGCTTCCCACTGCTCTTGTGGGCAGCAGTGTTGCACAGGCCCCAGTGGAGTCCTAGTTCCCGCTGCTGGTGGCTGGAGAGTGCTGCTGCCCTGTGGGGCTGAGCTCCTGCTCAGGTGTTGCTGTAGTTTTTGGGGATGATTCTCTGCTTCTGATATGTGCTTCTGTTGCCTGGGGATGAATGTCCGCTCTGCAGCCTCTGTTGCTGGGGGTATATCTTGACTCTGATTGAGCTGATATTGTGGAAGATGGTCCTGGCCCCTGGTCCTTCAGCTGTTTGTGGTTTTTGCAACTGGCACCTTAACAGCTCCACTACTATGCACTGTTCTGTGTTTACATAGGGTATCCACTGGTTTGATGGTGCCAGGTGCACTGGTGGGCTCAGGTTGCTGGGCCCTAGGTGCTTCCATTGCCTTCTCCCAGGGAAGACCAGAGATCTTCCAAAATGGTGGGACCTCTCCATGGTGCAGGAAGAAGTACCCTGAAGAGTGCTTACTGCAGAAGCAGGCTGCTTCTTGTCCACAGCACAGGAACCTTCTGCTTTGCATCTCTGCACTGCACAAGTTTGGTCGTCCACCTTCACATCCACTCACTCTCTCTCACATATTAGCTCACTCTCTCACGCCCTCACCCTATCTTTAGTCCTGCCCACTGCTATCTTTTTCTCTCTGGTGCCTCTAAAACTGCCTCACCCATGTTGGAACTTAGAGGGTTTGAGTTGGGGAGTCTCAGAAATTGGATCCGGGACTACTTGTCTTTGCTCAGGGAAGAGATTTACAAAGTACAACAGGAGGTTTCTTAGGAGAGGGAATGAAAAAATGACCAACAATATGGCAGCTGAAAATAAAAAAGGTGGCAGAGTAAATAGAAACTACACAGACTGTCTTCCAGGACCAAACTGTAAGTACAACTAAAATAAAGAAAAATCATAGGGAAAAAACAACTGAAAAGCCGCTGGAGAGAACCCTTATAACCCAGGATGGAAAGAGAACACCAAATCAAGCCTGGTAGGAACTGCAGAGGCATGAGAGAATGAGCTGGAAACCCATGGACAGAAGCTTAGTGCTGTTTTTTTTTTTTTTTTTTTTTTTTTTTTTTTTTTTTAATCTTTATTGTTGAATGTAAAATGTATTACAGATGTTCCACATTTTCCCCCCATTGACCCCCTCCTCCCCACTCCCGCCCGCCTCTCGCATTTTTCCACACTCTTGTCTGTGTCCATTGGTTATGCATATAAGTTCTTTGGTTTATTTCTTCCCACCCCCCCAACCCCTTTCCCTATGAGGTTTGTCAGTCTAGCAATGAATTTGTACTTCTTAATATTGTCACCTTTTTCATCCATTCCCCCAAACCCCTCCCAGCTGGCAACCGACAAGATGTTCTATCTATGAGAATATTTCTGTTCGGCCTGTTCATTTTGTTTGTAGTTTCCATTGTTGATAGATATGTATTCATTGCCATTTTGATTGTTCATATAATTTACCTTTTTCTTCAAAAAGACCCTTCATCATTTCATATAATAACGGTTTGGTGGTGATGAGCTCCTTTAGCTTTTCCTTGTCTGGGAAACTCTTTATATGGCCATCAATTCTAAATGACAGCTTTGCAGGATAGGGTAATCTTAGTTGTAGGTTCTTGCTTTTCATCACTCTGAATATTTCTTGCCACTCCCTTCTGGCCTGCAAAGTTTCTTTTGAGAAATCAGCTGACAGCCTTATGGGAACTCCTTTGTAGGTAACTATCTGCCTTTCTCTTGCTGCTTTTAAGATTCTCTCTTTGTCTTGAAACTTTTGCATTTTGATGATGATGTGTCTTGGTGTGGGCCTCTTGGGGTTCATCTTGTTTGGGACTCTCTGTGCTTCCTGGACTTGTATGTCTGTTTCCTTCACCAAGTTAGAAAAGTTTTCTGCCATTATTGTTTCAAACAGGTTTTCGATCTCTTGTTCTTGCTCTTCTCCTTCTGGCACCCCCAAGATGCGAATGTTGGCACGCTTGAAGTTGTCCCAGAGGCTCCTTACACTATCCTCACGTTTTTGGATTCTTTTTTCTTTTTGCTGTTCTAATTGGGAATTTTTTGCTTCCTTATATTCCAAATCGATGGTTTGCTCCTTGGATTTACGCACTCTATTATTGAAGCTGTGTAAATTATTCTTTATTTCAGTTAATGCCTCCTTCAATTCTAACTGTGCATCCATGATTTCTGACTGGTATTTTTTATGCTCTTGTGGCCCTCACTAAGTTCACTGAGGTTCTTACTAAGTTCATTGAGCATCCATATAAGCAGTATTTTGAACTCAACATCTGTTAGGTTGCTTATCTCCATTTTGCTTAGTTTTTTTCTTGGCATTTTGTTCTGTTCTTTCATTTGGGACCTGTGTCTTTGTCTCCTTATTTTGGCTGCCTCCCTGTGTTTGTTTCAGTGTATTACTTGACGAGAGGTATGGGGCTTGCTGAGACCAGATGCTGCTCGTTTGAAAGAATTTAGGAAAAACCTGAAGCAGGATCCAAGACAGGCCAATCCTATGGTTAAGGAAGTGGCAACAGCTTGGGTGGGCCTGAAAGTTGGGTGGGGTGGGGTGGGGCCTCAGGGAGTCACCAGGGCAGGGCTACCAGTGTGAGCCAGGTTACTGGAGTCCCAGATATGGCTTCTGTCTGCCGCCCCAGGGAAGGGCTCACCAAAGGAACAAAGGCCTCTGACATCATGTTTGTCCCAGAGAAAGCCCCCTCTCCAGCCCTCGCTTCAGTGCCAAACAGCTCAGTTCTTCCCTGTATGTCTTTGGCGCCCCTGGAGCTGCCTCCCCTCCAAGCTTAGAGGGAGAGAGTCCGATAAGTTCAAGCGCAGGCCCTTTAAGGAGCTGCCTGGGGCTCCAGCCGCTTCAGCTACCCTGAGCCTCAGTTCCCGCTGCTTTTCCCAGCCAGAAGTTATATGGACTTCTCTTCCTGGCACTGGAACTCTGAGTGGGGCACCTGTTGTGGGACAGGGACCCCTCAGTCCTCAGGAAGGACCTTCCCAGCCGAGGTATCCTCCTGATTTTTATCCGCCTCATGTGGGTGTGGAACCAACCCGTAGTGCCACCGCCACCGCCACCGCCCTCGCGCCTCTGCCCCTCCTACCAGTCTGGCTGTGCCTGCTGCTTTAATTCCGTAGTTGTAGGATTTCCATTCAGCTTGATTTCAGGTGGTTTTGAATGATGGTTGTTCTGTAGTTTAGTTGTAACTTTGATGTGGTTGTGGGAGGACGCGATACCGCGTTTACCTACACCGCCATCTTGACCGGAAGTCGCTTAGTGCTGTTTTAACTTTGAGTAGTTTTCACTGAGATATTGGGGGTTAAAACACCAAGCTGGCTCCACAGCACAGAGGGGAAGCTCTCCAGCACAGAGTAGCAGCTCCCTAGTGCAGGGGTGTTACCCCAGCACAGAATGGTGGGACAGGGAGTGGTGTCTTTATAACACCTGGCTGAGATCACCAGAGCTGAGGCTTCATCTGGTAAGGAGAGGTTCAGGAAAAAATGTCATCTCCCTGATGGGCCAGAGCACTCAATCAGCTACAGTGACTCACCTTCGGCTTCAGCAGTGGTTGGGTAGAGTGGACTGGAACTGTGCAAAGAGGGTTGGGCATTTGTGGCACAGAGGAGAGAGCTGTGAATGAGGGCACAGGGAGTTTCATGATGAATCACCCCTTCATAAGACAGTAGCTACCTTATTCAAAAGCTTATTCCCAGAGCCCCAGGGAGAAGCAAAAACCCCTCCCTCAGAAATTTAACACCACCAGGCCAGGCCAGAAACATGCAAATTGAAGCTCATTAACAGCTAGAGATTACCAGCAAGCAAGGAGGGAAAGAAAGCCATTGCTCCACCCAGTAGAAATCCTCTTAAACCTGAGAGATATTTTATTCAGCTGAGGGCTACATCCCTAGGCTCATCAAGTAACTAAGACTAATAGCCTGCAGGCAAAAGTGAGAGGATAACTGAATCTTTTCTTGGCCTGAAAATCTACCCAGGAAAGTAGGTCTTGACAGTGATGTTTAACACGAGTCCTCCACACTCATCCAAACCCAGTAGACGGACCACAATAGTAGAACACCAACACCAACAGGGAAAATTTGGCAGACTCCAAAAATCACTGAGACAACCAAAATGGTGAAACAAAGAAACAAAGTCCAAATGAACAAACAAGGTAATTTGACAGAAGATGAAAAAAATGAAAGGGAAATAAGCAAACGTTTAGAGGGAGAATTCAGAGTAATAATCATGAGGAACCTCAACAACATGAGTAAAGATATAGAGCATTCAAAATAATTAATTGAAAATTAAGAATGACAGCAGAAATAAAGAACACATTGGAAGGAAAAACCAGCAGAGTAGAGGAAGCCAAGGATCAGATCCGTGAATTAGAAGACAGGGTAGAAAAAAATCACTCGATCAGAGAACAGAAATAAAAAAGACAATTAAAAAAACAGGAAGACAGCATAAGAGAACTGTGGGATAATATTAAAGGTAACAATATCTGTATCATAGGAGTTCCAGAAGAATAATAATATGAGCAAGAGTTACAGAATATATTAGAAAAAATGACAGAAAACTTTTCTAACTTGGTGAACAAAAAAAGGCATACAAGTTCAAGAAACACAGAGAGCTTCAAGTGAGAAGAACCCAAAGTGGCCCACACCAAAACACATCATAATTAAAATGCCAAAAATTAAAGACAAACAGAATCCTAAAGGCATCAAGAGAATAAGCAACTGGTTACCTACAAAGGAGCCCCCATTAGGCTATAGGCTGACTTCTCAACAGAAACAGAACAGGCCAGAAGGGAATGGTATGAAATAATCAAAATAATGAGAAACAAGGAATCTGAAACCAAGACTACTCTATCCAGCAAGGCTATCTTTCTAAGTAGAAGGTGAAATAAAGAGATGCCCAGAAAAAAAAAAAAAAAAGAAAGAAAAGACTAAGGGAATATATTAGCACCAAACTAGCACTCCAAGAAGTGTTAAAAAGACTGGTATCATAGTCAGAAGAAACAGGAAAGAAACATAACCATAATAAATAAAAATGGTGATTAATAAGCACATATCAATAAAACCCTTAAATATAAATAAACACTCCAATAAAAAGTTACATAGTAGCTGAATAAATAAGAAAGTATGACTCATATATGTTGTTTACAAGAGACCCATCTCATAACAAAAGATTCACATAGGTTGAAAGTGAATGGATAGAAAAATTTTTTCTAAGCAAATGGAGAGAAAAAAAAAAAGCTGGGGCAGCAATACTCTTATCCAGTACAATAGACTTCAAAATAAAGGCCATAACTAGAGACAATGAAGGCCACCACATAATATTGAAAGTATTTATCCAACATAGGTAAACATATTTGCACCCAATATAGGAACACCACAATGCAGTAAAAAATTTCTGGAATACTTTAAAGGCAAAATTGACAGCATTACAGTCATAGCAGTGGAATTTAACACCCAGTTGACATCACTGGATAGATCCTCTAGACAAAATATTAACAAGGAGACAGTGATTCTAAATGATGCACTAGATCAAATGGATTTAAAAGATATCTGCAGATAATTACTCACCAAAACTTCAGAATTTACATTCTCCTCAAGTGCACATGGAAAATTCTCAAGATTAGATGACATGTTAGGACAGAAACTAAGTCTCTACAAATTCATAAAGATGGAAATCATATCAAGCAGGTTCTCAGATCACAATGGCATGAAATTAGAAATACATTACAATAAAAACACTGCAAATTATTAAAACACATGCCCAATAGCATGTTATTTAACAATGAATGTGTTACCAAAGACATGAAGGAGGAAATAAAAAACTTTCTGGAAATCAATGAAAATAAACACACAACACAAAATCTATGAGACACAGTGAAAGCAGTTCTGAGAGGGAAATTCATAGGCCTACCTCAAGAAACAAAAAAATTTCTAATAGACTATCTAGCCTCACAACTTAAAGAACTAGAAAGCAAACAAAAAGAAAACCCCAGAGCAAGTAGAAGAAAGGAAATAGTAAAGATCAGAGCAGAAATAAATGACAGAGACCAAAAAAAAAAAAAAATTTCAAAGGATCAAGGAAACAAAGAGCTAGTTTTTTGAAAAGATAAACAAGATTGATGGAACCTTAGAAATACTCACCAAAAAACAAATCTAGAAGACCCAAATAAACAAATCAGAAATGAAAGAGGAGAGATAACAACTGATACCACAGAAATACAAAGGATCGGTAAAAAAGACTATTATACACCAACAAATTGGACTGTCTAGGCGAAATGGACAATTTTCTAGAATCACACAGTCTCCCAACACTGAACAGGGAAGAGATAGAAAACTTGAACAGACCAATAACAACTAAGGAAACTGAAGATGTAATCAAGAAACCCCCAGCACACAAAAATCCAGGCCTGGATGGCTTCACAGGGATGTTTTACTGAGCATTTAAAGAATAACTAACACCCATTCTCATCAAACTACTCCAATAGACTTCCAAACTCATTTTATGAGGCCAGAATAATTCTAATTCCTAAACCAGATAAGGACACTACAAAAAAAGAAAACTACAGGCCAATATCCCTGATGAACACAGATGCCAAAATCCTTAACAAAATATTAGCAAATAGGATCCAGCAATACATTAAAAAATTATTCACCATGACCAAGTGGGATTCATCCTAGGGATGCAAGGCTGGTACAATATTCGCAAATCAATAAATGTGACACACCACATAAACAAAATGAAAAATAAAAACCATATGATGATATCAATAGATGCTGAAAAAGCATTCGACAAAATCCAGCACCCATTTCTGATAAAACTGATCAATAATGTGGGAAGAGAGGGATCATATCTCAACATACTAAAGAGCAAATATGAAAAGCCTACAGCCAACATCATACTCAATGGGCAAAAACTAAAAGCATTTTTCTTAAGAACAGGTACAAGACAGGGATCCCCATTTTCACCCACTCTTATTTAACATTTTACTGAAAGTCTTAGCCACAGAAATTAGACATGAAGAAACAAAAGGGATCCAAATTGGACAAGAGGA
Source organism: Molossus molossus (assembly GCF_014108415.1). Classification (NCBI taxonomy): domain Eukaryota; kingdom Metazoa; phylum Chordata; class Mammalia; order Chiroptera; family Molossidae; genus Molossus; species Molossus molossus. The sequence goes on from NW_023425355.1 coordinate 50,785,230, forward strand.
AGGGAAACTGTCATTATTTGCAGATGACATGATATTGTATATAGAAAATCCTGAAGACTCCATAAAAAATATACCAGATTTAATAAATGAATTTGGCAATATTGTAGTATACATAATTAACATAAAAATCAATGGCATTCTCATACACACAAACAATGAACTCACATAAAGAGAAACAAAAAAAATTCCAAGTGCAATTGCAGCAAAACAAATAAGGTACCTAGAATAAACTTAACCAGAGGAGTAAAGAATTTGTTCTCAGAAAACTACATGGCATTGAAAAAGAAATAGAGGAATATATAAAAAAGTGGAAGTATATTTGTTGTTCATGGTTGGAAGAATTAACATAATTAAAATATCCATACTACCCAAAGCAATCTATATATTCAATGCAATACCCATTAAAATATCAATGACATATTTTACAGAGCTAGGACAGATATTCGAAAAATGTATGTGGAACCAAAAACGACCCCAAGTAGCCAAAGCAATAATGGAAAAGAAGAACAGTGTAGGAGGGATCACAGTACCGGATATCAGGTTATATCACAAAGCCATTTTATTCAAAACAAACTGGTACTGGCACAAGAACAAGCATATATAGATCAATGAAACAGAACAGAGAAGTCCAAAATTGACACAAGACATTATGTTTAATTAATATTTGACAAAGGGGGCAAGAGCATACAGTGGAGAAAAGAGAGCCTCTTTAATAAATGGTGTTAGGAAAATTAAACAGCTACATGCAAAAAATTAAACTAGGCCACCAACTTACATCATACACAAAAATAAACTCAAAATGAATAAAAGACTTAAATGTGACTTGTGAATCCATAAAAATTCTAGAAGAAAGTGTAGGCAACAAAATTTCAGACATCACAAGCAATACAGTTTTCACTGATATAGTGCCTAAGGCAAGAGAAACAAAGCAAAAAATGAACATATGATACTACATCAAACTAAAAAGCTTCTGCACAGCAAAAGAAATAACCATCAAAATGGAAAGTGAACTTACTATATGGGAAATCATAATTGCCAACGATACATCAGATAAGGGGTTAATTTCCAAAATATATACAGTACTCATACAACTCAACAAAAGAAAGACAAAGAACTCAGTCAAAAAATGGGCAGAAGACCTAAACAGACACTTCTCCAAAGAGGACATACAGAGGGCCAAGAGACATATGAAAAAAATGCTCAATGTCATTAATCATCAGAGAGATGTCAATTAAAATGATTATAACGTACCACTTCACAGCTGCCAGAATGGCTGTCATCAAGAAATCATCAAACAAGAAGTTCTGGCAAGGGTGTGGAGAAAAGGGGACTCTACTACACTGCTGGTGGGAATGCAGACTGGTGCAGCCACTATGGAAAACAATATGGTGTTTCTTCAAAAAATTAAAAATTGAACTGCCATTTGACCCAGTGGTACCACTTGTAGGAGTATATCCTAATAAGACTGAAACACTAATCAGAAAAAATATATGTACCCCTATGTTCATAGAAGCACTATTTATAATAACTAAGATCTGGAAACAACGCAACTGTTCATCAATAGATGAGTGGATGAGAAAGCCGTGGTACATATACACAGTGGAATACTATGCAGCTGCAAGAAAGAAAGATCTCTTATCCTTTGAGACGGCATGCAAGAACCTAGAAAGTATTATTATAAGTGAAACAAGCAAAGCATAAAAGACAAATATCACATAATTTCAGTTATTTGTGGACTATAATGAACAAAATAAGCTGATGAATAAAATAGACGCAAATACGTGGAAGTAGTGTTCAGACTGACAAACCTCAGAAGAGATTGGTGTGGGGGAGGGAAGAGATAAACCAAAGAACTTATATGCATGTGTGTATAACCATTGGACATAGACAACAATGCTGTGTGTGTGGGAGTGTTGCAGGATTGGCAGAAGGGTGTCAATGGGGGAAAAAGGAGGAACATCTGTAACAAAAATAAATTAAGTAAAAAAGAAAAGAAATTCAGGTCTAACACTTAAATGAATAACATATTTGATCTTATTCTAACTCTTACTTGTCTTTTACCCTGCCATCATTCCCCCTCCCAACCACCACTAGTGTTGCTTATTTGCTGGCTAATGTACAGCAAAAGCATCTGTCTTCCAAATCATGCCTGTAGGGCTAACTGCCCAGGGTCTCCTTCTTTACTCCCTCCCTTTGCTGGGCAATCCCAGAAAGTAGATTTGGCCAGTTATCATATATTAGCAATAGGAGGACCTGATAAATGATGTTTATATATCTTAGTTTTCTACTGTTCAAGTAATTGTTCTAATTCAGCTGGTTTCACATTATAATCTATGTTAGCCCCTGACTATTGGGTAAGTATTTAATGCCCCACTCTTTTGGGGTTTTGGCAAACATCTCAGACCTTAGAATGGTAAAAGAAGTAGCAGGTTGGGTTCTGTGCCCTCCCACACTTTCTTTTATCAATGTCTTCTACACCACAATTTTTCTATACATTCTCTGCCTCCTTCCCCTTCACACTCAAAGACAGTTTCATTACTTTTGGGCCAAGGTGTCTGCTACAAGGAAACAGAATCTGGTGGGCTCTGCACTAAATTTATAAGCATGAGCTGTAGGAGCACTGCTCAGGTTGAAAGGGGAGACTATCCCAGTTGTGTAATAAGTCTCTTATGCCAGAGGTTTTGCCTCAGCTCCACCTAGTGTTCCCCATTTTCTCTGTTACCACTCTTAGCCTTTAGGACAGTGACCTGACCTGAACAACTAGCACATGGGCTTTGTTGCTGTGGAGGTGGGGCTTCTATAGCAGGTACCAACACCCAAGGAACATGTTTCATATAATGTGCAATTTCCAATATCCAATATTCAATGATCAGGGAACAAGGCAATTGCTGTCTTTCATTTCAAAAGTTCCTGTACCTAGAATGAAGTGTCCTTTAAACTCTTTTATTATGACTGATGGCTGCTGCTATTTTTATAGATAATTTTAAGAGGAGAAATGATTGACGTACTCTGATTTTTACCTTCTCCAGCTAACAGTTCCTATCAGTTTCCTAGGTAACCTCTCTCCTTAAAAGGGAATGTTCTTAAAAGAATCTAATAATTATGGTTTATAATGTCAAAATACATTACATTTTTGTTTCTTTTTGGGCTTTTAAATGCAAAATCAGGCATGAGAATCCTATAAAAATCTGAGATAGACAGCTCAGGATTAATTTAGGTCCTCACTAACTCACTTTATGTGTTAGCTTCTGCTCCTCTCCCATTTTTGCTTTTTTATATTGTTTCTACATTTCTACTAACCCCTCAGAGTTGGTTATCTATGTTTTGGACTCTGTACAAACTTGTATCTTGGCTTCCTCAGGACTCTGCATTTGGAATCTGCTCCTTGGCTCCATGTATTGTAACCCTGGGCAACAAACACTTTGGCTCCACCCACAGTCCTTGGAACATTCTCTTCCTTTGCCTAACACAAATGCTGAGATTATTTACTTTTCAGGCCTAAAGAGTCATGGATTATGCATTCCACCCTGTATCTCAGCAAAGTAGCATCAGATGAAAATGGGACAAAAGTTGAACCAGCACAATGAAATAGCACCATCCTAATGCAAAAGCAAGATTGAAGTTGCTGCACTATTCTCAGGCCCTTGTCAAGATGCCCTTGGGCTGCTTCTGCTTCTGTTATGGCTTGCCACTTCAAATATAAACATTAACACAGATAAAACATTTTTTTTTATTTTGGTAAAATATATATGATATCAAATTTTCCATTGTAACCATTTTAGTTGCACAGTTCAATGGCTTTAATTACATTAACAAAATTGTGCAACCATCACCTCTATTTCTAAAATATTTTCATCACCCCAAACAGAAACTCTGTACTCATTAAGCAATAAATTACCATTCTTTCCTCTCGTTTATTCTAGGACTACGGTAACTTCTAATTTTCTGTCTTGATGAATTTGTCTATTCAAGATATTTTATATAAATAGAATCATATAATATTTGTTCTTTGTCCCTGGCTTATTTTGCACAGCATATTTTCAAGCTTGGTTTATGTTGTGTCATGTGTCAATATTTAATTCCTTTTATGGCAGAAAAATATTCCATTGTGTGGATATACATTTTGTTTACCCATTCATCTGTTGATGGACACTTGGATTGTTTCTCCCTTTTGGCTATTGTGAATAATGTTGATAATAACACTGATGAAGGGGTTCATAACAGGCCTCCCCAAGATGTGCCACTTTTTCAAGTGGATAATTTTGATATGAAGGCAATCAAGACCTTGTAGGTCCTAGAGAAACGTTTGCCTTTCCCTTGAATTTAAGTTGGGAGACTTGCTCATGAAAAGAGTTATTACCAGAAATAACTGTTTATGACCTATCTATAGGGCAAGGTAAACTTCTAATTACTGAGTATCTTCTCTTCTAATCATCCTGGAATGACCCTCCTCTCCACTGAAACCCCAAGGTGCCTTACTTCATCCTTAGTTTAGAATGTTATATACCTCACTTTTCTTTTCTGCGTCTGAACCGCTCAAGTATGTGGAGTCCCTGACGTTTTCATGTATTTGAGATTCCCATACATATGTATATAATTAAATTTAGTTATTTTCTCTTGTTAATCTGTCTCATGTGTATTTGATTATTAGACCAGCCTAAGGAACTAGGAGGGTAGAGAAAAGTTTCTTTCTTCTCCACACGGGTATACAAATATCTGTTTAAGTCTCTAATTTCAGTTATTTTGGGGGGTATATACCCAGAAGTAGAATTTCTGGATCATATAGTCATTCCATGTTTAACTTTTTAAGGAACTGCCAAACTGTTTTCCATAATGACGACACCATTTTTATATTCCCATCAGCAATATGTGAGGGTTCCAACTTCACATTCTCAACAACTTATTTCTGATTTTTAAAAAGTTACTATAGTCATTCTAGTAAGGGTGAAGAGGTATTTCTTTATAATTTTGCTTTTCTCCCCAATGGACTAATGGTGTGGGCATCTTTTCATGTGCTTATTGGCCATTTGCATGTCTTCTTTAGTGAAATATCTATTCAAGTCATTTGCCCAAATAAAAATTGGATTGTTTGTCTTTTTATTGTTGAGTTGTAAACATTGTTTATATAATTTGGATATTAAATCCTTATCAAATATGTGACTTTCAAGTATTTTCTCCTATTCTGTGGGTTATCTTTTTACTTTTTAAATGTCCTTCTATGTACAAAAGTTTTTAATGTCAATGAAATGCAATTAAATAATATTTTTGTTGCCTGTGCTTTTGGTGTGATAATTTAAGAGGTATGCCCAAATCCAAGGTAATGGAGATTTGCCCCTATGATTTCTTCTACAAATTTAGGTTTTTGATTAATTTTTAGTTAATTTTAGCATATGGTATAAATTAAGGTTTACTGCATTTGACAATCTTGATTCATAAGTTCTCTTTTCTCATCTTCCAAATTAAACTCCATACCATTGTTCCTATCTATTTATTTTAAATGCAACCTTGAATTGGCTGTGCAGCTAGGACCTGAACCCTATCAAGTCTCTGCAACTATGAGTAAGAATCACTTAACCTATGTGCTCTCTGCAAATGTGTCAGATAACAATATCAGACATAAACATAGAGTACTAGACAATTGGTCATCAAGTCTAAGAGCAGGATGTTTTCTTGTAATATAGGAGAACGATGTATTTATCACATTCCTAAGTGAATATAAAAATATAAAAGTATGGGCCTGGCCGGTTTGGCTCAGCAGTTAGACTGTATAGGCCTGGCTCATGAACCAAAGAGTCATGGATTTGCTTGCAGTCAAGGGCACATATCTTGGTTGTGGTTTGGTCCCTGGCCCTGTTCGGGGTCATGTGGGAGGCAACCAATCGATGTGTCTCTCTCACATCGATGTTTTTCTCTCTCTCACTCTCTCTCCCTCCCTCCCTTCCTCCTATTCTATCTGAAGGTAAGTGGAAAAACATCTTTGGGTGAGGATTAAAAAAAGTATAAAAGTATAAAAAATAGAATATATAATTATATAATAATATACTGTATAAAAATATAAAAGGATATTGTAATCAGAATTCAGAAGGATTGAAGAACCATAGGTTGCCCACAAACAAGCTGTAAGAACTGAGATCTGACTCTTTCCACATTAATCAGATAATCCAATCTTTGCTGCATGTTAATACTTGATCATATAAAGTATGTATCCTATAGTTTAGGAGAAAGGATAGTGTAAAGTATATATCTTAACCTTTTTAAGAATGGAGACTATAGTCAGAAGATAAGACAGGTGACAGGCCACTATGGGGGATCATTTTGGGCAGGAAGCACTTTTAGTGCTCCGTGGTGTTCACACTATGCAGCTGGTGGTTGACTGTGAGAACACATAATGCTGAAGCCATCTGGAAGGAGTAATGAATTTGCATCTAATGTGAGAGAAAGTGACTCTGGAATGAAAACCTTGCTATGTCCCTACTTATACTATAGATGACAGTATCTCTCTCTCTCAGTTCCTCTACTGCCTAATGTTGTGGCATCTTCCAAGGAAGGTTGAGATCAACTCTTCCTTCTTTACTTGTGAAATTCAATGAAATTTTACTGAGCATCTACTCTGAGCCAGGTCTTCCACTAAACTGGGGATTTAAAACTGAAAAAATACTTGGTTTTTATTCTTGGGAGCATTCTTATCACACAGTCTTGTTTCATTGCTGCCTTGCTTTATTATTTTATGGAAACTTGAGTGCTTCAGTATGTATTGGTTTCTGGGAACATTTGAAGGAGCCTACATGTCAAGGAAACTCAGGATATTATGCTCATGTTTCCAGAAAGGAAATGCCCTTTCAGGATGCATGTGAGAAAGGTATATATTTGAATGAGGTAAACAGGGCATGGTTCTACACAAATATCTTCCCTCTTTCAACCACTATATGGATGTATCTTGTTAGATTGTTGGGGTTTGAAAAATGTATTGATATAATAACAATAATAATAAAATAGTTAACATTTAGTGAGCACTTACTGTTGTCAGGGTCTGTACTAAGCATTTTACATGTGTGAATTTTTTAAGTCTTTGACTCAGTCATAGAAAGTGGGTGCTGTTATCATCTCCATTTTACGGATTAGGAAACAGAGGCATAGACTGATATGCTGTTTTACTGTCTGTAAGTTTATGTAAATGAAGCAGCAGTCCTGGGTATAGATGTTTCCTTCCAAGGTGGTGCCAGTACAGACGAGCTCTGCCTGAATTGGGGTTGCATTTATAGCCTAAAAGTCTCTTACTACCATGCTGATCCTGTTGGCATGGATGATGTCCTGAAGGCTGTTTAAACCCTTTTAGGAAACCATGACTATTCTGCCTTCACCAGGCACTTTCTCTGTCAAAAGGGGCTTTGAAAAGTCTTAGAAACATGTTGGTAACTTTTAAAATATGACCAGAAAGGTGAAGTGAATGTCATTTCTTGGGAGAACTACCTGAACTCCATACTTTTTATAACTGACTTAGTATCAGTTGAGAGACTCATGTCATGAGAATTTTAAAATCATGGGTTCCAACTGTAAATCTTAATTTTTTTTTTTATCCTCATCCGAGGACATTTTTCCATTTTTTGTTCAGGTAGAGTGGGAGGGAGAGAGAGGAAGAGAGAGAGAGAGAAACATCGATGTGAAAGGGACACATCGAGTGGCTGCCACCCGCACAGCCAACCAGGGCTGGGGACAAACTGCAACCGAGGTACGTGCCCTTAGTGGGAACCGAACCCGGGTCTCTCTGGACCATAGGCCAATGCTCTAACCGCTGAGCCAAACCAGCCAGGGCCCAACTGTAAATCTTGATTAACCAAGCAAATTTTCACATAATTGTGCTTTGGAATTTCTTACCTTTGTCAGATTTCTCTGGCTAATAAATTTGTTAACTCTTAATGTTGAGTATTTTTCATGTAACCATGACAGTGTAACCTATATAGCTATTGGCCAAATATATCCTTGAAAGCTTTTGGGATGTGTGTGGAGGTGTTGAGTAACACATCATAACATTCTTAAGATACAACATTTCCCCTTTATCTTTCTCCTTCCTCTTTTCTTTCCCCTCTTTTCTTTCATATAAACCCTATCAATCCAGTGCTCTAACTAAAATACACAATCTACCTTGCAAGTAGATAAAAAGAAACTCTGTTTAGATAGCTCTAAATCCCTTCTTCAGATGCAAATTTTGCCAATTATATAACACTAGGTAAACTACTTTCAGGGGGAAACATAAATAAATAATTTTGTTAAATCCCTGCTGCTAGTAATATAGTAATGGTCAACAAGTATGTGTATTTCTCACATATGCAAAGTTATCTGCTAGATCATACACAGTAGGAGATAAAAGAGGAATAAGACCCAGTTTCTACCAGAGGCTTAACTTTCAGTCCTCACTAGTATTCTTCACAAAGTCTCTTGAAACACACATTTTACTCAATTGTTTACTGCCAAGGTGATAATGTAGGCTGCCATTCCACCTACTTAAGTTGACAATAGTGTCCTGGCTCACAATAATCTCATTTTAGCCTTTCTTGTACATTAATGCCAGATTAATCTTCCTCAAGTCATGTATCCCAAATTGTACTTTGGGAAGCATTAATCTTGATATATGTCCCTTGTTAAAAAGAGGGTTCTGTGCTAATGCAAGTTTAGGAAGCAGGGGATATCCAGATCCCTCCTGAAGATTCACAGTGGACATGTAAGCATATTAAATAGTTGGACAAGTCCTGCAATAAAGAAACATCTTTTACTTTCTCTAATCCAGTATTTCTCAAATTTAACTGATCATAGAAATTATTTTTTATGTAACATTAATTATTATTACATACATTTTCCAAAATGCAGCACTAAAACAACATTTTAATCATGCCACTTTTCTAATTTTAAAATCTCCAGTGGTTTTCTTTTTCCCCATGGGAGAAAGCATACTCCCCTTGTCAGCCTTATTGTAATGACTTTTGCAACCTGAACCTAACAATGCAGCCCAGTATCATCTTCCACTTCTTCCCTACCTAGACCATTTCCCCCAAATAGACTGCTCTGCTTCTCATTCTGTGCTCACTGATATTATGAGCCAGATGAAGAGATAGGCCAAAAATGGTTTCAGACAGAGATGTAAGGTTTTTGGTAGTGGTCATTTGTGAGTAGGTTACAACTAGAAGGCCCAGCAGTAGAAATCTGGTAATGGGGCAACCCAAACAAAATGCAATGGAGGTAGAGTTCACAGTGAATATGTGTGGAAATACCAGTAGGTAGATAAAAATGGCTTAGGACTTGAGATATAACCATGAGAAGCACCTAGCACAAAAGCCTAATAGAGAAATGAATGTCAGGACAGGGCAGATGCCAAAAGTAAGTGCAAAACAAGGGAGGAAGCAATGGTAAAATTTATAGGTGCAGGTTTAACAAAATGTTATCTGATGTTGAAGGAGAGAGGGAAAGAGACAAAGAGAAGGAGGAAGAGAAGGAGAGAGGAAGAGAGAGAAAGAATCAGAGGGACAAGGAAGTAGAAGGAAAGAGAAGAGAATGGGAGAGAGGAAGAGAAAGGGAGAGGGCTGAAGAGAGAGGGAGAGAAATGGACATGGGAGAGACAGAGGAAAAGAAAGAGGGAGGGTAAGGCAGAGTGGAAGAGACAAGAAGAGAGAGAGGGAGAAAGAGGGAAAGGGAGAGGGAGCAAGATAGATGGAAAGAGAGGGGTAAAAAGGGAGAGAGAAAGTAGAAGAGAGGGACAGAAAAGGGAGAGAGGGAGAAGGAGAGAAATGAAGAAAGGGAGGGAGAGAAAGAGGGTGTGAGAGAGGAAGAGAGCAAAGAAGAGGAAAAGAGGGAGGAAATAAAAGAGGGAAAGTGAGAGAGAGGGAGAAAGAGAGGAAGATACAAGGAATGAAATAGAGAGATATGGAGAGGAAAAGAGAAAGGGGAATTGAGAGGGAGACAAGAGATAGAGAGCAAGGAGGATATGGAGAGAGAGGAGTGAGGGAGAAGGTACATGAGAGGAAAATCAAGAGGAAACCAGAAAGGGGGAGATGCAAAAAAGAGAGGAAAAGAAGAAGAGAGTGGGAGACACAGGAAGAGAGTAAGACGAGTGATAATGGCATGAGAAAAAGAGAAAGAATGGGAGGAAGAGATAGGGAGAAAGAAAGATTGAGGGAGAAGGAGAGAAAAAAGGGACTAAGTGGGAAAAAGGGAGAAGGAGAGAGAAAGAGGCAAAAAAAAAAAAAAAAGGAAGGGCGGGGGATTGAATGAGAGGTAGAAAGAGAGAGAAAGACAGAGGGAAGGAGATGTAGAATCATAGGGGAAGTAAAAGGCAGTATAAGAGAGATTAAGGGAGAGAGAGAGAGAGAAAGGAGAGAGAAAGAGAGAAGGAGAGGGAGAGGGAGAGAGAAAAGGGAGAGGAATGGGCTAGAAAAGGAAGAGAGAGAGGGTGGGAACAAGGGAGGAGAGTAAGGAAAAGAAAGATGGATATTGAGATAGTGAGGTGGAGAGGGCAAGAGTAGAGGAGAGGAAAAGTGAGAGCAGAAATGAAAGAGAGGGAAAGGAAGGAGAGAATGAGAAAATGAAAGGAAGGGGATACCGAGGGAGAAGGAGACAGAGAAAGTGAGTTGGTGAGAGCAAGACAGCAGAAGATGAAGAGAGAGAGATTGGCTGTGTGAATTAGGATAGAGGGAGTGGGATTGGAAAGAAAAGTGAATGAGAAAATGAGAGCTTGGTAGGTAGTAAGTGGCTTAGAACAAGTCAGAGTGGAAAAAGAGGGGGAAAAAGAGAGGGATAGAAAGAGGCACTGAGTGAGAGAGAAAGAAGAATAGGGGAAAAAGTTGCAAAAGAGGAAGAAAGGGGAAAAAAGAGAGGGAGAATTAGAGTTAGAAGGAGTGGGAGGGAGACTGAGATGGATAAAGAGAAGGAGGTAGAGAAAGAAAGAGTGACAGACAGAAAGATGGTGAAATTGGGGGGGGGGGGGCACTGAAAAGAGAGCAGGGAGGAGAAGGAATAGAGAGAGGATTAGGGAGAGTGGGGAAGAAAGGAAGAGAAAGAAGAAACGGGAGAGTATGACGAGGCGGGGGAGAAAGAGAAAACATGTAGAAAGAGGAAGAGAGAGAAAGAATAAAGAAAAAAGTGAGAAAGAGATAAAGTGAGGGAGAAAAATATTGAGGAACAAACGACAAGGAGACTAAGGAAGATAGTGGAATACAGAGGAAGAGTTGGAGATGGAGAGGGAGGTGGGAAAGGAATGAGTTTAAGAGAAAGGTATATAAAAGGAAAGAGAAAATGGAGGGAAGGAAAATAAGAGTTAGGGAAAGTAAGGGAGAGAGATAAATTGAGAATGAGATGGCAAGGGAGTGAATGAGAGATGAGAACTGGAGGGAGGAGAGAAAGTTAGAGTGTGAGACATATGGAGACAGGGAAAGTTAAAGGGAGCGGTAAAGGGCTGATAGTGGAAGAGCTATGGAGAAAGGGAGAGAGTGAGAACCCGAGAAAGGGATGCAGAGAGAGGGAAGATAGGGGAATAAGAAAGAGGGACATTAAGGGTGAGAAAAAGAGAAACTTAATGGTAGAGAAAATAAAAAAGGGAGAGAGCTAGAGTCAAGCAGGTAATAGAGGTGGAGGATTTGAGGAGATGCATAGGGAGAAAGAGGGAGGAAGTGGGAGTAAGAAATTGACAGAGGGATAAAGAGTGATAGAAATAGAAAGTTTGAGGAGAGGGAGAGAAAGATGAAGAGGATAGAGCAAGGAAGAGATGAAAAGGGAGATAAAGGGAGAGGAAAATGAGGAAGACAGAGGGAGAGAGAAGTGGAGAGGATAGAGCCACAGGAAGAGGGAGAAGGAAGAAAGGAGTTGGAGAAATGGAGACAAAGAGAGTTGAGATAGAGTGAGTGAGGGAGGAGGCATTGAGAGAGGGTGATAGAGATTAAGAGATGATGACAGACAGAAACAGTAATAGAATGAGAGAGAGATTAGCTGGGGAGAAGTGGAAGGATAGAAAGAGGGTGTAAAAAAAAGCAGAAAAGATGGCAACGGAGATGAAGAAATAGAGGGGGAGGGAGGTAGAGAGAGGAATCGTCAGAGGAAAAGACAAGGGGAAAGAGAGAATGGAAAGAAGAGAAATAGGGAGAGAAGAAAGGGAATGGAAGGACAAGAGGAAAAAGTAAGATAGTGAGAGAAATGGAGAGGGAGAAAGAGAAGCAGAGTAAGAGGGAGATACAGAGGAGAGTGGTGAAAAAGAGAGTGCATGAAAGGAAAAGAAGGTGATGAACAGGGAAGAAGTGATAGAAAGAGAAGAAGAGAAAGTGTGACAGGTGGAGTGGGAGACAGAGGGACAAAGAGAAGGAGAGCATGAGCAATGAAAAGGAAGAAAGGGGAACAAAGAGGATTACTGAGAGGCAGAAAGAGAGGTAGAGGTAAGAAGAGAGGTAGAAAGAGAAAGAGAGAATTAGAGAAAGAGAGAGGTACAGTAGAGAGAGGGAGAGAGACAGTGAAGCAGATGGAAAGAATAAGGAAGAGGAAGAAGGAGAGAGCTGAAAAGAGAGGGTGAAAGAGGGAGAACAAGAAAGAGAGGGAACAAACGAGAGAAATAAAGATGAAGAAAGAAGTGAAAGTTGGAGAGATATTTTAGTAAGAGAGTGAGGAGAAATGGAAGAAAAGTAGGAGAGTCCGAGAGATAGAAAAAGAGAGGGGGAAAGATCAGAGGAGACGGAGAGGTAGAAAGAGACAAGGAAAGAAAGAAAAAGATATGGAGAGAGAAGAGATTAAAAGAAGTAAAGGGGAAAGTATAGAGGTATGGAGAGTGTGTAAGAGAGAGGACAATAAGGGAAGCAGGCAATAGAGGGTGAGGTAGTGTTAGAGAGGGAATGAAGGTGTGGATGAAGGGAATGGAATAGGAGATGTTGTGAGAGAAATGCAAAGAGAATGAGAATTGAAGTGGTAGAGGAATGTAGAAATAGGGTGAGAACAATGGAGTGGGATAGGAAGAGGAGAGAGAGAATTGGAGGAATATAGAATAAGAAATGATATAGGGAGTATGAAGGAGAGAGGGAGCTGGAGGGAGGTTGAAGGTGAATGAGAGGGAGAGAGCATCATTAAGAGGGAGAAGGAGGAAGATATAGTTAGAGGGAGCATAGGAGAAGTAGACAAGGAGATGGATAAAAAGAAGATAATGAAAGGGAGTCAGCAAGGGAAATGGACAGTGAGAAAGAGAGGAAGAGACAGGGAGAGAGAGAAGGAGAGAAAGGTGGGTAAAAAGAGTAAAAATAAGAGAAATGGAGAGTGTAAGGAAGCGAGAGAGACAGAATGAAAGGGAGAAATGGACAGGGACATGTGGAAGAAAAGAGAATGGGTGAGGGAGGTAGAGGATGAAAGAGTGATAGAGAGAGAAAGGGAGATTTTTAGGGAGAGAGGCATAGAGACGACAGAAATGGCGTAGGTGAAGGTGAGGGAGAGAAGGAGAGAGGGAGCAAGAGAGGGAAAATACAAGAAAGTGAGAATTTGAAAGAAAGGGAGACAAAGCGTAAAGAGGGTATGAGGGAGATAGAGGGAGATTACAAGGGAAAGTATTGGAAAGTGAGGGTGAGATAGTAAGAGACACAGAAACAGGGAACGATATAGAGATGGAGAGACAGAGGAGGGAGTGTGTAGTAGAGAAAGCCAGAGGAAGCATAAAGAAGAGAGGGAGAAGGAGAGGAAAATTAAGAGAGAAATTGGGATTGAGAGTGAGATTGAGAGCAAAGTAGAGAAAGGGAGAAAATGGAAAGGAGGGCGAGGAGGGAGATCGAGAGACAGAGTGTTATATGGTGGATAGACAGGGAGAAGATGGAGAGAAGAACTAGTTGGAGAAGGAGTTGGTGAGGGCAAGATGGAAAGAGAGATGGAGAAAAATATGTAGAGACCTTATATAGTAGGATATGGATAAAGATGGAGGTTGACAGGTAGAGCAAGATACCCAGAATATAGTGAGAGAGAAGGAGGAGGAGAGGAGGAGAGGAGGAGAGGGAGATGGAGAGGAAAGGAGAGAGTGGGAGCAAGAAGAATAGAGGGAAAATAGAAGGAGAGACTATGTGAAAATGATAGAGACCAAGAGGGAGATGGAAAGGGAAATAGAGGTAGTGGGAGGGTGGGAGGAAAGATGGAGAGGTGTAAAGAGAGATGGAGAGAGAGAGAGAGAGAGAGATGGATATGTAGAGGTAGAGATAGAGTCGTAGAGGGAAGGAGAGTGAAGGAGAGAGGGGTGAAGAGAAAGAGAAGGTGAGATGGAAATGGAGAAGAATAAAGAGTAGAGAGAATGCTAGGGGAGAGGGAGTAGGAGAGAACTGGATGGAAAAGGCAGGAGAGAGATCGAGATAGTTTAATAGATGGAGACAGTGGCAAGGAGAGAGAGAATGGGAGAAATGGATAAGTAGAGGTAGAGGTAGATGGAGGGCGATTGAATAGGAGAGTGGACAGAGAGAGAGGTAGACAGGGAAAGGAACACTGGGAGACCTCTCCTGGGAGAGTGGTAGTGAGAAAAGGATGCACAGATTGAGGGTGATGGAAATGGATGCAAAGAAAGAGGAAGAGAGTGAGAGAAGCAGATAAGGAGAAGGGGGGTGTGTGAGAGAGAGAGATTCTTCAGAGATGATCATGGTTATATTTTTGCCCTTTATTATTTTTAAATAATGTTTAAATTACATATTTTTATTGAATTTGTGAGGAGAGAATTATTTTATTTTTATTTATTTATTTTAAGTCCTCACCAGTGGATATTTTTCTATTTATATTCAGATAGAGTGGGAGGTGGTAAGGGAGAGAGAGAGAGAGAAAGAGAGAGAGAGAAATATCCATATGAGAAACACACTTTGATTGGTTGCCTTCCTCTGGACCCTGACCAGGGCCAGGGACTGTAAGGCAACTGAGGTAGGTGCCCTTGACTTTAATTGTATCCACAACTCTGGTTTGTAGGCTGATGCTCTAACCACCGATCCAAAGCAGCCACGGTGCCCTTTATTTTTTTAAACAGTGCTATTTACAAAAACCAGCAGCTTGATATAAAAGTTCTTAAAGTCTGGTTATTGACTTCCTCTGCTTCTCCTTGTAGAATTGATTCAGCATAAATGTAACTCTTACCATTTTCCTTATCATGTGAAATCCATACTCTGTAACAGTTCAATCTATGAAACTAACTCACTCACTCACTCACTCACTCACTCACTCACTCAGGTTTGCATAGATTCTTCCATGTCCATTTAATATTTTGGAGAGAAGGAGACCTGTGAAGGAAGACAAGGGTATGTATAATATCCCTAGACGTCTTTTAAGGGAGGAAGTTTTCCGTGTGTGTAAGAACAAGGCAGGGTCTGGATGAAGTTGCTTTGCTGAGTTAATGATTAGGGTGGTGATTCTTACATTGAGAAACAAGCACCCATGGAGTGGGGCTCACACTAAAGTAGGAACCTTGGATTTATCTGCTGTATTCTCTGAAAGGAATGGTTATCAACCCTGGCTGTATATTGAAATCAGTTGAAAAGATTTAAGTATATTCCCATGTCCAGTTACCAAACTTCAGGGATTCTGATTTAGTTGTTCTGAGGTGTGGCCAGAACATCATTATATTTTATAAAATGTAAAACATTTAATTAAAAAAATGGTAATAATATATTAAAAATAGCTTTTATAAACACATATAATATATTCTTAGCTACCATGTTTTTTTGCTTAAAAATATTTGTATCTATCTATCAAAAACTGTTTACCTATTTAAAAGCCCATGTTCTATCACAAATATATATATTCAGATTCCTGAGATCCCTGATTTGTTTTGGTAGGTATTGTTTAGATTTTTCATTATGATACAAACATAGGCAGAACAGTATTAAGAACCCTCATGTTTCCATCACTCAAATAATTGTTAACCCATAGAGAATCTTGTATATCTCCATTACTCCACCTGTACTCCTGTCTCAGTCCATTTAGGCTGCTGTAACAAAAATACCATAGGCTGTGTGTCTTAAACAACAAATTTGTTCCTCACAGTTCTGTAGGCTGTGATAAAGGCACTGCCTAGTGAGAGCCTGCTTCCTGGTTCATAGATGCCTGTCATTTCACTGTGACTTCACATGACGGAAGGGGTCAGAAACCCTCTGTGGTCTCTCTTATCAGGGCACTAATCCCATTTACGATGGGTCTACCTTCATAACCTAATTACTTCCCAAAGACCCCACCTCCTCATCATCACATTGGGGAATGGGTTTCAATGTATGAATTATGGGGAAAACATTCTGTCTACATCAACTTGGCATACGTATTTCAACAGTTCTATTCTTTTTAATAGGTTTAATGAGGTATAATTTACCTTCTTTTAGTGTACATGTCTGAGTTTTGAAAAACTCATACATATCATTATGATCAAGATATAGAATACCTTCATCATCTCCAAATCTTCCCTTATGCCACTTTGTAGTAAGTAGTATTGCATGGTATGGATGTACCAAAATTTGTCCATTCATCCATTGGAGGATTTTGGGTTTGTTACCAAATTTGACTATTATAAATAGAGCTAATATGAACATTTGCATATAGGTTTTGTGGGAACATAACTTTTAATTTATTTTGGATAAATATCTATGAGTGGGTTTCTAGGTTTTATAAAAGCCAATTGTTTAAATTAATAAGACATTGTTGTCCTTACAAGCACTTGATATTGTCAGAATTCATTATTTTATTGTAGCCATTCTAATAGGGGTGTGGTTTTAACTTGTACTTCCTTACTAGCTAATTATGTTGGGTATCTTTTCATGTGCTTATCTGTCACCAGTGCTGGGTGGATGGTGTCCTCCCTGCACCAAATTTATGTTCATCTGTAACCTATGAATGTGACTATACTTGAAAATAAGGTCTTTACAGATATAATCAAGATAAAATGGATATAGAGTAAAATGACAGTGGAATAAATGGAAGCTACACAGATAATCTCCCAGGACCAAAAAGGAAGTATAACTAAAATAAAGACAAATTTTCAGAAAAAAAGCAACAGAAAAAAAGTGGAACAGGACCGTATAATCAGGGACACCTGTAGGATTAATGGAGGTGTGAGAGAGTGGCAGGATGGGAGCCCACAGACAGCAGCGGTCTAAGCTGTCAGCAGCACACCCGGGATTGAACAACCAAGCCCACTTCACAGTGAAGAGGGTCAAAACAGAGTGCTAAAATAACCACAGCCACTCACCTGGGGCTCTGGCAGAGGGAGAGAAGACTGGTCTGGAACTCTGTGGGGACACACAAGATTTGGAGGGCACTCAGAGTTTTTGCTGAGTCGCAGCCACAAAAAAAACAGTGACCAGTTTGTTCCTTCCTGGAGCTGTGGGGAACAACAGCAGCCCCCCCCTCCCCTCAAAGATTCAGCTTTTCCCAGGTGAGAAAAAGAAATGCAAATTGGGGTTCAATAACAACCAGCATCTATCTCACACTCCGGAAATCCTCTTATGCAAAACACAAGAAATGCATTTCAAGGCCCTGAGTAACTGACATTACTAGCCCCCAGACAAAAAGCGAGAGGAAAACTGAACCTTGTCTGGGCTTGCAAATCTATCCAGGAAAGTAAGACTTGACAGGGGTGTTTAATGTGGGCCAACCCAGGCTCATCCAAACTCAGTAGAGGGAGCCAAAAACAGCAGAACACCAACACGCTCAGGGAAATTTTGGCAGGCTCCAAAACCCATGGAAATAGACAAAATGGTGAAATAGAGAAAAAAAAAAAAACTCAAATGAAAGAACAAGAGAACTCTACCAAAGATGAGATAAATGAAATGCAGTTAAGCAAATTATCAAAGGTAGAGTTTAGAGCTACGATCTTGAGGAAGCTCAACAGCATGAGTAAGGATATCAGCACCATGAGTAAAGATATAGAAACATTGAAAACCAACCAAGTAAAAATGAAAAATGACATAGCAGAAATAAAGAACATATTGGAAGGACTAAACAGCAGAGTAGAGGAAGCTGAGGACCGGATCAGCGAATTAGAAGACAGAGTGGAAAAAATCAACCAATCAGAAAACAACAACAACAACAACAACAAAAACAAACAAAAAAACAATTAAAAAACAGGAAGATAGCTTAAAACAAAAACAAAAACAAAAAAAAACTGTGGCACAACTGGAAACATAATAACATTCCCATCATAGGAGTTACCAAAAAGGAAGAAAATGGACAAGGGTTAGAAAATATATTTGAAGAAATAGTGACAGAAAACTTTCCTAACTTGATGAAAGAAGAAGGCATTCAAGATCAAGAAGCACAGAGGGCCTCAAGTAAGAAGAACCCTAACAGGCTCACACCAAGACACATAGTAATTAAAATGCCAAAAATTGAAGACAAAGAGAGAACACTAAAGGCAGCAAGAGATAAGCAACACATTACTACAAACAAACCCCCATAAGGCTCTCAGTGGACTTCTCAACAAAAACACTATAGGCCAGAAGGGAATGGCATGAAGTAATTAAGGTCATGAAAAACAAGAATCTGAATCTAAGACTACTTAATTCAGCAAGGATATCATTCAAACTAGAAGGTCAAATGAAGAGCTCCCCAGACAGAAAAAAAAGGCCAAGGAAATATATTAGCATCAAACCAGCACTGAAAGATATGCTAAAAGGACTGCTGTAATTAGTGGAAGAAATAGGAGAACAATATAACCACACTAAACAAAAATGACAATAAAAATTACATAGCAATAATTAACTTAAATGTAAATGGTTTGAATGCTCCAATAAAAAGACACAGAGTAGCTGACTGGATAAGAAAGCATGGCTCATCTATATGTTGTTTACAAGAGACACCTCTCAAAACAAAAGACACACATAGGTTGAAAGTGAAGGGATGGAAAAAAATCTTTCAAGGAAAAAAAAAAGAAAAAAAAAGCTGGAGTAGCAATACTCATATCTGATAAAGTAGATTTCAAGATGAAGGCTATAACTAGAAACAAAGAAGGTCACTACATAATATTGAAAGGATCTATCCAACAGGAAGATACAACCTTGGTAAACATATATGCACCCAATATAGGAGCACCAACATATATTTTAAATCTTCTGGAGCACTTCAAAAAAGAAATCAACAGCAATACAATCATAGCAAGGGACTTCAACACCCCACTAACATTACTAGATAGATAATCGAGACAAAAAATTAACAAGGAAACACAGACTCTAAATGAAGTGCTAGATCAAATGGACTTAATAGATATCTACTGAGAATTACACTGCAAAACTGCAGAATTCACATTCTTGTCAATAGCACATAGGGCATTGTCAAAGATAGACCATATGTCAGGGCAAAAAGTAAGTCTCTACAAGTTCAAGAAGACTGAAATCATGTCAAGCATCTTTTCAGATCACAATGGCATAAAACTAGAAATCAATTGCAACAGGAACATGCGAAGACATTTGAAAACTTGGAGGCTAAATAGCATGTTATTGAACAATAAATAGGTTACCATGAAGATCAAGGAAGAAATTATTAACGTCCTGGAAATCGATAAAAAGAAACACACAACACAAAATCTATGGGATGGAGTAAAAGCAGTTCTGAAAGGGAAGTTCATAGCACTACAGGCCTACCTCAAGTAACAAGAAAAATTTCTAATAGACTATCTAACCTAACAACTTAAAGAACTAGAAAGCAAAAAAAAAGACAACCCCAGAGCAAGTAGAAGGAGGAAAGTAGTAAAGATCAGAGCAGAAATAAATGACATGGAGACCAAAAAAAAAAAAAAAATTGAAAGATCAATGAAACAAAAAGCTTGTTCTTTAAAAAGATAAACAAGATTGATGGACCCTTAGCTAGACTCACCAAGAAACAAAGAGAGAAAACCTAAATACAAAATCAAAAATGAAAGACGAGAAATAGTAACTGACACCACAGAAGTACAAAGGATTGTTAGCAACTATTGTATGGCACAAATTCGACAATCTAAGTGAAATGGACAAATTTCTCAGAACACATAGTCTCTCAAAACTGATCCAGGAAGAGATAGAAAACTTAAACAGACCAATAACAACAAAAGAAATTGAAGATGTAATAAAGACTCTCCCAGCAAACAAAAGCCCAGGCCCAGAGAACTTCACGGGGAATTTTACTGAACATTTAAAGAAGAATTAATAGCCATTCTACTCAGATTATTTCAAAAAATTCAAGAGAAAGGAAGACTTCCAAACTCATTTTACGAGGCCAGCATAATTCTAATTCCAAAACCAGAAAAAGACACTACAAAGAAAGAAAACTACAGACCAATATTCCTGATGAACATAGATGCCAAAATCCTGAACAAAATACCAGCAAATCAAATCCAGCAATACTTCAAAAAAATTATTCACCATGGCCAAGTGTGATTCATCCCAGGGATGCAAGGCTGGTACAACATTCGCAAATCAATAAAGGTGATACACCACATAAACAAAATGAAACATAAAAATTATATTATTTTATTAATAGACGTTGAAAAGGCATTCAGCAAAATCCAGCTCCCATATCTGATAAAAACACTCAGTAATTTGGGAATTGAGAAATCATATCTTGACATAACAAAGGCCATATATAAAACACCCACAGCAAACATCATACTCAATGGGCAAAAACTAAAAACAGTTCACTTAAGAACAGGAACAAGACAAGGATGCCCACTTTTGCCATTCTTATTTAACATAGTACTGGAAGTCTTAGCCACAGCAATCAGACAGGAAGAAAAAATACAAAGGATCCAAATTGGAAAGAAGAAATGAAACTGTCATTATTCTCAGATGACAGAATATTATAGATAGAAAACCCCAAAGACTCCATTAAAATTTTTCGAGACTTAATAAATGAATCTGGCAAAGTAGAAGAATACAAAAATTAATGTCAAAAAATTGATGGCATTCTTATATACTAATGATGAACTCACAGAAAGAGAAACTAAAAAAAAAATCCCATTTGCCATCACCACTAAAAATTAAGATACCTAGGAATAAATTTAACCAAAGAAATAAAGGACTTATTTACAGAAAACTACAGGACATTGAATAAAAAATAGAGGAAGATATAAAAAAGTGGAAGCACATACCTTGTTCATAGATTGGAATAATCAACATCATTAAAATGTTTATACTGTCTAAAGCATTTTATAGATTCAATGCAATCCCCATCAAAATAACACTGACATACTTCACTGAACTAGAACAAATACTTCATATGGAATCAAAAAAGATACTGAATAGCCACAGCAATCTTGAAAAAGAACAAAGTTGGAGGGATCACATTACCAGATTTCAGGTTATACTACAAAGCCACTGTAATCAAACAGCCTGGTACTGGCACAAGATCAGGCAGATAGATCAATAAAACAGAATAGAGAACCCAGAAATGGACCCAAGGGAATATGGTCAATTAATATTTGTCAAAGTTGGTAAGAGCATACAGTGGAGTAAAGACAGCCTCCTTAATAAATGTTGGAAAACTGGACAGCTACATGCAGAAAAATGAAACTAGACAATCAACTTACACCATACACAAAATAAAGTCAAAATGGATAAAAGACTTAAATGCAATTCATGAATCCATAAAAGTTTTAGAAGAAAATGTAGGCAACAAAATTTCAGACATCATACTCAACAGAATTTTCACTGATATATCACCTAAGGTAACAGAAACAAAGAAAAAAAATGAACACATGGGGCTACATCAAACTCAAAAGCTTCTGCACAGCAAAAGATACAACCACCAAGGTGGAAAGGCAACCCACTGTATGGGAGAGCATCATTGGCAATGATATATCAGATAAGGGATAATTTCCAAAATATATAGAGTACTCATACAACTCAACAAAAGGAAGACAGAGAACATAATTAAAAATGGGTAGAGGAACTAAATAGACACTTCTCCAAACAGGACATACAAATGGCTAAGACACATACGAAGAAATGCTCAACATCACTAATCACAAGAGAGATGCACATTAAAACAACAATGAGGTATCACCTCACACCTGGCAGAATGGCCCCCATCAACAAATCATCAAACAACAAGTGTTGGCGAGGCTGTGGAGAAAACGGGACCCTAGTACACTGCTGGTGGGAATGCAGACTGCAGAAGCCACTATGGAAAACAATATAGTGTTACCAAAAGTAAATGAAAAATGAACTTCCATTTGACCCAATGATCCCTCTTCTAGGAATATAACCTAGGAAGCCTGAAACTCCAATCAGAAAGAATATATGTACCCCTGTGTTCATAGCAGCACTATTTACAATATCTAAGATCTGGAAACAGCCCAAATATTTATCAGCAGACAAATAGATAAAAAAGCTGTGGTACGTATACACAATGGAGTACTATGCAGTTGTAAGAAAGAAAGATATCTTGTCCTTTGAGACGACATAGAGGGACCTGGAGAGTATTATCCTAAGTGAAACAAGTCAAGCAGAGAAAAAACAAATATCATATAATTTCACTTATTTGAGGAATATAATGAACAAAACAGTTTGAGGAATGGAGTATTCCCAAAGACGTGGAAGTAGGATACAGACTGTAAATCCCCAGAAGAGGGGGTGGGGGTAGAGATAAACCACAGTCCCTATATGCATGTATGCATGAACAATGGACATGGACAACAAAGCTGGGGACCAGGCAGAGAGGGTGGGGGAGGAGGGTGTCAATGGGGGGAAAAGGAGAAACATCTGTAACAAAAATAAATGCATTAATTTTTAAAGAAATGTTAAAATAAGGTCATACTTGATTAGTATGGCTTCTAAATGCTGGTATTTTTATAAGAAAAGAGAAATTTGGATACATACAAATTGAAAGAAGACAACCATGTAAAGAAGGAGGCAGAAATTGGTGGTATGCTGCCACAAGCCAAGGTATACCAAGTATTGTTGGCAAACACCTGAAACTGAGAAGAGGCAAGAAAATATCCTCTCCTAAAGCTTTCAGAGAGATCATAGACCTATAGACACCTGATTTCAATTTCAGAACTTCAGAAACTGAGGTACAACAAAAATCTCTGTTATTTAACTCACTAAGTTTGTGGTACTCTTACAGTGTACCTCTGGAGAAAGAATACAACATCAGTATGTCATCTTTGGTGAAATGTAATTTCTTGCCTTTTTTTTTTTTCTCCAAGTTCTTTGTCTGCTAAGGGGTTTGTAAATATTATTTTCTTACAATCTATTGATCGTGTTTTTATTTCTTAAACGATGTCTTTCCACAAGCAGGATTTTAAATTTTTGATGATTTAATAAATTATTTTTTGTGACTGATACTTTAAAAATTTTATTTTTATATTTTTTTCTATTAAATTTTATTTTTACTTTTTATTTATTCATTTAGTTTTGCTGTAGTGCTATGAGCTTCCCTCTCAGAACTGTTTTTGCTGCATCCCATAGATTTTGTCTTGTGTGTTCATTTTCATTAGTTTTCAGGAAGTTTTTAATTTCTTCCATGGTAACCCATTCATTGTTCAATAGCATGCTATTTAGCCTCTATGTGTTCAAATGTCTTTGCATGTTCTTGTTGCAATTGATTTTTAGTTTCATGACATTGTTATCTAAGAAGATGCTTGATATGATTTCAGTATTCTTGAACTTGTAGAGACTTAAGTTGTGCTCTAATATGTGGTTTATCTTTGACAATGTCCCGTGTGCACTTGAAAAAAAATGTGAATTCTGCAGTTTTGGGGTGTAACTCTCTGTAGATATCTATTAAATCCATTTGATCTAGCACTTCATTTAGAGCCTCTATTACCTTGCTAATTTTTTGTTTTAGATGTTCTATCTGGTGATGTCAGCGGTGTGTTGAAATCACTTTGCTATGATTGTATTGCTATTGATTTCTCCTTTGAAATCCTCCAGACTATTTTTAATATATGTTGGTGCTCCTATATTGGATGCATATAATTTTACCAAGGTTATATCTTCCTGTTTGATAAATCCTTTCAATACTATGTAGTGGCCTTCTTTTTCTCTAGTTATGGCCTTCATTTTGAAATCTAATTGAGCAGATATGAGTATTGCTACCCCAGGGTTTTTTTCTTTTTCATTTGCTTGGAAGATTTTTTTCTATATTTTCACTTTTAACCTATTTGAGTCTTTTGTTGTGGGGTGGGTCTCTTGTAAACAACATATATGTGAGTCATGCTTTCCTATCCAGTCAGATATTCTGTGTCTTTTCATGAGAACATTCAATCCATTTACATTTAAAGTGATTATTGATATGTACTTATTTATTGCCATTCTTGTTTAGTGTGGTTATATATATTTTTTCTATTTCTTCTACTAATTATAGCAGTCCTGTTAACATTTTTTCTTGCAGTGCTGGTTTGGTGCTAATATATTCCTTTAGGCCTTTTTTTTTCTTTTTGTCTGGGAAGTTCTTTATTTGACCTTCTATTTTGAATGACACAGACATACTGGGTAGAGTAGTAGTCTTGGATTCAGATCCTTGTTTTTCATGACCTTGATTACTTCATGCCATTCCCTTCTGGCCTGTAATGTTCCTGTTGAGAAGTCAGCTGATAGCCTTATGGGACTTTTTTTTTGTAGGTAACCTGTGGCTTATCTCTTGCTGCCTTTAGAATTCTCTCTTTGTGTTTAATTTTTGGCATTTTAATTACTATGTGTCTTGGTGTGGGCCTGTTTGGGTTCTTCTTACTTGGAGCTCTCTGTGCTTCTTAAACTTGAATGCCTTTTTTCATTCACCCTGTTAGGAATGTTTTGTGTCAGTAATTCTTCAAATATATTCTCTAACCCTTGCTCATTTCATATTACTTTGGGAACTCCTATGATGCGAATGTTATTATGTTTTCAGTTGTCTCACAGTTCTCTTAAGCTTTCTTTTTTATTGTTTTTTCTTTTGGTTTTCTGATTGGTTGATTTTTTTTCTACCCTGTTATTTAATTCACTGATCTGGTCCTCAGCTTTCTTTACTCTGCTGGTTAGTCCTTCCAATGTGTTCTTTATTTCTGCTCTGTCATTCTTCATTTTCACTTGGTTGCTTTTCATTGTTTCTATATTTTTACTCATGGTGTTGATGTTCTTACTCATACTGTTGAGCTTCCTCAAAATCTTGGCTCTGAACTCTACCTCTGATAACTTGCTTAACTGTGTTTCATTTATCTCATTTGAGTAGAGTTCTCTTATCGTTTCATTTGGGATTTGTTTTTTTTTATTTCACCATTTTGGCTATCTGAGTGCATTTTGGAGCCTGCCAAATTTTCTCTATGGGTGTCAGTGTTTTGCAGTTTGTTGCTCTGTCACTGGGTTTTGATGAGTGTGGAAGGGCCCAAGTTAAACACTACTGTCAAATCTTACTTTCTTGGGTAGATTTGCAAGCCCAGGAAAGGTTCAGTTAGAGTCTAGCTTTATGCTTGGTGGCTATTAGTCTCAGTTACTCAGAGCCTTGCAATGTAGCCCTTAGGTGTTCTGCATAAGAGGGTTTCCAGAGGGTGGGGTAGATGCTGGTTTTTAATAAACCTCAATTTGCATATCTCTGGCTCACATCAATAAAATTGAATCTCTTATGGAAGGGCTGTTGCTTTTTCCCACAGCTCTTGGAAGGAGAAAGGTTGCCACTGTCCTGTATGGCTGGGAAGGAGAAAGCTGGCCACCACCCTTTGTGGCTGCAACTCAGCAAAAACTCTGAGCACCCTCCAAGCCTTGGGTGTCCTTACAGAGTTTAAATTCAGTCCACCTTTTCCCTGCTGGAGCCCAGTGTGAGTGGCTATAGCCAATCTAGTGGTCTGTCTTGGGCCTCTGTGCTTGGAATTTTAACCTTGAGGGTGCTGCTCACAACTAAGACCACTGCTGTTTGTGGGCTTCCAGCCCACCACCCTCTTGTGCCTCAACATACCTACCAGTGTTTCTGGTTATATTGTCCTCTCCTGCTGCTTTTCTGTTGCTTTTCCCCAACAATTTGTCTTTATTTTATTTGTAATTCTTGTTTGGTCGTGGGATATCAGATGTTTAGCTTCCATCTACTCTGCTGCCATTTATTTTCTCTATTTTTACTTTTTTTTGTTAATTTATTTTTGTTACAGATGTTTTTCTTTTTTTTCCCTCATTGACACCATCCTCCAGATCCCACTGCACCCCTGCAAGCATTGTTGTTTTTGTCATTGGTTTTGCCGCATACATGCATATAAGTTCTTTGCTTTATCTTATCCCTCCCCTTTGTGCCGGTCCTTTGAAGTTTGGCAGTCTAATCTGTACACCTTTCTATGTCTCTTGGCCTATTTTGTTCATCAGCCTTTTTGTTAATTATATTCCACAAAAAAGTGAGATCATATGGTATTTGTCTTTCTCTCATTGGCTTATTTTGTTAAGCATAATACTCTCTAGGTCACTCCATGTTGTCTCAAAGGATAAGAGATCTTTCTTTCTTGCTGCATAGTGTTTCATTGTGTACATGTACCACAGCTTTTTTTATTCATTGATTGTTGATGAACACTTTGGTTGTTTCCAGATTTTAGCGATTGTAAATAGTGCTGTTATGAACATAGTGGTACATATAGTCTCTTTGATTGGTGTTTCAGGCTTCTTAGGATATATTCCTAGAAGTAGGATCACTGAGTCAGCTGGCAGTTCAACTTTTAAATTTTTGAGGTAACACCATAGAGTATTCCATAGTGACTGTACCAGTGTGCGTTTTCAGCAGCAGTGTACTAGAGTCCCCTTTTTTCCACACTCTTGCCAGCACTTGTGTGATGATTTGTTGATGGCAGCCATTCAGACAGGTGTGAGGTGATAACTCATTGTTATTTTAATTTACAACTCTCTGATGATTAGTGATGCTGATCATTTTTTTTATATGTCTCTTGGCCATCTGTATATTATGTTTGGAGAGGTGTCTCTTTAGGTCCTCCGGCAATTTTTTAATTAGGTTCTTTTTCTTTTGTTGAGTTGTATGAGTACTGTATATATTTTGGAAATTAACCCCTTATCTGATGCATCTTTGACAATTACACTCTCCCATATAGTGGGTTCTCTTTTCATTTTGATGGTTGTTTCTTATACTGTGTGGAAGCTTTTTAGTTTGATGTAGTCCCATGTGTTCATTTTTCCCTGTGTTTCTCTTGCCTTATGCGTTATATCAGTGAAAATTCTGCTGCATGTGATGTCTGAAATTTTGTTCCCTACATTTTATTCTAGAATTTTTAAGTATTGACGAGTAACATTTAAGTCTATTAACATTTTGAGTTTATGCTTTTGTATGGTGTAAGTTGGTCGTCTGGCTTCATTGCTTTGCATGTAGCTGTCCAAATTTTATTTATATCTTTATTTTTATTTTTACCCGAAGAGATATTTGCATTTATCTTCAGATAGACAGGGAAGGGGAGAGAAAGAAAAAGATAAAGAGAAACATCAATGTGGAAGAGACACATAGAGTGGTCGCTTACCACACGACCTTAAACGGGGCGAGGGACAAACTGCAACTGATGTACGTGCCCTTAGCAGAAACCAAACCTGGGACTCTGGTCCATGGGCTGATGCCCTAACTGCTGAGCCATACTAACCAGGGCACCAACACCATTTAGTAAAGAGGCTGTCCTGACTCCACTGTATGCTATTGCCACCTTTGACAAATATTAATTGAGAATATTGCCTTGGGTCCATATCTGGGTTCTCTGTTCTGTTCCACTGGTCTATATGCCTGTTCTTGTGCCAGTACCAGGCTGTTTTGATTACAGTGGCTTTGTAGTATAACCTAAAATCTAGTAATGTGATCCCTCCAACTTTGTTCTTCTTTTTCAAGATTGCTGTGGCTTTTCAGGGTCTTTGTTGGTTCCATATGAACTTTTGGAGTATTTGTTCTAGTTCTGTGAAGTATGTCGTTGCTATTTTAATGGAAATTGTATTGAATCTATAGATTGCTTTGGGTAGTATGGCTATTTCATTTCATTTTATTTTATTTTTTTATCCTCTCCCAAGGACATTTTTTGATATTTTGTTCAGATAGAGTGGGAGGGAGAGAGAGAGAGAGAGAAACATCGACGTGAAAGGGACACATCGAGTAGTTGCCACCCGCACAACCCACCCAGGGCCAGGGACAAACTGCAACTGAGGTACGTGCCGTAGCAGGAACTGAACCAGGGTCTCTGGGGATCGCAGGCCGACGCTCTAACCGCTGAGCCAAACCGACCAGGGCAGTATGGCTATTTTAATGATGTTAATTCTTCCAATCCATCTACAAGATATGTGCTTCCACTTTTTTAATATCTTTTTCTACTTCTTTTTTCAATGTCCTGTAGCTTTCTGCGAATAGGTCCCATATTTGTTTGGTTAAGTTTATTCCTAGGTACCTTAATTTTTTTGCTGCGATGGTAAATGGGGTTGTTTTATTAG
Source organism: Molossus molossus (assembly GCF_014108415.1). Classification (NCBI taxonomy): domain Eukaryota; kingdom Metazoa; phylum Chordata; class Mammalia; order Chiroptera; family Molossidae; genus Molossus; species Molossus molossus. Next base: position 50,813,582 of record NW_023425355.1, read on the forward strand.
TTTCTCTTTGTTTGATTTCATCATTGGTGTATAAGAATGCTGTCGATTTCTTGATGTTATTTTTGTATCCTGCTACTTTGCCAAATTTCTTTATTAAGTCTAGTAAATTTTTAATGGAGTCTTTTGGGTTTTCTACGTATAGTATCATGTCATCTGCAAATAATGACTGTTTTACTTCCTTCTTTCCCATTCGGATCCCTTTTATTTTTTCTTCATGTCTAATTACAGCAGTCCTTTTAACATTTCTTGCAGTGCTGGTTTGGTGCTAATGTATTTCCTTAGTCTTTTTTTCTTTTTTTTTTTGGTCTGGGAAGCTCTTTATTTGACCATCTATTTTGAATGATAGCCTTGCTGGGTAGAGTAGTCTTGGATTCAGATCCTTGTTTTTCATGACCTTGATTATCTCATGCCATTCCCTTCTGGCCTGTAATGTTTCTGTTGAGAAGTCAGCTGAGAGCCTTATGGGGTTTCCTTTGTTTTGTAATGTGTTGCTTATCTCTTGCTGCTTTTAGGATTCTCTCTTTGTCTTTAATTTATGGCATTTTGATTGCTATGTATCTTAGTGTTTGGGTTCTTGTTACTTGGGGCTCTCTGGGCTTCTTGAACTTGAATGCCTTCTTCTTCACCAAATTAGGGAAGTTTTCTGTCAATATTTCTTCAAATATATTTTCTAACCCTTGCTTATTTTCTTCTTCTTTGAGGACTCCTATGATGCAAATGTTATTACGTTTCCAGTTGTCCCAGTTCTTGTAATCTGACTTCCTGTTTTTCAATTGTTTTTCTTTCTTTTGGTTTTCTGATTGGTTGATTTTTTCTATCCTATCTTCTATTTCACTGATCTGGTCCTCAGCTTCCTCTACTCTACTATTTAGACTTTCCAATGTGTTCTTTATTTCTGATATGTCATTCTTCATTTCTTCTTGGTGGTTTTTAATTTCCAGCTGGTTGATTTTCAACATTTTTATGTCTTTACTCATTATGCTCATGTCCTTACCCATGCTGTTGAGCTTCCTCAAGATCATGGCTCTGAATTCTAGTTCTGTTAACTTGCTTAACTGCACCTCATTTATCTCATCTTTGGTAGAGGTCTCCTGTTCTTTCATTTGGCTTTTGTTTCTGTGTCTCACCATTTTTGCTATCACAGTGGGCTTTGGAGCCTACCAAATTTTCCCTGTGGGTGTTGGTGTTCTGCTCTTTTTGGCTCCCTCTCCTGGGTTTGGATGAGCCAGGGAGGACCCACGTCAAACACCACTGTCAAGTCTTACTTTTCTGGGTAGAATTGCTAGCCCAGGGATGATACAGTTATCCTCTAGCTTTTTGCCTGGAGGCTATCAGTTGTGGTTACCTGAAGAGCCTTGGCTTCTCAGTTGAATGAAAAACTTCCTCAGGTACTCATCATAATAGGATTTCCAATGTTTGGGCAGATGCTGGTTGTTAATGGGCCTCAATTTGCATTTCAATAGCCTCCAGTGATGTTGAATCTTTAAGGGAGGGGCTGTGGCCTCTCCCCAGAGCCCCGGAAAGGAGTACAATTACCACTGTCCTGATTGGCCGCGACTCAGGAAAAGCTCTGAACTCCTTTCAAATCCTGAGTGTCCCCACACAGTTCCAGTCCAGTCCAGTCCGCCCTCCCTCTGCTGGAGCCCAAATTACATGGCTGTGGCTATTTTAGCCTCTGTCCCAGCTCTGCGTTGTGGAGCTGCTTGGGCGTTTACCCTGAGGGCACTGCTCTCAGCTATGGCTGCTGCAGTCTTTGGGCTCCCAGCCCCTGTCTCACGCCTTTGCAAGCCGACCAGGATCGAGTCAGTGTCCCTGGTTATGTGCTCCTCCAAGCTGCTTTTCTGTTGCTTTTTCCTGACGATTTTAAAAAATTTTTGTTGTATTTCCAGTTTGGTCCTGGGAGATGGTCTGTGTAGCTTCCATTCACTCCACCGCCATTTTGAAATCTCCCTTGCTCATTTTCTTCTTCTACGGGTACTCCTATGATGCAAATATTATTATATTTCCAGTTGTCTCATAGTTCTCTTAAGCTGTCTTCCTGTTTTTTAAATTTTTTTTTCTTTTTTGATTTTGATTGTTTGTTTTTTTGTACTCTGTCTTCTAAATCACTGATCCAGTTTTCCGCTTCCTCTACTCTGCTATTTAGACCATCTAATGTGTTCATTTCTGATATATGTTTCTTCATTTTTTCTTGGTGGTTTTTAATTTCCAACTGGTTGATTTTCAACATTTCTATGTCTTTAATCATGGTGCTCATGTCTTTACATATGCTGTTGAGCTTCCTCAAGATCATGGTTCTGAATTCTAGTTCTGTTTACTTGCTTAACTGTACCTCATTTATTTAGTCTTCCTTAGAGGTTTCTTGTTCTTTCATTTTGCATTTGTTTCTTTGTTTCACCATTTTGGGTACCTCAGTGAGCTTTAGAGCCTGCCAAATTTTCCCTGTGGATGTTGGTGTCCTGCTGTTTGTGGCACCCTCTACTGGGTTTGGATGAGCCAGGGAGGCCCCATGTTAAACACCACTGTCAAGTCTTACTTTTCTAGTTAGATTTGCTAGTCCAGGAATGGTACAGTTATCCTCTAGTTTTTTGCCTGGAGGTGATCAATAAAGGTTACTTGAAGAGCCTTGGCATCTCAGTTGAATGAAAGACTCCCCCAGGTGTTCATTGTAAGGAAATTTCCTGAGGGTGGGGCAGATGCTGGCTGTTAATGAGCCTCAATTTGCATTTCAATGGCCACTTGGTGGGGTTGAATGTCTGAGGTAGGGGTCACTGCCTCTCCCCAGAGCCCTGGGAAGGAGTAAGATGACCACTGTCCTGCATAGCTGCAACTCAGCAAAAGCCTTGAGCACCCTTTATAGCATGAGTGTCTTTACACAGTTCCAGTCCTGTCTTCCCTCCCTCTGCTGGAAGCCAAGGTGAGTGACTATGGCTATTTTAGTGTCTGTCCTGGTTCTACTCTGTGGAGCTGCTTGGGAGTGTATCCCCGAGGGCGCTGCTCACAGCTAATGCTTCTGCTGTCTGTGGTCTCACAGCTCCTCTCTCATGCCTCCACAATCCTACCAAGATTGAGTCAGTGTCCCTTGTTATATGGTCCTCCAAGCTGCTTTTCTGTTACTTTTTCCTGACAATTTTTCTTTATTTTTGTTGTAATTCTAGTTTGGTCCTGGGAGATGGTCTGTGTAGCTTCCATCCACTCTGCCGCCATTTTGGAATTTTGATCATCTTTTTTATAACTAGATTTGTTACCTGAAATACGAGGTAGCTAGCTGCTGCTGTCCATAGCACAGGAATCTTCTGTTCCATGTCTTTGCACTGCTTAGGTTTGGGGGTCCACCTTTACATCCATTCACACTCTCTCACACACTCTCTCACTCTCTCACACATACCCTCCCTCTGGTCCTGCCCGCCGCCATCTCCTCCAGCAATTTTTTTTTATTTCTTTCTTTATTTCATTGGTAACCCATTTATTGGTTAATCATATGCTATTTGACTTCCATGTGTTTAAATGTTATTGAGAGTTTTTATTTTAACTGTTTTCTAGTTTTATGCCATTGTAATATGAGAACATGCTTGATATAATTTCAATTTCCTTAAATTTGTATAGATTTATTTTGTGTCCTAATATGTGGTTTATCTTTAAGAATATCTTATGTGAACTTGAGAAGAATGTATATTTTCCAGTTTTGGGATGAATTGTTCCGTAAATATCAATTAAGTCCAACTCTGTTTTTTTGTTGTTGTTGTTGTTAATTTTTGGTCTAGAAGATCTGTCCAGTGATGTCAGTGGGGTGTTAATGTCACCTACTCTAATTGTATTCTTATTTATCTCTCACTTGAAGTCCTCCAGAAGTTTTAAAATACATTTTGGTGCTCCTATATTGAGTGCATATGTGTTTACCAGGATTATATCTCCTCGTTAGATTGATTCCTCAATATTATGTAGGGACCTTATTTGTCTCTTATTTGGGCCCTCAGATGAAGACTATCTTATCAGATATGAGTGTTGCTATCAGATATCAGCTGTTTTTTTTTTTGTTTGTTTGTTTTTGTTTTGTTTTAGTTCCATTTACCTGAAAAAAAATTTTCCATCCCTTCACTTTCATCCTGTGTGCGTCTTTTGTTGGGAGGTGGGTCTTCATGCTTTCTTATTTATTCAGGTACTCTGTGTCTTTTGATCAGAGTGTTTAATACATTTACATTTAAGGTTATTATTGATATGTACTTATGTATTGCCGTTTTTATTTATTATGGTTATAATACTCTCAATATTTCTTCTGCTTATTATAGCCGTCCTTTTAATATTTCTTGCAGTGCTGGTTTTGTGCTAATATATTCTCTCAGCCTGTTATTATTATTATTTGTGGTCTGGAATCTTCTTTATTTTACCTTCTATTTTGAATGATAGCCTTGCTGGACAGAGTAGTCTTGGTTTAGATCCTTGTTCTTTATTACATTGAATACTTCATGACATTTTCTTCTGGCCTATAGTATTTTTGTTGGGAAGTCAACTGAAAACTTTATGGGGGCTCCTTTGTAGGTAACCTGTTACTTATCTCTTGCTGCCTTTAGGATTCTTTTTTTGTCTTTAATTTTGGGCATTTGAATTATGATATGCCTTGGAGTGGGTTTCTTTGGGTTCTTCTTACTTACGGCTTTCTTTGCTTTTTGAACTCGCATGCTTTTTTCCTTCACCAAGTTAAGGTATTTTTCTGTCATTATTTCTGCAAATATATTCTTTAACCCTTGCTTATTTTCTTCTTCTTCTGGAAGTCCTATGATGTGGACATTGTTATGTTTTATATTGTTCCACAGCTCTCTTAAACTGTCCTGTTTTACATTTGGGGGGGGGGGGGTTCTCTGATTGGTGATTTTTTTTCTACCTGTCTTCTAATTCACAGATCTGATCCTTAGCTTCTTCTACTTTGGTGGTTATTCCTTCCAATGTGTTATTTATTTCTGCTATGTCATTCTGCATTTCAGCTTGGTATTTTAAAATTTCCAATTGGGTGATTTTCATTGTTTCTATATTTAGCCATGCTGTTGAGCTCTTTACTTATCCTGTTGAGCTTCCTCATAATCACTACTCTGAACTCTACCTCTAATAACTTGCTTAATTCCATTTCATTTATCTCTTCTTCTGTAGTATTCTCTTGTTCTTTCATTTGGGATTTGTTTCTTTCTTTTACCATTTTGGCTGTCTCTGTGGGTTTTGGAGTCTGCCAATTTTTTTCTGTGGGTGCTGGTATCATTGATTGTGGCTCTCCCTACTTTGTTTGTTTTCTGTGAGAGGGCCCATGTTAAACACCAAAGTTTGCTTACTTTCATGAGTAGCTTGCAGGCCAAGCAATGATTTACTTATTATATTGCTTTTGCCTGGAGGATATTAGTCTCAGTTGCTTAATAAGCTTGGGTTGTAGCTTTTAGCTGAATGAAAAATCCCTCAAGTGGACAGGATATAAGCATTTGCAGTGGGTGGGGCAATTGCTTTACTCTAGGTTAAACTTGCTTTGATAAGACAGTGGTTTCTCTGGTGTGGATTGTTGGTTTAGCAGGGGATCTGGGAGAAAATTTCAAGTGGCTTTTTCCACCCTCCTCCTTGCTTGCTGGTAGACTCTAGCTGTTATTGCACCTCAATTATCCATGCCCTTGGTGGCAGAAAACTATTCTGTTAAAAAAAAATCTGGTGTGCTGGTAGAGACTGAGTGCCTGATGATATGATAGGGTACTGTATCTGTGGCTGTTATCTATAGCTGAATTACAATATTATAACAAACTCAGCAGCTTTAAACACCCTACATTTTTTATCTGACAGTTTCCATGGGTCAGAAATCTGGTTTGGCTTAGCTGAGTCCTCTGCTCATCCCTTCTGGAGCTCAGAGGCTGCTTTCAAGATCACATGGTTTTCGGCAGAATTTAGTTCCTTTCAGATGTAGGATGGAGGTCTCTGTTTTCTTTCTGGTTGTTAACCAGGGACCCCTCTTAGTCCTAGAGACTGTGTCTAGTTCCTTGCCATGTGGCTCTCTTACAGGGCCTCTTACAATATTACAGTTTAGTTTTTTTTTTTTTTTTACTTTTTGATATACATATACATTGCAGAATGATTACTAAAATCAAGATAAAACATCCATCATCTCAAACAATTTATATAGTCAACTCTTGTATGTGTGTGTGTGTGTGTGTGTGTGTAAAAATGCTTATGATCCACTCTCAGCAACATTCAAGTACCTAATGCCATATTATTAACTATAATCACTACTCAGTTTAGTTCTTAAAGGACAGCAGGAGAAGTTCTCACTCCAGTCTGCCAAGATGGAGTCTTAGATAATGTAATATAATCACTGTAGTGATTACCTCATCACTTTTTGCCATAATCTTTTGGCTAGAGAAAATTACAGCTTCCACCTGCACTCATATATAAGGGTGTGACTCATTGGGGATCACCTTTGGATGTTTCACTCAAACATCAAGTGTCTATAAATATGAGCTCCTTACAATAAATTGGGTGTTATCTGACATACCAACTTGTAAGGTTAGGCATGAGCACCAAAAATCTATTGTGTGATGGAAGTGGTACAGTTAGGATTGAGCTCAAACAGGTCCAGTAGGCATGAACAAAGGGTAGGAGCAGATGTCCAGACAGGTGCCACCTGTTTCTGCCACTCCCGTGCCCCTCTTTCAATCCATACCTATGTTGCTTTATGTTGGGGTGGGGATCTGCTGCTATCAATTTACAGACAGAAAGGATTCTGGCCTGATTCACAGATGTGTCAGTGCAATATGTTGGCACTATGTGGGAATAGATTGTTCTCCCATTATATTCCCACTCAGCAGTGGCTCTGAAGTACAGTGGGGAAGGAAGTACTCCCAGTGGGTAGGCTTTCTTTCACTAAAGCTAATTTAGCATCTGACACAGACAAGTGTCTAACTTACCATCAGTCCTTCATACAGCACCATTCTTCGGTGAGACCTGTGAACTACCTGGTGTCAGGATAGTTACTTGGCTCTCTTCTACCCTGAAGGGAGCACTAATTGTTCCTCAGCAGAATAATTATGTACTCAGAATGGATTTGCTTTCTCTCTCACTAGCAACACTATCTGAGGGCTTACAGAATGCTTGATAGAACAACAGAACAAGCTGTTGAAGGCTCTGCTAAGGTTCCAGAAGGAGAATTAAATTATGTGGGGTTGGATGTTATATGTTATATATGCTAGGATGTGGTATATGCCTTGATCCAATGATTGGTATACAATACTGCATCCTTTATAGTTAGAATACACAAATTCAGGAATCTGAGTCAGGAAACTTGAAACATTCCTACCAATACTGCAGGAGGTGGGAGTCTCCTCCCAACCTTGCTGGGATGACATCAGTGACAGCAGTGGAAGTATCATTTGTGCTAATGGCCACCATAGCTGCTGTCAGAGATGATCAAGTTTCAAAGTAAGAATGCAATTGTCAGAGCAGCTGGAAAAACTTAATGAGAGATGAAGAATCAGGTAAATAAAAAGAATTTTGGGATTTGGGGTTCAGTGAAGTTCTGTAATCACAGAGAGACCTAACTTTAAATCTTTGTTCTACAACTTATCTGTTTGACCTTGGGCAAGAGCTTGTTCTTCTGAACATCTCTTCCCATATCTATAAAACAGAGATAATAATAGTACCTACTCCCAGAGTTATTGTGAAAATTAATTAATGTTTGTGGTAATATTTGTAAAATGCATAGAGCTGTACCTGGTAATAATGTAATGTTCAATAAAATTATGTGTGCAATGAGCATACTTCTCATTTTAAGACATATATGGTATGACTATAAAAGCAATGAGATAGAATTGTGGCAGAAACTTATTGAAGAAGCTTCTTTGATGGTGCCCTCATTAATCTGCCAAATATAGATTTCCCTTGACATTAACGGAGCTTGAGCTCTAAGGTCCTATATTTGCATGGTCCCATCCAAAGCTCTAGGAGTATCTCTAGTAATATGTTCATATAACCATGTTTCATCAACTCTATCCTAAAGTTTTCTTCAATACAATTGTTTTAAAATTCCTGTAGCCCAGCTGGTGTGGCTCAGTTGTTGAGCATGGACCCATGCACCAAGAGGTCACTGGTTTGATTCCTGGTCAGGAAACATGCCCAGGTTGTGGGCTCAATTCTCAGAGAGAGGCATGCAGGAGGAGGCCAATCTATGTTCTCTTGCATTGATATTTCTATCTCTGTCTCCCTCTCCTTTCCTCTCTCCAAAATCAATGAAAAATATTTAAAAATAAATAAAATTTCTGTAAAACAATCAGCTGATCTTTTCTTTATAGCTTCTGCATTTTTTATAGTGTTCTATAAGAAAGGATCTTTCAGTCAGCTATTTGTAATACTATTCTGCAAATATTATATTTTCTTTATTTTCACATTTTGAGTAGCATTGCTGTGGCCTAGTGCACAGTAGTCATTTGGGGACTTCTCTTTGCATCTATTCTATCACCTGTTTCCTGTATTTCATATGTCCCTCTCAAGAAGTTTTCTAAGAAAAGATGCATTGCCAATAAATTCTTTGAGAATTTGAATATCTGAAAATATCTTTATTCTTCTGTAGAATTTCTGGTTGTTTGGCTGGGTATTTATTCCTAGATTGGAAAAAACAACAACAAAAAACCTTCCAGTGTTGCTGTTGAGGAATCCAATGTGATTCTGATTCCCAATGAGCACTCGTGATCTTTGTATGTGTCCTGTTATGATTTCCCCTCTCTAGGAGCTTATTATAACTTATCTTTATCTCTGATTTTTACAAGATTTAATGATGATAAACCTTACTGGGGATATTTTCTCATTTATTGTACTAGGCATCTCCTATCTAGAGATGTCTGTCCTTCAGTTCTGGGGGAAAATCTTGTCTTGCTTCTTCAATATTTTCTTTTTCTCCTATTTTCCCCTGTTATCTCTTTCCACTAAACTTATTAGTAAGATATTGAAAATTCTAGGCTGGTACACTGATTTTATTATTTTTTCTCTTCACCATATTTGATGAAACCAGACTACAACTGTAACTCCTAGCCTCAATATATGGGTAGAAAAAACATATGCAAGACAGATAAATGATAATAAATTGGAGAAAGGTCTCATTTTATGTGCTCACAAGAAAAGATGACAATGAGAACTAACATTATTCCCTCTTCAAAATTCCCAATAGCCTCAGGAATTGGAAGAAGCATGTAACTTTGACAGTGAGTACAAGGAGTGGATCTAGTAATGTGTTCATATAGCCATGTTTTGTTTTCAACTCTATTCCAAAGTTTATTTTAAAACATTTTTTTAAACTCTCTTTTTAAATACTGTTGCTCTTTCTATATTATTTTATTTTTATTTTTGTATTTTATTTATATAGTTATCTTTTTTGTTGAAAGTATTACATATGTCCCCCATTTCTCCCTCATTGACCCCCTCCTTCCTTCTCCTACACTCCTTCTGCTTCCCCCAAATTATGGTCTGTGTCCATTGGTTATGCATATAAGTTTTTTGGTATATCTCTTCCCAAACCCCCCAACTCCCTTTCCTCTGAGGTTTGCCAGTATGATCCCTACTTCCATGTTTCAGGATTTATTTTGATCAACAGCTTATTTTCTTCATGAATTCCATAAATAAGTGAGATCATTTGATATTTATCTTTCTTTGATGAGCTTATTTTACTCAGCATACTACTTTCCAGGTCCTTCAGTGTTGTCTCAAAGGGTATGTGATCTCTCTCTCTTATGACTGCATAGTATTCAATTGTGTAAATGTACCACAACATTTTTATCCTCTCATCTATTGATGGACACTTGGGTTTTTTCCATATCCTAGTTATTGTATATAGCATTGCTATAAACATTAGCATGCATATATATTTTTTCAATTGGTGTTTCAGGCTTTTTATAATATGTTACTAGAAGTGGAATCACTGGGTCAAAAGGCAATTTAATTTTTAATTTTTGGAGGTAACACCATATTGTTTTCCATAGTGGCAGCACCAGTCTGCATTCCCACCAGCAGTGTACTAGAGTCCCCTTGTTTCCACACCCTAGCCAGCACTTGTTGTTTGATGATTTGTTGATGGTAGCCATTCTGACAGGTATGAGATGATACCTCATTGTTGTTTTAATTTGCATCTCTGATGATTAGTGATGTTGAGCATTTCTTCATATGTCTCTTGGCCATTTGCATGTACTGTTTGGAGTGGTGTCTATTTAGTTTCTCTCCCCATTTTTTAATTGGGTTCTCTGTCTTTTTTTTTGTTGAGTTGAATGAGCACTTTACATAGTTTATAAATTAACCCCTTATTTGATGTATAATTGGCAATGATGTTCTCCCATACAGTGGGTTGCCTTTCCATTTTGATGGTTGTTTCATTTGCTGTGCAGAAGCTTTTTAGTTTGATGTAGTCCCATGTGTTCATTTTTTCCTTTGTTTTTGTTGTCATAGGTGATGTATCAGTGAAAATTCTGCTGCAGTGAAAATTTTGTTGCCTACACTTTCGTCTAGGATTTTTATGGATTCATGAGTTACACTTAAGTCTTTTATCCATTTTGAGTTTATTCTCGGGTATGGTGTTCTCACTTTATTTTTGCAAGTAGTTGTACCATTTTCCCAACACCATTTAGTGAAGAGACTGTCTTGACTCCACTGTATGCTCTTGCCATCTTTGTCAAATATTAATTGAGCATAATGTCTTGGGTCAATTTCTGGGTTCTCTGTTCTGTTCCACTGGTTTATATACCTGTTCTTGTGCCAGTACCAGGCTGTTTTGATTATATTAGCTTTGTAGTATAACCTGATGTTTGGTATTGTGACCCCACCTACTTTGTAATTTGTTTTTAAGATTTCAGTGGCTATTTGGGATCTTTTGATGTATTTGTTCCAATTCCATGAAATATGTCAATGGTATTTTGATGGGGATTGCATTGAATCTATAGATTACTTTGGGTAGTATGGACATTTTAATGATGTTAATTCTTCCAATCCATGAACAAGGTATGTGCTTTCACTTTTTTATATTTTCCTCTATTTCTTTTTTCAATGTCTTGTAGTTTGCTGCGAATAGATCTTTTACTTCTTTGATTAAGTTTATTCCTAGGTATGTTAATTTCTTTGACACTATGGTAAATGGAATTGTTATTTTTAGTTTCTCTTTCTGTGAGTTCATCATTGGTGTATAAGAATGTCATCGAGCCCTGGCCAGTTTTGCTCAGCAGTTAGAGCATTGGCCTGAGGTCCCGAGAGACCCAGGTTTGGTTCCCGCTAAGGGCACGTACCTTGGTTGCAGTTTGTCCCCTAACCTGGTTGGGTCGTGCAGGTGGCAGCCACTTGATGTGTCCCTTTCACATCAATGTCTGTCTCTTTCTTTCTCTCTCTCTCTCTCTTGCTCTCTCTCTCCCTCTCTTTCTTTCTGTCCCTTCCACTCTATCTGAACAGAAAAATGAAAAAAGTCCTTGGGTGAGGATAAAAAAAATGCCATCGATTTCTTGACATTAATCTGCTACTTCGCCAGATTTATTTATTAAGTCTAGTATATTTCTGGTGGAGTCTTTAGGGTTTTCTATGTACAATATCATGTCATCTGTAAATAATGACAGTGTCGCTTCCTTCTTTTCAATTTGGATTTCTTTTATTTTTTTTCCTGTCTGATTGCTGTGGCTAAGACTTTCAGTACTATGTTAAATAAAATTGGAGAAAGTGAGCATCCCTATCTTGTTCCTGTTCTTAAGGGAAATGTTTATTGTTTTTGCCCAGTGAGTATGATGTTAGCTATAGGTCTTTTATATATGGCCTTTATTATGTCAAGATATGATCCCTCTATTCTCATATCGCCTAGCATTTTTATCAGAAACAGGTCCTGGGAGATGGTCTTTGTAGCTTCCATTCACTGTGCTGCCATTTTGGAGTCCCCTATTCCTACATATTTTTTATGCAATTGTAAACATGATTGTTTTATTTGTTTCCCTTTCTGATAGTTCATTATTAGTGTATAAAAATGCAACTGATTTCAGAATATTTATTTTGAATCCTACTATTTTACTGAATTCATTTAACAGTTGTAGTACTTTTGCTGTAACCTTTAGGGTTCTCTATATGGTATCATGTCATCTGCAAATAATGACAGTTTTCCTTTTTTTTTTTCCATTTTGGATGCCTTTTATTTCTTTTTCTTGTCTGATTGCTGTGGTTAGGACTTCCAGTACTATGTTGAATAAGAGTGGTGAAAGCAGATATCCTGTCTTGTTCCTGATCTTAAGGAAAACACTTAGTTTTTCCACATTGAGTATGATGTTGGCTGTGAGTTTTTCTTATGGGGCTTTTATTATATTGACATATATTTTCTCTAGTCCCACTTTGTTATCATAACTGGGTGTTGTATTCCATGAAATGTTTTTTCTGCATGTATTGATCTGATCATATAATTTTTATCCTTCATTTTGTTTATGTGGTGTATTACATTGATTGATTTGTAGATATTGAAAACTCCTTGCATCCCAGGAATAAATTCCAAATGATAATTTTCTATGATCGATTTAATGTATTGCTGAATTCTGTTTGCTAATATTTTGAGGATTTTACATCTGTGTTCATCACTTTTTTTTCTTTGTAGTATCTTTATGTGGTTTTGGAATCAGGCTAATACTGAATGCCTCTCCACAGATCCCTGGGAAGGAGTAAGATGGCCACAGTCCTGTGTGGCCATAACTTTGCAAAAGCTATGAGCGTTCTCCAAATTCTGAGTGTCCCCACACTGTTTCAGTCTAGTCCGCCCTCCCTCTGCTGGCTGTGGGTATTTTAGCGTCTATTAGGCTCTGTGCTGTGGAGCCCCCTGGGAGTGTAGCCCTGAGGGCGCTGCTCACAGCTAAGTCTGCTGCTCTCTGTGGGCTCCCAGCACCCCTGTCACACCTCCGTAGTCCTACCATGATCGAGTCAGTGTCCCTGGTTATATGGTCCTCAAAAGCTGCTTTTCTGTTGCTTTTTCCTGATGATTTGTCTTTATTTTAGTTGTAATTCCAGTTTGGTCCTGGGAGATGGTCTGTGTAGCTTCCATTCACTCCGATGCCATTTTTCTGTCATTTTTTAATGATGAGTTTGGTTAAAGATTTTTAATCTTGTTTATCTTTTCAGATAACTAGTTCTTGGTTTCACTGATCTTTTGAATTGTTAGACTCTATTTTATTTATTTCTATTCTAATCATTATTATTTCCCTTCTTCTAGTCAATTTGGCCTTTGTTTGTTGTTCTTTTTGTAGTTCCTTTAGGTGTAAGGTTACATTGTTTACGTGAGATTTTTATTACTTCTTGAGGTAGGCTTATAATGCTTTGCTTTTCTTCTTAGGACTGCTTTTGCTGTGTCCCATAGATATTGGGTTTTGTATTTTTATTTTCATTTGCCTCAAGGTATTTTTGTATTCCTTTCTTGATCTCATTGTTAACTCAGTCATTGTTTAGTAAAATGTTACTTAGCCTCCATGTATTTGTGTGTTTTTCTTGTAATTTATTTCTAGTTTTATACCACTGAGATTGGAGAAGATGCATGATAGGATTATTTTTTTATTAATTCATTTTTGTTACAGATGCTTCTCTTATTTCCCCATTGATATCCTCCTCTCCATCTCTGCAACTCCGTCCCCTGCTTTGTTGTCTGTGTCTATTGGTTATGCGTACATGCATAACATATAAGTTCTTTGGTTTATTTATTCCCTCCCCACACCCCACTTTCTGAGGGTTGTGACTCTTTAACCTACTCCCATGTCTCTGGGTCTACCCTGTTCCTCAGACTGTTATGTTCATTATATTGCACAAAAAAGTGAGATCATGTGATATTCTGATATCTACTAAATGACCTACAATCAATTCTCACTCTAACCAAAGATATTCTGCCCCAAGACTGCCCCTTCCTTTTCTTATGCCTGTCAAAAGTTTAAGTTTTTACTTGTGCTTGTTACTGACTGGCTGTAAATTGGAGGTTCCCAGGATCATTTGCTAATATAGCTTGACGAACTCAGGAAAACACTTATGTTTATTGACTTATTTCATTATAAGAAATGGTAAAGGATACAGTTTGAACAGCCTGATAAAAATGTACATTAGGCAAGATCTGGGAGGGTCCTGAGCACAGGAGCTTCTGTGGTGTCAGTTGTTACTTCTTTTTGGTTTCTGATTTTGTTGATTTGGGTCCTCTTATTTTGTTTAGGGGTCCATCAATCTTGTTTATCTTTTAAAAGAACCAGCTCTTCAAGTTGAAGAAAGGAAATAGTAAAATTCAGAGAAGAACTAGAAGGTAAACAAAAAGAATAACCCAGAGCTAGTGGGCAGTAGAAAATAGTAAAGGTCACAGCAAAAATAAATGACATAGAGAATAAAAAAAAACAATTCAAAAGATCAATGAATCAAAAACCTAGTTCTTTGAAAAGATAAAAAAGATTGATGGACTTTTACCCAGACTCACCAAGGAACAAAAAGAAAGAAAACAAAACAACAACAACAAAAAAACAAACTAGAAATAAAAGAAGAGAAGTAGCAACAGACACCACAGAAATACAAAGGATTGTCAAAAAATACTATGAACACTTATACGGCAATAAACTGGAAAATCTAGGATAAATGGACAAATTTCAAAAAACACACACCCTCCCAAAACTGAACCAGAAAGAGATAGAAAACTTGAACAGACCAATAACAACAGATGAAATTGAAGATGTAATCAATAAACTCCTAGCAAACAAACCCCAGGCCCACATGGCTTCATGAAGGAATTTTACTGAATATTCACAGAAGATCTAATACCCATTGTCCTCAAACTATTCCAAAAAATCTAAGATGACAGAACACTTTCAAACTGATTTTATTAGGCCTGCATAATTCTAATTCCAAAATTGGATAAAGACACTACAAAGAAAGAAAACTATGGGCCAATATCCCTGATGAACACATATGCCAAACTCCTTAACAAAATATTAGCAAATCGAATGCAGCAATACATCAAAAAAATTATTCATCATGACCAAGTGGGTTTCAGTCCAGGAATGCGAGGATGGTACAATATTTGCTAATCAATAAATGTGATACACCACATAAACAAAAGGAAAGATAAAAATCATATGATCATATCAATAGATGCTAAAAAAGGATTCGACTAAATCCAGTGCCCATTTTTTTTTTATGAATTTTTATTTATTTTTTTGTTACAGATATTTTAACTTTTTACCCCATTGGCACCCCCCACCCTACCCCCCCCTCCACACTGTCCCCGGCGTAGTTGTCCATGTCCATTGGTCATGCATACATGCATATAAGTTCTGTGGTTTATCTCTTCCCACCCCCCCCACCCCCTATCCCCTCTTCTGAGAGATGTCAGTCTGTGCCCTACTTTCATGTGTCTGGGTCTACTGTATTCCTCAGACTGTTACGTTCATTATATTCCATATATAAGTGAGATCATGTGGTATATGTCTTTTTCTGCTTGGCTTCTTTCACTTAGGATAATACTTTCCAGGTCCCTCCATTTCGTCTCAAAGGATAAGAGATCATTCTTTCTTACCGATGCATAGTACTCCATTGTGTATATGTACCACTGCTTTTTTATCCATTCGTCTACTGGTGGACACTTGGGCTGTTTCCAGATCTTAGCTATTGTAAATAGTGCTGCTATGAACATGGGGGTGCATATATTTTTCCTGATTGGTGTTTCAGGCTTCTTAGGGTATATTCCCAGCAGTGGGATCACTGGGTCAAATGGAAGTTCAATTTTTAATTTTTTGAGGTAGCACCATATTGTTTTCCATAGCGGCTGCACCAGTCTGCATTCCCACCAGCAGTGTATTAGAGTCCCCTTTTCTCCACACCCTCGCCAACACTTGTTGTTTGATGATTTGTTGATGGCGGCCCTTCTGACAGGTGTGAGGTGATACCTCATTGTTGTTTTAATTTGCATCTCTCTGATGATTAGTGATGTTGAGCATTTCTTCATATGTCTCTTGGCCATTTGTATGTCCTGTTTGGAGAGGTGTCTATTCAGCTCCTCTGCCCATTTTTTAATTGGGTTCTTTGTCTTCCTTTTGTGGAGTTGTATGAGCACTCTATATATATTAAAAATTAACCCCTTATCTGATACATCATTGGCAATGATGTTCTTTCATACAGTGGGTTGCCTTTCCATTCTGATGATTGTTTCTTTTGCTGTGCAGAAGCTTTTTAGTTTGATGTAGTCCCATGTGTTCATTTTCTCCTTTATTTCTGTTGCCTTAGGTGATGTATCAGTGAAAATTCTGCTGTGTATGATGTCCGAAATTTTGTTGCCTACATTTTCTTCTAGAATTTTTATGGATTCACGGGTCACATTTAAGTCTTTTATCCATTTTGAGTTTATTTTTGTGTATGGTGTGATTTGATGGTATAGTTTCATTTTTTTTTTTTTTTTTTTTTTTTTATCGTCACCCGAGGATATTTTTCCATTTTTTGTACAGATAGAGTGGGAGGGGGAGAGAGGAATGGAGAGAGAGAGAGAGAAACATCGATGTGAAGGGACACATCGAGTGGCTGCCACCCGCACGACCAACCAGGGCCGGGGACAAACTGCAACCGAAGTACGTGCCCTTAGCGGGAACCGAACCCGGGTCTCTCCGGACCGCAGGCCGACGCTCTAACCGCTGAGTCAAACTGGCCAGGGCTAGTTTCATTTTTTTGCATGTAGCTGTCCAATTTTCTGAACACCATTTATTAAAGAGGCTGTCTTTACTCCACTGTATGCTCTTGCCGCCTTTGTCAAATATTAATTGAGCGTATTGCCTTGGGTCCATTTCTGGGTTTTCAGTTCTGTTCCACTGGTCTATATGCCTGTTCTTGTGCCAGTACCAGGCTGTTTTGGTTACAGTCGCTTTGTAGTATAACCTGATATCTGGTATTGTGTTCCCACCTACTTTGTTCTTCTTTTTCAAGATTGCTGTGGCTATTCGGGGTCTTTTTTGGTTCCATATGAACTTTTGAAGTATTTGTTCTAGTTCTATGAAATATGTCGTTGGTATTTTGATGGGGATTGCATTGAATCTATAGATTGCTTTGGGTAGTATGGACATTTTAATGATGTTAATTCTTCCAATCCATGAACAGGGTATGTGCTTCCACTTTTTTATATCTTCCTCTCTTTCTTTTTTCAATGATCTGTAGTTTTCTGCAAATAGGTCTTTTACTTCTTTGGTTAAGTTTATTCCTAGGTATCGTAATTTTTTTGGCGCGATGGTAAATGGGATTGTTTTCTTAGTTTCTCTTTCTGTGAGTTCATCATTGATGTACAAGAGTGCCGTCGATTTCTTGACGTTAATTTTGTATCCTGCTACTTTGCCAAATTCATTTATTAAGTCTAATAGATTTTTGATGGAGTCTTTAGGGTTTTCTATGTACAATATCATGTCATCTGCAAATAATGACAGTTTCACTTCCTCCTTTCCAATTTGGATCCCTTTTTTTTCTTCATGTCTAATTTCTGTGGCTAAGACTTTCAGTAAAATGTTAAATAAGAGTGGGTGAAAATGGGGATCCCTGTCTTGTACCTGTTCTTAAGAAAAATGCTTTTAGTTTTTGCCCATTGAGTATGATGTTGGCTGTAGGCTTTTCATATTTGCTCTTTAGTATGTTAAGATATGATCCCTCTCTTTTCACATTATTGATCAGTTTTATCAGAAATGGGTGCTGGATTTTGTCGAATGCTTTTTCAGCATCTATTGATATGTTCATGTGGTTTTTATTCTTCATTTTGTTTATGTGGTGTATCACGTTTATTGATTTGCGAATATTGTACCAGCCTTGCATCCCTGGAATGAATCCCACTTGGTCGTGGTGAATAATTTTTTTGATGTATTTCTGGATCCGATTTGCTAATATTTTGTTCAGGATTTTGGCGTCTATGTTCATCAGGGATATTGGCCTGTAGTTTTCTTTCTTTGTAGTGTCTTTTTCTGGTTTTGGAATTAGAATTATGCTGGCCTCATAGAACCTGTTTGGAAGTCTTCCTTCTTCTTGAATTTTTAGAAATAGTTTGAGGAGAATGGGTGTTAGTTCTTTTTTGAATGTTCGGTAAAACTCCCCCGTGAAACCATCTGGGCCTGGGCTTTGGTTTGCTGGGAGAGTCTTGATTACCTCTTCAATTTCCTTAGTTGTTATTGGTCTGTTCAAGTTTTCTATCTCTTCCGGGAATAGTTTTGGGAGACTGTGTGTTTCTAGAAATTTGTCCATTTCGCTTAGATTGTCGAATTTGTTGCCATATAGTTGTTCATAGTAGTTGTTAACGATCTTTTGTATTTCCGTGGTGTTGGTTGTTACTTCTCCTCTTTCATTTCTGATTTTGTGTATTTGGGTTCTCTCTCTTTGTTTCTTGGTGAGTCTAGCTAAGGGTCCATCAATCTTGTTTATCTTTTCGAAAAACCAGCTCTTTGTTTCATTGATCCTTTGAATTGTTTTTTTTGGTCCCTATGTCATTTATTTCTGCTCTGATCTTTACTATTTCCTTCCTTGTACTTGCTCGGGGGTTTTCTTTTTGTTTTCTTTCTAATTCTTTAAGTTGTGAGGTTAGACAGTCAATTACAAATTTTTCTTGTTTTTTGAGGTAGGCCTGTAGTGCTATGAACTTCCCTCTCAGAACTGCTTTCGCTGCATCCCATAGATTTTGTGTTGTTGTGTGTTCATTTTCATTGGTTTCCAGGAAGTTTTTAATTTCTTCCTTTATCTCCTCGGTGACCCATTCATTGTTTAATAACATGCTATTTAGCCTCCATGTGTTGAAATGTCTTTGCATGTTCTTGTTGCCATTGATTTCTAGTTTCATGCCATTGTGATCTGAGAAGATGCTTGATATGATTTCAATCTTCTTGAACTTGTAGAGATTTAGTTTGTGTCCTATCATGTGGTCTATCTTTGAGAATGTCCCATGTGTACTTGAGAAGAATGTGTATTCTGTAGTTTTGGGGTGTAATTTTCTGTAGATATCTATTAAATCCATTTGGTCTAGTGCTTCATTTAGAGTCTCTGTTTCCTTGCTAATTTTTTGCCTAGAGGATCTATCCAGTGCTGTCAACGGGGTGTTGAAGTCCGCTGCTATGATTGTATTGTTGTCGATTTCTCCTTGGAAGTCCTCCAGAAGATTTTTAATATATTTTGGTGCTCCTATATTGGGTGCATATATGTTTATCAAGGTTATATCTTCCTGTTGGATAGATCCTTTCAATATTATGTAGTGGCCGTCTTTGTCTCTAGTTATGGTCTTCATTTTGAAATCTATTTTATCAGATATGAGAATTGCTACCCCAGCTTTTTTTTTGCTTTCCATTTGCTTGGAAAATTTTTTTCCATCCCTTCACTTTCAACCTATGTGAGTCTTTTGTTGAGAGGTGGGTTTCTTGTAAACAACATATAGATGAGTCATGCTTTCTTATCCAATCAGCTACTCTGTGTCTCTTTATGGGAGCATTCAATCCATTTACGTTTAAGGTGATTATTGATATGTACTTATTTATTGCCATTTTTGTTTAGTGTGGTTCTATTTTTCTTCCCATTTCTACTGCTAATTACAGCAGTCCTTTTAACATTTCTTGCAGTGCTGGTTTGGTGCTAATGTATTCCCTTAGCCTTTTTTTGTCTGGGAAGCTCTTTATTTGATCTTCTATTTTGAATGATAGCCTTGCTGGGTAGAGTAATCTTGGATTCAGATTCTTGTTTTTCATGACTTTGATTACTTCATGCCATTCTCTTCTGGCCTGTAGTGTTTCTTGTGAGAAGTCAGCTGAGAGCCTTATGGGGTTCCCTTTGTAGGTAACCTGTTGCTTATCTCCTGCTGCTTTTAGGATTCTCTCTTTGTCTTTAATTTGTGGCATTTTAATTACTATGTGTCTTGGTGTGGGCCTGTTTGGGTTCTTCTTACTTGGGACTCTCTGTGCTTCTTGAACTTGAATGCCTTCTTCCTTCACCAAATTAGGGAAGTTTTCTCTCACTATTTTTTTGAATATATTCTGTATCCCTTGCTCATTTTCTTCTTCTTCGGGGACTCCTATCATGCGAATATTATTCCATTTCCAGTTGTCCCACAGTTCTCTTAAGCTGTCTTCCTGTTTTTTAATAGTTTTTTTCCTTTTGTTTTTCTGATTGTTTGATTTTTTCTACCCTGTCTTCTAATTCACTGATCCGGTCCTCAGCTTCCCCTACTCTGCTTTTTAAACCTTCCAATGTGTTTTTCATTTCTGATATGTCATTTTTTATCTCTTCTTGTTGGTTTTTAATTTCCAATTGGCTTATTTTCAGGGTCTCTATGTCCTTACTCATGCTGTTCAGCTTCCTCAAGATCATGGCTCTGAATTCTAGCTCTGTTAGCATGCCTAATTGCTCCACATTGATCTCATTTTCGGTGGAGGTGTCTTGCTCTTTCATTTGGCTTCTGTTTCTGTGTTTCACCATTTTGGCTATCACTGTGGGCTTTGGAGCCTGTCAAGTTCTCCCTGTGGGTGTTGGTGTTCTGCTGTTTGTGGCTCCCTCTCCTGTGTTTAGATGAGCGAGGGAGGACCCACGTTGAACACCACTGTCAAGTCTTCCTTTCCTGGTTAAAGTTGCCAGCCCAGGAATCGTACTGTTATCCTCTAGCTTTTTGCCTGGAGGCTAGCAGTCTAGGTTACTTGATGAGTTTTGGGTTGTCAGTTGATTGAAAAACTCCCTCTGGTGCTCAGCCAAGGGGCTTTCACTGGGGTGGGGCAGATGCTGGTTGTTAGTGAGCCTCAATTAGCACTTCAATGGCCCACAGGGTGGGGTTGGATCTTCGAGGGAGGGGCTGCTGCCTCTCCTCAGAGCCCTGGGAAGGAGCAATGTGGCCACCGTCCTGAGTGGCTGCACTCATCCAAAGCTCTGAGCACCCTCCAGATCCTGAGTGTCCCCACACATTTCCAGTCCAGTCTGCCCTCCCTCTGCCGGAGCCCAAGGTGAGTGGCTGTGGCTGTTTCAGCCTCTGTCCCGGCTCTGCGCTGTGGAGTTGCCTGGGAGTGTAACCCAAGGGCACCGCTTACAGCTAAGGCCGCTGCCGAGCTGCCAACAGTGGGCTCCCAGCCCCCGTCTCGCACCTTCGCAAGCCTTCCGGATGGAGTCGGTGTCCCTCCTTGTATGGTCCTCGCAAGCTGCTTTTCTGTTGGTTTTTCCCGTCGATTTGTCTGTGTTATAGTTGTAATTCCAGTTTGGTTCTGGGAGACGGTCTGTGTAGCTCCGTTCACTCTGCCGCCATTTTTCGGTCCTGTGTTACTTCTTCAGCCTAATTTCAGAGCGTATCTCTGGGGTTCCTTGGAGCATGTGGAAGACACATGTGAAACTGGCAGGAACACACCTCAATACAACTTCTATGGTAAGAGAAACAAAGAAAAAATGAACACATGGTACTACATCAAACTAAAAAGCTTCTGCACAGCAAAAGAAACAACCATCAAAACAAAAAGAGGTCCCACTATATGAGAAACCATATTCGCCAATAATGCATCAAATAAGGGGTTAATTTTCAATATATAGAAAGTCCTTATACAACTGAACAAAAGGAAGACAAAGAACCCAATTAAAAAATGGGTAGGGGACCTAAATAGACACCTCTCCAAAAAGGACATACAATGGCCAAGAGACATATGAAGAAATGCTCAACATCACTAATCATCAGAGTGATGCGAATTAAAACAACTATGAGATATCACCTCACACCTGTCAGAATGGCTGCCATCAACAAATCATCAAACAAGAAGTGTTGGCGAGGGTGTGGAGAAAAGGGGACTCAAGTATACTGTTGGTGGAAATGCAGACTGGTGCAGCCACTGTGGAAAACACTATGGTGTTATTTCAAAAAGTTGAACATTGAACTGCCATTTGACCCAGCTATTCCACTTCTCAGAACATACCCTACGAAACCTGAAACACCAATCAGAAACAATATATGTACCCCCATGTTTATAGAAGCACTATTTACAATAGCTAAGATCTTGGAACAACTCAAGTGTTCATCAGTAGATGAGTGGATTAAAAGGCTGTGGTATATATACACAATGGAATACTATGCAGCTGTAAGAAATAAAGATATCTTATACTTTGAGATGGCATGGAAAAATCCGAAGGATATTATGCTAAGCGAAACAGGCCAAGCAGAGAAAGTCAAATATCACATGATCTTACTTATTTGTGGAATATAATGAACTAAACAAACTGCTGAAAAAAATTAACCCAGAGACATAGAGGTGGGGTACAGATTAAAAGGCTCAGAGAGGGGGTTTTGTGGGGGAAGAGATAAACCACAGAACATACATGCATGTATGCATAACCAACATAGACAACAAAGCTGGGGAGGGGCATGAGGGGGGAGGAGAGGAAGATGACAATGGGTAAAAGTAAGTATCAACTGTAACAAAAATGAATTAATAAATAAAACATTTAAAAAATAAAAGATCAGAGCAGAAATAAAGAACATGGAGACCAAAAAAACTATTCAAGGATCAATACAACACAGAGCTGTTTTTTTTTTTTTTTTTTAATGATAAAAAAGATTGATGAACCCTTAGCTGAATTCACCAAGAAACAAATGGAGAAAACCCAAATGGACAAAATGAGAAATGAAAAAAGAGAAGTAATAACTGACATCACAGAAATACAAAGGATTGTTAACAAATATTATGAAGAACTATATGACATCCAATTGGACCAACTAAACTAAGTGGACAAATTTTTAGAAACACATCGTCTCACAAAATTGAACCAGGAAGAGAGGTAAAACTTGAACAAACCAATAACAACAAAGGAAATTGAAGATATAATCAGACTCTTTCAGCACACCAATGTACAGGTCCGGACAACATCAGAGGGGAGTTTTACCGAGTTTTCAAAGAAGAACTAACACCCATTCTCCTCAAACTATTCCTAAAAACTGAAGAAGAAAGAAGACTCCCAAGGCCAGTAGAATTCTAATTCTAAAACCAGAAAAAAACATTGCAAAAAAAATAAAACTGCAGGCCAATATCCGTGATGAACATAGATGCCAAAATCCTGAACAAAATACTAGCAAATTGGAGACAGAAATACCTAAAAAAAAAAAATTATTCACCATGACCAATTGGAATTCATCCTTGAGATGGAAGGCTGGTACAATATTCACAAATTAATAAATGTGATACACCACATAAACAAGAGATAAGCAACAGGTTACCAACAAAGGAACCCCCATAAGGCTTTCAGCTGACTTCTCAACAGAAACACTACAGGCCAGAAGAGAGTGGCATGAAGTAATCAAGGTCATAAAAAACAAGGATCTGAATCCAAGTTTACTCTATCTAGCAAGGCGATCATTCAAAATAGAAGGTCAAATAAAGAGCTACCCACACAGAAAAAAAATTCTAAAGGAATACATAAGCACCAAACCAGCACTGCAAGAAATGTTAAAAGGACTGCTGTAATTAGCAGGAGAAATGGGAAGAAAAATAGAACCACACTAAACAAAAATTGCAATAAATAAGTACATATCAATAATCACCTTAAATGTGAATGATTTGAATGCTTTGATAAAAAAAACACACAGTAGCTGAGTGGAAAAGAGAGCATGATTCACATATATGTGAAGAGGCCCACCTCAGAACAAAAGACTCACATAGGTTGAAAGTGAAAGGATGGAAAAAATATTTCAGCAAATAGAAAGAAGAAAAAAGCTGGGGTAGCAATATTCATATCTGATAAAGTAGATTTCAAAATGAAGACCGTAACAAGAGACAAAGAAGGCCACTACATAATATTGAAAGTATCTATTAAACAGGAAGATATAAACTTGGTAAACATATATGCACCCAACATAGGAGCACCAACATATATTAGAAATGTTTTGGACGACTTCAAAGGAGAAATTGACAGCAATACAATTACAGCAGGAAACTTCAACACTCAGCTGACATCACTGGATAGATCTTCTAGACTAAAAATTAACCAGGAAACACAGACACTAAATGAAGTGCTAGATCAAATGGATTTAATAAATATCTACAGAGAATTACACCCAAAAGCTGCAGAAATCAAATTATTCTCAAGTGCACATGGGACATTCTCAAAGACAGATCACATGTTAGGCACAAAATAAGTCTCTACAAATTCAAGAAGATTGAAATCATACCAAGCATCTTCTCAGATCACAATGGCATGCAAGTAGAAAACAACTCCAACAAGAACATGCAAAAACATTAGAAAACATAGAGGCTAAATAGCATGTTATTAAACAATGATGGGTTACCATGAAGATCTAGGAAGAAATTAAAAACTTCCTGTAAACCAATGAAAATGAACACACAACAACACAAAACTATGGGATGCAGTGAAAGCAGTTCTGAGAGGGAAGTTCATAGCACTACAGGTCTACCTCAAGAAGCAAGAAAAATTTCCAACAGAATATCTAACCTCATAACTTAAAGAACTAAAAAGCAAACAAAACGAAAACCCCAAAGCAAGTAGTGGGAAGAAAATGATAAAGATAATAGCAGAAATAAATGACATGGAGACCAAAAAACAAAACAAAACAAAACAAAAAAAAACAATTCAAAAAATCAATGAAACAAATTGCTGATTCTTTGAAAAGATAAACAAGACTGATGGACCCTTAGCTAGACTCACCAAGAAACAAAGAGAGAGAACTCAAATACACAAAATCAGAAATGAAAGAAGAGAAATAATAACTGACACCACAGAAATACAATGGATTGTTAACAAATATTATGAACAATTATATGGTAACAAATCGACAATCTACATGAAATGGACAAATTTCTAGAAACACATAGTTGCCCAAAACTGAACCAGGAAGAGATAGAAAACATGAACAGACTAATAACAACAGAAAAAATTGGAGATGTAATCAAGACTCTTCCAGCAAACAAAAGTCTAGGCCCGGATGGTTTCACGGGGTAATTTTAGTGAACATTCAAAGAAGAACTAATACCTATTCTTCTCAAAATATTTCATAAAATTCAAGAAGAAGGAAGACTTCCAAACTCGTTTTATGAGGCCAGCATAATTCTAATTCCCAAACCAGAAAAAGACACTACGAAGAAAGAAAACTACAGACCAATATCCCTGATGAACATAGATGCCAAAATCCTGAACAAAATACTAGCAAATCAAATCCATCAATACATAAAAAAAATTATTCACCATAACCATGTAGGATTCATTTCAGGGATGCAAGGCTGGTACAATATTCACAAATAAATAATTGTAATACACCACATGAACAAAGTAAAAGATAAAAATCATATGATCATATCAATAGATGCTGAAAAAGCATTCAACAAAATCTAGCACCGATTTCTGATAAAAACTGTCAGCAATCTGTGAATATATGGATCATATCTGAGGGTAATAAAAGCCTCATATGAAAGACCTACAACCCATATCACACTCAATGGGCAACAATTAAAAGCATTTTCCTTAAAAACAGGAACAAGGCAATTATGCCCACTTTCGCGACTCTTATTTAACATAGTACTGGAAGGCCGAGCCACAGCAATTGGACAGGAGGAAACAATAAAACGGATCCAAATGCGAAAAGAAGAAGTGAAAATGTCATTATTCACAGCTGTCATGATACTATATGGAGAATACCCCTAAGACTCCATCAAAAATTTACCAGACTTTATAAATAAATTTGGCAAAGTAGCAGGAAACAAAGTTAACCTAAAAAAAATCAATGGCATTTTTATAAACTAATGATAAACTCAGAGAAAGAGAAACTAGAAAAACAATCCCATTTACCATTGTGGCAAAAAAAATAAGATACATAGGAATAAACTTAACCAAAGAAATCAAGGATCTAATTGCAGAAAACTACAGGTCATTGAAGAAAGAAATAGAGAAAGATATATAAAAGTGGAAACACATAACTTGTTCATAGATTGGAAGAATCAACCTCAATAAAATGTCCATACTACCCAAAGCAATCTATAGATTCAATGCACTCCCCATCCAAATATCAACGACATACTTCACAGAACTAGAAAAATA
Organism: Molossus molossus; assembly: GCF_014108415.1. Taxonomy (NCBI): domain Eukaryota; kingdom Metazoa; phylum Chordata; class Mammalia; order Chiroptera; family Molossidae; genus Molossus; species Molossus molossus. The sequence goes on from NW_023425355.1 coordinate 50,839,625, forward strand.
CTTCAAACGTTCATATGAAACCAAAAAAGTCCTCAAATAGCTACAAAATTCTTGAAAAAGAAGAACAAAGTTGGAGGGATCACATTACCAGATTTCAGGTTATACTACAAAGCCACTGTAATCAAAACAGCCTGGAACTGGTACAAGAACTGGCATACAGACCAGTGGAACAGAACAGAGAACCCAGAAATGGACCCAAGACATTATGTTCAATTAATATTTGACAAAAGGGCAAGAGAATACAGTGGGGGAAAAGACAGCCTCTTTAATAAATTGTGTTGGAAAAATTGGGCAGCTACATGCAAAATAATGAAACTAGACCATCAACTTACACTGTACACAAAAATAAACTTAAAATGGATAAAAGACTTAAATGTGACTCATGAATCCATAAAAATCCTTGAAGTAAATGTAGGCAACAAAATTTCAGACATCATTTGCAGCAGAATTTTCACTGATACATCACCTAAGATAACAGAAACAAAGGAGAAAATGAACTAATGGGACTACATGAAACTCAAAAGGTTTTACACAGCAAAAGATACATTCATCAAAATGGAAAGGCTACACACTGTATGATAGAACATAATTTCCAATGATATATCAGATAAGGCATTAATTTCTAATATGTATAGAGTGCTCATATGACTCAACAAAAGGAAGACAAAGAACCCAATTAGAAAATGGGCAGAGGAACTAAATAGACACCTCTCCAAATAGTACATGCAAATGGCCAAGAGACATATGAGGAAATGCTCAACACCGCTAATCATCAGAGATATGCAAATTAAAACATTGAGGTATCACCTCACAACTGTCAGAATGGCCGCCATCAACAAATCATCAAACAAGAAGTGTTGGCAAGGTTGTGGAGAAAAGGGGACTGTAGTACACTGCTGGTGGGAATGCAGACTAGTGCAGCCAGTATGGAAAACAATATGGTGTTACCTCAAATAACTAAAAATTGAACTTTCATTTACCAAGTGATCCTACTTCTAGGAATATACCCTAAGAATTCTTAAACACAAATCAGAAAGAATATATGTATCCTCATGGTTGTAGCAGCACTATTTACAATAGCTAAGATCTGAAAATAGCCCAAATGTCCATCAGCTGATGAATGGATAAAAAAGCTGTGGTACATATACACAATGGCGTACTATGCAGCTGTAAGAAAAAAAGATCTTATTTTTTGAGACGACATGGAGAGACCTGGAAAGTTTTATACTAAGCAAAACAAGCCAAACAGAGAAAGACAAGTATCATATGATCTCACTTATTTGTGGAATATAATGATCATAACCGCCTGAGAAACAAGGTAGTCACAGAGACATGGAAGTGGGATACAGACTGACAATCCCCAGAAAAGGGGGTGGTGGGGGAGAGATAAACCACAGAACTCATATGCATGTATGCATGAACAATGGACATGGACAACAAAGCTGGGGACAGGGCAGGGAGGGAGAGGGAGGGGGGATTGGTGGGGAAAATGAAAAAATATCTGTAACAAAAATAATAAATTGATTTAAAAAAAGACTTAAATGTGACTTATGAACCCATAAAAATATTAGAAGAAAATCTAGGCAGCAAACTGTAGACATACGCAGCAGAATTTTTACTGATACAATGCCTAAGGCAGGAGAAACAAAGGAAAAAATGAATACATGGGGCTATATCAAACTGAAAGTGCTCCTGCACAGCAAAAGAAACAACCATTAGAGTGGAAAAGCAACCCACTGTATGTAGAGCATCATTGCTAATGATGCATCTGATAAGGGGTTAATTTCCAAAAAATAAAGTGTGCTCATATAGCTCAACAAAAGGAAGATAAAGAACCCAATTAAAAAATGGGCAGGGGATCTAGACATTTCTCGAAACAGGACATACAAATGGCCAAGAGACATATGAAGAAATGTTCAACATCACTAATCATTGGAGAGATGCAAATTAAAACAACAATGAAGTATCCCCTTACATATTTCAGAATGGCCACCATCAACAAAGCAACAGACAACATGTGTTGGTTAGTGTGTGGAGAAAAGGGGACTTTAGTACACTGCTGGTTGCAATGCAGACTGGTCCAACCACTGTGAAAAACATTATGATGTTACCACCAAAAATTAGAAATTGAATTTCCATTTGACCCAGTGATCCCACTTCTAGGAATATACCCTAAGAAGCCTAAAACACAAATCAGAAAGTATATATGTAGCCTCATGTTTCAGCAGCACTATTTACAGTAGCTAAGATCTGGAAAGAGGCCAAGTGTCCATCATTAGACAAATGGATAAGAAAGCTGTGGTACAGGGGGCGAAAAAAATGGCGGAAAGTGAATGGAAGCTACACAGACCATCTCCCAGGACCAAACTGGATTTACATAAAAAATAAAGACAAATTGTCAGGTAGGGGCAACCGAAAGGCAGCCTGGAGGACCACATAACCAGAGACACTGACTCAATCCTGGTAGACCTGTGAGGACGCGAGAGGGGGCCGGAAGCCCATGGTCTGCAGCGCTCTGGCCTGGGACCAGCAGACTCGGCTGGGACCAGGGGACGTAGCTAGAAGCTCTGGCCACCTTGGCTGCGTCCGGTGACTGTGGCTGAGTCCTGAGATCTCGGCTGGGAGCTACACCCTGGGCTGGTGCTGCAGACTTGGCCGCCCTTAGCTGGGAGCATTGCCCTCGGGTTAAAAGTCCCAGGCGGCTCCATGATGCAGAGTCTGGAGAGAGGCTAAATAGGCAGCAGCCACTCACCTTGTGCTCCGGCATCGGGAAGGCAGACTGAACTGGAACTGTGTGGGGACACTCGGGATTTGGAGGGTGCTCAGAGCTTTTGCTGACTGCAGCCATGCAGGACTGTGGTCATCTTACTCCTTCTTAGGGCTCTGGGGAGTGGTGGTGGCCCCTCCCTTGGTGATTCTACCCCAACTGATGGCCATTGAAATGCTAATTGAGGCCCATTAATAACAGGTACCTTCCCCACCCTCAGGAACTCCTCTTACACTGAGCACATGAAGGAGTTTTTCAGGCAACTCATGAACCAAGGTTCTTCAGGTGACCTGTACTAATAGCCTCCAGGCAAAAAAAGCTAGAATATAAGTGTACCATCCCTGGGCTAGCAGCTCTAACCGGGAAAGTTAAGACTTGACAGTGGTGTTTAAGTGGGTCCTCCCTGCCTCATCCAAACCCAGGAGAGGGAGCCACAAACAGCAGAACACCAACACCCAAAGGGAAAATTTGGCAGGCAGGCAGGCTCCAAAGCCCACTGTCATAGCCATGATGGTGAAAAACAGAAACACAAGCCAAATGAAAGAACAAGAGACCTCTACCGAAGATGAGATAAATGTGGTTCAGTTAAGCACGTTAACAGAACCAGAATTCAGAGCCATGATCTTGAGGAAGCTCAACAGCATGTGTAAGGACATAGAGATGCTGAAAACAAGCCAAGTGGAAATTAAAAACCACCAAGATGAGATAAAAAATGACATATCAGATATGCAAAACACATTGGAAGGTCTAAAAAGCAGAGTAGAGGAAGCTGAGGACAGGATCAGTGAATTAGAAGACAGGGTAGAAAAAAACAAACAATCAAAAAACCAAAAGGAAAAAAACGATTAAAAAAACAGGAAGACAGCTTAAGAGAACTGTGGGAAAACTGGAAACGTAATAACATTCGCATCATTGGAGTCCCCGAAGAAAAAGAAAATGAGCAAGGGTTAGAGAATATATTCAAAGAAATGGTGACAGAAAACTTCCCTAATTTGGTGAAGGAACAAGGCATTCAAGTTCAAGAAGCACAGAGAGCCCCAAGTAAGAAGAACCCAAACAGGCCCACACCAAGACACATAGTAATCAAACTGCCAAAAATTAAAGACAAAGAGAGAATCCTAAAAGCAGCAAGAGATAAGCAACAGGTGACCTACAGAGGTAACCCCATAAGGCCCTCAGCTGACTTCTCACAAGAAATACTACAGGCCAGAAGGGACTGGCATGAAGTAATCAAGGTCATGAAAAAAAATGATCTGAATCCAAGTCTACTCTACCCAGCAAGGCTATCATTCAAAATAAAAGGTCAAATAAAGAGCTTCGCAGACCAAAAAAAAAAAAAAAAAAAAAAAAAAAAAAAAAAGCTAAGGGAATACATTAGCACCTAAACAGCACTGCAATAAATGTTGAAAGGAGTGCTGTAATTAGCAGGAGAAATGGGAACAAAAATAGAATCACACTAAACAAAAATGGCAATAAATAAGTACATATCAATATTGGCCTTAAATGTAAATGGATTGAGTGCTCCCATAAAAAAGACACAGAGTAGCTGATTGGATAAGAAAGCATGACTCATCTATATGTTGTTAACAAGAGAGCACCTCACAACAAAAGACTCACATAGATTGAAAGTGAAGGGATGTAAAAAAATCTTCCAAGCAAACGGAAAAGAAAAAAACGCTGGGGTAGCAATTCTCATGTCTGAAAAAATAGATTGACAAATGAAGGCCACAACTAGAGACAAAGAAGGCTACTGCATAATATTGAAAGGATATATCAAACAGGAAGATATAACCTTGATAAACATATATGCACCCAATATAGGAGCACCAAAATATATTAAAAAAACTTCTGGAGGACTTCAAAGGAGAAATCGATAGCAATATAATAATAGCAGGGGACTTCAACACCCCGCTGTCATTGCTGGATAGATCCTCTAGACAAAAAATTAGCAAGGAAACAGAAACTCTAAATGAAGCACTAGACCAAATGGATTTAATAGATATCTACAGAGAATTACACCCCAAAACTACAGAAATCACATGAAAATAAAGACACAACAACACAAAAATGTATGAGATGCAGAGAAAGCAGTTCTGAGAGGGAAGTTCATAGCAATACAGGCCTACCTCAAAAAACATGAAAAATCTCTCAAGTGCACATGGGACATTCTCAAAGATAGACCACATGTTAGGGCACAAACTACGTCTCTGCAAGTTCAAGAAGACAGAAATCATATCAAGCATCTTCTCACATTACAAGGGCATGAAACTAGACATCAATTGCAAGAAGAACATACAAAGACATTTGAACACATGGAAGCTAAATAGCATGTTATTAAATAATGAATGGGTCACCGAGGAGATCAAGGAAGAAATAAAAAACTCCATGGAAACCAATGAAAATAAAGACACAACAACACAAAAATGTATGAGATGCAGCAAAAGCAGTTCTGAGAGGGAAGTTCATAGCAATACAGGCCTACCTCAAAAAACAAGAAAAATCTCTAAGAGACTATCTAACCTCACAACTTAAAGAACTGGTGAGCAAATGAAAAGAAATCCCCAGAGCAAGTAGAAGGAAGGAAATAGTATAGATCAGAGCAGAAATAAACTACATAGAAACAAACAAACAAACAAACAAAATTCAAAGGTCAATGAAACAAAGAACTGGTTTTTCAAAAAGATAAATAAGATTGATGGACCCTTAGCTAGACTCACCAAGAAACAAAGAGAGAGAACCCAAATACACAAATTAAGAAATGAAAGAGGAGTGGAAACACCTGACACCACAGAAATACAAAAGATCGTTAACAACTACTATGAACAATTATATGGCAACAAATTCAACAATCTAAGTGAAATGGACAAATTTCTAGAAAGACATAGTCTCCCAAACCTGGAACAGGAAGAGATAGAAAACTTGAATAGACCAATAACAACAAAAGAAATTGAAGATGTAATCAAGACTCTTCCAGCAAACAAAAGCCCAGGCCTGTATGGATTCATTGGGAAGTTTTACTGAATATTCAAAGAACTAATACCCATTCTCCTCAATCTATTTCAAAAATTTCAAGAAGAAGGAAGACTTCCAAACTTGTTTTATCAATCTAGCATAATTCTAATTCCAATACCAAAAAAAGACACAACAAAGAAACAAAACTACAGGCCAATATCCCTGATAAAAATTGATGCCAAAATCCTGAAAAAAATACTAGCAAATCAGATCCAGCAGTACCCCCCAAAAATTATCCACCATAACCAAGTGGGATTTATCCCAGGGATGCGAGGCTGGTACAATATTCGCAAATCAATAAACGTGACACACCACATAAATAAAATGAAGAATAAAAACCACATGATCATATCAATAGATGCAGAAATAGCCTTTTACAAAATCCAGCATCCATTTCTGATAAAAACACTCAGCAATGTGGGAATAGAGGGATTATATCTTGACATAATAAAGGCCATATATAAAAGACCTACAGCCAACATCATACTCAATGGGCAAAAACTGAAAGCATTTCTCTTAAGAACAGGAACAAAACAAGGATGCCCACTTTTGCCACTCTTATTTAATATAGTACTGGAAGTCTTAGCCACAGCAATCAGACAGGAAGAAGAAATAAAAGGGATCCAAATGGGAAAGGAGGAAGTGAAAAGTGTCATTATTTGCAGATGACATGATCCTATATGTCGAAAACCCCAAAGACTCTATCAAAAATTTAGTAGACTTAATAAATGAATTTGGAAATGTAGCAGGATACAAAATTAACTTCACGAAATCGATGGCATTCTTATACACCAATGATGAACTCACAGAAAGAGAAACTAAGAAAACAATCCCCTTTACCATTGCAGTAAAAAAATTAAGATACCTAGGAATAAACTTAACCAAAGAAATAAAGGACCTATTTGCAGAAAACTACAGGTCATTGAAAAACGAAATAGAGGACAATATAAAAAAGTGGAAGCACATACCCTGTTCATGGATTGGAAGAATTAACATCATTAAAATGTCCTTATTACCCAAAGCAATCTGTAGATTCAGTGCAATCCCCATCAAAATGCCAATGACATACTTTACAGAACTATAAACAATACTTCAAAACTTCATATGGAACCAATAAAACACCTCGAATATCCCCAGTAGTCTTGAAATAGAAGAACAAAGTTGGAGGGATCACATTACCAGATTTCAGGTTATACTACAAAGCCACTGTAATCAAAACAGCCTGGTACTGGCACAACAACAGGCATATAGACCAGTGGAACAGAATAGAGAACCCAGAAATGGACCCAAGGAAATATGCTCAATTAATATTTGACAAAGGTGGCAAAAACATACATTGGAGTAAAAACAGCCTCTTTAATAAATGGTGTTGAAAAACTTGGACGGCTACATGCATAAAAATAAAACTAGACCATCAACTTATACCATACACAAGAATAAACTCAAAATGGATAAAAGACTTAAATGTGACATGAATCCATAAAAATCCTAGTAGAAATTGTAGGCAACAAAATTTCAGAAATCATACACACCAGAATTTTAGTGATACATCCCCTAAGGCAACAGTAACAAAGGAGAAAATGAACACATGGCACTACGTAAAACACAAAAGCTTCTGCACAGCCAAAGATACAATCATCAAAAGGGAAAGGCAACTCACTGTATAGGAGAGCATAATTGCCAAGGGTATATCAGATAAGGGGTTAATTTCTAATATATATAGAGTGCTCACACAACTCAGCAAAAGGAAGACAAAGAACCCAATTTAAAAATGGGCATAGGAATGAAATATACCTCTCCAAACAGGACATACAAATGGCTATGAGACATATGAAGAAATGTTCAACATCACTAATCATCAGAGAGATGCAAATTAAAACAACAATAAGGTATCACCTCACACCTGTCAGAACGGCGGCCATCAACAAATCATCAAACAACAAGTGTTGGCGAGGGTGTGGAGGAAAGGGGACTCTAGTACACTGCTGGTGGGAATGCAGATTTGTGCAGCCACTATGGAAAACATTATGGTGTTACCTCAAATAACTAAAAATTGAACTTTCATTTGACCCAGTGATCCCACTAGTAGGAATATACCCTAAGAAGCCTCAAACACCAATCCGAAAGAATATATGTACCTCCATGTTTGTAGCAGAACTATTTACAATAGCTAAGATCTGAAAATAGCCCAAATGTCCATCAGTAGAGGATAAAAAAGCTGTGGTGCATATACACAATGGAGTACTATGCAGCTGTAAGAAAGAAAGATCTCCTATCCTTTGAGATGACATGGAGGGACCTGGAAACTGTTATCCTAAGTGAAACAAGCCAAGCAGAGAAACACAAGTATCATATGATCTCACTTATTTGTGGAATATAATGAAGATAACAGTCTGAGGAATGGGGTAGTCCCAGAGACGTGTAAGTGGAGTGCAGACTGACAATTCTTAGAAGAGGGGGTGGTGAAGGAGAGATAAACCGCAGAACTTATATGCATGTATGCATGAACAATTGACATGAACAATAAAGCTGGGGACAAGGCAGGGAGGGTGGAATCAGTGGGGGCAAAGAAGAAACATCTGTAACCAAAATAAATTAATTAATCAAAAAAATTGTGCTACATATACACAATGAAATACCGTGCAGTGGTAAGAAGAAAGATCTCTTGTTATTTTAGACTACATGGAGGGACCTGGAAAGTATTATTTTAAGCAAAACAAACCAAGCAGAGAAAGACAAATATAATATTGTTCTTTCTTGAGATAGGCCTGTACTGCTATGAACTTCCCTCTCATGACTGCTTTCAGTGGGTTCCATAACTTTTGTGTTGTTACGTGTTCATTTTCATTGTTTTCCAGAAAGGTTTAATTTCTTCCTTGATCTCCTCAGTAACCTATTTGTTGTTTAATGACATGGTACTTAGCCTCCATGTATTTAATTTTTTTTTTGTTGTTGTTGTTTTAATTGATTTCTAGTTTTATGCCATTGTGATTTGAGAAGATTCTTGACATGATTTCAGTCTTATTGAATTTGTAGAGACTTACTTAATGTCCTAACATGTTTCTTTTCAAGAATCATCCGTGTGCACATGAGAAAAAATGTATATTCTGCAGCTTTGGGGTGAAATATTTTGTAAATATTAATTAAGTCCAGCTGATGTAGTTCATTATTTAAGGACTCTGTGTCCTTTTTACTTTTTTTTCTAGACGATTTATCCAGTGATGTCCGTGGGGTTTTAAGGTCATCAACTATGATTGTATTTCTATTGATCTCTTTCTTGAAGTCCTCAAGTAGTTTTTAGTTATATTTTGGTGTCCTGTATTTTGTGCATATATGTTTACAAGGGTTACCTCTTGTTGGGTTGATCCTTTTAATGTTATGTAGTGACATTCTTTGTCTCTTAATGTGGCCCTCATTTTTAAGTCTATCTTATTAGATATGAGTATTGCCAGACCAGCTTTTTTTTCATTTTCATTTGCCTGAAAAATGTTTTACCATCCCTTCACTTTCACCCTATGTGAGTCTTTTGTTGTGAGGTGGGTCTCTTGTATATAGCATATATATATAGGTAACTTTTTCTTATACAATCAGCTACCCTATGGCATTTAAGCCATTTACATTTAAGGTTATTATTGATAGATACTTATAAGTTGCCATTTTTATTTTATACCTGTTTCTCTCGTTCTCTATTTATTTTTTCTTCCTCTTCCAGCAGTCCCTTTAGTCTTCCTTGCAGTGCCTGTTTTGTGGTGGTAACCTCCTTTAGGTTTTTTTGTCTGTCCATGAAGTTCTTTATTTCACCTTCAGTTTTGAAGATAGCCTTGCTGGATAGAGTAGTCTTGGATTCAGACCCTTGCCTTTCATTAGTTTGTATACATCATGCCACTTCCTTCTGGCCTGTAGTGTTTCTCTTGAACAATCACCTGACAGAATGGGAGCTCCCTTATAGGTAACTTTCTGTTTCTTTCTTACTTCTTTTAAGATTTTTTCTTTGTCTTTAATGTTTGTTATTTTAATTATGATGTGACTAGCTGTGGGTCTTTTTGGGTTCATCGTGCTTGGACTCTCTGTGTTTCTTGGACCTGTGTGACTTTTTCCATCACCAAATTAGGGAAGTTTTATGTAATTATTTCTTCAAATAGGTTCTCTATTTCTTTCTCCTCTTCTTCTCTTCCTTCACTCCTTTGGTTCGAATGTTGTTATGCTTTGTGTTGTCCCAAAGCTTTCTTAAACTTTCCTTCTGGTTTTTAATTTTCTCCCCATTTGATATTCTATTTGGGTGTTTTTTCTACTCTGTCTTCTAACTTGCTAATTCAGTCTTCAGGCTTTTCTAATTTACTATTGAATTCTTCTATAGTATTTTTTATATCAGCTATGTCATTCTTTATTTTCTCTTGATTTTTTTTCATATCTTCTACCTCTTTTTTTAAGCTAATGTAGTCCCCACTGAGCTCTTTATAGTTCTTATTAAGGTGCTTGTAGTTCTCACTAAACTGTTTGAGCACCCTTAAAATCATTGCTTTCAATTCTTTATCTAACAAATTTCTCTCTTTCATTACATATAGTTCTCTTTCTGGTGATTCCTCTTTTTTTTTTTTTTTTTTTTTTCATTTGGGTGTCATTTCTTTGTCTCAATATTTTAACAGTCTGGTGGTTCTAGGTCTGGTGAGGGATGTTGGGATATGTAGGCATGTTGTTGTGTATCAAATAAGGCAGCTGTGCCTCCCATACTATTTTGGTGTGAGGCACCTCTTGCCTGCTGTGGGTTCTGGGTGATTGAAAACTGAAGGCTGGTGTTGGTGTGTTATGATAGGTGCTGCTGTGGCATTTGGGTCCCAGTGGTTTGCTGCTGGGGCATGTGGGTCAAGCCAGTGCTCTGCTTGGAAATGTGGGTCCTGCTTGTGTGCTTCTGGGGCACATGGGTCCCGCTGCGGCGCTGCTGAGGTCCTTGGGTTTTTCTAGGGTGCTTCTGGGGTTTTCTGCTGCCTGGTGGGGCTCAGCTTTTGATCATTTGCTGCTGGGGGCATGTGTCAGCTCACAGTTTATGCTGCCACTGCTGCTGCTGTTGCCAGGGGGTGCTCTCAGCTCCTAATCTTCTGCTACTGTTGGGGGCTGAAGATGCTCAGCTCCCGTTACTGTGCTGTTGCTGGGGGTTGGGCTCCACTCCAAATCTGCTACTGCACTTATCAGGAGTGGGTCTTAGCTGCCCAAGCCTTGCTACTGCTTGGGCTATGGCACCACTTCTGATCAGCCTCTGTTGATGTTGTTGGGAATGGGTCTCAGCTGCTGATCTGTGCTGCTGCTGCCTGGGAATGGATGTCTGCTCCCAAGCCTCTGCTGCTGGGGTTTGTCTCTGCTCCCAAGCCTGAGCTGCTGTTGGGGGTTAGGCTCCACTTCCACCCAGACTCTACTGCTGTGGAGGAAGGTGCTGGGCTCCCAAGCTTACGCTACTGCTGCTGTGGCAGATGGTGCTGGGCTCCCAGCCAGTTGCAGCTACTGCTATCGGCACCTTGACAGAACCACTACTATGTGCTCATCTGCATTAACACAGTGGGGTCCACTGGTTCCATGGTGCAAGGTGCACTAGTGGACTCACTTTGCTTGGCCCTAGCCACTCCTGATGCCTCCTCCCTGAGAAAACCAAGGATCTTCCAAAATGGCAGGGCCCTCCAGACATGCAGGGAGAAGCACCCTGACAAGCTGCTTACTGTGGTAGCTGGTTGCTCCCTGTCCACAGCACAGGAGCCCTAAGTCCCACATTTCTGCACTGCTCAAGGCTGCTCATCCATACTAATGGCCACTCACACTCGCTTTCACATTCACTCACACTCTCTTTCACACTCACTCACATTCTCACACACCCATCCTTGCTCCAGTCCTGTCCACCACCATCTTCTATTTTTCCTGGTTTTGATTTTTTTTTATTCTCACCTGAGGACATTTTGCCCCCATTTTTTGTTCAGATAGAGTAGAAGGGAGAGAGAGAGAGAAACATCGACGTGAAAGGGACACATAAAGTGGCTGCCACTCACACAACCCAACCAGGGCCGGGGACAAACTGCAACCATGGAACATGCCCTTAGAAGGAACCAAACCCAGGTCTCTCTGGACCACAGGGTGATGCTCTAACTGCTGAGCCAAACCGGCCAGGGTCCGGTTTTTTTTTTTTTTTATAGGGTCCCTTCTCAGATCATCTTGAAATGGGTGAGGTGCCCTCCTTTATGCTCCTAGAGCACTTGCACTTTCAGATTATACATTGTAATTTCTCATTTCCTTTTCTGTATCTCCCATTAGACCCTCAGCTCCATGAGTTTTTGGCTTACATTCGTTTTTTATTTTTTTTTATTTTTTATTACTGTATCAGCAGTGCTAACACACAGTAGAAATTCATTAAATGTTTGTTGATTAAATGTGAGACACTCCAGGCTTAGATCCTTTGGGGAGCCATAACCAATCAAGAGTTCTCTGTTAAAGCTTACTTTATAGGCAGCTGGCAATTGTAGAATCAGAGCCTCAAGGCCTGATTTAAATGATATCTCTTTCAAGAAGTGGCAGTGAAACCTGCCTGGCCACCACCTTACTTGTCTGCTTTCTGTGTGTTTTGTGGACCACAGTGGTGATTTGAAGAAAAACTTTAAATTTGAGGTGTCCTATACATCTTCTAAACTGCTATGGCAGCCAGCATCATTCCCAATCTAGTTTATGTGATGATACCTGGAGGATAGTAAATGAAGAATAGTTAAATATTACCCAAAGCATTTTGGGAAGTACCGTATGTGGGATCCTGCTTGTGGAATATAAATAGGTCTTACTTTATGCAAGATACTACTTTTCTGAGTATTTATAAATTCGTCTTTTAAATTTATTTTGTTTTAATAGAACTCTGTCTGTCTCTGTGAGCAAAATAATAGCCTCTACCAACAGAATCCTTGGAGCCAGGATGGCAGCTTGAAGGCTTCAGGGTTTTGAAAAGATGGGCTTTAGAAGTCATAGGGGACAGGCTGGAAATAGGCCCTCCTTTGTCATTTTGAACTCTGCTGATTCTGTGGGGAGTGATTACAGAACATTCTCAGGGATCTCTAAGTGACCACTACCCATTTCCTAGTCACTTCTAGAGATATTGTACACATTTCTCTAAAACTTGCAGGTAGAGCTTACATGGGAAGAGTTCATTTTATGTGAGAACAGTAAATGAGAGTTGGACCCAGTGAGGTAGCCACTTTCAACACAGGAAAGCTAGCTATGAGTACTTATTGCAGGTTTGGGCTGCTTGAGTGAGGACTGGAGAGTTTGGCCCTCATTAGACAATTTGAAAAAGGCACATTTAAGCTTTGGAGACACTGATTTTTTAACCCATTATCAATGGGCAATTTAGAGTCACATTGCTGTTTTGGGGTCTCAGGGTAGAACTTTGTTAAATTTACTAAGTTTTGAGATTTGGCAAATAAAAATACAGAAGCTCAGTTACATTTAAATTTCAGGTAAATGACAAAGAATTTTAAAATATTTGTATATTCCTGCCAGGCTGTTGTGGCTCAGCGGATTGGGTGTCATCCCATTGACTGAGAGGTCCTGGTTTAATTCCCAGTCCAGGCACAAGCCTGGGTTGTGGGCTTGATCCCCAGTAGAGGGTATGCAGGAGGCAGCTGATAGATGTTTCTCTCTCACATCAGTGGTTCTATTTATCCCTTTCTTTAAAAAATCAATAAAAACATATTTAAAAAATAAAAATAAAATATTTGTATATTTTAAATATTAATCTTGTAATTTACCTGGAAACCCTCTTCTCTGGTCATCATCTCTTGATCTGCTTAATAAAGTAAAATGACTAGCAAGCTTCTGGCTACTGGGGTGCCCTTAGCAGCTAGAGTCAATCCACCTCTCCTAGTACTGCTGGAAGCTCTGAGAATCCAGTGGAGACTCTAATGTATTGAATATTGTGTGTGTGTGTGTGTGTGTGTGTGTGTGTGTGTGTAGTTGAGTGGTCTTCAGCAAATGCCTGCTGATGATATGTATAAAGATGGGTTTATATGGGACACCTTGTCTGTCAGCTTCCCTGTCCCCCACTTCTACTCCTCTTTTCTTCTTGATGTATGTCTTGAAAAACCCTACTACTTCACTGTACTCTGAACCTCTTTTCCCAATTGTCAACCTAAATCAGCAAAGGCTCTTGAAACTTTCAGCCTAAAGTCAATTTATCCTGATAAACCAAAACTACAAGATTCAAAAAGAAGCCATTACATGTAAATTATTCAATAGCAGAAAAAGCAAAAGGGAGAATTGCCTAGAGGCCTTTGTCTATTTACATAGTAACAAAGAATCCAAATATGATCATCTGAGAGGACCACCAGGGTCTCCATCAGCCATTTAAATTAGAGAAATAATGAAGATTCAAGTGAAGGACAGATTTAACTGGAAGCAGGATCAGTTTGGCAGAAGTGACGTTGAGATTTGGAGCTTCTGGTCAAGATGGCAGAGTAGGTAAATAATGTGCTCACCTCCTTTCAAAACCACATCAAAATTACAACTAAATTACAGAACAACCATCATTGAGAACTGCCTGAAGTCTCTCTGAAAAGTAGTCCTATAATGAAAGATATACAGAAGGAGCTACATTAAGACTGGAAGAAGGGGTAGAGATGTAGAATGGGCTGGTCCCAAATCCATGTTTTGTGGCTAAAAATCAGGAAGGATATCTCAGGTGCAGAGGTCCACCCTGAGGAGTGAGGAGTCCCAGATCCACACCAGGCTCCCAAGCCCAGGTTTCCATAACTGTTGGCTACAATAACAAGCAGAGATTGTGGCTGAGTGAGATGGAGGGCATCTGAATTCCAAGGCATTGCTTTCAAGGGCTCATGAATGGATTTGCTCCCTTGTGGACTCACTGGCTCTGAGCTTCAGCACTGTGAAAGCAACTCTGAAGGTACCAGGAACACACCAATGAGTTGTCTGGCTTCAGGGCGAGGGTTGAAGGAGCATCTTTCTCTGAGACAAAAGTGCTGTCACAAGCCATTGTTTTTGTGTTGAGCTCTCCCCTCACTCAGCCTGCACAGATGGGTGAACACTGGATTTGGGTTTCTATCAACCTAATTAACACCTTTTACCTCACCCTGGTGATTCCCTGAGATCCCACTCCACCCAACTTGTAGGCCCATGCAAGCTTATTTCTATAGCTTTTCTATACAAATGGCCTATCTTGGCTCATGCTACAGAATTTCCTAAGATCTCTCAAAGGTTCAGAAATCTCAAATAAGCAGCATCAGGCCTTGGCATGCCTCATACCTCTTGGTAAGCAGCCGGAAACACAGCACTAGCAGCAGCCAGTCTCAATTTGCCAGTTAGCTCTCCCAGGTACATCCAAGCCCATCAAAAGTGGCAATGATCTTCAGCTCACTTTGAAGCTCATAACAAGTAGTCCCAAACAGGGTACAGTCAGTGATGACCTTGGCCTTCATCAGATCCTCTCCCAAGAGGCCCTAGAATCAAAACACCTGGTGACCAGCTTCAGACCACAGCAAAGCACCAACAAACCACTTCCAAAAATGACATACCTAAAGGGCAGACTTGGCATTCACCAGAACCCTGCTAAAGTGAATACTGTTCTGAGGGTCAGTCCTTGCGTAACAGCTCCTCCACTATAGTCATGACTAATCTTCACAACAAACTAGCCTGAGGATCAATTCCTCCCATTGATGTGCCAACAGCAGTCAAAGATCAACTACAACAGGAGGGCACATGCAACCTACTCAGGGGACACACCTGGAGCACCTGGCTCAAGTTACTAGGAAGACTATGTTACTGGGCCCCACAGGACACCTAGTACATAAGGCTACTCTACTAAGACTTGGAGATATAGTAGCTCTACCTAATATGTAGAAACAAACACAGGAAGGACAGAGGGAGGCAGCCAAAATAAGGAGATAAAAAACATGTCCCAAATGAAAGAACAGAACAAAACTCTAGAAAAAGAACTAAAGAAAATGAAGACAAGCAATCTATCAGATTCAGAGTTTAAAACACTGGTTATAAGGATACTCAATGATCTCAGTAAGTACTTCCACAAAGATAGGAAATATAAAATGGAGATATAAACCATAAAAAGAACTAGTCAGAAATGACGAACACAATAACTGAAATGAAGAGTAAGTTGGAGAGAATCAACATAAGATTAGATGAAACAGAAGATCAAATCAGTGATTTGGAATATAAGGAAGCAGAAAATACCCAATCAGAGCAGAACAAAAAAAAGAATAAAAAGAGGATAGATTAGAGGACCTCTGGGATGACATCAAAGGTACCAACATTCATATCATAGGAGTACCAGAAAAAGAAAAGAGAGAGCAATAAATTGAAAACCTATTTGAAGAAATAATGATGGAAAAATTTCACAACCTTGTAAATAGAATAGACATACAAGTCCAGGAAATGCAGAGAGTCCCAAACAAAATGAACCCAAAGAGGCCCACACTGATACATATATACGGTAATGAAGATGCAAAAGGTTAAAGACAAAAAAAGAAAAAAAAAAGAAAAAGAAAATCTTAAAAGAAGCAAGAGAAAAGCAGTTACTTACAAGGAAACTCCCATAAGACTTCTAGCTGATTTCTCAAAAGAAATTTTGCAGGCCAGAGGGGATTGATACAAAATATTCAAAGTGAAAAAAAGAAAGGGCCTACAACCAAGATTACTCTACCCAGCAAGGCTATTATTTAGAATCAAATGACAAATAAAGAGCTTCTGAGACAAGAAAAAGCTAAAGGAGTTTACCACCACTAAACCAATATTACAAGAAATGTTAAAGGGTCTTCTAGAAGAAGAAGAAAAAGGTAAACATATGAATAATAAAGTGTCAATAAATACATATCTATCAACAATTACTTTAAATGCAAATGGATTAAACGCTCCAATCAAAAGACATATGGTTGCCCTGGCCGGTTTGGCTCAGCGGTTTGAGCGTCGGCCTGCAGACCAGAGAGTCCTGGGTTCGGTTCCTGCTAGGGGCACGGAACCAAAAAAAAAAAAAGACATACAGTGGCTGAATGGATAACAAAACAAGATTCTTACATGTGCTGTCTAAGAACCTCACTTCAGATATAAAGATACACATAGATTAAAAGTTAAGGGATAGGGAAAAATATTTAACGAGGTATTTTCCAAAATGGTGGCAGATTGAATGGAAGCTACGCTGACCATCTCCCAGGATCAAACTAGAATTACAACTAAAATATAGAAAAATCATCCTGAATAACCAACTGAAGATAAGCTGGAGAAAACACTTATAACCAAAGACAAAGAGAAGCCCACATCAAGTCTGGTAGGAAGGACAGAGGTGCTAAAGGTCAGGCTGGGCTCCCAGAGGCAGGAGCTGAAGTTCTGGAGGGATATCTCAGCTGTGGGAGGTTCCCCCTGAGAAGTCTGAAGTCTAAACCCGAAGCTTGGCTCTCCAGCCCAGAGTAACAAAGCCAGAAAAAGTGCCCATGTAACACCAGGCTGTGAAAAGCATCAGAGACTCTGTCTGGCAGGGAGAGATGGCTAGAAACACAGGCACCCTCTTTAAAGGTCAACACACTAGTCTTGCCTGTGTGGCTCAGTGATTAAACATCGACCCATGCACCAGGAGGTCGCCGGTTTGATTCCTGATCAGGACACATGCCCAGGTTGTGGGCCCAATCCCCAGTGGGGGGCATGCAGGAAGTAGCCAGTCAATGTTCTCTCTCATCATTGTTTCTATCTTTCTCTTCCTCTCCCTTCCTCTCTCTCTAAAAATATCAATAATATATATATATATATATATATATATATATATATATATTTTTTTTTTAAAGATCAACACACTAAATTTTGTTTTCAGCCACTCACCTTAGGCTCTGGCAGAGGGCAGGCTGGACTAGAGCTGCATATGGAAACTCTGGGGATCATGGCTCTGAGTAGGGAGCTGTAGGGGCTGCCACCTGGTTTTCTGTGCTAAGTCATTGATCATGCTTCAGAGGTTATCTTTCTCAGAGTTTTTCTATAAAAGCAACTTTAGCCTAGGGGGAAGCACTTGCCCCACCCATTGGAATTTTAAGACTCCACCCACTGGCTGGAGTTTATATCAAGCTAAGGAGGACTACAACCTGAGACTCATTAAGTGACTAAGACTAACAGCCAGCCTATAGGCAGACATGAATCTTTGGGTGCTTTGAGTCTTCCCCTGGCCTGCAGACTCTGGGGTTCATGGCACTGAAGAGAGAGCTATAAAGGCCACTACCTGGGTCTCCATGCTGAGTAATTACCCCATGCTGGAGAATCCAAGTTTCTCAGGCAGATTTTTACCATTAAGGTGGATTTAGCCCAGGGGGAAGCAATTTTCCGACCTGATGGAATTTTTCTTACCCTGCCGGGTGGAGTTTACATCTAGCTGAGGACAACAATCTGAGACTAATTAAGTGACTGAGACTAACAGCCAACTTGCAGGCAGAAACAGATCTGTGGGTATTTTGAGTCTTTGCCAGGCCCGAGACTATTCCAGGAGAGTAAAACCAGACCTTTGTGTTCATCTTGGTTTTTTTCATACACATCCAGCCCCAGCAGAGGAAGCCACAAACTGTGGATGATTGATACCCACAGAAAGGTTTGGCAGGCTCCAAATCCTGCTGAGGTGAATTGTGCTTCATGTGATAAGCAACCGAACAGCAGTCTTCTCACTAGGTTGGGGGTTGAGCATCACTGTCAGCCAGCCAGAAGGTCAAGCCCATGCACAAATGGGCCAATAGCAATCAAGACTCCATTATAAGAGGAGGGCCCACACGAAGCAAACAAGGGACATTATTAGAGTAGCCAGGTCTGGTGATAAGGAAGACTGTGTCACTGGGTCCCACAGGTCACCTACCACATGAGAGAACCCTACCCAGACTGGGAATCATAGCAGATCTACCCAGTACATAGAAACTAACCCAAACAGGCAGCCAAAATGGTGAAACAAAGAAACAAGTCCCAAATGAAAGAATAAGAGAATTCTTCAGAAGAAGGGCTAAGTGAAATGGTGGAAAGCAATTTATCAGATGTAGAGTTCAGAGTAATGATTATAAGGATGCTCAACATCACGAGAAAAGATATAGAGACAATAAAAAGCAACCAAGTGGAAATGAAGAATGACATAGCAGAAATAAAGAATACACTGGAAGGAATAACCAGGAGATTAGAAGAAACTGAGGATCGGGTCAGCAAATTGGGGTAGAAAAAAATCACTCAATCAGAGAACCAAAAAGAAAAAAAGAAAAATACAAAACAGGAGGACAATTTAAGAGAGCGTTGGGACTTCCTTTCTGTCAGGGCTGTGGTATCGTGAGTTAATCATGTAGCTGCATAATAATGTAGCCTGTGTTATTGATCTCTTGAGAGTTTGATGAATGAGAATTAATCTCTCGAGAAGATTCCTCCTTCCCCCAGCGGGCTGACAAAATAGTTTGTTAACTTCTAAAACTGAAAGCTGGCCCTTGGACTTAAGTTGTCCCAATGGAGGCACAGGTCTTCATAGTCACAGCCACTGTCTACCTCTTACCCATGGCTTAGTAATGCCTCACAACTCTACGTTTAATATATTCCACTGAATGTTTCTCCTTTTTTACCCTTGGTGACAATTTGAACTTGGTTCCAGAGTTTTTAATTTAAAGAATACTTATTGAGCCAATAGGGGTAAAAGTGGTATCCTGTGCAGAGGGGTTGTCCCAGAGATTGCTGTAATTCATAATATATGAAGAGATATTTCACTTTTTGAACCAGGGATTAATACTGGCTACACATTAAGATCACCTGGTTAGCTTTAAAAACAAAAACAAAAACAAAACATTTATCTTTATTGTTCAATGTATTACAGATGTCCCTCATTTTCCCCCAATCCTGCCCCCTCCTGCTTCCCCACACCATTGTCTATGTCTATTGGTTATGTATATATGCATATAAGTTATTTGGTTTTTCTCTTCCTGCCCCACCTACCCCCTTCCTTTTGAGGTTCATCAGTCTAACAATCAATTTGTACTTCCTAATCCTTTCATCTTTTTCACCCAAATCCCCTCCCATCTGGCAACCAAAAAATAGTTCTCTGTATCTATGAGTCAGTTTCTGTTCTGCTTGCTCATTTTGTTTGTAGATTCAATTGTTGATAGATACATACTTATTTCCATTTTATTGTTCTTTTTTTTTTTTTTTTAAATCTTCTTCGTCAAGAAGACCTGTCAACATTTTATATAATACTGATTTGGTGTTGATGAACTTCTTTAGCTTTTTTTTTTTTTTTTTTTTTTGGTCTGGGGAACTCTTTATATGGCCAACAATTCTAACTGATAGCTTTGCAGGATAGAGTAATCTTGGATGTAAGTGTTTGCTTTTTATCTCTTTAAATATTTCTTGCCACTCCCTCCTGGCCTGAAAAGTTTCTTTTGAGAAATCTGCTGACAGCTTTATGGGAGTTTCATTGTAGGTAACAAACTGTTTTTTTTTTTTTTTTCTTGATGCTTTTAAGATTCTCTTTGTCTTTAACCTTTTGAATTTTGATGATGATGTGTCTTGGTGTGGAACTCTCTGGGTTCATCTTGTTTGGGACCCTCTGTGATACCTAGACTTATATGTCTGTTTTCTTTACCAAGTTAGGAAAGTTTTCTGTAATTATTTTTTCAAATAGGTTTTCAATTTCTTTCCCTCTCTCTTTTCCTTCTGGCACTCCTATGGTGCGAATGTTGGTACACTTGAAGTTGTCCCACAGGCTCCTTATACTATCCTCATTTTTTTGGATTCTTTGTGCTATTCTGATTGGGTGTTTTTTTCTTCCTTATATTCCAAATCAATGGTTTGCTTCTTGGCTTCACCTACTCTACTATTGATTCCCTGTAAATTATTCTTTAATTCAGTTAGCGTATTCTTCATTTCTGACTAGTCCTTTATTTTGTTTTTGAGGCCCTCACTAAGTTCATTGAGTGTCCTTATAAGCAGTGTTTTGATCTGTTAGATTGCTTATCTCCATTTTATGTAGTTCTTTTCCTGGAGTTTTGTTCTGATTTTTCATTTGGGACATGTTTCTTTGTCTCCTCATTTTGGCTGCCTCCCTGTGTTTATTTCTATGTATTAGGTAGAATTGCTATGTCTCTTAGGATTCCTAGGGTGGCATGTTGTAGTAAGTGTCCTGTAGGGTCTAGTGGCACAGTCTCCCTGATCGCCCAGCTGGGCCCTTGAGGTGTACCCCTCATGTGGACTTTACACCCTTCTGTTGTAATTGAACTTGATTGCTGTTGGCATGTCAACAGGAGGGATTTACTCAGGCTGATTAGCTGCAAAGACTTGCTGTGTCCACTAACCACCGTTCTCTGACTACCTTGGATGATCAGCTGTGCAGGGGCCCACTACACAGAGCAAGACTTACTTCAGGAGTGCTCTTGCTCTGGTACCCCCTGAGTCCATTCCTTGAGTATATCACTTGGGGAGGTGGTTGGCTGGTGATGCTTCAATATGGTCTTAAGCTGTCCACTGGGTTGTTGGCTCTGGGTCAAGGTCAGCCACTGCCTGTGTTCTACCCAGGGCCCCCAGGCATAAGTTGCAAAGCTATCCACTGGTGGATGCTTCTTGTGCTGGGCTTGGAGGTGCCCAGGTGAAGCCAAGTTGTGAAACAAGGCTGGCTGCTTCTAGTGTGCAACCTGGGGCCACTTAGTGAGAGATGGTCTTGCTGAGGGCAGATGCTGCTTGTTTGAGAGAATTTAGGAAATTCTGAATCAGGAGCCCAAACAGGCCAATTCTATTGTAAAGCCACTGGAAACAGCTTGGGTGGGCCTGAAATTTGGGTGGGGCAGGGCCTCAGGGAATCACCAGGGTGGGGCAAACTGTGTGAGCCAAGTTGCTGGAGTCCCAGATATGGTGGCCATCTGCCTGCCCTGTGGGGGAAGGGCTTGCCAAAGGAACAGTGACCTCTACCAGCATGTCTGTCCAGGAGAAAGCTGCCCCTCCAGCTCTCACTTCAATGCCAAACAATTCAGTTCTTCCCTGTATGTCTCTGGTGCCTTTTGAGCTGCCTCTCCTCCATGCTGGAGCTCAGTGGGAGTGGGTTCATTTAAGTCTGTGTGTGGGCCCTTTAAGAGGAACTGCCTGGGGCTCCAGAAGCCTCAGCCTCTCTCAGCTTTAGTTCCTGCTGGTTTTATAGCCAGAAGTTATGGGTACTTCTGTTCCTGGCACTGGAACCCTTAGCTGTGTGCCTGATGTGTGACAGGAATCTCTTGCTCCTCAGGGAGGTCCTTCCCAGCTCAGGTATCATCCTGATTTTTATCCGCCACATGTGGGTGTGGGATCAGCCTGGGTATTCAGGTCCTCTCTTATTCTCTCCCATTGTGGGGATGGCAGCAGGAAGTTCATGACCCTGGACTTTGTGCCCCAAAGATAAAGGGAGAAGTAAATCAGATATGAAAGTGTGCCACCCTGGCTGGTATGGCTCAGTAGTTGCAGCGTTGACCCATACACTGAAGGGTCATGGGTTTGACTCTGGGTCAAGGACATGTACCTGGGTTTCAGGTTCGATCCCTGATCACAGTCAGGATGCGTGTGGGAGGCAAGCAGTTGATGTGTCTTTCTCACATTGATGTTTCTCTCTCTCTGTCCCCCTTCTTCCCTCCCTTCCATTCTCTCTAAAAATCTATGGAAAAAATATCCTCAGGTGAGGATTAAAAAAATAAAAAATCCAGAGACATGGAAATAGGGATCAGACTGACAAATCTTAGAGGGAAGGGAGTGGGAGGGTCGAGAAGAAATAAACCAAAGATCTTATATGCATATGTGCATAACCAGTGACACCAAAAATAGTTTGGGGAAAGCAGAAGGGTGTGGGAGTAGGGAGGAGGGGGTCAATAGGGAAAAAGAGGTGGGTCATCTGTAATACTTTCAACAATGACGATTAAAATACCGTAAGTGTGCCTGACCTTTGCAGATGTGGCTTCTCTAGATTAAGAGCCAAATAAGCATACTATGGCAATTTGAATCTCTTCCTCTTTTGTCTCTTTCTTATTCCACCTCAGATCCCCCTCCCAATCTATTTCTCGAGGATTCGTAGACATATTCCCTCCTTCCTCCATAGTGACCTAGGTCTCTTGTCTTGTGTTACCTCCCACTTTTGACAAAAAGATAAAGCCTTCTCCATTAATGTGAGTGAATGCAGATCTTATTATAGTGGACATGTGTTAAACAGCAATGGGTGATAGATATGCTTAATGTAGAAAATGTTCACTGTCCTGGAATAAATTCAATGCCATAAATGTGGACTTAATGGGACTCCTTGGGGAACGGGAGTCTATGTAATGTAACATTCTAGTTAATTGAAAGGTAACCCACTCCTTACCCCTGATTTTTTCCTCCTCCTCTTTTCATTAGCTCTTGTTTCTGAGTATAAAAATAATGGTTTTACTATGTGCTTGCAATATGCCAGACCCTGTGCCAGGTGTTGTTTTTTTTTTTACAGACATTGTCTTATTTAATTCCCTTAACCACTGATAATGACATAGATGCTACCATTATCACCATTTGAAAGTTGAGGAAACTGAGACTTGGAGAAATTAAATAACTTGCCCAAGCTGTCACAGCTAGTTAAATAGGTGAGACAGTCTGTCCAATGCTTAGAATTAGTGATCAGCATTTGCCTGTTGTGGACTCTATTGTGAGTGGTTTCTGGGATGCAGGCAGCCTCAGTGTTACCATGCCAGCCATCTAGGAGACTGCCCAGGGTCAGCAGTGCAGGCAGAGAGGATGGTCAGGAGCCTGGGCTGTGTGAAGAAAGCCCTGGGCATGAGGTCCATTTCTTTATTATTTTGTTAAAAGTAAAACCCCAACATCAGACTTTTTTAGTAGACTGCAGAAAAGCAATGTTACTTCATAGATAACAGTGTTATAATGTTATTATAAGTGTAAAAACTCCTTAATTTAATTTTTTGGAGTGTGTGCAAAGAAAACAACCTAAATTAACTATAAATCAGAAATCCAGGCTATTTTCAATAAATTTAATTTTATTCCTTTCAGCCACATTTAGTAACATGAGCTAATGCTAACTGTCAAAGTGAGACCTATTTTAATAAATGGATAAGAAACTTATTCATTGTTTTATGCAAATGTATTCTTCCATATTTAAAACTGTCTGAAATGTTTACTTTTTTGAAAAGAATGCAAGATCTTGTCATTTAGTTATCCTGCTCATTTTCTTAACAAAGCCAGTTTTCACAGATCAATGCATAATAACTTGATCTCAGCTCAGGTCTGAATTCCTGCAAACATGACTGAGAAGTTCTGTGCTGGAAAGTGTCCATCTGCTCCTTCAGATCCTCTCTCCACCCTACACTCTGCCTGGGGAAGCTGACTTATAGTGATGACGTCAGAAGTCTGCCCATCTTCAGTCTGGCCTAGATGGTAAAGGCATCTTAAACTGCTGATACTAGCCCTGGCCATACCTTTATAAATAATCTTTTTAGTAACCCTCCCTCTCCAAAATACCAATTTTGAGTGTGTCATCTCCTTCTTCCTTGGACTTTGACAGATATAGGTTTTGAGTGATGTCTATATCTTTATCCTACCTACGGGTCTGAGATATTGCTTTTAGTATGATACGACTATATTACTAATTTGAATGTACAAAGCTTCATACAAGTCCAGTGATTGGGTAGTGTCAGAGAACACCAGGGACAAAGAAACAATTACTGACCTAGCTATCAGATTCTTGTGATGTGTGTTTCAGAAATCTGGGTACAGATAGATCATGACTGGGCAAAAGATAGGATCTGGTCAAGGGGTAATAGTGAACTGTCTGGTGTCTTTTCTTCTGTACCAACATCTTTCTGGTGAAGCATTGGGTCTCAGACATTATGTTAAGGAAGGAGACCCTTGAGAACTGAATTCACTGCCCATAGTTGGTCAAAGGCATAGGGTAGGAACATTCAGTTCAAGTAAGGAACTTAGAAAAGGAGTCTGGGTCAAGAATAAGACAGTGTAACCCAGGAAAACATTGTATTGTAAACTTTTTAAAGAAAGACATTGTGACTACCTAGCTCACTGTTGTACTCTCATTAGCACCCAGCCAACTGACTAACAAAAAGTAGGTATTCTATAAATATTTGAGTGAGTGAATGAATATTAGATGAAAGAACATACTAGTCTCATCATGCACAGAGAAGTTAGGGGGCCACCTTAGGAAGAATACTAACCCAGGTATCAATGGGAATGAGAGTAGTAATTTGCCCTCTCTGGCTAGAAAAGCCTCAGCTATCCACTGCACATAATCTTTTAGGCAAGTGAGACCACCAGGGCCAAGGGCTAAAATCCATGGTCAATTTGCCCACTGTTACTTTTAAATAGAGAGTTTTGAGCAAATGGGGATATGATTTGATGAAGATCATCTTGGTGCTTAAGTATTCAAAAACGTGGGGAGATTTTTTTTTTTTTGATAAAAACAAAATGTAGAATAGGCTTTCCTTTACTAGAAATATGGAGAATGTCATAATCAGACATTCTTGTCTAAGAGCACAAGGTCACATAGAAAATTTAGTGGCAAATCAGTGCATTATAGTTCTGTTGACACTTCCACTGGCTGGGTTAATTATTTTACTTAAGCGTACAATGTGCTGAAGCCCCTGCTATGATTGTACTGCTGTCAATTTCTCCTTTGAAGTCCTCCAGAAGATTTTTAATATATTTTTGTGATCCTATATTGGGTGCATATATGTTTATCAAGGTTATATCTTCCTGTTGGACAGATCCTTTCAATATTATGTAGTGGCCTTCTTTGTCTCTAGTTATGGCCTTCATTTTGAAATCTATTTTATTGGATATGAGTATTGCTACCCCAGCTTTTTTTCCTTTCCCTTTGCTTGAAAGATTTTTTTCCCATCCCTTCACTTTTAACCTATGTGAGTCTTTTGTTGTGAGGTGGGTCTCTTGTAAACAACATATGGATGAGTCATGCTTCTTATTCAATCAGCTACTCTGTGTCTTTTTATCGGAGCATTCAATCCATTTACATTTAAGATTATTATTGATATGTACTTATTTATTGCCATTTTTGCTTAGTGTGGTTCTATTTTTCTTCCTATTTCTTCTACTAATTACAGCAGTCCTTTAAACATTTTTTGCATTGCTGGTCTGGTGCTAATGTATTCCCTTAGCCTTTTTTTTTTTGGTCTGGAAAGCTCTTTATTTGACCTTCTATTTTGAATGATAGCCTTGCTGAATAGAGCAGTCTTGGATTCAGATCCTTGTTTTTCATGATCTTGATTACTTCATACCATTCCCTTCTGGCCTGTGGTGTTTCTGTTGAGAAGTCAGGTAACCTGTTGCTTATTTCTTTCTGCTTTTAGGATTCTCTTTTTGTCTTTAATTTTTGGCATTTTAATTACTATGTGTCTTGGTGTGGGCCTCTTTGGGTTCTTCTTACTTGGGGCTCTCTGTGCTTCTTGAACTTGAATGCTTTCTTCCTTCAGAAAATTAGGGAAGTTTTCTGTCACTATTTCTTCAAATATATTCTCTAACATTTGCTCATTTTCTTCTTCTTCAGGGACTCCTATGATGCAAATATTATTATGTTTCCAGTTGTCCCACAGTTCTCTTAAGCTGTCTTTGTGTTTTTTTAAATTGTTTTTTCCTTTTGGTTTTCTGATTGGTGATTTTTTCTACCATATCTTCTAATTCTGATCTGGTCCTGAGCTTCTTCTATTCAGCTGTTTAGACTTTCCAGTGTGTTCTTTATTACTGATAGGCCATTCTTAATTTCTTCTTGGTGGTTTTTAATTTCCAATTGGTTGATTTTCAACATTTCTGTCTTTACTCATGGTGCTGATGTCCTTATTCATGCTGTTGAGCTTCCTCAAGATAATGGCTTTGAATTCTAGTTCTGTTAACTTGCTTATCTACTCCTCATTTATCTCATCTTCGGTAGAGGTCTCTTGTTCTTTCACTTGGCATTTGTTTCTTTGTTTCACCAGTTTGGCTATAACAGTGGGCTTTGGAGCCTGCCAAATTTTTCTTGTTGGTTTTGGTGTTTTGCTGTTTGTGGCTCCTACTAATGGGTTTGGATGAGCTAGGCAGGACACACGTTAAACACCACTTTCGCTTCGTACTTTCCTGGTTAGAGTTGTAAGCCCAGGAATGGTTCAGTTATTCTCTAGCTTTTTGCCTGGTGGCTATTAGTCATGGTTACTTAAAGAGCCTTGGGTTCTCAGTTGAATGAAAAACTCCCTCAGGTGTTCAGTGTAAGGGAATTTTCCGAGGGTGGGGCAGATGCTGGTTGTTGGTGAGCCTCAATTTGCATTTCAATGGCTCAGGTTGAATATCCGAGGGAGGGGCTGCCACCTCGCCCCAGAGCCTGGGAAGGAGTAAGATGGCCACAGTCCTATGTGGCTGCAACTCAGCAAAAGCTCTGAGTGCCCTCCAAATCCCGAGTGTCCCCACACAGTTCCAGTCCAGTCTGCCCTCCCTCTGCCGGAGCCCAAGGTGAGTGGCAGTGGTTATTTTAGCGACTGTCCCAGTTTTGTGCTGTAAAGCTGCTTGGGAGTTTAACCCAAGGGCACTGCTCACAGCTAAGGCCTCTGCTGTCCATGGGCTCCCTGTCCCCCTTTCACACCTCTGCAATCCTATCAGGATTGAGTCAGTGTCCCTGGTTATATGGCCCTCACAAGCTGCTTTTTAGTTGCTTTTTCCTGATGATTTGTCTTTAATTTCATTGTAAATCCAGTTTGGTCCTGGGAGACAGTCAATGTAGCTTCCATTCACTCCGCTGCCACTTCAACACCCTGCTGACATCACTAGATAGATTCTCTAGACAAAAAATTAGCAAGGAAACAGAGACTCTAAATGAAGCACTAGACCAAGTGGATTTAATAGATATCTACAAAGAATTACACTAAAAAAACTACAGAATTCACATTCTTCTCAAGTGCACATTGGACATTCTCAAAGATAGACCACATGATAGGACACAAACTAAATCTCTACAAGTTCAAGAAGATTGCAATCATATCAAGCATCTTCTCAGATCACAATGGCATGAAACTAGAAATCAATTGCAACAAAAACATGCAACGACATTTGAACATATGGAAGCTAAATAACATGTTATTGAACAATGAATGGGTAACTGAGGTGATCAAGGAAGAAATTAAGAACTTCCTGGAAACCAATAAAAATGAACACAGAACAGCACAAAATCTATGGGATGCAGCTAAAGCAGTTCTGAGAGGGAAGTTCACAGCACTACAGGCATACCTCAAGAAACAAGAAAAATTTCTAATAGACTATCTAACCTCACAACTTAAAGAACTAGAAAGCAAACAAAAATAAAACCTCAGAGCAAGTGGAAGGAAGAAAATATTAGATCAGAGCAGAAATAAATGACATAGAGTCCAAAAAAAAAATTCAAAGTATCAATGAAATGAAGACCTTTTTTTGAAAAGATAAACAAGACTGATGGACCCTTAGCTAGACTCACCAAGAAGAAAAGAGAGAGAACCCAAATACACAAAACCAGAAATGAAAGAGGAGAAGTAACAACTGACATCACAGAAATACAAAAGATTGTTAACAGCTACTATGAACAATTATATGGCAACAAATTTGATAATCTAAGCGAAATGGACAAATTTCTAGAAACACATAGTCTCCCAAAACTGGACCAGAAAGAGGCAGAAAACTTGAACAGAACAATAACAACTAAGGAAATTGAAGAGGTAATCAAGACTCTCCCAGCAAACAAACGCTCAGGTCCGGATGGCTTCAGGGGGGTGGAGGTTGGGGGAATTATACCAAACATTCAAAAAAGAAATAACACCCATTCTCCTCAAACTATTCCAAAAAATTCAAGAAGAAGGAAGACATTCAAACTCATTTTCAGAGGCCAGCAGAATTCTAATGCCAAAACCAGATAAAGACACTACAAAGAAAACAACAACAACAACAACAACAAACTACAGGCCAATAACCCTGATGAACATAGACACCAAAATCCTGAACAAAATATTAGCAAATCGGATCCAGCAATACATCAAAAAAATTATTCACCATGACTAAGTGGGATTCATCCCAGGGATACAACATTGGTACAATATTTGCAAATCAATAAATATGATACACCACATAAATAAAATGAAGAATGAAAATCACATGATCATATCAGTAGATGCTGAAAAAGCATTCAACAAAACCCAGCATCCATTTCTGATAAAAACACTCAGCAATGTGGGAATAGAGGGATCATATCTTGACATAATATAGGCCATATAAGAAAGACCGAGAGCCAACATCATACTCAATGGGAAAAAACTAAAAGCATTTTCCTTAAGAACAGGAACAAGACAGTGATGCTCACTTTCTCCAGTCTTATGTAACATAGTACTGGAAGTCTTAGCCACAGCAATCAGTCATCACAAAAATATAACAGGGATCCAAATTGGATAGGAGGAAGTGAAACAGTCATTATTTGCAGATGACATATTATACAAAGAAAATCCTAAAGACTCCATTAAAAATTTACTATACTTAATAAATAAATTTGGCAAAGTTGCAGGATACAAAATTAACGTCAAGAAATCGACAGCATTCTTATACACCAATGATGAACTCAGAGAAAGAGAAATTGAAAAAACAATTCCATTTACCATCCCCGCAAAAAAAAAAATTAAGATACCTAGGAATAAAATTAACCAAAGAAGTAAAGAACCTATTTGCTGAAAACTGCAGGACATTGAAAAAAAATATAAAGAGATATATAAAAAGTGGAAGCATATACCTTGTTTATGGATTGGACGAATTAACATCATTAAAATGTGCATATTACCCAAAGCAATCTATACATTGAATGCAATCCCCATCAAAATACCAACAACATATTTCACAGAACTAGAACAAATACTTCAAAAGTTCATATGGAACCAAAAAAAAAAAAAAAAAAAAAAACCCCGGATAGCCACGGTATCTTCAAAAAAAGGACAAAGTAGGTAGGATCACAAGACAGGATATCAGGGTATACTTCAAAACTACTGTAATCAAAACAGCTTGGTACTGGCACAAGAACAGGCATATAGACCAGTGGAACAGAACAGAGAACCCAGAAATAGACCCAAGACATTATGCTCAATTAATATTTGACAAAGGTGGCAAGAACATACAGTGGAGTAAAGACAGACTCTTTAATAAATGGTGTTGGTAAAATTGAACAGCTACATTAAAAAAAAATGAAACTAGACCATCAACTTACACAATACTCAAAAATAAACTCAAAATGGATAAAAGACTTAAATGTGACTTGTGAATCCATAAAAATCCTAGAAGAAAATGTAGGCAACAAAATTTCGGACATCATATGCAGCAGAATTTTCACTGATACATCACCTAAGGCAACAGAAACAACAAAAAATAATGAACACATGGGACTACATCAAATTCAAACACTTCTACAGAACAAATTAAACTACCATCAAAATGGAAAGGCAACCTACTGTTTGGGAGAGCATAATTGCCAATGATACATCAAATTAGGGGTTAATTTTGAAAATATATAGAGTGCTCATAAAGCTCAACAAAAGGAAGATAAAGAACCCAATTAAAAATGGGCAGAGGAGCTGAATATCCACCTCTCCAAACAGGACATACAAATGGCCAAAAGACGTATGAAGAAATGCTCAACATCACTAATTATCAGAGAGATACAAATTAAAACAACAATGTGGTATCACCTCACACCTGTCAGAATGGCCGCCATGAATAAATCATCAAACAAGTGTTGGCGAGGGTGTGGAGGAAAGGGGACTCTAGTACACTACTGGTGTGAATGTAGCCTGTTGCATCCACTGTGGAAAACACTATAGTGTTACCTCAAAAATTTAAAAATTGAACTGCCATTTGACCCATTGATCCCATGGAATATACCCTAAGAATCCTGAAAGACCAATCATAAAGAATATATTTACCCCCATGTTCATAGCTGCACTATTTACAAGAGCTAAGATCTGGAAACAGCCCAACTGTCTATCAGTAGATGAATGGATAAAATGCTGCTGTACATATACACAATGGAGTACTATGCAGCTGTAAGAAAGAAAGATCTCTTATCCTTTGAGGTAACATGGAGAGACCTGGAAAATATTATCCCAAGTGAAACAAGCCAAGCAGAAAAAGACAAATACCACATGATCTCACTTATTTGTGGAATATAATGATCATAACAGTCTGAGGAATATGGTAGACTCAGAGACATGGACGTAGGGTACAGACCGACAACCTTCAGAAGAAGGACTGTTGGGAGGAGGTAAGAGATAAACCACAGAATTTATATGCATGTACTCATAACCAATGGCTGTGGACAACAAAGTTGGGGACGGGGTGGAGGGAATGGGAAAAAGGGTGTCAATGGGGTAAAAAAGGAGAAACATCTGTAACAACAACAAAAAAGAGTACAATGTGCAAGTGAAATGTTTTGGGATTTAAAAAATGACTGTATGTGATTAAGGGATGTTTGTTCTACCATTCTCCTGAGACATGCTTCTTAATGACTTTGACCTGGCAGTGATTGGCAGGGAGGGAGGCACTTAAAATCACACTCTGTTTTAAATTAAGAAAGCAAGTTACAGTATTGGAAGCCCTCGTTGTTTTGGATATATCAGATAATTCAGTTGGGGAGTCTTTTCAAATTCCCAGATACCCACCTCCATCTCCATGTTGACCAGTATCAGTTGGGAATCACCAATTTAAACTTTGTATCAATTTGGATCAGCTTTCCCTCTTCCAAAGAACTGAAATGGGAGGTTAGCCTGAATTCTAAGATGCAAGAACAATAGTTCAGGAAAGATTCGTCAGTAAGATTTTAGGTTCAACCAATGGTAATAAATTATGGCCCTCCAAAATGTATGTGCTCCTTTCCACTTGATCCCTGACCTTTTAGCATTTCAGGTCAAACTTGATAGCTAGAACTGGTGAGAGAGCACAGCACCTTCACAGCTCTGCTGAGCATCACCTGACAGAAAAATAAGGTCATGTCTTCCTTTTACAGGATTTTAATGTAATCTTTGCTAGCATTAGTGAAAATTGCTTTTTGGTAGTTGGAGAGAAGCAAAAGAGCACTTGACTGTCTTAATATCCTTATCCCTGACAGCCTCTGTTAAAGTGGAAAATTGTTGTGGTGGGAAGATTAGCTTTAGAGACTCTGACAGAGGGCAACAGGCCCAAATCAACTTTGATTAATCTATCTTCTTTGAAAATTGGTTGTATAAAATGATCAAGGTCATATGGAGACACTTCAGTTCCTGGATTCTGTTTATAGTGATTGTTCTGTCTCATTCACATAGAACACTAAATGTACCATAATTATGGTGGGGAAAAGGGCTTCAGAAAAAGAAAAGGAAAGTAGGAAGGGATAGAGGGAGAAGAGTTCAGAGGACAGAGATAAAAGTCAAAAATGGAGGAAATGGAAAAATGTGGGAAGTGGGAAAACAAACTGGAAGAGGGGGAAAAGGAGGTTATAATTCAGCCCCTGCAGGGTATTGATAGAGCCACAATGTCATGCTGTGGCACAAGTGATGGGGAACTGAGGAATAAAACCAAGATTAGGAGGAAGGAAAATGGCATAAAATTCTAGCTTTCTTGTGTGTGCATGTGTATGTGTGTGTGTGATGGGGGTGGGTGGTATGGCAGTCCAAATACCATGTCCAAACAGAAAGGGTGCAGATTTAATATCATGGAGGCTATGGGCTTCTGTAATCATGGAAAGCATGATAGAAATGCAATTCTGGGGGTATAAAGTAGAGATGGTGACAATGCCTATTTCCATATCTGTTTTCTTAGGAGTTCAGTCAGAGAGGGTTAGCATCAAGTGGATTGGAGCCTAGGGCAGACACAAGCCACCGGTGCCCATGGGACCTAGGAAAACATGGAGAGGCCAGTGGCCCAGCTGTCTGTGCTATTTAGGAGAATGTCCTGCCAAAGAGGCCTGCAAGGAGGCTGTGATCTGGCACTGGGTAAGCTGAGTGATTCCCAATACCCTGGCAGCAGTGTGGGCCAAGCCTAAACAGCGGTAGTTCTGCTTTTTCCTAGTCTGCTGTGAGAGAGG
This sequence comes from Molossus molossus, assembly GCF_014108415.1. Classification (NCBI taxonomy): domain Eukaryota; kingdom Metazoa; phylum Chordata; class Mammalia; order Chiroptera; family Molossidae; genus Molossus; species Molossus molossus. Next base: position 50,872,492 of record NW_023425355.1, read on the forward strand.
TGCAGCCTGCAGACCTCTCACCTGAATATCAGGTTGCTTTTCTGGGTCCCAGACGGGGTGAAGACTGTGTTTGGAGGAGAGTGAGTATAAGAAAAGAAACATGATGGGGAAGAGAGGGGGCATGGAGAAAAAAAAGATGAAAAGAAGAAAAAATTAAGGTGTAAGAGAAAGCTATAGAATTACAGATTTAGAAAATTGGAGAAAAGGAAAGACACTTATGGCAAGAGAAGGAACAAACAGAGTCCCTCCTTCCTCACATTCTCAACTTTGAACTTATTAGCAATTTCTGAAAAGCAGTCTTATTCTCTATTGATGATTTACAGGTAAAATAGTTTTATGGATTCTCTGCTAATTTGACCTTGAGCAATTTTTTCTTGTGCCTCAATGGTGGCATACTACATATTCTAGTTGTAGTGATTCTAAAAGCCATGACTGTTGCTCAGATATCATCCTATGTGCTGTATCTAGGATTTATCTTGGTTTTGGTAGTAGTGGTGATGGTGGCTAGAGTGCTGACAACATCAAGTGAATGGTCTCTGGACCCTTATCCTTTCACATACATTAATCAGTTTCCACATGAGAAAGTAAGTGGGCTTCCCAGCCAGCCCATCTCTGCTATGTATGTGGGTCCTCAGCTACTCCACTAATCAGGATTTTGTAAAAAGATTTGTCTATTCAGTTACCCTGTTCTCCAAGGCTGTGGGGTGTGGCTGGCCTCCCTTCCCAGATGTGCTGCCTGCTTCTTGCAGCACCTCTGGGAGCCAGTTTTCAGTGGCTCTTTATTTGCTGTTTCTAAAAGAAATGGAGATGTCTGTGTTCTGTGCTTTACGTGTTGATTCTGGCTGACTGTTTGCTGAAGGCTGAGAGCCAATCACCACAAATATTTGTCTGAGGTAGTGGTTATCCATAATCTCTGCAAAATTAATACTAAAAGCAGGAATAGTCTCTCATTGACCTTTGGAATGCACCTGGCTGTATTTGATTAATTCCACATGCTTGGTAACCATCCCACGTTTACTGGAACACTTAATAACATTTTGAGCTGTTTTCTAGTAGAAGGCAGAGGTTACTACTTTTCCATTGATAGTCAGCAAACTTGTTTCTGGAGCTATGTGGTACATTGGGAAGAGCACTTGATTCTGGTTCTATCAGGCATCAACTTGGTGAATTTGGACACCTGGGTCTCAATGTTCTCATCTGTAACAAACAATAAAATAAAGAAATAAAACCTGGCATGGGTACATATTTGCAATATTATAATTATAATAATTATTCTTTATTTTAAAAATAGCTTATAGAATACAGGTACACTTATGTTCACATTTTAATTAAATATTCACAAGACTGTGAGTTTGGCAAGACATAATTAGCCCCATTTGACAGGAGCTAAAACTGAGGCTCAGTAATACTGTTATCTTGCGGTGTCCCAGTTTTAAATAGAACAGACAGAATTAGAACTTAGGCCTTTCAGTTTCTAAGCCAGTGTTTTTTCTACTGCGCTGAGCAATATCTAGCCCAAACTAATTCTGTTCATAGAATCCTTTGTGCATTTCCATTGCCAGAATTCCACTCCAGAGTCCTCTTGGAGACCTCTGACTTTATCCTCTTCCTTTTTCACATCCATATATTCCAGGTGAAAGATTACACTGGATATTCCTGAGATACTTTTTAAGCCTAGGGGAAGAGGATAGTTAAAAAGCCACCCTCTCACATTCCAAGGACAATGTATGTCTTAGGTACCCAGTGCCCACTTTGCTGAGTAAGCCCTTAGGGAGTAACAGCATATGACATTCAATGGTAACATAAGGGTGGCCAGGTACTCTGTCTATCCTTAGAAAGAGTCCTGAGGCTTAAGAAATGCTAGACTAAACTTGCAGGTCCTTCAGTTCCAAGTGATGTAGAGCAACTGGGGATATTAAGAATATGCAGGGCTCAGGAAGCCTCACCAAGGATGTAGACAAAAGATATGTCAGGGAAAGCATCCTTTATAAATTACATCAGATACATATTCCTGGGTGCGTTCAAATTGGGGGGAAATATGCCATTCATTCAACTTCTTTCTCAATCTACTCAAATGTAGCCATCTCATTTCTCAGAGCAATCACAATGCATCTGTATCTCTTTATATCTTTGAGGACTTGGCATCCTCAAAGCCCCAAAGGCCTTCATGTTCTCATAGTCAAACCCAAGGAAAATCTGAGGAAAGCCTTTTTCCCTGTAGCTACCTTTCCTGGATGGGATAAAGATAGAACATATACTTTATTTTTGTTAAAATTGTTATCATAGCGAATTCCAAACACATATTATAGCAGATGATGCTCCCATAGAATCCCCTTGGTCCATCTGCGATTTTAGCCACAGTTCTAATGGATAATTCCATGTAAGCTCAGACTCATCTCAAAGTAACAGTGTCCTCCCTTTAATGTGTTCCTCTTGTCTTTCTACTTTCTGCCCCAGGCCCTTGTCTTATACTCAGGATAACCCATAACCAGTGAGGATGGATAAAAGGGGTTTTCCCTTTTTAGGTGGTCAATTTTGGGAAGCATTCTGTGTGCATCTCAGGTTTTCCTGGCAAATTTGAGTCCCCACTGCCTTCAGGAGTGACCTCAATAACATCCTCTTTTTTTATCCTCACCCAAGGATATGTGTTTTTTGTTGTTTATTTATTTTTGTTAATCCTCACCTGAGGATATTTTTTCATTGATTTTTTTTTTTTAGGGAGAAAAGAAGAAAGAGAGAAACATCAATGTGAGAGAGAGAGAGACACTGATTGGTTGGATTGGTTCCCTCCCACGCATAGGGATTAAACCCTCAACCCAGGTAGATGCCCTTGACCGGGTATCAAACCCTTGACCCTTCAGTACGTGGCTGACACTAATCACTGAGCAACACAAGCCAGGGCCAATATGTTTTTATTAATTTTTTGAGACAGAGACAGAGAGAGAGAGAGAGAGAGAGAGAGAGATCTATTGGTTGCCTCCTGTACACATCCTGAACTTGCAATCTAGGTATGTGCCCTAACCTGGAATAGGACCCATGACATTTTGGTGTATGGGACGATGGTCCAGCTAGCTGAGCCACCTGTCCAGGGCAACGACATTCTTATATCAAATTTTTTACCTTTATTTTACTCTTTCAACAACCTTAATCTTGCGTTCTGGAATCGACTTCCAAATTAACCACCAGCATCCACATCTTTGTCTCAGGCTCTGCTTTTAGGGAACCTAAACTAAGAAATATGCAAAAGTAGATGGAACTGTATAATGAATATCTCCATGTACACATCACTCAGCTTAATAATTATCAACTCACGGCCAATCTTATTTCATTTATACCTCATCCACTCTCCACCCCCAGATTATTTTTAAGCAGATCCAAGATACCTTATAAAGATACACTTTAAGCTGCCTTGAACCCTCTTTCTACTTTGGAGGGTAAAATGATCAGAATAAGTTTTAGTCTTGCATTTTCATTTAGTTTGTAAATGTTGTAACCATAGCTAAATATTCTGAAAACATTAACTTTATCAAGTTGCTCCCCTATTCAGTGATTTCCTTGGCCCTCTCACTGCCCACAGATTAAAGCTCAAGTGCCTCAGCATGGAGATACTCTGGTATAATAGAGCACTCAACTAGAAGCTTGATCATCTCAGTTACTAATTAACAGTGTGTCCTTAAACTAGTTACTTGGTTGGTCAGATAATCCACTTCCTCATCTGTTTGCACTGCCAACTTTGTAGGGTTTTTGAAAGATAAATTGAGATCAGTATTTGAAAGCTATTAAAGTGCAGGGCACTCTAATAAATAATAAATATCTGTAGTTTGTCCCTATCCTCCCTTTAGAGATTTATTTATTTATTTATTATTTAAAATATTTTTATTTATTGTTAAAGATAGAGGAAGTGAGAAGGAAAGAGAGAAACATTGATATAAGAGTGAAACATGGATTGGTTGCCCCTTGCATACCTGCTACTAGGGATCAAGCCCATAATCTGGGTAAGTGCTCTAACCAGGAATCAAACCAGCAACCTTTCTATGCATTGAACAATGCCCAACCAACTAAGCCACACCAGCCAGGGTGAGTTTTATTTTCCAGTGTACTCCAACAGAAACGTTCTGCTCCATACCTGCTGGTGCATTCTTTCATTCATTCATCAAGCATTTATTTACTGAGACCCAGGCACTGAGGTTATTGAATTAGAAACAATTTCTGACTTGAGTATACTAGCTGGTAAGGGAGACAGACACTAAATAATGACAATATAGTGTATTAGTACACCACGAGAAAGGTAAGCTGAAGGTGTTGCAGGGTACAGCTAGGTCAGGGAATCTGAGCTGGGGAACAGATCCAAGATGGTTTCTTGGAGGAGGTAATAGCTGAGCTAAGAATTAAAGAAAAGTAGGAGTTCACCAAGAAAATTGAGGAGAAAAGGCATTATGAACAGAGGAAACAGTGGGAGCAGAGATGTAGAAATGTGAAACAAGTTGATGTATTCAGGGGAACTACAACTGGTTTGGCAGAGCTGAAGCATGGAGTGCTTGGGGGTTGGAGTAGAGTGGGGAGTGTCCAATGACATAGCTAGAAGAGTAAACAAAGGTCAAATTAGTGAAGAGGCCTTTTTGTCAAGGACTTTACCTTGGAGACAACTGGGAATCTTTGGAAGGTTTAACCCTCAGTATATTATCAGTGTCTATTGGACCCAAATGTATTTTTTAAGTGTCTATTTTGAACAGTTCTATCTAGTTGTAAGGATTGATATTTCATGACTTTTATTGTTCTCTTAGAGGTTTTTAAAAGAACAAAGAGAAACTTTTAAAAAAAAAAATAGCAGAATACAACTTATTCTGTCTTACAATTACCATGTGATTCCATTGAACCCTTTTATAAGGTTAAGACACATTATGGCATATTACTTATTTTTTTTTTATATCTTGAAAAACTTTGCTACTTCAACATCCCAGGAATTACAGCATTATTACTCATTAACTACTCTCAATTATGGTAAAAAGACAAAAATATCAATAGAAGAATCATGGAATAGCCAGGAAGGACAATATAATTTTGGAATAAATCATCAGTATTATACCATCTTTCAGGTTTTTGTTAAAAATTGTGGTCCCAAAGTCATGCATTGTCGTTCAAAAATGTATAAAGAAGTCTGAAAACACATCTGGTAGGCTTTAAAAAAAACACAGTTGAAAATACATAAATGTAAATTTTCTACTAAGAGAATTGACAGAGGTTGATGTTTGTCAATTAGTAGATAAATCAGAAGATGAAACCAAAGAGACAGAGGCAAGATAGACGAATGGTGATGGTGAAATTGATCATTTAAGTGAACTCTCAGACTATGAGTCTACAGATGTTGATATTCTAGATACAATTTTTCAAACTCAAGAATCTATAAGGAAACAGTATATTTCCAAGGACAAAAAGAACATATGGTATTCTTATTCAGCTAGTCATACAATAGGAAGAACTTCATCACGCAATATTTTTGTGATAGGAACTGGAGTATCATATTTCTGCAGAAAATATACTTGATATAGTTCATAAGTAAATATATGCTGAAAGGAAGGAAAAATGGCGGCGGAGTGAACGGAAGCTACACAGACCGTCTCCCAGAACCAAACGGGAATTACAACTATAACACAGACAAATCGATGAGAAAAAAACAACAGAAAAGCAGCTTGCGAGGACCATACAACGAGGGACACTGACTCGATCCTGGTAGGCTTGCGAAGGCGTGAGAGGGGGCCGGGAGCCCACGGTCGGCAGCTGGGCAGCGGCCTTAGCTGGGAGCGGCGCCCTCGGGTTACACTCCCAGGCGGCTCCAGAGCACAGAGCCGGGACAGAGGTTAAAACAGCCACAGCCACTCACCTTGGGCTCCAGCAGAGGGAGGGCGGACTGGACTGGAACTGTGTGGGGACACTCGGGATCTGGAGGGCGCTCAGAGCTTTGGCTGAGTGCAGCCACGCAGGACAGTGAGCATATTGCTCCTTCCCAGGGCTCTGAGGAGAGGCAGCAGCCCCTCCCTCGGAGATCCAACCCCACCCTGTGGGTCATTGAAGTGCTAATTGAGGCTTACTAACAACCAGCATCTGCCCCACCCTTGGGAAAGCCCCTTCTGCTAAGCACCTGAGGGAGCTTTACAATCAATGGACAACCCAAAACTCATCGAGTAACCTGGACTGCTAGCCTCCAGGCAAAAAGCTAGAGGATAACAGTACCTTTCCTGGGCTGGCAACTTTAACCAGGAAAGGAAGACTTGAGAGTGGTGTTCAATGTGGGTCCTCCCTCGCTCATCTAAACACAGGAGAGGGAGCCACAAACAGCAGAACACCAACACCCACAGGGAAAACTTGACAGGCTCCAAAGCCCACAGTGATAGCCAAAATGGTGAAACACAGAAACAGAAGACAAATGAAAGAGCAAGAGACCTCCACCGAAGATGAGATCAATGTGGAGCAATTAGGCATGTTAACAGAGCTAGAATTCAGAGCCATGATCTTGAGGAAGCTGAACAGCATGAGTAAGGACATAGAGACACTTAAAATAAGCCAATTGGAAATTAATAACCATCAAGAAGAGATAAAAAATGACATATCAGAAATGAAAAACACATTGGACGGTTTAAAAACCAGAGTAGAGGAAGCTGAGGACCCGATCAGTGAATTAGAAGACAGGGTAGAAAAAATCAACCAATCAGAAAAACAAAAGGAAAAAACTATTAAAAAACAGGAAGACAGCTTAAGAGAACTATGGGACAACTGGAAATGCAATAATATTCGCATCATAGGAGTCCCCGAAGAAGAAGAAAATGAGCAAGGGATACAGAATATATTCAAAAAAATAGTGACAGAAAACTTCCCTAATTTGGTGAAGGAAGAAGGCATTCAAGTTCAAGAAGCACAGACAGTCCCAAGTAAGAAGACCCCAAACAGGCCCACACCAAGACACATAGTAATTAAAATGCCACAAATTAAAGACAAAGAGAGAATCCTAAAAGCAGCAAGAGATAAGCAACAGGTTACCTACATAGGGAACCCCATAAGGCTTTCAGCTGACTTCTCACAAGAAACACTACAGGCCAGAAGAGAATGGCATGAAGTAATCAAAGTCATGAAAAACAAGAATCTGAATCCAAGACTACTCTACCCAGCAAGGCTATCATTCAAAATAGAAATCAAATAAAGAGCTTCCCAGACAAAAATAGGCCAAGGGAATACATTAGCACCAAACCAGCACTGCAAGAAATGTTAACAGGACTGCTGTAATTAGCAGTAGAAATAGGAAGAAAAATAGAACCACACTAAACAAAAATGGCAATAAATAAGTACATATCAGTAATCACCTTAAACATAAATGGATTGAATGCTCCCATAAAAAGACACAGAGTAGCTGATTGGACAAGAAAGCATGACTCATCTATATCTTGTTTACAAGAGACCCACCTCTCAACAAAAGACTCACATAGGTTGAAAGTGAAGGGATGGAAAAAAATTTTCCAAGCAAATGGAAAGCAAAAAAAAGCTGGGGTTGCAATTCTCATATCTCATAAAATAGATTTCAAAATGAAGACCATAACTAGAGACAAAGAAGGCCACTATATAATATTGAAAGGATCTATCCAACAGGAAGATATAACCTTGATAAACATATATTCACGCAATATAGAAGCACCAAAATATATTAAAAATCTTCTGGAGGACTTCCAAGGAGAAATCGACAACAACATAATCATAGCAGAGGACTTCAACACCCTGTTGACAGCACTGGATAAGTCCCCTAGGCAAAAAATTAGCAAGGAAACAGAAACTCTAAATGAAGCACTAGACCAAATGGATTTAATAGATATCTACAGAGAATTACACCCCAAAACTACAGAATACACATTCTTCTCAAGTGCACATGGGACATTCTCAAAGATAGATCACATGATAGGACACAAACTAAATCTCTACAAGTTCAAGAAGATTGAAATCATATCAAGCATCTTCTCAGATCACAATGGCATGCAACTAGAAATCAATTGCAACAAGAACATGCAAAGACATTTCAACACATGGAGACTAAATAGCATGTTATTAAACAATGAATGGGTCACTGAGGAGATCAAGGAAGAAATTAAAAACTTCCTGGAAACCAATGAAAATGAACACACAACAACACAGAATCTATGGGATGCAGCGAAAGCAGTTCTGAGAGGGAAGTTCATAGCACTACAGGCGTACCTAAAAAACAAGAAAAATTTCTAACTGACTGTCTAACCTCACAACTTAAAGAATTAGAAAGCAAACAAAAAGAAAACCCCAGAGCAAGTAGAAGGGAGGAAATAGTAAAGATCAGAGCAGAAATAAATGACATAGAGACCAAAAAAGCAATTCAAAGGATCAATGAAACAAAAAGCTTGTTTTTCAAAAAGATAAACAAGATTGATGGACCGTTAGCTAGACTCACCAAGAAACAAAGAGAGAGAACCCAAATACACAAAATCAAAAATGAAAGAGGAGAAGTAACAACCAACAGCACGGAAATACAAAAGATCGTTAACAACTACTATGAACAACTATATGGCAACAAATTCGACAATCTAAGCGAAATGGACAAATTTCTAGAAACACACAGTCTCCCAAAACTATTCCCGGAAGAGTTAAAAACTTGAACAGACCAATAACAACTAAGGAAATTGAAGAGGTAATCAAGAATCTTTCAGCAAACAAAAGCCCAGGCCCAGATGGCTTCATGGGGGAGTTTTACCGAACATTTAAAAAAGAACTAACACCCATTCTCCTCAAAGTATTTCAAAAAATTCAAGAAGAAGGAAGACTTCCAAACACGTTCTATGAGGCCAGCATAATTCTAATTCCAAAATCAGAAAAAGACACTACGAAGAAAGAAAACTACAGGGCAATATCCCTGATAAACATAGACGCCAAAATCCTGAACAAAATATTAGCAAATAGGATCCAGAAATACATCAAAAAAATTATTCGCCATGACCAAGTGGAATTCATTCCAGGGATGCAAGGCTGGTACAACATTCGCAAATCAATAAACGTGATACACCACATCAACAAAATGAAGAATAAAAACCACATGATCATATCAATAGATGCTGAAAAAGCATTTGACAAAATCCAGCATTCATTTCTGACAAAAACGCTCAGCAATGTAGGAATAGAGGGATCATATCTCAAAATAATGAAGGCCATATATGAAAGACCTACAGCCAACATCATACTCAATGGACAGAAACTAAAAACATTTCCATTAAGATCAGGAACAAGACAAGGATGTCCACTTTCGCCACTCTTATTTAACATTGTACTGGAAGTCTTAGCCACAGCAATCAGACATGAAGAAAAAATAAAAGGGATCCAAATTGGAAAGGAGGAAGTGAAACTGTCATTATTTGCAGATGACATTATATTATACATAGAAAACCCTAAAGACTCCATCAAAAATCTACTAGACTTAATAAATGAATTTGGCAAAGTAGCAGGATACAAAATTAACATCAAGAAATCAACGGCATTCTTGTACACCAATGATGAACTCACAGGAAGAGAAACTGAAAAAACAATCCCATTTACCATCACACCAAAAAAAATTACTATACCTAGGAATAAACTTAACCAAAGAAATAAAGTACCTATTTGCAGAAAACTACAGGTCATTGAAAAAAGAAATAGAGGAAGATATAAAAAAGTGGAAGCACATAACCTGTTCATGGATTGGAAGAATTAACATCATTAAAATGTCCATACTACTCAAAGCAATCTATAGATTCAATGCAATCCCCATCAAAATACCAATGATATATTTAATAGAACTAGAACAAATACTACAAAAGTTCATATGGAACCAAAAAAGACCCTGAATAGCCACAGCAATCTTGAAAAAGAACAAAGTAGGTGGGATCACAATACCAGATATCAGGTTATACTACAAAGCGACTGTAACCAAAACAGCCTGGTACTGGCAGAAGAACAAGCATATAGACCAGTGGAACAGAACTGAAAATCCTGAAATGGGCCCAAGGCAATACGCTCAATTAATATTTGACAAAGGTGGCAAGAGCATACGGTGGAGTAAAGCCAGCCTGTTTAATAAATGGTGTTGGGAAAATTGGACAGCCACATGCAAAAAAATGAAACTAGACCATCAACTTACACCATACACAAAAATAAACTCAAAATGGATAAAAGACTTAAATGTGACCCATGAATCCATAAAAATTCTAGAAGAAAATGTAGGCAACAAAATTACGGACATCATACGGAGCAGAAATTTCACTGATACATCACTTAAGGCAACAGAAACAAAGGAAAAAATGAACACATGGGACTACATCAAACTAAAAAGGTTCTGCACAGCAAAAGAAACAATCATGAAAATAGAAAGGCAACCCACTGTATGAGAGAACATCATTGCCAGTCATGTATCAGGTAAGGGGTTAATTTCCAATATATAGAGAGCTCATACAACTCCACAAAAGGAAGACAAAAAATGGGCAGAGGAGCTGAATAGACACCTCTTCAAACAGGACATACAAATGGCCAAAAGACATATGAAGAAATTCTCAACATCACTAATCATCAGAGAGATGCAAATTAAAACAACAATGAGGTATCACCTCACACCTGTCAGAATGGCCGCCATCAACAAATCATCAAACAACAAATGTTGGCGAGGGTGTGGAGAAAAGGGGACTCTAATACACTGCTGGTGGGAATGCAGACTGGCGCACCTGCTATGGAAAACAATATGGTGCTACCTCAAAAAATTAAAAATTAAACTTCCATTTGACCCAGTGATCCCACTGCTAGGAATATACCCTAAGAAGCCTGAAACACCAATCAGGAAGAATATATGCACCCCCATGTTCATAGCCGCACTATTTACAATAGCTAAGATCTGGAAACAGCCCAAGTGTCCACCAGTAGACGAATGGATAAAAAAGCAGTGGTACATATACACAATGGAGTACTATGCAGCGGTAAGAAAGAAAGATCTCTTATCCTTTGAGACGACATGGAGGGACCTGGAAAGTATTATCCTAAGTGAAAGAAGCCAAGCAGAAAAAGAGAAATACCACATGATCTCACTTATATACGGAATATAATGAACGTAACAGTCTGAGGAATACAGTAGACCCAGAAACATGGAAGTAGGGCACAGACAGACATCCCTCAGAAGAGAGGGTGGTGGGGGGTGTGGGGGGTGGGAAGAGGTAAACCACAGAAGTTACATGCATGTATGCATGACCAATGGACATGGACAACTAAGCCGGTGATGGGGCGGAGGTGGGGTGGTGTGGTGGGTGCCAATGGGGTAAAAGAGGTAAAATATCGGTAACAAAAATATAAATAAAAAATGTATTAAAAAAAAATATATATATGCTGAAAGAAGTTGTATATTCAATGGTGAATAGATAGGAAAAGATGATGCAGTGTTGAAAAATAAAACACCATTAAATCAATCATTCTAGTTAGTGTTTAGAATTCTAAAAATAAAAATGTTCTGCAATTATAGAGCAAAGAGAATGACCTTCCTCTCTTCAGTCAAGTTATGAGCCATTGAAATTTCTGTATTGCATTTTGACATTTTAAGTGTAGGAATAAGAACCAGAAGCAATAACAAACTAAAACCTATTAAAAATCTGGAATCAGTATTTGCAAGATGAATATGTTCCAGATTTGTGCATGACAGTTGATGAGCAGTTAATTGCATTTAAAGGATGTTGCCCATTTGGGGTAGATATACTTTCAACACTCCTCAAAGGAATAAAAACTTGATTTACTATGCTTAAATTATTATTAGACTTTCTGATCAAGTTTTTTTTATTACCCCTTTATCCTTACATCTGTTAATTATTTATAAGATTACTTAAAATATAAAACTATGAAAAGGTCCATTGGATCCAGATGGTAAGTGGTTATGACTATATATATATATATATATATATATATATATATATTTGGTGAAAGTTAGTAAATGACATTCAGGGGATTTAATTCAGATTCACTACTCTTTACTTTCTATGTTATGATATCTTTGAACAGTCCTGATATCTTTATTTATAGTCACTGTGAAATGGGCATTTCTGATGTTGGAGATGGATGGACAGACTTGTCATGGCAGTAGAATGGCATAACAGTGGCTATCTGAATGGTCCTAAGACTTGAATCTGGGAGCTCAGGATTCTGGTACTTTCCTACATTTTTATGCAACTGTGTTGTGTACAGTCAGCCCTCATTTATTGCGGTTAATCAGTTCTATACTCTACCGCGATAAATGAATTTCCGTGAAGTAGGATTCTTTATTTATACATTGAATATTTTCACAGTTAGAGCATAGAAAACCTGTTTATGGCCTTCTAAATATGTTTTTTTTTTAATTATTAGAATCCTCTAGACATGAAATAACACCTGCCACCATTACACTCGTATTAGCCAATATATTAGACAAAATAAAAAAAATAAGACATATTAGATATTACAAATATTATATTATCATTATTGTACATTTAATTACACACACACACAGTTCTTACACAACCACTAACCTATGAAAATAGTGCAACTTGTTCAATGATGAAGTGATAAAGATGAAGAAATATACTGCACAACAAAGAAGAACAAAGATTTCTGCTCCTATGAAGGCATGACCTCAGTAGGAGAGTCTTCAGGTGGTGTAGTATCTTCAGCAGGTGCATCGTCATCTTCTGCTGAAGGAGTTCTAGGAGTAGACAGTGGGTGTCTAGGTGTGTGGCTGAAGAACATTTTGATAGGCAGTTGCTGTTGCTGTCTTTTCATATGCATGAGGAGGCTTTGATAGGGTTCTATTGCTTCATCAAATACATTTCAGAACCAAAATGCATGCATCATTTGTGGGTGCCATTTGCCAGTCATGTCCTGTACTACCTTATTAGTTCTCATGACTTGCCAGAGATGCTCAAGTGTAAGGCCAACTTTCTTCTCCTGACCCCCAGAAACCTCTGGCTGCTCTTTATCCTCCTCACTTGCAGACTTAGTCATCTTCACCAGATCCTCATCAGTTAAGGGATCCAAATGTGTCTCCAGCAGCTCATCCACGTCATTGTGAGTCATATCTGCAAAACCTTCTCCTCCCAGCATCTGGGCTAGCCTAACTGCCTTATCCATTGCCGAGTTGCCTATATCCTCTGGGGTGAATCCTCTGTAGTCATGGACAATTTCAGGCCACAACATCTTCCAGCTGGCCTTCATGATCTACATCTTTATGTCCTGCAATGCGGCCTGGATGTTCTTCAGACAGGTTGTGATGGTATACTGCTGCCAGTACTCCTTCAGCCAGAAGTTCTCCTCAAGGTCCATGCCTTTCATGAGGTGCTGCAGGATTTTTTGTGTGTAGAGGGCTTTGAACAGGTGAATAACACCTCGATCCATGGGCTGGATCAACAAAGTGGTGTTGGGAGGAAGGAACTCAATCCGCACACTATCATAGGATAGGTCTTGTGCATGACCTCCAGCATTGTCCATGAGGAGAAAGACATTAAACTTGAGTCCCTTCTTCGTAAGATACAACTTGACTTGGGGGATGAAACACTTGTGGAACCGGTTTGATGACAGCTGCTTTGTGATCCAGCCCTTGTTGTTGTGCATCCAATGCACTGGCAGCATGTTCTTGTTTCTATTCTTCAGGGCTCTTGGATTCTTTGCCTTATAGATAAGGACAGGCTTGAGCAAAAATCCCTATTTCCACACATAATGATAGCCATGCAATCCTTATATGCCTGGAAGCCACGGACCTTGGCCTTATCCTTGAAAATGAATGTCAGGAAGGCATTCTTCTCCATAACAGTCCTGTTTCTTTCACATTGAAAACCTGTTCTGGATGATACTCGCCCTCCTAAATGATCTTCTGGAACACAGTCCTCTGCTGAAGGCTGGTCAGCAGAGGCAGCTTCTCCATGGAGAACAACACTCTTCAGATGATACCTCTTCTGGAACTTCTCAGACCAACCCTTGCTTGCCATGAAATCCATGAACGCTACATAAGAGGGTCCTGGTTGAGGTTCATCCACCGTAAAGCACTGGATGACCAGCAAATCCAATGGAATGTTTTTCTTGCAGCTTTGCTGATCCAGACGGCTAGGGCAGACTCTGTTTTCACTATGAACTTATTACAACTTGTCACAATGTGCTTTGCTTCCTTGTTGAAAGAGACAGTAGCCATTGCACAGAAGTTCTTTTTATCTTTACAGATGGAGCGAATGGTAGACTCATTCAAGTCGTAATGGCAGGCAACCTCCACAATTTTCTTGCCATCTTTGATCAGATCCAAGAGTTTCACCTTCTGCTGGATGGTAAGCATCTTCTTCTGATGCTTAGTTTCATCACCAAAAGGCTTAGAAGCAGCAACACATTTAGGAGCCATTGTGGAGCTGAGATAAAAGTTCTCAGAAATCGCAAATATTTACAAGAGCAAAGATGCTTCCAATGCATAGTGATGTAGAAGTGTGTATGAGAGAAACAAACCTGCATGAGACTAAGCCAATCAGTGGCCAGGATAGAAAAAGAATAGGATAGCCAATCAGTGAACAGCACCCTATGATTGGCTTGGTTTCACCACACCCATTTTTTGAGAAAAAGCCATTGCCTGCTCACAAGAAGTGGTTGAGTAGTTGCACGTGGCATTGAAAGATTTGCGGGGGTGCTCAAATACATAGGCCTATAGTCCATATGTACACTAATCTTAATTTTAATTGTAATACAGGGGTGTATACTAGACTCAGACAACTGAGTGCGCACTGTATCATTTTCACTGTTTTAATCAACTTTTTAATAAATATATTTGAAAAAAACATGATAGAGTGAAGCCACGAAAGTCAAAGTATGAAGTGGTGAGGGTCGACTGTACCTGTGGTTCATCTTCTCTCCCAATATAGATGTAAGTTTGTAGAAAGCATGGACAATACTAGGAGCCAGTGGCTCAGTCAACTGAAGCACTGTCCCATACACCAAAGAAAGGTTGCAGGTTTAATTCCCAGTCAGGACACATACCTAGTTTGCAGGTTTGATCTCCTGATGGGTGTGTAGGGGAGACATTGATGTCTCTCTCTCTCTCAAATCAATAAAAAATAAAAGTAAATTTTTAAATAAAAAATTATTAAATTTATTGGGTGACATTGGTTAATAAAATTATATAGATTTCCAGTGTACAATTTTATACTAAATCATCTATATATTGTTTTGTGTTCACCATCCAAAGTTACCATTTATCCCTAATTTACCCTCTTCTACCTCCCTCACCCCCTTTCTTTTGAAATATCTTAATTTATAGCATGTAGCAAATATATCAGAAATCTTTCCTGAATGGACAACAATAAATCTAATCAGAAAACAAAATCAAGAGTCTCATTGTAAGAACGGGAAGAAGTTGGTTCAGCCAGCATTCACTGAACCCTAGCTCTGTGCCAGGCCCTGTGCTGAGGATGTGCTACTTGTTCCTGTCCTCAAAAAATTCTTGGTCTAGCAAATCAGATAACAGGGTGAGCAACAAAAGTACCTGCTCCCTTGCTGTCTGTGGTGTTGACATATACGTGTGCTGGAAATCTCACACCACTAGGTTCTATTATGCCATATGCTTATTCATAGAAGGCCTTTGGTTCAGGGTTTGAGGATAATTATGTACTACAGTTTCCTAGTGCTGCCAGTTTCAGAGACCTTTCTTTGATTCTCATTTCTGGTCTTTTGGCTTAGCCTTTTTACTACAAATGATCCCTTATAGCATGTTGTTCACTCTCTGAAGTGTAAATATTGTCAAGGATCTCCTAATTAACAAGGCCTTGGATTTCTGCCTTTAAACTTATCTACACATCCTTGATCTAATATGTGACCAGAAAACAAAGCAGAATGTTATCTGCATAGAAATGTGAATGAATGAACTGATGGAAAGGCTGTAATTCTAGGTATCTGGCCCATCTCTAGCTCAGCAATTTATTATGATTGGGAACCAAGGGTTTCAACCCATATAATAAAATCAAGCCATTGAAATGGTTTTTCAATTTTTATTAATTTATTTCTGTTACAAATGTTAATCTTTCTGTCCACATAGACACCCTTCTCCCCATCCCGCCCCCACCCCACACTCCCCAAGCATTGTTGTCTATGTCCAGTGGTTACACTTAAACACATATAAGTTCTTTGGTTTATCTCATCCAGCACCTGTGCTACCTTTCTCTGAGTTCCGTCAGTCTGAACCATACTCCTTTCTATGTCTCTGGGTCTATTTTATTCATCGGCCCACCTTGTTCATTATATTCCATAAATAAGTGAGATTACGTGCAGCTATGAATATAGGGGAACATATGTTTTTCTTCAGATTTGTGTTTCAGGCTTCGTAGGATATAATCCTAGCAGTAAAATCACTGGGCTAAATGCAGAACAGTTTTTAATTTTTTGAGGAAACACCATAGTGTTTTTCATAGTGGCTGCACCAGTATGCATTCCCACCAGCAGGGTACTAGAGTTCCTTTTTCTCCACACCATCACCAGCACTTGTTGTTTGATAATTTGTTGATGGCAGCCATTTTGGCAGGTGTGAGGTGATACCTCATACTAGTCTTAATTTTCATCTCTATGATGATTAGTGATGTTGAGCATTCTTTCATATGTATCTTGGTAATCTTGTTTGGACAGGTGTCAATTTAGGTTCTCTGCCAATTTTTATTTCGTTTTATTTATTTATTTTTTATTTTATTTTTCTTAAGTAAATAATTAATTTTATTTTTAAAATTAATTAATTTATTTTTGCTTACAGATTTTTCTCCATTTTCCCCCAGATTCCCTGGTCCCTCTTCATCCCCACCCTGTCCCCACCTTTGTTGTCCATGTCCATTGTTCATACATACATGCATATAAGTTCTGTGGTTTATCTTTCAACCAACACCCCCTCTTCTGGAGACTGTCAGTCTGTTCCCCACTTCCATGTCTCTGGGACTACCCCATTCCTCAGATTGTTATGTTTATTATATTCCACAAATAAGTGAGATCATATAATACTTGTCTTTCTCTGTTTGGCTTGTTTCACTTAGCACGATACTTTCCAGGTTCCTCCATGTAGTCTCAAAAAATAAGAGATCTTTGTTTCTTACAGCTGCATAGTACTTTATTGTGTATATGTACCACAGCTGTTTTCTCCATTCGTCTACTGATGGACATTTGGGCTGTTTCCAGATCTTAGCTATTGTAAATAGTGCTGCTACAAACATGGGAGCACATATATTCTTTCTGATTGGTGTTCAAGGCTTCTTAGGGTATTTTCATAGAAGTGGGATCATGGGGTCAAATTTTTATTTTTTTGAGGTAATACCATATTGTTTTCCATCGTGCTTGCACCAGTGTTCATTCCCACCAGCAGTATACTAGAATCCCCTTTTCTCCACACCCTTGCCAACACTTGTTTGACTTGTTGATGGTCCATTCTGACAGGTGTGAGGTAATATCTCATTGATGTTTTAATTTGCATCTCTCTGATGATTAGTGATATTGAACATTTCATCACATGTCTCTTAGCCATTTGTATGTCCTGTTTGGAGAGGTGTCTATTCAGCTCCTCTGCCCATTTTTAAAATTGGGTTCTTTGTTTTCCTTTTGTTGAGTTGTATGAGCACTCTCTATATATTGGAAATTAACCCCTTATCCAATATATCATTGGCAATTATGCTCTCTCATACAGTGGGTTGCCTTTCCATTTTGATGATTGTATCTTTTGCTGTGCAGAAGCTTTTGAGTTTGATGGAGTCCCATGTGTTCATTTTCTCCTTTGTTTCTGTTGCCTTAGGTGATGTATCATTGAAAATTCTGCTGTGTATGATGTCTGAAATTGTGTTGCCTACAGTTCCTTCTAGGATTTTTATGGATTCATGAGTCACATTCAAGTCTTCTATCCATTTTGAGTTTACTCTTTTGCATGGTGTAAGTTGATGGTCTAGTTTCATTTTTTTTTGCATGTAGCTGTCCAATTTTCCAACACTATTTATTGAAGAGGCTGTCTTTACTCCACTGTATGCTCTTGCCATCTTTGTCAAATATTAATTGAGCATATTGTTTTGAGTTCATTTCTGGGTTTTCAGTTCTGTTCCACTGGTCTATATGCCTGTTCTTGTGCCAGTACCAGGCTGTTTTGATTACAGTGGCTTTGTGGTATAACCTGATATCTGGTAATGTGATTCCTCCAACTTTGTTATTCTTTTTGAAGATTCCTGTGGATATTCAAGGTCTCTCTTGATTCCATATGAACTTTCGAAGTATTTGTTCTAGTTCTGTGAAGTATATCATTGGTATTTTGATGGGGATTGCATTGAATCTATATATTGATTTGGGTAACATGGACATTTAAGTAATGTTAATTTTCCAATATATGAATAATATATGTGCTTCCACTTTTTTATATCTTTCTCTATTACTTTTTTTAATGGCCTGTAGTTTTCTGTGAATAGGTTCTTTATTTTTTCTTAGGTATCTTAATTTTTCTACTGCGATGGTAAATGGGATTTTGTTTGTTTGTTTCTCTTTCTGTGAGTTCATAATTGGTGCATAAGAATGCCATTGATTTCTTGACATTAATTTTGTATCCTGCTACTTTGCCAAATTCATTTATTAAGTCTAGTAGATTTTTAATGGAGTCTTTGGGGTTTTCTACTACAGTATCATGACATTTGCAAATAATGACAGTTTCACTTTCTTCTTTCCCATTTGCATCCCTTTTATTTTTTCTTCATGTCTGATTGCTGTGGCTAAGACTTCCAGTACTATGTTAATAAGAGTGGCAAAAGTGGGCATTCTTGTTTTGTTCCTGTTCTTAAGGGATATGCTTTTAATTTTTGCCTATTGAGTATGATGTTGGCTGTAGGACTTTCATCTATGGCCTTTATTATGTCGACATATGATCACTCTATTCCCAGATTACTAGCGTTTTTATCAGAAATGAATGCTGGATTTTTTCGAATGCTTTTTCAGCATCTATTATTGATATGATCATATGATTTTTATCTTTCATTTTGTTTATGTGGTTTATCGCATTTATTGATTTGCGAATATTGTACCAGCCTTGAATCCCTGGGATGAATCCCACTTGGTCATGGTGAATAATTTTTTTGATGTATTGCTGGATTCAATTTGCTAGTATTTTGTTCAGCATTTTGGCATCTATGTTCATCATGGATATAGGTCTGTAGTTTTCTTTCTTCGTAGTGTCTTTTTCTGGTATTGGAATTAGAATTATGCTGGCCTCATAAAACGAGTTTGGAAGACTTCCTTCTTTTTGAAATTTTTGAAATAGTTTGAGGAGAATGGGTATTTGTTCTTTTCTGAATGTTCTGTAAAATTCCCCCGTGAAGCCATTGGGGCCTGGGCATTTGTTTGCTGGGAGAGTCTTGATTACATCTTCAATTTCTTTTGTTTTTATTAGTTTTTCACATTTTCTATCTATTATCAGTCAGTTTTGGAAGACTACTTGTTTCTAGAAATTTATCTATTTTGCCGAGTTTGTCAAATTTGTTGCCATATAATTGTTCATAATATTTTGAAACAATCTTCTGTATTTCTGTGGTCTCAGTTATTATTTCTTCTCTTTCATTTCTTATTTTGTGTATTTGGGTTCTCTTTCTTTGTTTCTTGGTGAGTCTAGCTAAGGGTCCATCATCTCGTTTATCTTTTTAAAGAACCAGCTCTTTGTTTCATTGAATCTTTGAATTTATTTTTATTTTTATTTTTGGTCTCTATGGCGTCTATTGCTGCTCTGATCTTTACTATTTCCTTCCTCCTACTTGCTCTGGGGTTTTCTTTCTGTTTTCTTTCTAGCTCTTTAAGTTCTGAGGTTAGATAGTCTATTAGATATTGTTCTTGCTTCTCGAGGTAGGCCTGTAGTGCTATGAACTTCCCTCTCAAAACTGCTTTTACTCCATCCAATAAATTTGTGTTGTTGTGTGTTCCTTTTCATTGGTTTCCAGTAAGTTTTTAATTTCTTCCTTGATCTCTATGGTAAGCCATTCATTGTTCAATAACATGCTATTTAGCCTCCATGTTTTCAAATGTCTTTTCATATTTTTGTAGCAATTGATTTCTAGTTGCATGCCATTGTGATCTGAGAAGATGCTTGATATGATTTAAATCTTCTTGAACTTATAGAGACTTAGTTTGTGCCCTAACATGTGGTCTATCTTTGAGAATGTCCCATGTGCACTTGAGAAGAATGTGAATTCTGCAGTTTTAGGGTTTAATTTTTTGTAGATATTTATTCAATCCATTTGGTCTAGTGATGTCAGCGGAGTATTGATATTTCTTGCTATGACTGTATTGCTGTTGATTTCTCTTAAGAAGTCCTCTAAATAATTTTTAATATATGCTGGTGCACCTAAAATGAGTGCATATATGTTTACCAAGGTTATATCTTCCTGTTGGATAGATCCTTTCAATATTATGTAGTGGCCTTCTTTGTCTTATTTATGGCCTTCATTTTGAAATCTACTCTATCAGATATGAGTATTGGTACCCCAGGTTTTTTTGCTTTACTTTTACCTGGAAAAATATTTTCCATCCCTTGACTTTCAACATATGTGAGTCTTTTGTTGTGAGGTGAGTTTCTTGTAAACAACATATATGTGAGTCATGCGTTCTTATCCAGTTAGCTACTGTGTGTTTTTATTGGAATGTTACAACCATTCACATTTACGGTGATATTGATATGTACTTATTTATAGCCATTTTTGTTTAGTGTGGTTCTATTTTTCTTTCTATTTCTTCTGCTAATTACAGCCGTCCTTTTAGCATATCTTGCAGTGCTGGTTTGGGGTTCATATATTCCCTTAGCCTTTTTTTTTTTTTTTTGGTCTGGAAAGCTCTTTATTTGACCTTCTATTTTGAATGATAGCCTTGCTGGGTAGAGTAGTCTTAGATTCAGATCCTTGTTTTTCATGACCTTTATTACTTCATGCCACTCCCTTCTCGCCTGTAGTGTTTCTGTTGAGAAGTCAGCTGAGAGCCTTATGGGGTTTGCTTTGTAGGTAACCTGTTGCTTATCTCTTGCTGCCTTTGGGATTCTTTCTTTGTCTTTAATTTTTGGCATTTAATTACTATGCATCTTGGTGTGTGCCTGTTTGGGTTCATCTTACTTGGGGCTCTCCGTGCTTCGTGAACTTGAATGCCTTTCTCCTTCACCAAATTAGGGAAGTTTTCTGTCACTATTTCTTCAAATATATTCTCTAACGCTTGCCCATTTTCTTCCTCTTTGGGGAATCCTTTGATGCGAATGTTATTATGTTTCCAGTTGTCCCACAGTTCTCTTAAGCTGTCTTCGTGTTTTTTAATTGTTTTATTATTATTATTATTATTATTATTATTATTATTATTATTTTGGTTTTCTGATTGTTTGATTTTTTTCTACTCTGTCTTCTAATTCACTGATCTGGTCCTCAGCTTCTTCTGCTCTGCTTGTTAGTCTTTTCAATGTGTTCTTAATTTCTGCTGAGTCATTCTTTATTTCCACCTCGTTGGTTTTCAATGTTTTTATATCTTTATTCATGGTGCTGATGTCCTTACTTATGCTGTTGAGCTTCCTCAAGATCATGGCTCTAAACTCTACCTCTAATAATTTGCTTAGCTGCATTTCATTTATCTCATCTTCAACAGAGTTCTCTTGTTCTTTCATATTAGTTTTTTTTCCCACCATTTCGGCTATCTCTGTGGGTTTTGGAGCCTGCCAAATTTTCCTTGTAGGTGTTGGTGTTCTGCTGTTTGTGGATGCCTCTACTCAGTTTGGATGAACCTGGGTGGGCCCTCGTTAAACACCACTGTCAAGACTGACTTTTTTAGGTCGATTTGCAAGCCCAGGAAAGGTTCAGTTATCCTCTAGCTTTTTCCTGGTGGCTACTAGTCTTAGTTACTCAGTGCCTTGAAATATAGTGCTGGTGTTCTTCACAAGAGGATCCAGAAGGTGTAATAGATGCTGGTTATTAATGAGCCACAATTTGCATTTCTTTACCTCACCTGGGGAAGGCTGAATCTCCAAGAGGTGGGGGTGGGGCATTGCTACTTATCCCCACAACTCTGAGAATAAGCACACTGGCCACCATCTTTTTTTGGCTGCAACACAGCAAAAACTCTGAGTGCCCTCTGTATCCCAGGTGTTCCCACATAGTTCCAGACCTGTCTGCCTTCCCTATGCAGTTGCTCCTGGTAAGTGGCTGTGGCTATTTTAGGGTTCTGTCTTGATTCTCTGCACTTTGGAACAGGCTTGGCCTTTATTCCCCAAGGGCCCTGCTCTCAGATAAGACTGCTCCTGTCCTTCACTCTGAGCCAGCCACCCTCTCGTGCCTCCACAAATCCTACCAGTTTCCCTAGTTATACGGTCCTGTCCTACTGCTTTTCTGTTGCTTTTTTTTTCAAGAATTTGTCTTTATTTTAGTTGTAATTCTCTTTTGGTCTTGGGAGATCATCCTTTTTGGACCCGGCTCTATGCCTATGTTATGGGATGCTGCATTGCTCAGGCCTCTCTAGTGCTTCAGCACCACACAGGTCCTGTAAGTAAGTGGATGGCACAGTCCCTGTTGGGTTGTGCAGGCCTCTCTGGTGCTTCAGCACCCAGCAGGTCCCTTAGGTAACTGGATGGTGCAGTCCCTTATGTGTCCTGCAGGCTTCAGCACCTTGCAGGTCTCATGGGTACCTGGATAGCACAGTCCCTGCTGGGTCACACAGGCCTCTCTGGTGCCCTGCACGCTGCAGGTCCTGCAGGAGGGCAGCTAGATCGCTCCAGTCTCTCTGGGGCTCCTGTATCCCTCTGCACTTGTGAGCTACTAGACCTCACAGGCCTCTTTGGAGCCCCAGGTACCACCTCTGGAGGCTGGGGGTTGCTGCTGCCCAGTGGGGCTCAACTCCTGCTCAGCTTTTGTTTTAGTTTTTGGGAATGGGTCTCAGCTGCTGGTTTGTGCTTCTGTCATCTGGGGATAAATGTCTGCTCCCCAGCCTCTGTTGCTGGGGGTATATCTCGACTCTTATCAGGCTGCTACTGTGGGGGATGCTGCTCACTACTGGCTGTTCACATTTTCCATGACTGGCATTGTGGGAGCTCCACTACTGTATACCAGTCTGTATTGACACAGAGTGTCCACCTGTTAGATGGTGCCAGGTGCTCTGGTGGGCTCAGTTTGCAGGGCCCTAGCAGCTCTTACTGCCTCTTCCCAGGAAAGACCCGAGATCTTCCATAATGGTGGAACCTCTTCTTGGCACACGGAGAAGCAACCTGAAGTGCCGCTTACACAGCACAGAAACCTTCTGCTTGAGTCTCTGCACTGCTCCAGTTTGGTAGTCCACTTTCACATCCACTCACACTCTCTCACACATTTGCTCACTCTCTCACACACTCACCCTCCCTCCAGTCCTGCCCACTGCCATGTTTGATCAATTTATTTTTTTATTTTATAACATTTATTTTTTCTCCTCTAAATTTATCAGAGTATAAAATTTATTCAAAGTAAATTTTTTTGTTTTATTTTTATTTTGACTTATTTTTATTCATTAATTTCTTTTTGTTACAGATGTTCCTCATTTTTCCCATATGACACCCTCCTTCCCTTCCGCCCTGACCCATCCCCAGCTTTGTTGTCTGTTCCTTGGCCATGCATGCATGCATGTAATTTCTGAGGTTTATGTCTTCCCCTCGAAATCCCCTCCTCTGAGGCTTGTCAGTCTGTGCCCCATATATATGTCTCTGGATTAATTATGTTCAGCAGTTTATTAAGTTCATTACATTCCACAAATAAGTGAGATCATGTGATATTTGTCTTTCTCTGCTTGGCTTGTTTTACTTAACATAATACTGTTCAGGTCCTTCCATGCCATTTGAAAGGATAAGAGATCTTTCATTCTTACAGGTGCATAGTATGAGGCATCACCTCACACCTGTCAGAATGGCTGCCATCAACAAATAATCAAACAACAAGTGTTGGCAAGGGTGTGAAGAAGAATGGACTCTAGTACACTGCTGGTGGGAATGCAGACTGGTGCAGCCACTGTGGAAAACACTATGGTGTTACCTAAAAAGTTAAAAATTGAGCTACCATTTGACCCAGTGATCCCACTTTTAAGAATATACCCTAAAAACCCTGCAACTCCAATCAGAAAGAATATATGTACTCCTATATTTATAGCAACATTATTTACAATAGCTAAGAACTGGAAACAATCCAAGTGTCCATCAGTAGATGAGTGGATAAAAAAACAGATTTCAGATTATACCACAAGGCCACTGTAATCAAAACAGCTTGGTATTGGCACAAGAACAGGCATATAGATCAATGGAACAAAATAGAGAACCCAGAAATTGACCCAAGACAATATACTCAATTAATATTTGACAAAAGTGGCAAGAGCATACAGGGGAGTCAAGACAGTCTCTTCAATGAGTGGTGTTGGGAAAAATTGGACAGCTACTTGCAAAAAAATGAAGGTAGAACACAAACTTACACTATACACAAGAATAAACTCAAAATGAATAAAAGAGTTAAGTGTAACTTGTGAATCCATAAAAATTCTAGAAGTAAATGTAGGCAACAAAATATTAGACATCATACGCAGCAAAATTTTTACCAATACAACACCTAAGGCAAGAGAAACAAAGGTAAAAATAAACACATAGGAGTACATCAAACAAAAAAGAGTTTCTGCACAGCAAAAGTAAGAACCATCAATACGGAAAAGGATCCCATTATGTGGGAGACCATAATCGCTGATGACGCATCAGATAAGAGGTTAATTTCCAAAATAAATAGTCCTCATACAACTCAACAAAAGGAAGTCAAAGAACTCAATTAAAAAATGGGCAGAGGAACCAAATAGACTCTTCTCCACAAAGGACATACAGATGGCCAAGAGGCATATGAAGAAATGCTCAACATCACTAATCATCAGAGAGATGCTAATTAAAACAACTATGAGGTATCACCTCACACCTGTCAGAATGGCCGCCATCAACAAATCATCAAAAAACAAGTGTTGGCAAGGGTGTGGAGAAAAGGGTACTCTAGTACACTGCTGGTGGAAATGCAGACTAGTGCAGCCATTGTTGAAAATGCTATGGTGTTACCTTAAAACTTTAAAAATTGAACTGCCATTTGACCCAGTGATCCCACTACTAGGAATATACCCTAAGAAGCCTGTAACACCAATCAGAAAGAATATATGTACCCTCATGTTCATAGCAGCACTATTAACATTAGCAAAGATCTGGAAACAACCCAAGTGTCCATCAGTAGATGAGTGGATTAAAAAGCTATGGTACATGTACACAATGGAATACTATGGAGCTGTAAGAAAGAAAGGTCTCTTATCCTCTGCCAATTTTTAAATTGTTATTATTATTATTTTTTTGTCTTCTTTTGGTGAGTTGTATGAGCACTCTTTATATTTTGGAAATTAACCCTTTATCTGATGTATCATTGTCAAATATGCTCTCCCACATAGGAGGTTCCCATTCCATTTTGATGGTTGTTTCTTTTGCTGTGCAGAAGCCTTTTAGTTTGATGTAGTCCCATGTGTTTATTTTTTTTCTTTGTTTCTTTTGCCTTATGTGTTGTATCAATCAAAATTCTGCTGTGTATGATGTATAAAATTTTGTTGCCTACATTTTCTTCTAGGATTGTAATGAATTCACCAGTCACAGTTAAGTCTATTACTCACTTTTAGTTTATTCTTGTGTATTGTGTAAGTTGGTGGTCTAGTTTAAATTTTTGCATGTAGCTTTCTAATTTTTTCAACATCATTTATTGAAGAGGCTGTCTTTACTCCACTGTATGCTCTTGCCACCTTTGTCAAATATTAATTGAGCATATTGTCTTGGGTCAATTTCTGGATTCTCTGTTCTGTTTATTGATCCATATGCTTGTTCTTGTGCTAATACCAGGCTATTTTTATTACAATAGCTTTGTAATATAACCTGATATCTGGTATTGTGGTTCCTCTTTGTTTCTTTTTCTCAAGATTGCTGTGGCTATTTGGGGTCCTTTTGGGTTCCATATGAACTTTTGAATTATTTGTTCTTGTTCTGTGAAATAAGTCATTGGTCTCTTGATGGACATTGCATTGAATGTATAGATAGCCTTGGGTAGTATGGACATTTAAAAAATTTTAATTTTTACAATTCATGAACAAGGTATGTGCTTCCACATTTTCATGTATTTCATTATTTCTTTTTTCAATGACTTGTAGTTTTCTGCCAATAGGTCCTCTACTTTGTTTGTTAAGTTTATTCTTAGGTATCTTAAGTTTTTTTTTTTTTAAATTAATTGTTTTGCTGTGATTGTAACTAGGATTTACAAAGTTTTTATTTATTAAATTTTTTTTTTTTTATCTTCACCCGAGGACATTTTTTTGTTCAGATAGAGTGGGATGGAGAGACAGGAAGAGAGAGGGTGAGAAACATCAACGTGAAAGGGACACATCGAGTGGCTGCCACCCGCATGACCCAACCATGGTTGGAGACAAACTGCAACTGAGGTACATGCTCTTAGTGAGAACCGAACCTGGGTCTCTCTGGATAGCACGCTGATGCTCTAACCGCTGAGCCAAACTGGCCAGGGGTGGGCTTTTTTTTTAGTTTTTCTACCTCTGAGTTCATCATTGATGTCTAAGAATGTCGTCAATTTCTTGATATCAATTTTGTATTCTGCTTCTTTGCCAAATTTATTTATTAAGTCTAGTAAATTTTTGATGAAGTCTTTTGGGTTTTCTACATATAGTATCATGTCATCTGTGAAGAATGACAGTTTCACTTCCTCTTTTTCAATTTGGATCCATTTTATTTTTTTATTTATTTTTTGTTCAGGTAGAGTGGGAGGGAGAGAGAGGAACACAGAGAGAGAGAGAAACATCGATGTGAAAGGAACACATCGAGTGGCTGCCACCCGCACAACCGACCAGGGCCGGGGACAAACTGCAACCGAAGTACATGCCCTTAGCGGGAACCGAACCCGGGTCTCTCAGGACCGCAGGCTGACGCTCTAACCGCTGAACCAAACCGGCCAGGGCTGGATCCTTTTTAGTTTTTCTTCCTCTCTGATTGTTGTGGCTAAGACTTCCAGTACTAAGTTAAATAAGAGTGGTGAAAGTGGGCATCCCTGTCTTTTTCCAGTTCTTAAGGGAAATGCTTTTAGATTTTACCCATTGAGTATGATGTTTGTTGTAGGTTTTTCATATATGGCCTTTTTTATATCGAGATATGATTCCTGTATTCCCCAAATGCTGAGCATTTTCATCAGAAATGCGTGCTGGTTTTGTCGAATCCTTTTTCAGTATCTATTGATAGATCATATGGTTTTTATCTTTCACTTTGTTTATGTGGTGTATCACATTTGATTGTATCATATTTGATTTGCAAATATTGTCTCAACCTTACATTCTTGGGATTAATCCCACTTGGTCATGGTGAATAATTGTATTAATGTATTGCTGGATCCAACTTGCTAATATTTTGTTGAGGATTTTGGTATCTATGTTCATCAGAGATATTGACTTGTAGTTGTTTTTTTTTTCTTGTAGTGTCTTTATCTGGTTTTAAAATTAGAATTTGATGGACTCATAAAATCAGTATGGAAGTCTTCCTTCTTGAGTTTTTTGGAATAGTTTGAGGAGAATGGTTGTTAGATCTCTGAATGTTTGGTAAAACTTCCTCGTGAAGCCGTCTGGGTCTGGGCTTTTGTTTGGGTACATCTTCAATTTCCTTAGTTGTTATTGGTCTGTTCAAAATTTTTATCTCTTCTCTGTTCAGTTTTGGAAGACTATGTGTTTCTAGAAATTTGTCCATTTCACTTAGATTGTTTAATTTGCTGCCGTATAATTGTTCATAGTATTTGTTAATGATCCTTTGTATTTCTGGGGTGTTAATTGTTACTTCTTTTTCGTTTCTGATTTTGTTTATTTGGGTTCTCTCTCTTTGTTTTTTGGCAAGTATAGCTAAGCGTCCATCAATCCTGTTTATCTTTTCAAGGGATCAACTCTATGTTTCATTGACCTTTTGAACTTTTTTTTTGGTCTCTGTGTTGTTTATTTCTGCTCTGATCTTTACTATTTCTTCCCTTCTACTTGCTCTGGGATTTTCTTTTTGTTTGCTTTCTAGTTCTTTAAGTTATGAAGTTAAATAGTCAATTAGAAATTTTTCTTGTTTCTTGAGGTAGGCCTGTAGTGCTATGAACTTCCCCCTCAGGACTGCTTTTGCTGCATCCCATAGATTTTGTGTTGTTGTGTGTTCATTTTCATTTGTTTCTAGGCATTTTTAAATGTATTTCTTCATCTCCTTGGTATTCCATTTATTGTTTCATAACATGATGTTTAGCCTCCATGTGCTTGAACGTTTCTGTGTGTTTTGTTCTAGTTTCACGCCAATGTGATCTGAGAAGATGCTTGATATGATTTCAATCTTCTTGAACTTGTAGAGACTCGCTTTGTGTCCCATCATGTGATCTATCTTTGAGAATGTCCCATGTGCACTTGAGAAGATTGTACATTCTGCAGTTTGGGGTGAAATGTTCTGTAAATATCTATTAAATCCTCCTGGTCTAGTTGGTCATTTAATGACTGTGTGTCTCTGTTAATTTTTTGTCTAGAAAATCTATCCAGTGGTGTCAGTGCTGGGTTAAAGTCACCCACTATGATTGTATTGATGTAGATCTCTCCCTTGAAGTCCTCCAGAAGTTTTGTAACATATTTTGGTCCTTCTGTGTTTGGTGCATATATGTTTACCAGGGTTATATCTTCTTGATGGATTGTTCCCTTGAATATTATGTAGTGAACTTTTCTTGTCTGTTATTATGGCCCTCATTTTGAAGTCTATCCTATCAGATATGAGTATAGCCACCTGCAGTTGTATTGCTCAGGCCCTGCTGGAGCCACACTCCTGCCAGCACTGTGGGCAGCTGGAT
Organism: Molossus molossus; assembly: GCF_014108415.1. Lineage (NCBI taxonomy): Eukaryota > Metazoa > Chordata > Mammalia > Chiroptera > Molossidae > Molossus > Molossus molossus. Next base: position 50,901,453 of record NW_023425355.1, read on the forward strand.
TGATCAGACCTCTCTGGAACCCTGGCTCCCTGCAGATTCCTGGGCAGTGGGAGTGCACAAGCCCCACTGTAGTCCTGGCTCCCTGCCAATCTTGTGGGAAGCTGGGTCACACTGGTCTCTCTGGAGCCCTGGCTCCCTGGTGATCCTGTGGGCAGCTTGGTCACTCAGGCCCCTATCTAGACCTGACTCCCCGCTAATCTTTGGGGAGAAGATTGAATAGGCCCCACTGGCGCCCCAGCTCCCTACTGATCTTGTGGGAAACTAGATAGCACAGGCCTTGATGGAGCCCCAGGTCCTGCCGCTCGCAGCTGGGGAGCACTGCTGCCGGGTGGGGCTCAGCTCCTGCTCAACCTCTTCTGAAGCTTTTGGGGATGGGTCTCAGCTGCTGATCTGTACTTCTGTTGCCTGAGGATGGATGTCTGCTCCTGAGCCTCTGTTGCTGGGGTGAGTCTCAACTCTAATTCAGCTGCTACTGTGAAGGATGGTACTGGGCTCCCAGCGCTTTGTGGCTTCCACAGCAGGCACCTTGACAGCACTACTACTGTGCACATGTCTGTGTTGACGCAGTAAGGTTCACTGGTCCGATGGTACCAGGTGCATAGGTAGGCTCAGGTTGCTGGGCCCTAGCTGCTCCCACTGCGTTCTCTTCCCAGAAAAGATCAGGGATTTTTCAAAATGGCAGGGCCTCTCAGCCTGCACAGGGAGAAGTGCCCCTGAAGAGCCACTTACTGAAGTTTCCAGCTGCTTTCCGTCCACAGCACAGTAACCTTCTGCTTCACATTTCTGCACTGCTCAAGGTTGCTCATCCACATTCATGTCCACTCACACTCTCTCTCCCACTTGCTCACTCTCATGCGCTCACTCTCCCTCTGGCCCTGCCTGCCACCATCTTTTTCTTTCTCCATCCATTGAAATTTAGCACACTTTTGAGGATATAGCTCTGCTTTGCTTCAGGGCTCAAGTGTGAATGCAAACCAAGAGCATTGGCAATTCAGTCAAATAAAACTGGGTTCAAATCAGTCACTTATTGTATAACCTTAGGCAAGTGTGTAACTTCTTTGGTCTGTCTCAGTTTTTATATTTGTAAAATAGGATAATAGTTACACCCACCCCAGCGTGGTTGTGAGGATTATATGAGATCATGTGTATAAAGTATTTAGTCCAATACCTGGTACATGTTAAGCTCCCAGATGATAGCTACTATTGGTATTTCAGTCAGCCTGATGCCTGGTAACTTGCCTGAGGGCAGAGAGGCATGGTGTTGCAGAGCTCCACTAGGGCTTATTGCCAATTCTGGCAGGATTTTTCCATGGTAGGTGTTCCCTCTGAGGTTTATGGAAACTTCAGGCTCAGAACTGAGGCAGGTGTAAAACTGTGCTGTCTAGTAGCTATGTGCCTACCCTCTGGGCTAGAAATTGCTGTGCTGATGGAGCCTGCCTGGGAAGAAACCTTGGGTTGGCAGAGATGTAGGGCCAGAGGGGCTGGGGCATTTAAATTCCTGTTGCTTTGACTTTTTCATATGAATCACCAGATGCCCAGCCAGAGCATGACACACCTCCTGCTCTGCCTTATGTGTGTCATCTGCCATCTGCCTGGCATTTGAAATACACTTAAGGTTTCACTTAAGAATACAAAGAAGACTTTTATTTTCATGAGAAGTCGTTTTCCTTTAAATATCCTTTCTTACTGAATACAAAAGTAATAAAATTAGAAGTATATAATGTAGACAGGTAACATTCAACCTGCCCATTTCTACTCTTCAGAGATAACTCCAGTTAAGTTTGGTATATATTCCTCCAGATGTTCTGCTTACCAGTATTTGGGACATCTGTGTTTTATGCAAGGAATATGTTCCCGAGGACCCTTAATAATTAGAAATTGGCATTATTTAAGTCCAGCCTTAACAAAGGAAGGCCAGAATTTCTGTCTATCAGCTAAAGTGGTGCCATCATGTGGTGATAGTGTAAACATTGCTTATCATTCACTTGGCCTTAAAGCTTTGAAATTATGTGATTTTTGGTGACATTTTAATTTGGGGAGATTTGCATTATTTCAAATGTATATAAACTGGAACTAAATTATTTTTATATAAAAATCTTTCAAATTATTATAATTTAAATTTATTTCAAATGTGACTTCAACAAAGAACCCAATTAATAAATGGGCACATGAGCTAAATAGACACCTCTCCAAAAAGGACATACAGATGGCCAAGAGACATATGAAGAAATGCTCTTAATCACTAATCATCAGAGAGATGTAAATTAAAACAACTATGAGGTATCACCTCACACCTGTCAGAATGGCCGCCATCAACAAATCATCAAACAAGTGTTGGCGAGGGTGTGGAGAAAAGGGGACTATAGTACACTGTTGGTGGGAATGCAGACTGGTGCAGCCATTATGAAAATCAATATGGTGTTACCTCAAAAAATTAAAAATTGAACTGCCATTTGACCCAGTGATTCCACTTCTAGGAATATACCCTAAGATGCCTGAAACACCAATCAGAAAGAATATTTGTACCCCCATGTTCACAGAAGCACTATTTACAATTACTATGATCTGGAAATAGCCCAAGTGTCCATCAGTAGACGAATGGATAAAACAAGTTGTGGTACATGTACACAATGGAGTACTATGCAGCTGTAAGAAGATCTATTTTCCTTTGAGACATCATGGAGGGACCTGGAAAGTATTATCCTGAGCGAATCAAACTAAGCAGAGAAAGACAAATATCACATGATCTCACATTATTTGTGTAATATAATGAACATAACAGTCTGAGGAATAGGGTAGATCTAGAGATGTGTAAGTAGGGTACAGACTGACAACCCTCAGAACAGGGGGTGTTGGGGGGAGGGAAGAGACAAACCACAGAACTTATATGCACGTACGCATAAACGATGGACATGGACAACAAAGCCAGGGACAGGGATGACGAGAAGGTTGTCAAATGGGAAATAAAGGAGAAACATCTGTTACAAAAATAAATTAATAAAATAATAAAAAAATTAAAAATATACATATATGGATATATATTTATAAAAGGAAAAATATAAATAAAATGGGGTCATTACAAAAGCTGTTCCAAAACTTGCTTTTTAAATTCAGATAACAAGTAATGTAAAATAAAATAAAATTCAGATAACTATATTTTGGATAGTCTTTTATGTCAGAAGTTATCCTTTACCTCTTCTCTTTTTTTGAAGGGCTGTTTATCGTTCCAGTATAGTAGTGTATCCTAAAGCATTTAACCAGCATATTGATGGATATTTCTCCCCAGGGATAAAGTCTCCCTTTCCTATCTTTCTGTCATCAGATTTATCCTCAGTACCAGAGACGTAGACAAATATCAGTAGTTCTTAGTGCCAGAGACTTGAAGCCAGAGCAAATCAAACTTCTGCCTTTTGGGGACCACTAGGGCAGTGATAACCCTGACCAAGGGCCCTAGAGTCACTTGCCTTTTTCTACTTCAACCACACTTGGCCTTGTCACTGAACTGGCCTAGTCTGCTGTCACAGGGTATATTCTCTGGACACAGATTCTGAAATAAATTTTGAGGTGCAAGCTATTTATTAGAAATTTAATATCTGTGAAGTGAAGAAGAGGGATCAGGATTGAGCAGAAGAAGTTGAATTGCGAAGCAGGCCAGTCAGAGAGTTGGCCAATATGGTGGGGCAAGTTCTGGGCTCAAGGACTGCTCAGCAGAGCTGTATTGTGTGGGGATGTAATAGCTTGGCCTTTTTATAGCTCTACCTTGCTCAGTCATTAGATGCAGGTCATCCCTGGAAGGACATGATTTTAGGTGAGGATATACTCTGTTCCTGAAAGGACCTGCCAGCTAGAGATTGTCAGCTAACCTCATTCCCGGGAGCTGGGCAGTAAGTCCTTCTTGGAAGCAGGATCTGGGCAGTTCATTTCTGTGACCACCACATTTGCTTTCCCATGTCCTCCTATGTGCATAGTAGGCTCCTCTAGAGGTATGGCAGAATCAGGGATTTTATGTGTGAGGTCCAGCTAAGATTTTGGAAGTTTGCAAGAAGAAAGGGCTTGCTGCTTCATCATGTAAGGTTGGCCAGGAATAGTGGCTAGCAGTTCTCTACTGGAACACTGACACTGGGCTAGGGGCTATGTTTGGCAAGCAGGCAGGATGCTTGTGTGCATTGTGAGGATGACTGTCTACTTGTACATGTGTGTGAATGAGATATGGGTATTTTACTACCTTCTACTACCTGCATGAGGCGTGTAATGGCATTGAAAGAATTCCACTTGTTGAGATTGATTGTTCATAGGATTGCAAATAGACTCTCAGAGTTAGTTTCTATCATTAGCCCTCCCAGATTTGTTTCCTCTGCAAATTGGATGAACATGCTCTCCATATTTGCTCATGACCTGCCATGTTTGCTTTTAGGCCCTGCTTTGAAAACAAGACACTGGAAGACCATACTCTCAGCATTAACAAGAACCATGCACAGAATTAATAAGCCTCTCTCAGAGTGGTTTTGATCAGTACTTATCCAGACTCTCTGCATTTAAACAAGGTCCCAGAATGATTCTGATGAACAGCCAAAAACAATTGATCACTGGGTAGCACTGGTTGCATTAATTGTTCCCTCAGCAGATCTTGTGTGAGTCTCATTTCTCCAGTCAGATTGTTTGCTCCAGGAGAAATATTATGTGTTCTGATGCTATGAGCTGGTAGACATGTAGTAGGGGCTTAGTTTGCTATGGGTTATTATTTGTGTGTCTGTATGTGTGTGTGCACTATCCCATAAATATTGGTGGAAATCTCTAAGACCAGAAATGAGGAAGAGTGTGTGTGTTCATGTGCATACAAACACATTGGAGAGGACAATCATATATAGCAATGATATCTTTTTGCTGCCTTTTGATATGTATACAATTTTACACCATCTTTTCCATGCAGTTTGAATTTTAAAAATAAATATCACAACTATAAGCAAATCAAAGCAATTACAGTAAGAATATGCTTTTTGAAATTATACGTTTGGATGTTTCTCATTACTCCTAAAATGCAATAACTACAATAAAGTATCACTAAGTAAGTCAGATTGGGGAAATATTGGAAGAGTGAGAAATCTGAATTGATTAATAAAGAAATGTCTTATATCTTATAGTAACTCAAACTATGAATAATATTCCAACCAGAGCACCTCCCAAATTTTTATAATGAATTTGCAACATTTCTAAAATACAGTTTATTTTCTTAGGTTAAACATATCACAAGCTTTATTAACTGTGTGGTCTTAGGCAAGTTGCTTTACCTTCTATGAGACACTGTTTTTTGTCTGTAATTGGAAATAATAATACCTAATATATAGGCTGTTTATAATAAACTAATTGCAATAATGCATGTAAAACAGTTAACATAATACCTGTTATATTATCATTGGCCAATAGATATCAAATGCTATTGTTGTTTATAAGATGATGATGATGATGATGGTGATATCTATACCCTTATTTACAACCCTATCTGTGTAACCTGTAGCAACTCTCCTTACCTATCTGAGCTCCAGTTTCCTAGTCTGTAAAACAGGGATAATAAAACCTGTTTCATAGCGTGGTTATGAGGATAAAATAAGATGTGTGTTGAGAGTGCTTTTTAAACTGGAGCTCATAAAGTCCCACATCTAACTTACTTAATTTACTTTTCCTGTTTATTTGTTTAATAAATCCTTCTTCCAAAATAGTAACAGTATAAACCCTATTGCAGTTTAGATCAAATCAATATCAATTTTGAATGAATAAAAGGTTTAGATGGAAGATGAAATACAATTATTAGAATACTCAGTAGAAACATTACTGGGGGGCGGGGGGCTTGCTCTGTAGGCTGTAAGAAAGATCTGCTCTTAAGCTAATAAAAATAACATCTCAGTTGTTGAGCAAATACTCTAACATGCAGGAAAGAGATTAGCAGAGACCTTAAAATTGGACAGGATCACATCCATGGGAGAGTGGATACTTATCTTAATCAGGTGGAGCCTCTTGTCCTGGAAGAACTTGGGCTGGGTAGCTAGTGGACTTTGGCCAGAAAGCCATTCAACACGAAGATGACCTCCATGGTGACCTTCAGGTAGTCCCTAGAAGCCTGTGAATACAAATCCTCTTAGTTTTCTTCTTCTTTTTTTAATCCTCACCCGAGGATATTTTTTTCCATTTATCTTCAGGAAGAGTGGGAGGGAGGGAGGGAGTGAGTGAGGGAGGTAGTGAGAGAGAGAGAGAGAGAGAGAGAGAGAGAGAGAGAGAGAGAGAGAGAGAAACATGGATGTGATAGAGACATATCGACTGGATGCCTCCTGCATGACCTTGACCAGGACTGGGGACAAACAGTAACCAAGGAACATACCCTTGGCTGGAATCAAACCCTCAACTCTTTGGTCCACAGGCTGATGCTCTAACCGCTAAGCCAAACCAGCCAGGGCCTCCTAGTTTTCTTTTAGTATTTTGGGGTTCAGAGAGTTTCCTGTGGGAGATAAATGAAACCTTGGAGAGGCTAAATGAATGGCTACCAGCAATATTCATTCAAAGATAAAATATCACACAATTTGTGCTTTAGAAGACATTGAGACCTATAGATCAACCAGAAACGTGTGCAGTCAAGTTGGTTCAATTTCATTAATTATCCATTTAATAAGCATTTATAGCAAGGCTGCTTTTAAACAAAATGCTCAAAGAATGGAATGTTCTGGCTAGCTTACCTTTCTGAGCTGACCATGTATACCTGTAATTGTGAAAACACAACTTCTGAAAATGATTTTCAAATTAGAACCCTAAAGCCTAAAGGAAGAGGATGTTTGTACATAAAAAGTCTTTTGAAGCTACAAAATAGTATCGCTAATATTCTTCTCTCTTCTCAAGGACGACAATTTTTTAAAAAATTTTTCTTTATTGATTTTAGAGAGAGAGGAAGTGAGAGGGGGAAAGAGATAGAAACATTGAGGAGAGAGAACATCAATTGGCCGCCTTCTTCATGCCCCCCACTGGGGATCAGGCCCACAACCTGGGCATGTGCCCTGACCGGGAATCAAATCAGTGACCTCGGTGCATGGGTTGATGCTCAACCACTGAGCCAAACTGGCTGGACAAGGCTTAAATTTTTAAAAATTCATAGCAAACAGAAAAAAAGCAATAATTACAAGAATCCCTCAGCTTGCAACTCCTTTACATACATGTCTTTTTTTTTTTTTTTTAATCCTCACTCGAGGATATTTTTCCATTGATTTTCAGATAGAGTGAAAGGGAGAAATGGAGGTAGAGAGAGAGAGAGAGAAAGAATAAAATCGATATGAGATAGACACATTGATTGGTTGCCTCCCACACGTCCCCATCCAGGGTCATAGATCAAACTGCAACTGAGGTATGTGCCCTTGACTGGTATCAAACACGAGACTCTGGTCTGTGGGCCAACACTCTAAATGATGAGCCAAACTGGCCAGGGCTAGATGTATATTTTAAATATTTTCATATTTTTATGGAAATGTTTTATCTTATTATTTTTTTATAATTTTTATTAGTTTATTTTTGTTACAGATGTTTCTCCTTTTTTTCCCCATTGACACCCTCCTCCCCATCCCCCCTGCCCCATACCCGGCTTTGTTGTCTGTGTCCAAAGGTTATGCATACATGCATATAAGTTCTGTGCTTTATCTTTTTCCTTCCCCTACCACCCCCACTTCTGAGGGTTATCAGTGTGTACCCAACTTCCACCTCTCTGGGTCTACCCAATTCCTCAGACTGTTATGTTCATTATATTCCAGAAATAAGCGAGATAATGTAATATTTGTCCTTCTCTGCTTGGCTTAATTCGCTTAGGATAATACCTTCCAGGTCCTTCCACGTCATTTCAAAGGACAAGAGATTGTTTTTTCTTACAGCTGCATAGTACTTCATTGTGTATATGTCCATCAGCTTTTTTATCCATTCGTCTACTGATGGACACTTGGGCTGTTACCAGATCTTAGCTATTGTAAATAATTCTGCTATAAAAATAGGGGTACATATATTCTTTCTGATTGGTGTTTCAGGCTTCTTAGGGTATATTCCTAGAAGTGGGATCAATGGGTCAAATGGAAGTTCAATTTTTAATTTTTTGAGGTAACACTATATCGTTTTTCATACTGGCTGCACCAGTCTGCATTCCCACCAGCAGTGTACTAGAGTCCCCTCTTCTTTACACCCTGGCCAACATTTGTTGCTTGATGATTTGTTGATGGAGGCCATTCTGACTGGTGTGAGGCGATACCTCATTGTTGTTTTAATTTGCATCTCTCTGATGATTAGTGATGTTGAGCATTTCTTCATATGTCTCTTGGCCATTTGTATGTCCTGTTTAAAGAGGTGACTATTTAGTTCCTCTGCCCATTTTTTAATTGGGTTCTTTATCTTCCTTTTGTTGAGCTGTATGAGCACTCTTTATATTTTGGAAATTAACTTCTTATCTGATGTGTCATTGGCAATGATGCTCTTCCATACAGTAGGTTGCCTTTACATTTTAATGGTTGTTTCTTGTGCTGTGCAGAAGCTTTTGATTCTGATGTAGTCCCATGTGTTCATTTTTTCCTTTGTTTCTGTTGCCTTAGGTTATGTATCAGGAAAAATTCTGCTGTGTATGGTGTCCGAAATTTTGTTGCCTAGATTTTCTTCTAGGATTTTTATGGATTCACAAGTCACATTAAAGTCTTTTATCCATTTTGAGTTTATTTTTGTGTATAATGTAAGTTCATGGTCTAGGTTTATTTTTTGCATGTAGCTTTCCAATTTTCCCAACACCATTTATTAAAGAGGCTGTCTTTACTCCATTGTATGCTCTTGCCTACTTTGTCAAATAATTGAGCATAATCTCTTGAGTTCATTTCTGGGTTCTCTCTTCTGTTCCACTACTCCATATGCCTGTTCTTGTGCCAGTACCAGGCTGTTTTGATTACACTGGCTTTGTAGTATAACCTGAAATCTGGTAATGTGATCCGTCCAGCTTTGTTCTTTTTTTTCAAGATTGCTGTGGCTATTCGAGGTCTTTTTTTTGGTTTAATCTGAACTTTTAAAGTATTTGTTCTAGTTCTGTGAAGTATGTTGTTGGTATTTTGATAGAGATTGTATTCAATATATAGATTGCTTTAGGTAGTATGAACATTTTAATGATGTTAATTCTTCCAATCCATGAACAAGGTATGTGCTTCCATTTTTTTTTTTTATATATATCTTTCTCTATTTCTTTTTTCAATGACCTGTAGTTTTATGTGAATAGGTCTTTTATTTCTTTGGTTAAGTTTCTTTTTTAGGTATCTTAATTTTTTTTTGCCATGATGGTAAATGGGATATATATATATATTTTTTTTTTAGTTTCTCTTTCTGTGAGTTCATCATTGGTGTATAAGAATGCCATTGATTTCGTAACAATTTTGTATCCTGCTACTTTGCCCAATTCATTTATTAAGTCTAGTAAATTTTTGATTGAGTCTTTGTGGTTTTCTATGTATAGTTTCATGTTATCTGTGAAGAATGACAGTTTCACTTCCTCCTTTCCAATTTGAATTCTTTTTTTTTTTTTTTTATGTCTGATTGCTGTCGCTAAGTCTTCCAGTACTATGTTATATAAGAGTGGTGAAAGTAGATATTCCTGTCTTGTTCATGTTTTTTTTTTTTTTTTTTTATCCTCACCTGAGGACATTTTTTGTTCAGATAGAATGGGAGGGAGAGAAAGAGAGAGAGAGAGAGTAAAATATCGACGTGAAAGGGACACTTCAAGTGGCTGCCACCCACATGACACAACCAGGGCCGGGTACAAACTGCAACCAAGTACATGCCCTTAGCAGGAACTGAACCTGGGTCTCTCTGGTCCGCAGGCCAATGCTCTAACCCCTGAGCCAAACCGGCCAGGGTTTGTTTCTGTTCTTAAGGGAAATGCTTTTAGTTTTTGCCGATTTAGTATGATGTTGGCTGTAGGTCTTTCATATATTGCCTTTATTATGTCTTGATATGATCCCTCTATTTCTACATTGCTGAGCATTTTTATCAGAAATGAGTTCTGGATTTTATTGAATGCCTTTTCAGCATTTATTGATATGGTCATGTGGTTTTTGTTCTTCATTTTTTTTTAATGTGGTGTATCACATTTATTGATTTGAGAATATTGTACCAGCCTTGCATCCCTTGGATGAATCCCACTTGGTCATGGTGAATAATTTTTTTGATGTGTTGCTGGATTCAATTTGCTAGAATTTTGTTCAGGATTTTGGTATCTATGTTTATCCGAGATATTAGCCTATAGTTTTCTTTATTTGTAGTGTCTTTTTCTGGTTTTGGAATCTGAATTATGCTGGCCTCATAAACGAGTTTGGTAGTTTTTCTTCTTCTTGAATTTTTTGAAATAGTTTGAGGAGAATGGGTATTCTTTTTTGAATGTTCAGTAAAATTCCCTCATGAAGCTATCTGAGCCTGGGCTTTTCTTTTCTGGGAGCGTCTTGATTATATGTTTAATTTCTTTGGTTATTATTGGTTTGCTCAAGTTTTCTATCTCTTCCTGGTTCATTTTTGGCAGACTATGTGTTTCTAGAAATTTTTCTATTTTGCTTAGATTGTCGAATTTATTGCTGTATAATATTCATAATATTTGTTAACAATCTGTTCTATTTTTGTGGTGTCAGTTATTATTTCTTCTCTTTCATTTCTGATTTTGTGTATTTGGGTTCTCTCTCAGTGTTTCCAAGTGAGTCTAGCTAAGGGTGCATCTTTACTATTTCCTTCTTTCCACTTGCTCTGCAGTTTTCTTTCTTTCTTTTCTTCTTCATCTTCTTCTTCTTTTTTTTTTGCTATCTAATTCTTTAAGTTGTGAGATTAGATAGTCTATTAGAAATTTTTCTTGCTTCTTGAGGTAGGCCTGTAGTGCTATGAACTTCCCCCTCAGAACTGCTTTCGCTGCATCCCATAAATTTTGATTTGTTATGTGTTCATTTTCATTGGTTTTCAAATAGTTTTAATTTGTTCCTAGATCTCTATGGTAACACATTAATTGTTAAATAACATTCTACTTAGCCTCCATGTTTTCAAATGTCTTTGCTTGTTCTTGTTGTAATTGATTTCTAGTTTTATGCCCTCCTGATCTGAGAAGATGCTTGATATGATTTCAATCTTCTTGAACTTGTAGAGACTTAGTTTGTGTCCTAACATGTGGTCTATCTAAGAGAATATCCCATGTGCATTTGAAAAGAATGTGAATTCTGCAATTTTCAGTTATATTTCTCTGTAGATATTTATTAAATTCATTTGATCTAGTGCTTCATTTAGAGTCTGTGTTTCATTGTTATTTTTTATCTAGAAGATTATCCAGTGATGTCAGTGGGGTGTTGAAGTCCCCTGCTATGATTGTATTGCTGCCAATTTCTGCTTTGAAGTCCTCCAGAAAATTTTTAATATATGTTTATGCTCCTGTATTGAGTGCATATATGTTTACCAAGGTTATATCTTTCTGATGGATGGATAGATCCTTTCTCTCTCTCTCTCTTTTTTTTTTTTTAATCCTCACCCGAGGACATTTTTCCATTTTTTGTTCAGGTAGAGTGGGAGGGAGAGAGAGGAACAGAGAGAGAGAGAAACATCAATGTGAAAGGAACACAACGAGTGGCTGCCACCTGCACAACCGACCAGGGCTGGGGACAAACTGCAACCGAGATACGTGCCTTTAGTGGGAACCGAACCCGGGTCTCTCTGGACCGCAGGCCATCGCTCTAAGCACTGAGAAAAACCAGCCAGGGCAAAGAAACAACACTTTTTTCTTTTATACTCACCTGAGGACATTTATTGCATTTATCATCAGATAGAGGGGGAGGGAGAGAGGGAGGAAGAGAGAGAGAGAAACATTGATGTGAAAGAGACACATCGAGTGGTTGCCCGGGGATAAACTGCAACCGAGTTACGTGCCCTTAGGGGGAACCGAACCCGGGACTCTCTCATCCGTGGGCCAATGCTCTTACCTCTGAGCCAAACCGGCCAGGGCGATCCTTTCAATATTATGTAGTGGCCTTCTTTGTCTCTAGTTATGGCCTTCATTTTGAAATCTACCTTATCAGAGATGAATGTTGCTATCCCAGCTTTTTTTTTTTTGCTTTTTGTTTGCTTAAAAGATCTTTTTCTATCCCTTCACTTTCAACCTATGTGAGTTTTTTGTTGTGAGGTGTGTCTCTTGTAAACAATATATATGAGTTTCATGCTTTCTTATCCAGTCAGCCACTGTGTGTCGAGCATTCAAACAATTCACATTTAATGTGATAATTGATATGTACTTATTTATTGCCATTTTTGTTTAGTGTGGTTCTCTATTTCTTCCTATGTCTTTTACTAATTACAGCATTCTTTTTAGCATATCTTTTAGTGCTGGTTTGGTGTTAATATATTCCATTAGGCCCCCCCCCCCTTTTTTTTTTGTCTGGGAAGCTCTTTATTTGACCTTCTATTTTGAATGGTAGCCTTTCTGGATAGAGTAGCCTTGGATTCAGATCCTTGTTTTTTATAACCTTTTTTTTTATTTTACATTTAAAAATAAATTTTAATATCATGATCTTCATACCACCCCAAAATGACAATTTTATGCCAAGTACTTTATGCTACAGGAAAGAACTAAGAAAGTAAGTCATGGTTATCAGCTTCATGGGAATTGCAGAATAGCATACAAAGAAAGGTCTGCCACTGGAAAAGGCTGAGAAATTGACCTATTTATTATCTTTATCTATAGATAAAAAGAATTAGGTCCAAGGAATACGTTTGCCCTCTGAATCCTGTGCTTTTTCCACTTCAGAGAATTTTTTTTCTTCAGTTCATGACCTTGATTACTTCTTGCCACTCCCTTCTGGTCTGTATTGTTTCTCTTGAGAAGTTAGCTGAGAGCCTTATGGGCTTACCTTTGTAGGTAATCTCTTTCTTATCTCTTGCTGCCTTTAGGATTCTGTCTTTGTTTTCCATTTTTGGCATTTTAATTTCTATGTGTCTTGGTGTGGGCCAGTTTGGGTTCTTATTTGGGGCTCTCTGTGCTTCTTGAACTTGAATTCCTTCTTCCTTCATCAAGTTAGGACAGTTTTCTGTCACTATTTCTTCAAATATATTTTCTAACCCTTGCCCATTTTCTTTCTCTTCAGGGACTATTATGATGTGAATGTTATCACATTTCCAGTTGTCCCACAGTTCTCTTAATCTGTCTTCCTCTTTTTTTATTTTTTTATTTTTTTTTTCCTTTTGGTTGTGTGATTGGTTGATTTTTTGTACCCTGTCTTCTAATTTACTGATCCGGTTCTCAGCTTTTTTCACTCTGCTGTTTAGTACTTCCAAAGTGTTCTTTATTTCTGCTATGTCATTCTTAATATCTTCTTGGTAGTTTTTAATTTCCAATTGCTTGATTTTCTATGTTTCTATGTCAGTACTCATGGAGTACATGTCCTTACACATGCTATTGAGCTTCCTCTAGATCATGGCTCTTAATTCTGGCTTTGTTAACTTGGTTAACTGTGTTTCATTTATCTCGTCTTTGGTAGAGGTCTCTTGTTCTTTCATTTGGGATTTTTTCCCTTTGTTTCACCATTTTGGCTATCTTAGCGCATTTTGGAGCCTTCCAAATTTTTCCTGTGGGTGTTGGTGTTCTGATATGTGTGGCTCTCTCTACTGGGTTTGGTTGAGCCTGGGTGGGCCCACGTTAAACACCACTGTCATGTCTTACTTTCCTGGGTAGATTTTCAAGCCCAGGAAAGGTTCAGTTATCTTCTTGCTTTTTCTTGGAGGCTTGCATTCTCAGTTACTCAGTGACTTGAAATGTAGTGCTGGTGTTCTGCATAAGAGGATTTCCAGAGGGTGGGATACATGGTGGTTGTTAATGAGCCTCACCTGGGAAAGGCTGAATCTTTGAGGGGGTGCTGTTTTTACCCACAGCTCTGGGAAGGAGCACATTGGCCACTGTCCTTTGTGGCTGCAACTCAGCAAAATTCTGAGTGCCCTGCAAATCCCAGGTTTCCACATAGAGGTTCAGCCCAGTCTTCCCTCCCTCTGCCATTGTCCCGAGGTGAGTGGCTGTCACTCTTTTAGTGCTTAGGGCTTTCTCTGTATGCTGTGGTGTGGGTTTGATCTTTATTCCTCAAGGACGCTGCTCATAGATAAGACTTCTGCTGTCCGTGGGCTCCCAGCCTGCCACCCTCTCGTGCCTCTGCACATTCTACCAGTGTCCCTGGTTAATGGTCCTATCCTGCTGCGTTTCTGTTGCTTTGTTCACAGGATTTGTCTTTATTTTAGTTGTAATTCTCATTTGGTTTTGGGAGATTGTTTGTGTAGTTTCAATTCACTCCACCTCCATTTTTCACATCCTCTATGCCTATCTGGTATTCAGCAGGGTCACACAGGCCTCTCTGGTGCTCCCGAACCCTGCAGATTCTGGGGGTTACTAAATCACACAGTCCCTTTGGGACCTGGCTTCATTCCTATGTTATGGGATGCTGGGTCGCAGAGGCCTCTCTGGTGCTTCAGCACCCCACAAGTTCCATGGGTAACTGGGTGGCACAGTTCTTGCTGGGTCTTGCAGGCATCTCTAGTTACCCCGCACACTTCGGGTCCTGTGGGCGGGCAGCTGGATCTCATCAGTCTCTCTTGGCTCTGACTTTCCACTGCTTTTATGAGCTGCCTGACATCACAGGCCTCTGTGGAGCCCCAGGTCCTACTGCTGGTGGCTGGGGAGTGCTGCTGCCCCGTTGTTTTCAACTCCAGCTCAGCTTTTGCTCTAGTTTTTGGGGATGGGTCTCAGCTGCTTGTCTGTGCTTTTGTTTCCTGGGGATGGATGTCTGCTCCTCAGCCTCTGTTGCTGGGGGTATATCTAGACTCTGATCGGGCTGCTACTATGGGGGATGGTGCTAACCTCCCAGCTGTTTGTGGTTTTCATGAGCTGCACCTTGGGAGCTCCACTACTATGCACTGGTCTGTGTTGACACAAAGTGTCCACTGGTCCAATTGTGGCATGTGAACTGTTGGGCTCAGGTTGCTGGGCCCTAGCCACTCTCACTATCTCCTCCCAGGGAAGACCCAGAATTTTCCAAGATGGTGGGACTTCCCCACAGTGTAGGGAGAAGCATCTTGAAAGCCACTTACCGCAGTAGCTCGCTGCTCCCGTCTACAGCACAAGAACCTTCTGCTCCAAGTCTCTGCACTGCACGAGTTTGGTCATCCACCTTCACGTCCACTCATACTCTCTCCACACTAGCTCACTCTCTAACACACTCACCCTCCCTTCGGTCCTCCCCCCTGCCATCTTCCCTGTGACCATATAATTGTTCATAGTATTTGTTAAAATTTATTTGTATTTCTGTGTTGTCAGATGTTACTTCTCCTGTTTCATTTTTGATTTTGTGTATTTCGGTTCTCTCACTTTGTTTCTTGGTGAGTCTAGCTAAGGGTCCATCAATCTTGTTTATCTTTACAAAGAACCAGCTCTTTGTTTTATTGATTGTTTGAACTGTTTTTTTGTTCTCCATGTCATTTATTTCTGCTCTGATCTTTACTATTTCCTTTGTTCTACTTGCTCTGGGGTTTTCTTTTTGTTTGATTTCTAGTTCTTTAAGTTAGGTTAGACAGTCTATTAAAAATTTTTCTTGTTTCTTGAGGTAGGCCTGTCATGCTATGAACTTCCCTCACATTACTGCTTTTGCTGCATCCCATATATTGTGTGTTTATTTTCATTGGTTTCCAGGAAATTTTTAATTTCTTCTTTAATCTCCTTGGTCACCCATTCATTGTTTAATAACATGCTCTCTGCCTCCTTGTGTTCCAATGTCTTTGCATGTTCTTGTTGCAATTGATTTCTAGTTTCATGCCATTGTGATCTGAGAAGATGCTTTATACAATTCCAGTCTTCCTGAACTTGTAGAGACTTGCTTTGTGTCCTAACATGTGGTCTGTCTTTGAGAATGTCCCATTTGCACTTGAGATGAATGTGAATTTTGCAGTTTTGGGGTGTAATTCTTTGTATATATCTATTGAATCTATTTGGTTTAGTGCTTCATTTAGAGTTTCACTTTCCTTGCTAATTTTTTTGACTAGAGGATCTATCCAGTGATGTCAGTGGGGTGTTGAAGTCCCCTGCTATGATTGTATTGCTGCCTATTTCTCCTTTATGTCTTCCAAAAGATTTTTAATATATGTTGGTGCTCCTATATTGGGTGCATATATGTTTACCTAGAGTATATCTTCCTGTTGGATAAATCCTTTTAATAGTATGTATTGGCCTTTGTCTCTAGTTATGACCTTCATTTTGAAATCTATTTTATCAGATATGAGTATTGCTACCCCAGCTTTTTTTTTTTTTTTCCTGTTTGCTTGGATGATTTTTTTTCCATCCTTTCACTTTCAACCTATGTGAGTCTTTTGTTGTGAGGTGGGCCTCTTGTATACAACATATAGATGAGTTATGCCTTCTTATCCAATCAGCTTCTCAGTGTCTTTTTATCAGAGCATTCAATCCATTTATATTTAAGGTGATTATAGATATGTACTTATTTATTGCCATTTTTTGTTTAGTGTGGTTTTATTTTTCTTCCTATTTCTTCTACTAATTACAGCAGTCTTTTTAACAATTCTTGAAGTGCTGGTTTGGTGCTAATATATTCCCTGTGCCCTTTTTTGTCTAGGAAGCTCTTTATTTGACCTTCTAAATGAATGATAGCCTTGCTGGGTAGAGTAATCTTGGATTCAGATAGTTGTTTTTCATGATCTTGATTACCTCATGCTATTCCCTTCTGGCCTGTAGTGTTTCTGTTGAGAAGTCAGCTGAGAGCCTTATGGGGTATCCTTTGTAGGTAACCTGTTGCTTATCTTTTGCTGCCTTTAGGATTCTCTCTTTGTCTTTAATTTTTGGCATTTTAATTGCTATGTGTCTTGGTGAGGGCCTGTTTGGGTTCTTCTTACTTGGGGCTCTCCTTGCTTTTTGATCTTGAATGCCTTCTTTCTTCACCAAATTAGGGATGCTTTCTGTCACTGTTTCTTCAAATATATTCACTAACCCTTGATCATTTTCTTCTCTGGGGACTACTATGATGCAAATATTATTATGTTTCCAGTTGTCCCACAGGTCTCTTAAGCTGTCTTCCTGTTTTTGTTTTTTTTAATAGTTTTTCCTTTTGGTTTTCTGATTGGCTGATTTTTTCTACCCTGTCTTCTTATTCACTGATCTGGTCCTCAGCTTCCTCTACTCTGCTGTTTAGTTTTTCCAATGTGTTCTTTATTTCTGCTATGTCATTGTTCATTTGTTCTTGGTTGTTTTTAATTTTCAATTGGTTGATTTTCAATGTTTCTGTGTTTTTACTCATGGTGCTCATGTTTTTAAACATGCTGTTTAGCTTCCTCTACATCATAACTCTGAATTCTAGCTTTGTTAACTTGCTTAACTGCATTTCATTTATCTCATCTTGAGTAGAGGTCTCATGTTTTTTCATTTGGCATTTGTTTCCTTGTTTCTCCATTTTGGCTATCTCAGTGTGTTTTGGAGCCTGCCAAATTTTTCTTGTGGATTTTGGTATTCTGCTGTTTGTGGCTCCTACTGCATTTGGATGAGCTAGGGAGGACCCACATTATACACCACTATCAAGTCTTACTTTCCTGGGTAGAGTTGCAAGCCCAGGAAAGTTTCAGTTATCCTCTCGCTTTTTGCCTGGAGGCTATTACCAGAGGTTATCTGAAGAACCTTGGTTTCTCATTTGAATAAAAATCTCCCTCAGGTTTTCAGAGTAAGGGATTTTTGGATTGTTAGGCTGATGGAGGTTGTTAATGAGCCTTAATTTGCATTTCAATTGCCCTCAGGGTGGGGTTGAATTTCAGAGGAAGTGGCTTCTACCTTTCTCCAGAGCCCTGGAAAGGAGTAAGATGGTCACAGTCCTTCATGGCCGCAACTTAGCAATATCTCTGAGCTCCCTCCAAATCTTGAGTGTCCCCATACAGTTCCAGTCCTTTCCACCCCTCCCTTGCTGAATCCCAAGTTGAGTGACTGTGGCTATTCTAGGGCTCTGTTTCAGCTCTGTGCTGGTGCCACTTCAGAGTTTAACTTTGAGGGCACTGCTCACAGCTAAGACTGCTGCTGTCTGTGGGCTCCCAGCCTCCCTCTCATGCCTCTGCAATACTTCCAGGATTGAGTCCCTGTCCCTGGTTATATGTTCCTCTCAAGGTTCTTTTTTGTTGCCTTTTCTGACTATTTGTTTTTATTTTAGTTGTAATTTCAGTTTGGTCCTATGTAAGCTTCCATTCACTCTGCCACCACTTTGGAATCCTTTATCATATATATTATTTATTTTTTTAAATTAATTAATTTTTGTTACAGATGTTTCTCCTTTTCCGCCCATTGATTCCCCCCTCTCCTCCCTCCCTGCCCTGTCCTTATCTTTGTTGTCCATGTCCATTGTTCATGCATACATGCATATAAGTTCTGTGGTTTATCTCTCCCCTACCACTCCGTCTTCTGGGGATTGTCAGTCTATACCCCACTTCCACATCTCTGGGACTACCCCATTCCTCAGACTGTTATGTACATTATATTCCACAAATAAGTGAGATCATATGATACTTGTCTTTCACTGTTTTGCTTGTTTCGCTTAGAATAATACTTTCCAGGTTCCTCCATGTAGTCTCAAAGGATAAGAGATCTTTCTTACAGCTGCATAGTACTGCATTGTATATATGTACCACAGCTTTTTTATCCATTCGTCTACTGATGGACACTTGGGCTGTTTCTAGATCTTAGCTATTGTAAATAGTGCTGCTACAAAAATGGGGGTACATATATTCTTTCTGATTGGTGTTTCAGGCTTCTTAGTGTATATTCCTAGAAGTGGGATCACTGGGTCAAATGGAAGTTCAATGTTTAATTTTTTGAGGTAACACCATATTGTTTTCTATAGTGGCTGCACCAGTCTGCATTCCCACCAGCAGTGTACTAGAGTCCCCTTTTCTCCACACACTTGCCAACACTTGTTGTTTGATGATTTGTTGATGGCGGCCATTCTGACAGGTGTGAGGTGATACCTCATTGTTGTTTTAATTTGCATCTCTCTGATTAGTGATGTTGAGCATTTCTTCATATGTCTCTTAGCCATTTGTATGTCCTGTTTGGAGAGGTGTCTGCTTAGTTCCTCTGCCCATTTTTTAATTGTATTCTTTGTCTTCTTTTTGTGGAGTTCTATGAGCACACTATATATATTGGAAAATAACCCCTTATCTGATATATCATTGGCAATTATGCTCTCCCATACAGTGGGTCGCTTTTCTGTTTTGATGATTATATCTTTTGCTGTGCAGGACCTTTTGAGTTTGATGTAGCCCCATGTGTTCATTTTCTTCTTTGCTTCTATTGCCTTAGGTGATGTATCAGTGAAAATTCTGGTGTGTATGATGTCTGAAATTTTGTTGCCTACAGTTTCTTCTAGGATTTTTATGGATTCATGAGTTACATTTAAGTCTTTTGTTCATTTTGAGTTTATTTTTGGGTAGGGTGTAAGTTGATGGTCTAGTTTCATTTTTTTGCATGTAGCTGTCCAATTCTCCCAGTACCCTTTATTAAAGAGGCTGTCTTTACTCCACTGTATGCTCTTGCCACCTTTGTCAAATATTAATTGAGCATATTGCCTTGGGTCCATTTCTGGGTTCTCTGTTCTGTGCCACGGGACTATATGCCTGTTCTTGTGCCAGTAGCAGGCGGTTTTGATTACAGTGGCTTTGTAGTATAACCTGAAATCTGGTAATGTGATCCCTCCAACTTTGTTCTTCTTTTTCAATATTGCTGTGGCTATTCGAGGTCTTTTTTGGTTCCTTATGAACTTTTGAATTAATTGTTCTAATTCTGTGAAGTATGCCATTGGTATTTTGATGGGGATTGCATTGAATCTATAGATTGCTTTGGGTAGTATGGACACTTTAATGATGTTAATTCTTCCAATCCATGAACAGGGTATGTGCTTCCACTTTTTTATATCTTCCTCTATTTCTTTTTTTAATGACCTGTAGTTTTTTTGTGAATAGGTCCTTTATCTCTTTGGTTAAGTTTATTCCTAGGTATCTTAATTTTTTTGCCGCAATGGCAAATGGGTGTTTTCTTAGTTTCTCTTTCTGTGAGTTCATCCTTGGTGTATAAGAATTCCATCAATTTATTGATGTTAATTTTGTATCCTGCTACTTTGCCACATTCATTTATTAAGTCTTGTAAATTTTTGATGGAGTCGTTGGGGTTTTCTATGTATAGTATCATGTCATCTGCAAATAATGACAGTTTTACTTCCTCCTTTCCAATTTGGATCCCTTTTATTTTTTCTTCCTGTCTGGTTGCTGTGGCTAAGACTTCCAGTACTATGTTAAATAAGAGTGGTGAAAGTGGGTATCCTTGCCTTGTTCTTGTTCTTAAGGAAAATGCTTTCATTTTTTGCCCATTGAGTATGATGTTGGCTGTAGGTCTTTCATATATGGCCTTTATTATGTCAAAATATGATCCTTCTATTCCCACATTGCTGAGTGTTTTCATCAGAAATGGATGCTGGATTTTGTTGTAGGCTTTTTTGGCATCTATTGATATTATCATGTGCTTTTTATTCTTCATTTTTTATTTTATTTTTTTTATCCTCACCTGAGGACATTTTTGCATTTTTTTTTTCAGATAGAGTAGGAGGTAGAGAGAGAGAGAAACATCAATGTGAAAGGGACACATCAAGTGGTTGTCACCCTCACAACTTTACCAGGGTCGGGGACAAACTGCAACCAAGGTACGTATGCACCCTTAGCGGGAACTGAACCCGGGTCTCTCTGGACCACAGGCCGACGCTCTAACCGCTGAGCCAAACCTGCCTGGGCTATTCTTCATTTTTGTTTCTGTGGTGTATCATGTTTATTCATTTGCGAATATTGTACCAGCCTTGCATCCCTAGGATGAATCCCACTTGGTCATGGTGAATAATTTTTTTGGTGTATTGCTGGATCCGATTTGCTAGTATTTTGTTCAGGATTTTGGCATCTGTGTGTATCAGGGATATTGGCCTGTAGTTTTCTTTCTTTGTAGTGTCTATTTCTAGTTTTGGAATTAGAATTATGCTGGCCTCATAAAAATGGTTTGGAAGTCTACCTTCTTTTTGAATTTTTTAAATAGTTTGAGGAGAATGGGTATTAGTTCTTCTTTGAATGTTCTGTAAAATTACCCAGTGAAGCCGACTGTGCCTGGTCTTTTGTTTGCTGGGAGAGTCTTGATTACATCTTCAATTTCTATTGTTGTTATTGGTTTGTTCAAGTTTTCTATCTCGTTCCGGTTCAGTTTTGGGAAACTATGTGTTTCTAGAAATGTGT
Source organism: Molossus molossus (assembly GCF_014108415.1). Taxonomy (NCBI): domain Eukaryota; kingdom Metazoa; phylum Chordata; class Mammalia; order Chiroptera; family Molossidae; genus Molossus; species Molossus molossus. The sequence goes on from NW_023425355.1 coordinate 50,922,813, forward strand.
CCATTTTGCTTAAATTGTCAAATTTGTTGCCATATAATTGTTCATATTATTTGTTCACGATCCTTTTTATTTTTGTGGTGTTAGTTGTTACTTGTCCATTTTTATTTCTGATTTTGTGTATTTGCGTTCTCTTTCTTTGTTTCTTGGTGAGTATACCTAAGGGTCCATCAATCTTGTTTATCTTTTCAAAGAACCAGCTCTTCGTTTCATTGATTATTTAATTTTTTTTTTTTTTTTGGTCTCCATGTCATTCACTCTTTTCTTCCTTCTACTTGTTCTGGGGTTTTCTTTTTGTTTGCTTTCTAGTTCTTTAAGTTGTGAGGTTAGTCTATTAGAAATTTTTCTTGCTTCTTGAAATAGGCCTGTAGTGCTATAAACTTCCCTCTCAGAGCTGCTTTCACTGCATCCCATAGATTTTGTGTTGTTGTGTCTTCATTTTTATTTTTTTCCAGAAATTTTCAAAATTATTTTTTTTATCTCAATGGTAACCCACTCATTGTCCAGTAACACACTATTTAGCCTCCATGTTTTCAACTATCTTTGCATGTTCTTGTTGCAATTGATTTCTAGTTCAATGCCATTGTGATATGATAAAATGCTTGATATTATTTCAATCTTCTTCAACGTGTAGAGACTTAGTCTGTGCCCTAACATGTGGTCTGTCTATTAGAATGTCACATGTGCACTTGAGAAGAATGTAAATTTAGCAGTTTTCGGGTGTCATTCTTTGTAGATATCTATGAAATCCATTTGATCTAGCACTTCATTTAGAGTCTGTGTTTCTTTGTTTATTTTTTGTCTAGATGATGTATCCAGTCTTGTGAGTGGGCTGTTGAACTCCCCTGCTATAATTGTATTGCTGTTGATTTCTCCTTTGAAGCCCTTCCGAAGATTTTTAATATATGCTGGTGCTCCTATATTGGGTGCATATAGCTTTACCAAGGTTATATCTTCCTTTTTGATAGATCCTTTTAAATATTATGTCGTGGCCTTCTATTTCTCTACTTATGGTCTTCATTTTGATATTTATTTTTTTCATGTATGACTTTTGCTATGCCAGCTTTTTTTTACTTTCTGTTTGCTTGAAAGATTTTTTACCATCTCTTCACTTTCAGCCTATGTTGGTCTTTTGTTGTGAGGTGGGTCTCTGGTAAACAACATATATGTGAGTCATGCTTTCTTATCCAGTCAGCTACTCTGTGTCTTTTTATTGGAGCATTCAAACCATTCATATTTAAGGTGATGATTGATATGTACTTATTTATTGCCATTTTTTTAGTGTGGTTCTATTTTTCTTTATATTTCTTCTACTAATTACAGCAGTCCTTTTAACATATTTTGCAGTGCTTGTTTGGTGTTAATATATTCCATATTCCCTTAACTTTTTTTTTTTCTTTTTTTCTTTTTGGTCTTGGAAGCTTTTTATTTGACTGTCTATTTTGATAGTTTTGCTGGATAGAGTAGTCTTGGATTCAGATCCTTGTTTTTTAGTTGAGAAGTAAGCTGGGATCCTTATGGGGTTTCTTTTGTAAGTAACCTGTTGCTTATCTCTTGCTGCCTTTAGGATTCTCTCTGTGTCTTTTTTTTTTTTTTGGCATTTTAATTACTATGTGTCTTGGTGTGGGCCAGTTTAGGTTCTTCTTACTTGGGGCTCTCTGTGCTTCTTGATCTTGAATGCCTTCTTCCTTCACCAAGTTAGGAAAGTTTTCTGTCACCATTTCTTCAAATATATCCTGTAACCCTTGCCCATTTTCTTCCTGTTTGGGGACTGCTATGATAATAATATTATTACGTTTCCAGTTGTCCCACTGTTTTCTTAAGCTATTGCCCTGTTTTTTTTTTTTTTTTTTTTTTTCTGATTTGTTGTTTTTTTTCTACACTGTGTTCTAATTCACTGATCTGGTACTCAGCTTTCTCTACTCCACTGGTTAGTCCTTCCAATGTGTACTTAATTTTTGCTATGTCATTCTTCATTTTCACTTGGTTGGTTTTCAATGTTTTTATATCTTTACTCATGGTGCTGATGTCTTTACTTATGCTGTTGAGACTTCTCGAGATCATGGCTCTGAATTCTACCTCTGATATTTGCTTATGTGCTTTTCATTTATCTCATCTTCAATAGAGTTTTGATTTTTTATTTTATTTGGGATTAGTTTCTTTGTTTCACCATTTTGGCTATCTCAGTGGGTTTTGGGACCTGCCCAATTTTTTTGTAGGTGTTGGTGTCCTGCTTTTTGTGGCTCCCTCTACTGGGTTTGGATGAGCCCGGGTGGGCCCACGTTAAACACTACTGTCAAGTCTTACTTTCCTGGGTATATTTGCAAGCCCAGGAAAGGTTCAGTTATCCTCTAGCTTCTTCCTGGAGGCTAGTAGTCTCAGTTACCCAGTGCCTTGCAATGTAGCTCTGGTGTTTTGCATAAGAACATTTTTAAAGGTTTGGATAAATACTGGTTGTTAATTCACCTCAATTTGAATTTCTTTGCCTCACCTGGAAAAGACTGAATCTCTAGTGGGGCGGGGGGGGGGGTTGCTGTTTTCTCCCATACCTCTGGGTGGGAGCACACTGGCCACTGTCTTTTGTGGCTGTACCTCAGCAAAAACTCTGAGTGCCCTCCAGATCCTGGGAGTTCCCACAGAGTTCTAGCCCAGTCTGCCCTTCCTCTGCCATAGCCTGTTTGGGAACATATTCAAGATACCTACTGAAAAAGATTAGAGAGGACTGGACGATCTCAGAGCAGAATTTCCCAACACTGTGTAGTCATCTAGGGTATCTATTGCTATCAAGGTAGAAATATGTACTTTGGGGATGATACAAAGAGTACAATTCCACCCCTGAGAAGTAAATTTTGTGCTCAGTAATCTCTTTAAATGTTAATTTTAGAGGGAGAAATTACTTTTTTATACTACGTGATAAAAGTAAAATAAGTTCTAGCACACTGATTTGTGATTTTGAATTTCTGTAGTATCCATGAGCCAGGCTAGAAAGTTACCATCAGAGATCTCTGAGAGACTAGTCTTCTTTTAAAATTCCACTAATTCACATTATATATTTTCTGTGGCCAAGTAAAATAAAACTAAACCTTTTCTTTCTTTCTTTCTTTCTTTCTTTCTTTCTTTCTTTCTTTCTTTCTTTCTTTCTTTCTTTCTTTCTTCTTTCTTTCTTTCTTTCTTTCTTTCTTTCTTTCTTTCTTTCTTCTCTCTTTTTTTTACAAACATGCAAACAGAAACAAACACAATTAAAGATAAGTCCCATCATATTTCTTTTTTTCTATTTTTGGTCTTGACATTAAAGGAATGAGTGGTACTGGGATTGGAGAAACTTTTTCTTTACTCCTTCAGATCTTCTGGCTGGTCAAATAATTCAAATGACATACAGCATATCAACATGAAAAAATCAAGTTTTAATACATATGCATAGTTTAATTCACATAAGCATGAATATTCCAAAGATAGTGAGGCAAGATAAGATATATATGACATTATGTGCTAAGGAGAAGGAAGTAAAATATTCACAGGTGGATGAGAAAGAGAAAATATGTGGTTAACAAATTCTTGAAGGGCTACCAAGAAACTGTGGGACACAGAGGGGAATCTAAGAAACAGACATTGCTTGGATCCTCCCCATCTGCCACAGTTAGTTCATATATGCTAAAGTGAATATGCTAAGGTTCACTTCCTGAAAGTTTTAAAAAATCTGAATTCCTTTAGGCAGGTAAAAAAAAACCAAATCTCTACTTGAGTTTGTTGGGCTTTAATTGTTCTCAGCTTAAAATAATATGCATGGCAGATAAATGGGAGCATATCAAACATATTGATGTTTTCAGTCTAACTGAATCCTGCCTTGGCAAAAAACATTGTCTTCAAGATACAAAAAAGCCCACTAGTCAAACAGAGATGAAGATAGAATGGATCTGATGTTTTATATAACCATGACAAATATGATGCAGGAAATAATTAATTCTGTAGTGTCAAGTAGTTAATATGGATTAGAAGTGATTCCATCTGGACGTGTCTGCTTTGAGTTGTTCATGCTCACTTTTGTGGGTGCTAGATGTCATTGCTCCCTAAGTGTAGAGATCACCTATGTTTTATAGAGTGTAGTATCCTTCTCAGAAACTAATGAACTTAGTTTCTTGTGTATATACCCAGGGTGCTTACTCAATGATGAATGTATGTATGTCTACACAATTTGTTTTATTTGCTTTAAAAAATATCCTTGCAATCAATTGTGGATTACTCCTGTGCCACTCCTATGGTAACTCCTTTTGTTCTCCACTTTTGCTTCTTAGGTACTCTGAATTCTTAATATGTACAAATTTTGAATCATGCTGAAAATCTAACTTCATGCACACTGGCAAAGATTTCTGGTATGGGCAAGCATTTTACAAAAAAATGACTAGTATTTTTATTTTCAGAAAAGCATTAAGGATATACCACCTAATGAAGAGGATTAAGATTGCTGTGGTGTAACAGAAAGCTGAATGCCCTTGCTCCCAGTCAAGAACTGGATTTATAGCTAAAATACTGTGTAGTCAGCTTGAAAAAATAAGAGAAGTGTAGCTGATTAAACATATTTTTGTATAAGGAGCACTGAAGAAATACCATAGAGACGGGTAAGAGAGAAAGAGAGGCAAAAGTGGGGAGCTCCCTTTGAGCTTATGCTCAATTGAGAGGTCTGAGTGATATTGGCTGTAAAGATTCCTCCCCATGGGAGTGTGGGCTTGCGACTGCATGCAGGGATCCCAAACCCTAAAAGGCAGAGAATGGAAGGCGAGCCCTTAAAGCATCTGGCAAAGGGATCCAGGGGGACTCTGCCTGGAAGCTTAGGTCCACACCTTCCCACTGAAGGAGTGTGTCTAATTGTGGTAGCCCCCATGAGAGATATTCACCCTAGGATATAACTGCTTGAAAGTATGTGACACAGTGTACAGCCCTAGACTAGAAAGGGGCCTGAGGTCTACATCCAACAGTGATTTAAATGTACCCTCTGTTTTCTGAAAGGCATTGTACAGAGCACCAGATAGCAACTGGGCTCTGCAGTGCAGGAAAGAGGCAGAGGACTCTCCCATCTCCAAAGCAGGTTTGGGACCCCTTTCCCACCTGTGTTGTATGAAGGCTGCTTCATCTTGTGGTGCTGGTAGCATGGAAGATAGGGGATTTTGGACCACATTGAGGGGGGGTGGGAGCATAAGCAGAGCTGGGGCTCTTGGCTATAGCTCTACTGAGGCCAGCTGTCTGGAGAGAGAGAAGTACTGCATGGGGCCAATTTTTGTAACTGCTTTTGCTTGGACCTGTGACATAGAAGTGCTGGGCCCTCACAAAGCAGGGTTTTTGTTTGTTTCTTTTTATTTTTGGGTGGCTTCCCAGGGCATCCCAGGGAAGGTTTGTATTGGAGAGACAGAGCTGGGTTTTGTGACTTTATTGTGGGGAGACTGGTCCTGGCACCCTGTGAATGAAGATCTGTGAAGAAAATGTTAAAGGGAGTACTTTAGCAACGAGAATAAATCAAGAGAGTGAGAAACATAGTTATAAAGAAAAAATGGCAGTAAATAAGTACCTATCAATAATAACTCTAAATGTAAATGAATTAAAAGCTCCAATCAAAAGACATATGTTAACATAATGGATAAAAAATATGACTCATATATATGCTGTCTATAAGAGACCCTCCTCAGAACAAAAGACTCACACAAGATTAATGTGAAGGGATGGAAAAAAAAATCCATGCAAACAGAAACAGAGGAAAAACAGGGATAGCAATATTTATATCTGACAAAATAGACTTTAAAGCAAAGGCCATATCAAATAACAAAAAAGGTTACTACTTAATGCAAAAGGGATCAATACAACAGGAGGATCTAACCCTGGTATATATGCCTAATGTAGGAGCACCTAGATATATAAAAGAGCTCTTGGGGGACTTTAAGGGAGAGACTGACAGCATTGCAGTCATAGTAGGGGACTTTAACACTCCACTGACAGCACTGGATAGATCTTTCAAACAATAAATAAACAAGGAACAAGTTACCTTAAATGACACACTAGATCAGATGAATTTAATATTTATAGAACATTTCAACTCAAAGCTACAGAATATACATTCTTCTCAAGTACATATGGGATATCCTCAAAGTAGACCACCTGTAGGGCTGCAAAATAAGTCTCTACAAGTACAAAAAGATGAAAATTATAACTATCTTCTTGGATCACAATAGCATTAAACTAGAAATCAATAGCAATACAAACACTCAAAAACATTCAAACACATTGAGGCTAAATAGTACATTATTAAACAATAAATAGGTTACCAAATGAAATCAAATAAAAGAGAGAAAACTTCCAGGAAACAAATGAACACACAACAACACAAAATCTATAGGACACAGTGAAAACAATCACGAGGGGGAAGTTCATAGCATTACAGGGCTACCTCATGAAACAAGATAAATTTCTAATAAACTATCTAACCATACAACTATATATATGAGGAAGAGAACAGCAAGGAAAGCCCAGAGTAAGGAGAAGGAAGACATAATAAAGATCAGAGGAGATATAAAGGACATAGAGACTAAAAACAAACAAAAAAAATCAACGAAACCAAGAGATGGTTCTTTGGAAGATAATCAGGACTGATCAACATTTAGCCAGACTCACCAAGAAGCAAAGAAAGAGGACCCAGATAAATATAATGAGAAACAAAAGTGCGGAACTAACAACTGACACCACAGAAATACAAATAATTTAAAGAAAATACTATGAATAATCATATGCCAACAAATTAAACAATTTAGGCAAGATGGACAAATTGCTACAACCATACAATCTTCCAAAACTCAATTAGGAAAAATTAGAAACCTGAACGGACAACTAATGAAATTGAAGCAGTAAGAAAACAACTCTCACCAAAAAAAGTCCTGGACCAGGTGGCTTCACAGGGGAATTTTACCAAACATTCAAAGAAAAATTAATAGCTATCCTCCTCAATGTATTCCAAAAACTTCAAGAGGAAGGAAGAATTCCAAGATCTTTTTATGAGGCCAGCATTATCTTAATTCTAAAATCAGATAAAGGCACTATAATGAAAAAAATAATAGGCCAATATCCCTGATGAACATAGATGCTAAAATCCTCAATAAAATATTAGCAAACAGGATGAAGCAATGCATTTAATAAATCATACACCATGGCCAAATGGGATTAATTCTGGGAATTTAAGACTGGTACAATATTTGCAAATCAATAAATGTGATACACCACATTAACAAAGAGAGTAATAAAAATTATATAACCATTTCAATTTATGCAGAAAAAGCATTTGTCAGAATCCAGCACCCATTTTTTTTTTTAATGAATTTTTATTTATTTTTTTGTTACAGATATTTTACCTTTTTACCCCATTGGCACCCCCCACCACACCCCCCCTCAACTCTGTCCCTGGCTTAGTTGTCCATGTCCATTGGTCATGCATACATGCATATAAGTTCTGTGGTTTATCTCTTCCCACCCCCCCACCCCCAATCCCCTCTTCTGAGGGATGTCAGTCTGTGCCCTACTTCCATGTGTCTAGGTCTACTGTATTCCTCAGACTGTTATGTTCATTATATTCCGTATATAAGTGAGATCATGTGGTATTTGTCTTTTTCTGCTTGGCTTCTTTCACTTAGGATAATACTTTCCAGGTCCCTCCATGTCGTCTCAAAGGATAAGAGATCTTTCTTTCTTACCGCTGCATAGTACTCCATTGTGTATATGTACCACTGCTTTTTTATCCATTCGTCTACTGGTGGACACTTGGGCTGTTTCCAGATCTTAGCTATTGTAAATAGTGCTGCTATGAACATGGGGGTACATATATTCTTCCTGATTGGTGTTTCAGGCTTCTTAGGGTATATTCCCAGCACTGGGATCACTGGGTCAAATGGCAGTTCAATTTTTAATTTTTTGAGGTAGCACCATATTGTTTTCCATAGCGGCTGAACCAGTCTGCATTCCCACCAGCAGTGTATTAGAGTCCTCTTTTCTCCACACGCTCGCCAACACTTGTTGTTTGATGATTTGTTGATGGCGGCCATTCTGACAGGTGTGAGGTGATACCTCATTGTTGTTTTAATTTGCATCTCTCTGATGATTAGTGATGTTGAGCATTTCTTCATATGTCTCTTGGCCATTTGTATGTCCTGTTTGGAGAGGTGTCTATTCAGCTCCTCTGCCCATTTTTTAATTGGGTTCTTTGTCTTCCTTTTGTGGAGTTGTATCAGTACTCTATATATATTGGAAATTAACCCCTTATCTGATACATCATTGGCAATGATGTTCTCCCATACAGTGGGCTGTCTTTCCATTTTGATGATTGTTTCTTTTGCTGTGCAGAAGCTTTTTAGTTTGATGTAGTCCCATGTGTTCATTTTCTCCTTTATTTCTGTTGCCTTAGGTGATGTATCAGTGAAAATTCTGCTGCATATGATGTCCGAAATTTTGTTGCCTACATTTTGTTCTAGAATTTTTATGGATTCACGGGTCACATTTAAGTCTTTTATCCATTTCGAGTTTATTTTTGTGTATGGTGTAAGTTGATGGTCTAGTTTCATTTTTTTGCATGTAGCTGTCCAATTTTCCCAACACCATTTATTAAAGAGGCTGTCTTTACTCCACTGTATGCTCTTGCCACCTTTGTCAAATATTAATTGAGCGTATTGACTTGGGTCCATTTCTGGGTTTTCAGTTCTGTTCCACTGGTCTATATGCCTGTTCTTGTGCCAGTACCAGGCTGTTTTGGTTACAGTCGCTTTGTAGTATAACCTGATATCTGGTATTGTGATCCCACCTACTTTGTTCTTCTTTTTCAAGATTGCTGTGGCTATTCGGGGTATTTTTTGGTTCCATATGAACTTTTGAAGTATTTGTTCTAGTTCTATGAAATATGTCGTTGGTATTTTGATGGGGATTGCATTGAATCTATAGATTGCTTTGGGTAGTATGGACATTTTAATTATGTTAATTCTTCCAATCCATGAACAGGGTATGTGCTTCCACTTTTTTATATCTTCCTCTATTTCTTTTTTCAATGACCTGTAGTTTTCTGCAAATAGGTCCTTTACTTCTTTGCTTAAGTTTATTCTTAGGTATCGTAATTTTTTTGGCGCGATGGTAAATGGGATTGTTTTTTCAGTTTCTCTTTCTGTGAGTTCATCATTGATGTACAAGAATGCCGTCGATTTCTTGACGTTAATTTTGTATCCTGCTACTTTGCCAAATTCATTTATTAAGTCTAGTAGATTTTTGATGGAGTCTTTAGGGTTTTCTATGTACAATATCATGTCATCTGCAAATAATGACAGTTTCACTTCCTCCTTTCCAATTTGGATCCCTTTTATTTTTTCTTCATGTCTGATTGCTGTGGCTAAGACTTCCAGTACAATGTTAAATAAGAGTGGCGAAAGTGGACATCCCTGTCTTGTTCCTGTTCTTAATGGAAATGTTTTTAGTTTCTGTCCATTGAGTATGATGTTGGCTGTAGGTCTTTCATATATGGCCTTTATTATGTCGAGATATGATCCCTCTATTCCTACATTGCTGAGCGTTTTTATCAGAAATGGATGCTGGATTTTGTCGAATGCTTTTTCAGCATCTATTGATATGATCATGTGGTTTTTATTCTTCATTTTGTTTATGTGGTGTATCACGTTTATTGATTTGCGAATATTGTACCAGCCTTGCATCCCTGGAATGAATCCCACTTGGTCATGGTGAATAATTTTTTTGATGTATTTCTGGATCCGATTTGCTAATATTTTGTTCAGGATTTTGGCATCTATGTTCATCAGGGATATTGGCCTGTAGTTTTCTTTCCTCGTAGTGTCTTTTTCTGGTTTTGGAATTAGAATTATGCTGGCCTCATAGAACATGTTTGGAAGTCTTCCTTCTTCTTGAATTTTTTGAAATAGTTTGAGGAGAATGGGTGTTAGTTCTTTTTTGAATGTTCGGTAAAACTCCCCGGTGAAACCATCTGGGCCTGGGCTCTTGTTTGCTGGGAGAGTCTTGATTACCTCTTCAATTTCCTTAGTTGTTATTGGTCTGTTCAAGTTTTCTATCTCTTCCGGGAATAGTTTTGGGAGACTGTGTTTCTAGAAATTTGTCCATTTCGCTTGGATTGTCGAATTTGTTGCCATATAGTTGTTTGTAGTAGTTGTTAACGATCTTTTGTATTTCCGTGGTGTTGGTTGTTACTTCTCCTCTTTCATTTCTGATTTTGTGTATTTGGGTTCTCTCTCTTTGTTTCTTGGTGAGTCTAGCTAAGGGTCCATCAATCTTGTTTATCTTTTCGAAAAACCAGCTCTTTGTTTCATTGATCCTTTGAATTGTTTTTTTGGTCTCTATGTCATTTATTTCTGCTCTGATCTTTACTATTTCCTTCCTTCTACTTGCTCTGGGGTTTTCTTTTTGTTTGCTTTCTAATTCTTTAAGTTGTGAGGTTAGACAGTCAAGTAGAAATTTTTCTTGTTTTTTGAGGTAGGCCTGTAGTGCTATGAACTTCCCTCTCAGAACTGCTTTCGCTGCATCCCATAGATTTTGTGTTGTTGTGTGTTCATTTTCATTGGTTTCCAGGAAGTTTTTTATTTCTTCCTTGATCTCCTCGATGACCCATTCATTGTTTAACAACATGCTATTTAGCCTCCTTGTGTTGAAATGTCTTTGCATGTTCTTGTTGCAATTGATTTCTAGTTTCATGCCATTGTGATCTGAGAAGATGCTTGATATGATTTCAATCTTCTTGAACTTGTAGAGATTTAGTTTGTGTCCTATCATGTGGTCTATCTTTGAGAATGTCCCATGTGCACTTGAGAAGAATGTGTATTCTGTAGTTTTGGGGTGTAATTCTCTGTAGATATCTATTAAATCCATTTGGTCTAGTGCTTCATTTAGAGTCTCTGTTTCCTTGCTAATTTTTTGCCTAGAGGATCTATCCAGTGCTGTCAACGGGGTGTTGAAGTCCCCCCAGCACCCATTTTTGATAAAAACTTTCAGCAAAGTGGAAATAAGGACAAATACTTCAAAATAATAAAGGCCATATATGACAAAACTACAGTCAACGTCATACTAAATGGGTAAAACTAAAAGCATTTTCTTAAAGAACAGGGACAAGACATGGCTATCTGCTCTCACCACTCTTATTTAACATAGTACTGGAAGTCCTAGCAACAGTAGTCAAATAAGAAGAAAAATTAAAATACATAAAAATTAGAAAGGAGAAAGCAAAATTGTCAATATTTGAAGATGACGTAATATTGTACCCAGAAAACCCTACAAAATTTTCCAAAAATCTACTAGCATTAAAAATGAATTCAGCAAGTGAGCAAGATACAAAATTAACATCTAGAAATGGATGACAATTTTATGCAAAAATAATTTATCTGAAAAAGAAACTAGAAAAATAATCCCCTTTATCATTGCAAAAACAACAACAAAAAAGATACCTAGAAATAAATTTAACCAAGGATGTAAAAGACCTGTACTCAGAAAAGCACAGGGCATTGAAAAAAATAGAAGATACAAACAAGTGGAAGAATGTACAATATTCATGGGTTGAAAGAATTAACATCATTAAAATGTTCATACTACCTAACCCAATCTATAAATTCAATGCAACCCCAATTAAAATACCAATGGTATATTTCACAGATCTAGAACTAATACTCCAAAAGTTTTTATGGAACTGAAAAAGACCCAGAATAGCTGCAGCAATCTTGAGAAAGAACAAAGTTTGAGGAATCACAATTCTGAATATCAAGTTATACTGCAATAGACTATAATCAAAATAGCCTGGTATTGGCACAAGAACAGGCATATAAAAATGAAGTACACAGAGAGATACCCAAGCCATTGTTTGACAAAGGAGGCAAGAGCATACAATGGAGTAAAAACAGTCTCTTCAATAAATTGTTTTGGGAAAATTGGAGGATATATGCAAAAAAATGAAACTAGACTACTAACTTTTACCATACACAGAATAAACTCAAAATGAATAAAATACTTCAATTTCAGTCATGAAACCATAAAAACTGTAGAGGAAAACAAAGGCAGCAAAATCTGAGACATCTCATAGAGCAGAATTTTTCCTGATACATCACCTAGGACAAGAGAACTGAATGAAAAAATAAACAAATGGGACTACATCAAGCTATAAAGATTCTGCACAGCAAAAGAAACCAGCATCAAAATGAAAAGAAAACTCACTGTATGAGAGAACATATTTGCCAATGATACATTGGATGAGGGGTTTATTTCCAAAATATATAAAGTACTCATACAACTCAACAAAAGAAAGACAAACAATACAATAAAAAAGGGGGCAGATATTTGACCCAGTGATCCCAATTCAAGGAATATATCCTAAGAATCCTGAAACAACAATAAAAAAGAATATATGTACCCCTATGTTCATAGCAGCACTATTTACAATTGTTAAGATCTTGAAACATCCCAAGTGTCCATCAACAGATGAGGGGATTAAAAAGTTGCAGTGCATATACACAATTGAATACTATGGAGCGGTAAGTAAGAAAGATCTCTTTGCCCTTGAGACAACATGAAAGGACCTGGAGAGTATTATGCTAAGCAAAATAAACCAATCAGAGAACAACAAATATCACATGAGTACACTTATATGTTGAATCTAATGAACAAAATATACTGATGAATAAAATAGATCCAGAGACATTGAAGCAGGTAAAAGTCTGATGATTCTCTGAAGGAAGGTGTAAGGTGGGTCAGGAAGAGATAAACCAAAAAACTTATATGCATATATGCATAAGCAATTACCACAGGCTATAGCGTGGTGAAGGTGGGAGGGTGTGGAATCAGGGAGAAGGTGGGTCAATGGGGAAAAATGGGGGACATCTAGTATACTTTCAACAATATAGATAAATGTAAAAAAATACCATATAATAGCTGAGGACCACAGGAACACACAGAAATCACTTATTTATTTAAAAAAGAGATATTTTTGCCCTAAAGTCTTCATCAAAAATCTACTAGGTTTAACAAATAAATTTGGCAGAGTAGCAGGATACAAAATTAACGTCAAGAAATCGACAGCATTTTTATACATCAACTATGAACTCACAGAAAGAGAAACCGAAAAACAATCCCATTTACCATTGCAGCAAAAAAATATATAGATACCTAGGAATAAATTTAATCAAAGAAGCAAAGGACAACTTCACAGAAAACTGCAGGTTATTGAAAAAAGAAATAGAGGAAGACATAAAAAAGTGGAAGCACATACCTTGTTAATGGATTGAAAGAATTAACATCATTAAAATTTCCATACTACCCAAAGTGATCTATAGATCCAATGCAATCCTCATCAAAATACCAACAACATACTTCACAGAACTAGAACAAACACTCCAAAAGTTTATATGGAACCAAAAAAGACCCCAAATAGCCACAGCAATCTTGAAAAAAAAAAAAAAAAAAAAAAAAAAAAACAGTAGGAGGGATCACATTACTGGATATCAGGTTATATTACAAAGCCATTGTAATCAAAACAGACTGGTACTCTCACAAGAACAGGCATATAGATCAATGGAACAGAACAGAAAACACAAAAATTGATGCAAGACAATATGCTTAATTAATATTTGACAAAGGTGGCAAGAGCATACAGTGGAATAAAGACAGCCTCTTCAATAAATGAAGTTGAAAAAATTGGACAGCTACATGCAAAAAAAAAAAAAAAAAAAAATGAAGCTAAACCACCAACTTACACCATACATAAGAATAAACTCGAAATGGATAAAAGGCTTAAATGTGACTTGTGAATCCATAAAAATCATAGAAGAAAATGTAGGCAACAAAATTTCGGACATCACATGCAGCACACTTTTCACTGATACTATGCCTAAGGCAAGAGAAACAAAGTAAAAAATGATCACATGGGACTACATCAAACTAAAAAGCTGCACAGCAAAAGAAACAACCGTCAAAATGCAAAGGGAACCCACTGTATTGGAGAACATCATTGCCAACATACATCAGATAAGGGGCTAATTTCTAAACTATATAGAGTACTCATACTAGTCAACAAGGGAAGATAAAAAACTCAATTGAAAAATGGACAGATGGCCTAAAGAGACACCTCTCCAAACAGGACATACAAATGGCCAAGAGGCACATTAAAAAATGCTCAATGTCACTAATCATCAGAGAGATGCAAATGAAAACAACTATGAGGTATCATGTCATACTTGTCAGAATGACTGCCATCAACAAAAAATCAAATGAGTGCTGGAAAGGGTGTGGAGAAAGGGGTACTCTAGTACACTGCTGGTGGGAATGCTGACTGGTGCAGTCACTATGGTGTTACCTCAAAAAGTTAAAAATTAAACTTACATTTGACCCAGTGATCCCACTTTTAGGAATATACCCTCAGAAGCCTGAACCACTGATCTGAAAGAATATATCTACACCTGTGTTTATAGCAGCACTATTTACAATTGCTAAGATCTGGAAATACCCCAAGTGTCCATCAATGGATGAGTGGATAAAAAAAAGCTGTGGTACATATACACAATGAAATGCTATGCAGCTGTAGGAAAGAAAGATCTCTTATCCTTTGAGACAACATGGAGAAACCTGGAGAGTATTTTCTTAAGCGAAACAAGCCAAGTAGAGAAAGAGAAATATCACATGTTTTAACTTATGTGTGGAACATAAAGAACAAAACAAACTGGTGAACAAAATATACCCAGAGACAAAAAAGTAGGGTTCAGACTGACAAACCTCAGAAGAGGTGGTTGGGGGGAGAGGAAAGAGTAAAACCACAGAACTTATATGCATATATGTGTAACCAAATGGACATAGACAACAATGCTGGGTTAGGGGCGGGGTGTGGGAATCAGGAGGAGGGTGTCAATTGGGAAGAAGGAGAAACATCTGTAACAAAAATAAATTAATGATAAAAAAGAGAGAGATTTTTGATTCGATGGTGGTGGGCAGGACCAGAGCGAGGGTGAGAGTATGAGAGTATGAGCGAGTGTGAGAGAAAGTGTGACTGGATGTGAGTATGGACAAGCAAACTTGAGCAGTGCAGAAAAGCAGGTAGAAGGTTCCTGTGCTGTGAACAGGGAGCAGCTGGCTATTGCGGTAAGCTGCTTGTCCGGGCTCTTCTCCCTGCAGTACTGGGAGGCCCCACCATTTTGGATGATCCCTGCTCTTTTCTGGGAGGAAGCAGTGGGAGTGGCTAGGGCCCGGTGACATGAGCCCATCAGTGCAACTTGCACCATTGGATGAGTGGACACTGCTGTCAACAAAGGTCAGGTGCACAGTAGTAGTGCTGTTAAGGTGCCTGCTGCAGAAGCCACAAGCAACTGGGAGCCCAGCACCGTCCACCACAGAAGCTGACTGATCAGAATCAAGACACACCCCCAGCAACAGAGGCTCCAGGGCAGACATCCATCCCCATGCATCAGCAGCACAGATTAGCAACTAAGACCCATCCCCAATAGCAACAGCAGAGGCTGAGCAGAAACTGAGCCCCACCAGGCAGCAGTGCTCTCCAGCCACCAGCAGTGGGACTGCAGCTCCAGTGGGGCCCATGTGATACAGCTGCCTATAGCACAAGTGGTGCCACAGCTCCAATGGGGCCCACATGATACAGCTACCTGTGGCAATAGCAGGCCCACAGCTTCAGTGGGGACCATGCAATTTGGCTGCCTTTGGAACCATCAGGGCCTGGAGCTCCAGTGGGGCCCACACAGTCTAGCAGCCTGCAGCACCAGAAAACCCACAGATTCAGCAGAAGCGCCTACCAGGGAAGACCAATACCAGCCACCAGTCAATTCTCCTGGACCTACAGCAGGCAAGAGTTGCCACACACCAAAACAGTCTGAGAAGCAAAGCAGCCTTATTTGATACACACCAACCTGCCTACACATCCCAGCATCTCTCACTGGATCTAGAGCTACCAGATGGCTAAAATGGGGAGACAAAGAAACAACATCCAAATGAAAGAAAAGGAGAAATCACCAGAAAAATATTCACATGAAATGGAAGAAAGCAATTTGTCAGATAAAGAATTCAAAGTAATGATTTTAAGTGCTCAAACTATTCAGTGAGAACTATAAGCAACTTAATGAGAATTATAGAGAGCTCAGCAGGAAATACATCAGCTTAAAAAAAAGGTAGAAGTTATGAATAAAAATGAAGAGGAAATAAAGAATGACATAGCTGGTACAAAAAAATAACTTAGAAGGATTCAATAGTAGATTAGAATAAGCTTAAGACCGAATCAGTGAGTTAGAAGACAAAGTAGGAAAAAAAAAAATGCCCAAAGAGCAGCAAATGGGGAAAAAAATTAGAAAACAGGAGAACTTAAGGGAGCTTTGGGATAACACAAAACATAAGATTTACATCATAGAGGTACCAGAAGAAGAAGAATCAGAGAAAGGAATAGAGAATCCATTTGAAAAAACAATGACAGAAAACTTCTCTAATTTGGTGAAGGAAAAAGTCATACTAATCCAGAAAACACAGAGAGTCCCAAGCAAGATTCACTTAAAAATACCCACAGCTAGAGACATCAAAATTAAAATATGAAATATTAAAGAGAAAGAAATAATCATAAAGAAAGAAAGAGAGAGACAGAGAATTACCTACAAGGGAGCTTCCTTTAGACTGTCAGGTAATTTCTCAATAGAAACACTACAGGACAGAAAGGAGTGGCATGAAGTGTAGAAAGTAATGAAAGGAAAGGGTCTGAATCCAAGATTACTCTATCCAGCAAGGTTATCATTCAAAACTGAAGATGAAATAAAGAGCTTCACAAACAAACAAACAAAGAAGCAAAAACCTAAAGGAATTTACCATCACCAAACCAGCACTGAAAGAAAGGCTGAAGCGACTGCTGTAAGAAGAAAAGTAATAGAGAGAGGTGGGTGAGACACAGGCACAAAATAAAAATGGCAACTAATACATATCTATCTATAATAACCTTAAATGTCCCAATCAAAAGACATAGGGTAGCAGATTGGATAAGAAAACACAACCCATACATATGCTGTTTACAAAAGAACCTCCTCAAAACAAAAGACTCACACAGGATGAAATTAAGGGGATAAAATATATATATATATATTCCAGGTAAATGAAAATTAAAAAAAGAAAAAAGCTGATGTAGCAATACTTATATCTGATATGATAGACTTCAAAACAAGGGCTATAATAAATGACAGGAAAGGTCACTACATAATATTAAAAGGAACAAGCAAACAAGAGGATATAACCATGGTAAACATATATACGCAAAATATAGGAGCATCAAAATATATTAAAACACTTACGGAGGACTTCAAGGGAGAAATCAATAGCAATACAATCATAGTGGATGAGTTTAACACTCCACTGACACCACTGTGTAGATCTTCTGGACAAAAAATTAACAGAGACACAGAGTCCTTAAATGACAAACTAGATCAGGTGGACTTTACTGATATTTACAGAACATTTTACCCCCAAAGATGCAAAGTACATATTCTTCTCAAGTGCACATGGGACATTCTCGAAGATAGACCACATGTTAAGATACAAAATAAACCTCTACAAATTCAAGAAGATTGAAAGCATATCAAGTATCTTCTTTGATCACAATGGCATGAAAGTAGAACTCAATTGCAGCAAAAACATTCAAAGACATGGCAGCCAAATAGCATTTTATTAAACAACAACCAAAATAGGTTACCAAGGAGAATAAGAAAGAAATTAAAAAATTCCGGGAAACCAATGAAAATGAACACAAAGCGACACAAAATCTAGGGTAAGCAGCAAAAGCAGTCCTGAGAGGGAAGTTCATAGCACTACAGGTCTACCGCAAGAAAAAAATTCTAATTGGCATTCTAACCCTACAATTCAAAGAACTAGAAAGTAAACAAAAAGAAAAAAACAAGAGCAGCTAGGAAAGGAATAGTGAAGATCAGAGCAGAAATAAACAACATAGAAACTAAAAACAACAAGACAAAACAAAACAAACACAATTTAAAAGATCAATGAAATGAAGAGCTGATTTTTTGAAAAAAATAAAAAATAAACAAGATTGATAGACCTTAGCCAGACTCACCAAAAAACAATAATCGAAAAGGAAACAATAATAAATAACTGACACCACTGAAACACACAATCATTAAAACATACTAAGAACAATTATACTCCAACAAATTGGACAATCTAGGTAAGACAGACAAATTTCTAGAAACACACAGTCTTCCAAAACTGAACCGGGAAGAGTTGCAAACTTGAATAGAGGAATAACAATTAAGGAAATTGAAGATATAATCAAGAAACTTCCAACATGCAAAATCCCAGACCCGAATGTCTTCATGGGGAAATTTTGCAGAATATTAAAAGAAGATCTAACACCCATTCTCCTCAAACTATTCTGAAAAACCAAGAAGATGAAAGACTTCCAAACTCATTTTATGAGGCCAACATAATTCTAATTCTAAAACTAGATAAAGACACCACGAAGAAAGAAAACTACAGACCAATATCCCCGATGAACACAGAAGCCAAATTCCTTAACAAAATATTAGCAAATCGAATCCAGCAACACATAACAAAAATTATTTTTCATGACCAAGTGGGAATCATCCCAGGAATGCAAGGATGGTACAGTATCTGCAAATCAATAAATGTGACACACCTAATAAACAAATGAAAGATAAAAACCCTATATGATCATATCAATAGATGCTGAATAAGTATTCGACAAAATCCAGCACCGATTTCTGATAAAAACACTCAGCAATGTGGGAATAGAGGGATCATCACTTGACATAATAAAGACAATATATGAAAAATCTACAGCTGGATTTCATAATGCCAGCAGAGTGAATGGAAACTATACAGACTATCTCCCAGAACCAAACTGGAATTACAACTAAAATAAGGACAAATCATCAGGAAAAATCAACAGAAAAGAAGCTGGAGAGGACCATATAACCAGGGACATTGAATTCAGCCTGGGAGGTCTGCAGAGGCATGAGATCGGGGCTGCGAGCCCACGGAAAGCAGTGGTCTTAGCTGTGAACAGTGCACTCAGGGTTAAAATTCCAAGCCAGGTCCACAGTGCAGAGGTCTAGAACAGAGCACAAAATTAGCTACAGCCACTCACCTTGGGCTCTCTCAGAAGGAGGGTGGATGGAACTGAAACTCTGTTGGAACACTGGGAAGTTGGAGGGCACTGAGAGTTTTTGCTGAGTTTCAGCCATGTAGGAGTAGACCATCTTGCTTTTTCCTGAAGCTCTGGAGAGAAGCAGCAGCCCCTCCCTTGGAGATTCCACTCCACCCAGCTGGAACAAAAAAATAAAAATTGAGGCTCAAGAACAACCAGCATCTGCCCCACCCTGGGAAAATCCTCTTACATGGAACACCAGAGAGAGTGTTTCATTCAACTGAGAACCCAAGGCTCTTCAAGTAACTGAAACTAATAGCCTCTAGGCAAGAGGCTAGAGGATAACTGAACCTTTCTTGGGCTTGCAAATCTACCCAGCAGGGTAAGACTTGACAGTGGTGTTTAACGTGGGTCCTCTGTCACTCATCCAAACCAAGGAGAGGGAGCCACAAACAGCAGAACACAAACATCCATGGGAAAAATTTCACAGACTTTAAAACCCAATTAGAGAACAAAAACGGTGAAACAAAGAAACAAATCCTAAATAAAAGAACAAGAGACCTCTACCAAAGATGAGATAAATGAAATGCAGTTAAGCAAGTTATCAGAGCTAGAGTTCAGAGACATGATCTTGAGGAAGCTTAACTGCATGAGTAAATACATCAACATCATGAAAAAAATATATAGAAGCATTGAAAATCAACCAATGGGAAATTAAAAACCACCAAGAAGCCCTGGCCGGTTTGGCTCAGCGGTTGGAGAGTCGGCCTGCGGTACAGAGAGACCCGGGTTCGGTTCCCGCTAAGAACACGTACCTCGGTTGCAGTTTGTCCTCGGCCCTGGTTGGTCGTGCGGTTTGCAGCCACTCGATGTGTCCCTTCACGTTGATGTTTCTCTCTCTCTCTCTTCCTCTCTCTCCCTCCAGCTCTCTCTGAACAAAAAATGGAAAAATGTCCTCGGTTGAGGATAAAAATAAATAAATAAATAAAATAAATAAAATAAAAACCACCAAGAAGAAATGAAGAATGACATAGCAGAAAGAAAAAACACATTAGAAGGAATAAACAGCAGAGGAGAGGAAGCTGAGGACCGGACCAGTGAATTAGAAGACAGGATAGAAAAAGTTAACCAATCAGAAAAACCAAAACAAAAAAAACAAAACAAAAATAAAGAACAACAACAACAACAAAAACAAAATTAAAAAACAGAAAGACATCTTAAGAAAACTGTGGGACAACAGGAAATGTAATAATATTTGCATCATAGAAGTCCCTGAAGAAGAGGAAAATGAGCAAGGGTTAGAGAATGTATTTGAAGAAATAGTGACAGAAAACTTCTCTAATTTGGTGAAGAAAGAAGGCACTCAAGTTCAAGAAGCACAGAAAGCCCCAACTAACAAGAACCCAAACACACCCACACCAAGACACATGGTAATTAAAATGCCCAAAATTAAAGACAAAGAGAGAATCCTAAAGGCAGCAAGAGATAAGCAACAGGTAACCTAAAAAGGAATCCCTATAAGGCTCTCATCTGACTCCTCAACAGAAATACTACAGGTCAGAAAGGAATGGCATGAAGTAATCAACGTCATAAAAAAACAAGGATCTGAATCTAATACTACTCTATCGAGCAAGGCTATCATTCAAAATAGAAGGTCAAATAAAGAGCTTCCCAAACAAAAAAAAGGCTAAGGGAATGTATTAGCACAAAACAGGTACTGCAAAGAATGTTAAAAGGACTGCTGTAATTACTAGAAGAAATAAGA
Source organism: Molossus molossus (assembly GCF_014108415.1). Taxonomy (NCBI): domain Eukaryota; kingdom Metazoa; phylum Chordata; class Mammalia; order Chiroptera; family Molossidae; genus Molossus; species Molossus molossus. The sequence goes on from NW_023425355.1 coordinate 50,943,746, forward strand.
AAAAAAAAAAAAGAGAACCACGCTAAACAAAAATGGCAATAAATAAGTACATATCAATTATCACCTTAAATGTAAATGGATTGAATGTTCCGATAAAAAGACACAGAGAAGCTCATTGGATAAGAAAGCATGACATATATATGTTGTTTACAAGAGACCCACCTCACAACAAAAGACTCACGTAGGTTGAAAGTGAAGGGATGGAATAAAATCTCCCAAGCAAACAGAAAGAAAGAAAAGCTGGTGTAGCAGTACTCATATCTGATGAAATAGATTTCGAAATGAAAGCCAGACTGGAGACAAAGAAGGCCACTACATAATATTGAAAGGATCTATCCAACAGGAAGATATAACCTTGATAAACATATATGGACCCAATATAGGAGCACCAAAATATATTTTAAATCATGTGGAGGATTTCAAGGAAGAAATCGACAGCAATAGAATCATAGCAGGGGACTTCAACACACCACTGACATCACTGGATGGATCCTTTAGACAAAAAATGAGCAAGAAAACAGAAACTCTAAATGAAGCCCTAGACCAAATGCCTTTTATAGATGTGTACAGAGAATTATACCCCAAAATACAGAATTCACATTCTTCTCAAGTGCACATGGGATATTCTCAAAGATAGACCACATGTTAGGGCACAAACTAAGTCTCTACAAGTTCAAGAACATTGAAATCATATCAGACATCTTCTCAGACCACAATGGCATGAAACTAGAAATCAACTGCAACAAGAACAGACAAAGACATTTGAACACATGGAGGCTAAACGGCATGTTATTAAACAACAAATGGGTTACCAAGGAGATCTAGTAAGAATTAAAAACTTCCTGAAAACCAATGAAAATGAACACACAACAACACAAAATTTATAAGATGCAGTGAAAGCAGTTCTGAGAGGGAAGTTTAGAGCTAAAGGCTTACCTCAAGAAGCAAGAAAAATTTCTAATAGATTATGTAACCTCACAACTTAAAGAACTAGAAAGAAAACTAAAAGAAAACCCAAGAGCAAGTAGAAGGAAGAAAATAATAAAAATCCGAGCAAAAAAAAAGAATTCAAAAATCAATAAACAAGGTTGATGGACCCTTAGCTAGACTCACCAAGAAACAAAGAGAGAGAGAACTCAAATACACAAAATCAAAAATGAAAGAGGAGAGTTAGCTACTGACACCACAGAAATACAAAGGATTATTAACCATTACTATGAACAATTATACAGCAACAGATTAGACAATCTAAGCAAAATGGACAACTTTCTAGAAACACATAGTTTCGAAAAGTAAACCGGGAAGAGAGAAAAAATGAATAGACCAATAACAACTAAGGCAATTGAAGACATAATCAAGAATCTCCCAGCAAACAAAGGCCCAGGTACATATGGCTTCACAGGTGAGTTTTACTGAACATTCAAAAAAAAAAAAAAAACAAAACAAAAAAAACTAACATCCACTCTCCTCAAACTATTTTAAAAAATTCAAGAAGAGCCCTGGCTGGTTTGGCTTGGTGGTTGGAGCATTGGCCTGCGGTCCAGAAAGTCCCAGGTTCAGTTCCCGCTAAGGGCCTGTACCTCCGTTGCAGTTTGTCCCCGGCCCTGGTTTGTCTTGCAGGTGGCAGCTGCTCAATGTGTCCCTTTCACGTCAATGTTTCTCTCTCTCTCTCTCTTTCTTCCACTCTATATGAACAAAAAATGGAAAAATGTTCTCAGGTGAGGATAAAAAAATAAAATAAATAAAAAAATTCAAGAAGAAGGAAGACTTTCAAAACTATAGGCTAATATCCCTGATAAACATAGATGCCAAAATCCTGAACAAAGTACTAGCAAATTGGATCCAGCAATACACCAAAAAAAATTATCCACCACGACCAAGTGGGATTCATCCCAGGGATGCAAGGCTGGTACAATATTCGCAAATCAATAAACTTTATACACCACATAAACAAAATGAAGAATAAAAACCACACGATCATATCAACAGATGCCGAAAAAGCCTTAGAAAAAATCCAACATCCATTTCTGATAAAAATGCTCAGCAATGTGGGAATAGAGGGATCATATCTTGACATAATAAAGGCCATATATGAAAGACCTACAGTGAACATCATACTCAATGGGCAAAAATTAAAAGCATTTCCCTTAAGAACAGGAACAAGGCAAAGATGCCCACTTTCGCCACTCTTATTTAACATAGTACTGGAAGTCTCAGCCACAGCAATCAGACATGAAGAAAAAATAAAAGGGATCCAAATTGGAAAGGAAGAAGTGAAACTATCATTATTTGCAGATGACATGATACTATACGTAGAAAACCCCAACGACTCCATCAAAAATTTACTAGACTTAATAAATGAATTTGGAAAAGTAGCAGGATACAAAATTAATGTCAAGAAATCGATGGCATTCTTATACACCAATGATGAACTCACAGAAAGAGAAATGAAGAAAACAATACCATTTACCATTGTGGCAAAAAAATTAAGATACCTAGGAATAAAGTCAACCAAAGAAATAAAGGACCTATTTGCAGAAAACTACAGGTCATGGAAAAAAGAAATAGAGGAAGATATAAAAAGTGGAAGCACATACCCTGTTCATGTATTGGAAGAATTAACATAATTAAAATGTCCATATTACCCAAAGCAATCTATAGATTCATTGCAATCTCCAGCAAAATACAAACGGCATACTGCACAGAATTAGAACAAGTACTACAAAAGTTCATAAGGCACCAAAAAAGACCTCGAATAGCCACAGCAATATTGAAAAAGAAGAACAAAGTTGGAGGGATCCCATTACCAGATTTCAGGTTATACTACAAAGCCACTGTAGTCAAAACCACTTGCTACTGTCACAAGAACAGGCATATAGACCCATGGAACAGAACAGAGAACCCAGAAATGGACCCAAGGCAACATGCTCAATTAATATTTGACAAAGGTGGCAAGAGCATACAGTGGAATAAGGACAGCCTCTTTAATAAATGGTGCTGGAAGAATTGGACAGCTACATGCAGGAAAATGAAACTAGACCATCAACTTACACCCTACACAAGAATAAACTCAAATGCATAAAAGACTTAAATATGACTCATGAATTTATAAAAGTCCTAGAAGAAGCTGTAGGCAACAAAATTTCAGACATCATACACGGCAGAATTTTCACTGATACATCACCTAAGGCAATAGAAACAAAGGAGAAAATGAACACATGGGACTACATCAAATTCAAAAGCTTCTGCACAGTGAAAGATACAATCATCAAAACGAAAAGGCAACCCACTGCATGGGAGAGCATAATTGCAATGATATATCAGATAAGGGGTTAATTTCCAATATATATAGAGTGCTCATACAACTCCACAAAAGGAAGACAAAGAACCCAATTACAAAATGGGCAGAGGAACTACAAATAGGACATACAAATGGCTAAGAGATATGTGAAGAAATGCTCAACATCACTAATCATCAGAGAGATGCAAATTAAAACAACAATGAGGTATCACCTCATACCTGTCAGAATGGCTGCCATCAACAAATCATCAAACAACAAGTATTGTTGAGTGTGCAGAGAAAAGGGAACTCTAGTACCCTGCTGGTGGGAATACAGACTGGTGCAGCCACTATAGAAAACAATATGATGTTACCTCAAAAAATTAAACATTGAACTTCCATTTGACCCAGTGATCCCACTTCTAGGAATATACCCTAAGAAGCCTGAAACACCAATCAGAAATAATATATGTACCCCCATGTTTGTAGCAGCATAATTTACAATAGCTAAGATCTGGAAACAGCCCAAGTGTCCATTAGTAGACGAATGGATAGAAAAGCAGTGGTATATATACACAATGGAGTACTACGCAGCTGTAAGAAAGAAAGAAAGATCTCTTATCCTATGAGACTACATGGAGGGGGGACCTGGAAAGTATCACCCTAAGTGAAACAAGCGAAACAGGGAAAGACAAGTATCATATGATCTCTCTTATTTGTGGAATATAATGAACATAACAGTCTGAGGAATGGGGTAGTCCCCGAGATGTGGAAGTGGGGTACAGACTGACAATCCCCAGAAGAGGTGGTGGTGGGGGAGAGATAAACCACAGAACTTGTATGCATCTATGCATGAACAATGGACATGGACAACAAAGCTGGGGACAGTGTTGGGAGGGAGCGGGAGATGGGAATCAGTGGGGGGATAAGGAGAAACATCTGTAACAAAAATTAATTAAAAAGAAAAAAGAAAAGAAATATCCATGGGAGAAAGACACATCGAGTGATTACGTCCCACATGTGCCCAGAATGGGGCAGGGGATTGAACCTTCAACCCAGGTATCTCCCCTTGATGGGAAATCTGAATCCACAGCCATTCTGTATTCCAGCCTACACTCCACGCTCCTCTAAATGACACTCCTCCAAACCACACTCATCTAACCACTAAATCACAGCTCTCAGGGCTGTCCCTGCATTTTATTTTGATTTTTTTTTTTTGTTAATTCTATCCCAAGTATATTTTTGCATTGATATTTAGGTAGAGTGGGAAGTGGGAGGGAGGGTGAGAGAAAGAGAGAGAAAAAGACACAAAGATCAGTTGTTTGCTTTTGAAGGACCCTGACTGGGGTCAGGGATCTAACCTGCAACTCAGGTATATGCCCTTGATCAGGAATCAAACCTGTGACCCTTTAGTCCCAGGGCTGGCATTCTAACCACTGAACTAAACCTGCCAGTGCATGTTTGTGTGTTTTTAAAGATCAACTCCTTCACTTCGTTGTGGTGACTGATTCTGGTTGTGGGAAGGGATGGTTAATAATGCCCAGTGGTCTATTAGCTTTAGCCAAGTCTTTATTGATTTACTAAAATCGAGTGGCTATCTTCTACGGCTGCTTAATGTTAGGGTTTTAATTGTACAGAGCAAAAGCAGGGGGGATATTTTTGTGTCCCCATTTGTCTTTTCCCTTTACACTCATCAGGTGAGTGTAATCTCTTTCTTTCTACAAAGGGCAATATGCTGTAAATGGGAAAACCTTTATTCTGGAACTAGCATCACTTCAGACTTGTTCTATGACCTCAGATGTATTAAGTATATTTTCTGGGTCTTTGTGTTTTTTCCTATAAAACAGGGTGATCTTGATCTTTCCAACTTGCAGGGTTGGTGAATATCTAATGAGATAATATAACTGGTCATGCCTTGGAAACTGATTAGTGCTTTATGGATATAAGAGATAGTTATTATACACAACAAATTTGGATTCTTGATCTGCTTTTTTTCTCATGCCTGCCCAGTCTCATTTAATGAGATTAATAACACCCCCATATAACTTTTAAAATAAAAATATAAATGAAATAACTGTATATTTTATAAAAATAAAAATTATAGTTCAATATTTTCCAAAGGGCAAACAACGCACAGGAGAATTTGTTTGGTGCTGCAAATGGATCCCTTTCAGAAAAAAAACAAAAAACAAAACCCAACAAAATCCATTTCAGAACTGACCAGTAGATGTCACTGTTTGACAAGCATAGAGTTATTTGCGGAGGCTCAGGCATTAGCATCTGGCTTCATTTCAGCTCTCAAGTTTCTCTGCAAAGGAGAGGGAGTTTCTGTAACTGAAGCAAAGATTTTGCTTTCTCACTTCTCACCCCATCTTGCGAAAACAGCCTGATGCTCTGGGTAAGTTGCCCTTATCTTCACTTTCAGTGATTCCCTTTATAGATCTGCAGTCTGCTGAGAAGTTTAAAACACAAAATTTAACATGTGCTTAGCTCCCTGAAGCCGCATACTTGTTTTCTTCACAAAGGTGCTTTTCTTTTTTCCAGACCATTCTCCCCAGCCTATCCTTTGTGTAATATTAATCAAATGTAACAAGGAAATCTTGCTCTTTGGAGACTAGGTTCCAAAGTTATCAAAACAAGGCCTTTTAGATTTTGCTACAGAGTGACATTGCTCTGATTTTAGATCATTTTCTAAAAATGGCAGCTACTTGGTATGTCATTTTAAAAAAGAAAATATGGTCACATTGTAGCTGTGCTAAACAACCTCTTTCAGTCCTCTTTCATTTTATACTTTACCAGAAGGCTTGAAAAGAGGTGATGTAATTAGGTTCCAGTTGACTCTATTGAACTCAGAGATGTTAGGAATCCAGAGACAATTCCTGTTATGTTGATTTCTTATCACATCCTGGATTCCGGAGGAAATGTGCAGTGCATTCAAACTAAACCTAGTGATAAAATCAGCTTAGCTCTTTGAAAAGGCCATCTGCTTTGAGGTTTTGGAGTTCTGATTTGCAGAGCTACTACTCTTGAGCAATTTTCTAATGACTGTGTAGTCAGTTTTTTGTGCCTCTTTTGCCCTTCACAGGCAGCCAGCTCAGATGCATCTAGAAAGTATTTTGCAGAGTAATTTGCAATTGCAACATTCATTCCTTGGTTTGCTCAGATGCTTTTTGCCCCGCAGTTGGCCAAAAGGAATAAAATGGTTTAGTGACACAAAGTCAAAGATAGCTTTAGACTTTGGCCACACTTCCTGGAGACCAGTGGAGGGAGTTTGGATGTGACAGCACCTACCAGTGCTGAGCAGTGATCTGCTGCAGCATCCTTTGTGGCTGCTGGCCAGGATCTGATCTTGTCCTGGGGAATGAGTCATCAGACATAAGCTACTTGCTCTTGGAGGCAGGCTTGCCACTGGTTTCAAGGTCTTCTTGGTGCATGTTTGCTCCCATTTCACTGTGGCTCAGCCTCTCTGAGTCTCATCAGCAGTATTTGTAGACCCTTTTGCAGACTCATTTTCCATCATCTTGTAACTTCCAAACTTGTTCCTGAGAGCTTACCCCTTCCCAACTTCTGGACCTTTGTCCCATACATATCAGCTTCCAATCTGGAATCTGCAACTTGTTCCTCTTCTCACTGCCTTCCTACAAATGAGGGAGTTAGGGGCAATACTTTTGGAGTGAGACACACAGCCATCTGCTATCTGTATGACATGAGGCAAGTTCTTTTATTTCTCTGAGCCTCTGTTTCTTTTTTTAAAATATGGTTTTATTAAATTTTTATAGACAGAGGAAGGGAGAGAGAGATAGAAACATTGATGTGAGAGAGAAAATATTGATTGGCTGCCTCCTGCATACCCCTGCCTGGGGATTGAGTCTGCAACCTGGGCATGCGCCCTGACTGGGAATTGAACCAGGACCTCTCAGTCTATGACAGGACGCACAGTCCACTGAGCCATACCAACCAGGCATGAAGCTTGGTGTCTTAACAACAGTACTTACCTTATTGTGCTTTGTAAAGGTTAAATGTGGTAATATATGTAAAGCAACTAGAACTTTGTGGGAGTTAAGGAATCCATAGCTGCTACTGTTAATTTTATTGTTATGACTGTTCCAATTGTCTCTTTTCTGCTCTCTTTTCTCTCTTCTTTCTTCATCTGTTGAATATTTCTAGTGGCTGGGTTATCCTTACATTTACTCACTGTTCATTCCCTCTTGTTTTGGCAATTATATATATATATTTTTAATTTTATTTTTGTTACAGATGTTTCTCCTTTTTTACCCCATTGACACCCTCCTTCTCATCCCCGCCACCCCATCCCGGGCTTTGTTGTCCATGTCCATTAGTTATGCATGCATGCATATAAGTTCTGTGGTTTATCTCCCCCCTAACCCCCTCTTCTGGGGATTGTCAGTCTGTACCCCACTTCCATGTCTCTGGGTCTACCCTGTTCCTCAGACTGTTATGTTCATTATATTCCACAACTAAGTGAAATCATGTGGTATTTGTCTTTTTCTGCTTGGCTTGTTTCACTTAGGATAATACTTTCCAGGTCCCTCCATGTCGTCTCAAAGGATAAGAGATCTTTCTTCCTTACTGCTGCATAGTACTCCATTGTGTATATGTACCACAGCTTTTTTATCCATTCATCTACTGGTGGACACTTGGGCTGTTTCCAGATTTAGCTATTGTAAATAGTGCTGCTATGAACATGGGGGTACATATATTCTTTCTGATTGGTGTTTCAGGCCTCTTAGGGTATATTCCTAGAAGTGGGATCACTGGGTCAAATGGCAATTATATTTTAAATTCCAAAGCTTTTTCTCATTCTCTATTTCTTGCTTGTCGTATCCTGCCTATATTTAATAGGTGCAAAGTTCATGTCAAATCACTCTGAAGAAAATAATTAGAATTTTTAAAATTTCTCTTTAGTTCTTAGAATTATCTATACTCCAGGATCTTTTTGTTTTTCCTATTTGCTCAATTATCTTCCCTTCTCTGATTATTGAAATTTTAGGTCTAACTCAGATTCCATGTCCTCCATTATGTTATCCGTAAGCCCCCAAATTTGAAGCAAATATTTCTTTCCTCCTTCAGTTCTATAACCCTTGGTTTATACCTTTTTATTATATAGTACTATATACTGTATAACTTTGTGCTTTGTGTGTGTGGCTCAATTTGACTTTCTTTTTGGAATATAAAATCTTAGGTGTCAAGAACTATACTATAAATGCTAACCTCCCTATGTGTGTTTAGTACTGGGCTCCCTGCCTTTATGGGGACAGGGAGAGACTTTGGTGGTCACTACTGCGTTAGAATCATATAAGACTTAGGTAAATATGTACTGGTAGATCAAGGATGGCAGTATTTCAGGGAGGAGGAGGTAGCTTGTTTTCTAGAAATCTTTGCAAATGGCTGTGTCCTCATGGGACTGAGATGAGTGAAATGAAGACTTGCTTGAAATGAGAACATGGTCAAAATGAACTGTTGTGATTCTCTAAGGACAATGGTTGTGAGTCCCATGAAACTAAATTGCTGGGAGGCCCTGTTCCCCTGTAGAAAATAGCCAATAGCTTCAAAATGCATGTGTGTCAGTAGGGACCTGTCTCAGTCAGTTCAGAGCAGTGAGTTTAGCCTGAAAATAGAGTTTTTCAGATGGGATTAACACATATATGAATGTTTTAACCCAAACTACCCAGCAGGAAAATCCTTCTCAACAAACATTGTAGTACAAATGAGAAGGTTGCCTTTCTGCCTGAGGCCTGTCAATCTCACATGTGCAATTCAAGGCAAGACCAAAGCCACGACCAGGGCTTGACTGATTCAACTGGTAAGGGGTACAATGAACTGCTTTTAGATTTAGACAGTATAATACTTACATAGACAATGAAAAGAAGAATGAGCCAAAAGTGTCAGCTCCCTATGGTCCTTGTACTACACACTGAAAAGGATCACATGAAAACGAAAGGGGCCCCATGCCTCCCATGTGAGTTGTGGGATACCCTATTTCTAAGAAGTCCAATCTAGGCTGCCACTAAGTAGTTTTATATTCTGCAGAATATATATTTATATAAATTTATATTTATAAATTATATCAAATTTATATTTTATAAATTTATATTTACATATTATATATTAAAACAGTTTTATAATCTGAGAGGGCAGGGCACAAAATCCCATATCTCTTCAGAACCCAGGAAGTGATGAGAAAGTATCTCATGAGAGCCTCCCAGGTGTGGTAAGGAGGTGAGTGGGAGAAAGCCTCATAGCAGCTCCTTACAAGCCTCCCATCCTCTCATGTTCCAGGAGGATCACAAAAGCATGCCACAAGACTCAGGCTCTAGTTCAAGCCTTTGCCTGCATGACCTATGTGGATGTGTGCAAGGTTATTAGGTTCCAGTGGAAGAGCCATTTCCCTACAGCACTCAATCCTTCTCTGGAGCCCAGTCACATGTTGACTTGTACTAACTGGTTTCTGCAGACAAAACATTCTGAACTGTTTCCCACCACTACCCCCTTCTCTAGATTCAGAGTTTAGGTAGTCTCCAGCCAAACTATTTACACAATGTGCCCTTATTCACATTTTTAACCCTGACTGTCATGCTCCTACTCAAGTTAGGCTGATTCACTTTCTTGCTTCCTCGTCTAGGATTCTTGCATCATAAGAAACATCTAAGAAACTCCCAAGTCAGGACAGAGATTGGCCTCTGAATCTGGGTCTCCTTGAGCTTGGCACCTCCAGTTTCCTCTCTTGCTCACTTTATTCTATTTGGTTTCTGCAGTTCAGGATTCTGAACACATATATGGCTTTTTCCTAGAGGCTTTTCCCTATTTTTGTCAAACATGTCTTTTTGGTTCCTGTCTGCTTTGTCCTGCCTTGGAGCACCAGTTTGATTAGGCTGTCAAACCCAAGAGTCTGCAGCTTTTTACACTCCTGTCTAGTTTCTGTTCCATTGTTCTCTTTGACCTTCAGTTCACATGTGCTTCTTGACCCCTGACAAATTCCCTGCTCAGGTACTAACCTATTGTCTAGTCTAGAGCCCTCACTTTGACATATTGCTTTCTCTTTGGATCCTGGCTCTCTACCCTGGTCTTCTTGCCTATGTTCTTAGCATTACCAGAAAACATAAAACTACATATTGAAAAAGTTTAATGTAGCACAGTGAGGCTGTGAACCTGATGTGAGCCCTGGCCAAACCAATGCTGTAATAGGACACTACTGTATTAATATTTTTTACTCAATATCAGTACTATGTTATAGTGCTTACTCTTCCTGTTAGATACTGTAATTAGGGCTGTTTAAAGTAAATTGAATATTCTCTAGTTTTGTTGCCTTGGAGGTCATACCCAGGCATATAGTACTTAGTTATAACAGGGGAGTTTGGTGTCAAGAGTCACCAGGGTGCTTATTTCCTTTACTATGAGTAAATGGAGTAGTGGTGAGTCTTTCTGGGGGATGGTTATCTTGAGCAATACATTGTTAATATACTTTTTTCTTTTTTAGAGGAGTTTTAGGTTCACAGAAAAATTGAGAGGAAACTACAGAGACTTCCCAAATACCTCTTGGCCCTACTCATACATAGCCTCCCCCTTTATCAGCAATCCCCACCAGAATGGTACATTTGTTACAACTGATGTACCTACACTGATGCATTGTAATCTCCCAAAGTCCATAGTTAACACTAGGGTTCACTTTAGGTCTTGCAAATTATGGGTTTTGAAAAATGTATAATGATATATATACACCATTATAGTATCATACAGTGTATTTTTACCACCCTAAAATTTTTCTGTGATTCACCGGTTTGTCCCTTCCTGCCCACTTGGTAACCATTGATGTTTTTACTGTCTCCATAGCTTTCCAGATGTCATGTAGTTAGAGTCATATAGTATGTAGCTTATCAGATTGCCTTCTTTCACTTATTAATGTGCATTTAAGTTTCCTCCATGTTTTCTCATGGCTTCATAGTTTATTTTTAGTGCTGAATAATATTCCACTGTATGAATGTGTACCACAGTTTATCCATTCACTGACTGAAGGACATCTTGGCTGCTTCCAGGTTTTGACAATTATGAATATAGCTGCTATAAAAATTGATGTGCAGTTATTTGTGTGGACATAAGTTTTCAACTCTTTTGGGCAAGTACAAAGTAGCACAATTTCTGGATCATATTGTCAAAATATGTTTTGTTTTGTTTTGTAAGAAAATGCCAAACTATCTTCTAAAATGGCTGTATTATTTGGCATTCCCACTAGCAATGAATGAAAGTTTCTCTGCTTCACATAGTCACTACCATTTGATGTTGTTAGTGTTCTAGATTTTGGCCATTCTAATAGGTATGTAGTGTTATCTTATTATTGTTTTAACTTGCATTCCTCTGATGACATTTGATGTGGAGCATCTTTTCATATGCTGAGTATCTATGGGGGCATACAATTATGGTTGCAGGTTGAGAGTAGGGACTCATTCATTCACCTATCCATCCATTCACTTATTAAACAAATATTTAGTGGGTGTTTTTTGTTGTTGTTGTTGTTTTTTGTTTGTTTGCTTGATTTTTATTTTTATGAACCAGGCACTATTCTAGGCCCATACATGAATAAGATAGATACTGTTCTTGAAATTCTCATGCAATTCTAGTTGGTATGGAGGGGAGAAAACATTATACAAATAAACAAAAATAATCAGATGAAATCAGGTACTAATGAGTGTTAGAAAAAAAATAAATTGGTGATGTGCTAGTGTAGACATGTGCTAGATCAGAGAGGCTTGTCTTAGAAGAGGGTATGTGATTTATGTAAATTTCAGGAGAGATAGCATCCTGGGCAGAGGGAAGCTAGTACTGAGGCAATGAGCTGGGACTCAGCATTCTAGGCTGAGGGAATATAAATAAATCCATGGTGGTTTAGATAGTGTTTATGAAAGTCTGTGATGGTGGATTTTAGAGGGGAGGGTCATGGCACTGTGAAGACTTCTCAATTGGACTTCCTTTCATCAATATCCCTCCAAATATACAAGGACTAAGATAGCTAGAAGGCACTATGACCAAACACAGAGAAAACTGAAAGTGACATTTTCTGTCTGACACCTATTCTAATGTTCAGGAGTTGGTAGAAATGATTGTGAATCCATTTTAGGAGACAGGAAAACATGACTTTTTTTCCCCCTCCCTTCTTATCTCACTCACTCTTTCATGTCTTTGTATATGCTTAGTGAAATAATTTGACATATTAATTTACACTAAAATGTTAGTGATTTATTTAACCCCATCCTCTGGGTATTTCCCTTTGTAAATAAGACTCCAGGGAGAAAGCAACAAGTATAGGACTGAATGAATGAATTAACTAAACCTCTAATGTTGGAATTTCAAGCCCTGGGTTAGCTAAAGAGAAATGCCCTTTAAGTCTATTAGCATGTCTCATCCACACTTTCCAGATTCATGATGTCACATGTCTGCATCTCCACCTAGACTCCTTGCTAACATTTCTTCCCTGTCCCAGACATGGAGGCAGTTCTAGATGTGTGCATCGCAGCCTCTGGGGACCATTTACACTTTCCATCTTCTACTGGAGCCCATTTTCTTGAACATTGGTTTCCTGCCTGAAGACAGGAACAATTTCTACCCCATCCTCCCCACATACACACTGTAGTTTGGAAAGCTGACAGGGAAAATTAAGATCATTGCCATCAAGTTTTTATCTGCCATAAGCAAAAACAGGAAATCAAGAAATAAAGGCACAGCTCAGCAACAGCTTCTGAGTGGGTAACATGGGAGAAGTTTTTCTTAAATTCTCTTTACCATGTCCCTTTCCACCCACATGTTCTTAGTCACATTTATTTTTTGCATACCAGTTTCTAAGGATGGCAAAAAACTTTTCCTTTTCTTAACTATGGTTTTCAGAAGCAGATTATCCTGCACTTAGTTGAGACCTCTTACCAAACCTTTGGAATAAATAATACCCTGGGCTCAGAGAGTGGGTGTTGAATACAGAATTTATGACTCATAATGCAGTGTCAGAAGAGCCACTACTGATATATGGGTCCTTTATCAATTTTGTTAAATGACAGAGGGTAGAGATACAGTGTCCTCTGTAATGAAATGCTGTGATTGAGGGAAAGTTCTAATAAGAGTGTTCAGTATCTCTTGATATTTAAAACTCCCATATTGAATGGTGGCCTTTTTTAAAGGTGACGTGGGTTTAGCTTGGAAAAACAGCTGTTCTCAGGGGAGGGGACCAGGGTATTTCTTCAGGGTAGGGAAGCCCAGGACCTAAGCTGCCAGTGTGAAAGGGAAAAAAAGATTGTGTGATTCAGATTATAGAATTTATCAAGGAAGAGGAAGAAGAAGTGATGTGGTTTGGCAAAGCTAGGAAAGTCTCCCTGGAGGATGCAGGGCTTAAAGGATGAGTATAGTGTGGTTAGAAAAAGAAAAGAGAGTTAATTTGAGGAAGAAGGGCCAGCAAAGGTATGGAGACAGGACTGACTACAGTGTATATATGTATGGGGGCAGGGAGTGATGGTCTAACAAGGTGGATATTTCCGAAGTTGAATGCTCTTGTTCAGGAGTTGTGGGACTGAAGGGCTGGACAGGCATGTGAGGCCAGATAATGAGAATCTTACAAGCCAGACAAGACAAGCCAGACAAGATTTGATTTGAACATTTTTTTTTTCGGTACGTGCCCCTAGCAGGACCCAAACCCGGGACTCTCTGGTCCGCAGGCCGACGCTCCAACTGCTGAGGCAAACTGGCCAGGGCTGATTTGAACAGTTTTCATTAGGCTCTTTTGTTTGCAAGGGATAAAGACTCTTTCAAATTATCCCAAGTAAAAAGGTGGGGGATCTTATACAAGAACTATAAAGGAGAAAGAAATTTTAGGGGACAAAAAAATCAGGAACCATTGTGCAGTGGGACCTCATACAAACTGTACTTAATGCATGGGAGCTTCAGGGACCTCAACAGCAGGATTTTGAGACTTTTCATTCTAATGTTCTACCATGAGCATGACTCAATTCTGTTTCTCCTTAATACTGACTGGCTTAACTTTCCCCTCAGGTCAGGCTATCTTTTCTATCGTTCCCAGTTTCAATTTTACTCATTGTTTCTGCTTCCTTATAATTTTGGTTTGGATGACCCATCAAGGCACCAGGTTTCTATTTTTTCCCTCTTTCTCATGGCTCCTCTCTAGGAATCCTTTCAGCATCTGCTCCTGTTTCTCTTTCTCCCTCTAACTCTCCCCTTCTCCTTCCTTCTCCCCAGTCTTCCCTCCTTCTCTCCCCCTGCCGCTAAGGTGAAATTCCTGAGAGACTATCTGATTGTACTAGTTCATATTTTGAAACAGATTCTGTCTTAGGCCACTGGCCAGAGTATAGATTGGCAGTCCTTGGGCCAGGTATCTATCATTGGTTCTTTCAGCTGGGGCTGGGAGGAGAAAGTGAGTTCAGAGAAATCATATAAGAGATTGGTCTTAGACGAAGTGATGGATCCTGGATTTGGGTTCTGGCAGTGAGAATGGAGAGGAAAGGATAGATATAAAAGATATTAAAATATTCTAATATTCCATATTGGTATGAATCAGTATCTCATTGACTATAGGATCTGGTAGAGAAAGGGAAATTAATGATAAATTCTACAATTTCAGGACTGGGTGACTATGAAAATGATAAGGTAAGGAATAAAGGAACTGGGAAAAGGAATTAGTTTAGAAGAGACAATGAGTTCTGTGTTTGCCATATTGAGCATGAGTCAACAGTGGACTTTAGTGGAAATCTCTGTTGTATCCTTATCCTTTGCTCACTGACATCTTTCTTTCATAACTTGGACACCCAGTTAAGGCAGAGTATTGAGAAAACTCAAGAAAAAGCTTCGATTTATTTGTCTTGAGTTATGTGCCTAGCACCAGACTAAACTCTCTGGCCAGGAATATAGGGCACTGTCCATGCCAAATTTTGGAGCAAGTGTTCACTTCTTAGCCATTTAGTATATCCAGGGATACTGAATCATGTACAAAGTACAGCAGCTAATTTGGACCACATACCTACAACTGGAGAAGAGGAGGAGTGGTCCACCAAAAGAAGAGAAGGGAGCCCTGGCCGATTTGGCTCAGTGGTAGAGCATCAGCTCATGGACCAATAGGTCACAGGTTTGATTCTGGCCAAGGGCATGTACCATGGTTGCAGGTTCATCCCCTGCCCTGGTCGGGGTGGTGCGGAAGGCAACCAGTTGATGTGTCCCTCTCGCGTCAATATTTCTCTCTTTCTCCCTTTTTCTTCCTCTCTCTCCCTCCCATTACCTGAAGATAAATAGAAAAATATCCTCCGGTGAGGATTAAAGAAAGAAGAGAGGGGAGAGGCAGCACAGACATGGACACTGGGGTATATATGTCACCCCAATTTGTGTTTTTCCATTGCAGTTTAGTAACCTAGTGATAATGGAACGATACTGTAAGGTGAGAAGGCTCACGTAGAAACAGAAGGTATAAGGAAACAATGTATGTCTTTTCAGTGTTGTCACTTGCCTTCCCTTCCCCAATGTCTGCCCTACCCAACCCCACCACATACTATGCTACAATCTGACAGAATTTTTTCTTTAGTTTGAATTTTATTTTATTTTTTTTCATCATCATTTATCACCTCTATGCCCTACCCACCCCTGGGCCAGGTACTTCTTCCTAGATTTTATAATTATTTTGTTACTTGTATGTTTCTCCCACTAGAATGTAAGCTCCATGCAGGTGAGGATTTGTCTTTTTCAAGCACTGCTCTCTCTCTAATGCCTGGCTATGTGTTAGATGTGTTGATGATGCTAAATATTTGCTGAATTAAATAATGAATGACAGTTTCCAGGCTCAACTGATAGGGCCAACTACCCTGAAAAGATCCTAGAACAGTCCAGAAATAATTAAGAAAGAGAATGGTATTCCTTCAGATAGGCAGTAAATAAGACCTAACTTTTATAGCAGTTTTAGTTATCTGTAGTCAACCACACTGTGAAAATATTAAATGGAAAATTCCAGTAAAAAACAATGAATACTTTTTTTTTTATCCTTACCCCAGGATACTTTTGCATTGATTTTCAGATAGAGTGTGAGGGAGGTAGAGAGGGAGAAAGAAAAATATTGATGTGAGAGAGACACATCAACCGGTTGCCTCCCCCATGACCCCAACCAGGCCAGGGATCGAACTGCAACTGAGGTATGTGCCCATGACTGGAATCGAACCTGCAACTCTGTGGGTCAATGCTCCAACTGATGAGCCAAACTGGCCAGGGCAACAATGAACAAAGTTTTAAATTATACATTGTTCTTAGTAGCATGGTGAAATCTCAAACCAGCCCACCCAGGATGTGCAATCCTTTTGTCTAGTGTCTCCACACTATGCACACTACCCACCCATTAGTCACTTAGCAGCTGTCTCAGTTATCAGATTGGGAGAGAGAGAGAGAAAGAGAGAGATCAAGAGATCACATTTACATAATTTTTATTACCATATATTGTTATAATTTTCTATTTTATTATTAGTTATTGTTGTTAATCTCATATTATACCTAATTTATGAATGAAAATTTATCACAGGTATGTATGTATGAGGGAAAAGCATAGTATATATAGAATTTGGTACTATCTGTGATTTTAGGCATCCATTGGGGTCTTGGAACTTAAATCGTATGGATAAAGGGGGACTACTGTACTATCATTCTATTTTTAGATGCTTAAAAAGGTGAAGTAAAGGCAGAGAATTAAAATTTCTAGAGTTATGCTTTTACCTCAATGCAATACTGCTTCTCTGACATGTTTTTATGTTTGTCTGGTTTCATTCTGGCATACTCTAAATTGTGCTCTGGCAGAGCCCCAGGGGTTCTGAAGAGCTCCTTTAGGGTTCCCTAAGGGGTCAGAATGAATGAGGGGCCAAGAGAAGTCAGGTCAAGATCCTCTGTTATTTTATTTATTTTTAAATTTTTTTTTAAATTGATTTTAGGGAGAAAGGAAGGGAGAGGGAGAGAGAGCTAGAAACATTGTTGAGAGAGAACATCGATCTGCCACTTCTTGCACACTCCCCACTGGGGATCGGACCTACAACCTAGGCATGTGCCCTGATTGGGAATCGAATCAGCTACCTCTTGGTACGTGGGTTGATGCTCAACCATTGAGCCACACCGGCTGGGCAAGGAGGATCCTCTATTTTAAATCACAGATGCTTTGCCTTTTTCTGTTTAGCATAGTAGATTTGGGGATAAGATTCATTTACAGTAAAACATTCCTAAGAAAATTTGTAAATCAGCTGAAATATTAATTTTCTGGTTTCTGGAGAGTGGAAAGCAGGTACTTTATCTGCATGAATAGACTTGTATAGACACAGCCTCACAGAGTATGGATATACAAGCATTAAGGGCATTTTTGGTTTTCAGGAGACCTGGTAGAGAAGCAAGGTGGGCTTCCTAGGTAAAGATGGGTGTTAGGGTTCTGGTATCTCACCACTCCAGGTAGGGTTTAGGGCAGTTTGATAGAGGAGAAGGAGTTGGATCATTCTTATTTGCTCATAACATGGACAGCATTTCTTGTCAGTAGGTCCTAGAAGATTTGGCAGTAACAGTACCAGTTTTGTTTGTGGTCTGTTGCCTTAGATGGTCCTAGAGAAACTTTAGCTCCTGCCAAATATCCCCAGCTACCAGTATGGTCTTATTTATGGTCTTGGAGTACCCCAACAACAGTAACCTTGATACCTGATCATATGGAGAGGTAACCAGGTGTTTTAGTGGCTGGGCACCCTATGCAAAATTAATTCCCTAGTCCTTTTAAAAGACAGATAGCTAAAGTCTGAAGTACACTTTCATTTCAAAACACATGACATTGGTATCTGTGTTAGTTAATTTTATATGTCAGTTTGGTTAGGCTATAGTGTCCAGCTGTTTGGCCAAACACTAGTCTAAATATTGCTGTAGAAGTCTTTTGTGGATGTGATAAACAACAATCAGTTGACTATAAATAAAGAAGATGACTTTCTATGATTTGGGTGAGCCTCATTCAATCAGTTGAAAGCCTTAGAGCAAAATGAGGTTTCTCAGAGAGGAAGAAATTCTGCCTAAATACTTTTACATAAAAATTCTGCCTGAGTTTTCAGCCTGCTGACCTGCCCTATAGATTTTAGACTTGCCAGCCTCCATAGTCATGTGAGCCAATTCCTTAAGATAAATCCCTTTGTATATGTTGGGTCTGTGTCTTTGAAGAACCCTTACTGATACAGTGTCTAAATTCAAGCTGCTGTCATGCAGTTTGTGTCTGCCAGCTTCATGTCTGAGGCCTATAGGCTTTAACTACTCTAGGGAACAGTCTGGCTATGAGAGAAAGTTTTATTTATTTATTTATTTATTTATTTATTTATTTATTTATTTATTTATTTATTTTTAATTGATTTTTAGAAAGAGAGAGAGTGGGAGAGAGAGAGAGGAATGTCAATTTATTGTTCCACTTATTTATGTATTTATTGGTTGATTTTTCTCATGTGCCCTGATTAGGGATTGAACCCACAACCTTGCCATCTTGGGACAATGTTCTAACCAACTCATATACTGGGCCAAGGCCAAGACAAAGGTTTGTTTGGAAAGGTTTACCTTCTTCTTAAAGGGACCGCTACCAAACACCACTTCACTTTCACATTCTCATGTTGAAGAGACTAAACATGGTGTTTGTTGGATAGCATTTTCCTAGCCCAATTCAGGAGAAAATGTCCCAGAATTCCCAGAAGGTATCTAATACTTCTCTGGGAACTGACAGGGCAACTTGCTCTACCTGAATTATACATATACTGTTTTGTTGTTGTTGTTGTTGTTGTTTGTTTTCTTTTTACTGTATTTGAATGTGCTTTCACAGACATTATCTTTAACCCCTGATGTAGGTGTGGCAGAAGCTGCTATTTGCTTTCTAATACAGTTTCCCCTTTCTTCCCTAGTAAAACCCCTCAATACTTTGCTAAGTTAATTGCTACCCAATAAAAAGACATCTATTGTAGTCTTCCTTGGAGCTAGGTGAGGCCTCACTTGTTTAGGCAGTGTAATACAGTGCTTAGGCACACTGATTCTGGAACTAGTCTACATAGGTTTAAGATTTCTGCTTCATCTCTTACTAGCTGTTAATTTGTTTCTCTCTGCTTCAGTTTCTGCATCTGTAAAACGATATAATAATATTTGCCTATTGAGTTTCTATGATAAATAAATGAGTTTATATTTGTAAAGTCTTTAGAATAGTACTTAGCACATAGTAAACATTGTAGTAATATAGCTATTCTTTTTATTGTTATATTGACCAACAAGATATAAGTGGTACATGAGATATGAAGGAAGTGATATTATAGGAAGGAGCAAGCATAGCTAAAATGTGGTTGGAGCTTGAATAGCTCCATGTTGGAACATGAGGCAACAAGCTAAGGATGGTGAAATAGCAAGATCGATCCTGGGCTCCGGATGGCTGTGGAGGTGCCACAACAGTCCTACACTGCATATCTCCAGATTTCTCTCCACGAGAGAGAAATAAGCTTCTATCTGGTTTAAGACATTGTTGTTATTTTCGTTGTTGTATGCAACCAAACTTAATACTAAGTGATTCAGTAACTGTGACAGGAGGTTATTACCCTCTTTTAATGGTTAGAGATTATTTTCCAGTAATATTACCCAGTAAAGTCAGAGTGTTGGATTGGAGGAAAAGTAGTTAAAAAACCCTTACATGGTCCAAATTGTGACCTTGTATGAGGGAAATTTGCAAGGTCTACACTGGCAGAGATGTTACTTTTTGTCTCAGTTCTGTCCTTACTTTCTTTCCCCAAAGCAAGCAGAACTACTCGGTCATTAGCTGCCTTTTTCCTCTGTGTGGAAGTCATAAGAAAACTGGGACCACATTGATAATTGTATTTAAGAGGCAGTAGAAAGAACAATCATTTTCCATTCTATAATAGGTCATTTTCCATAAAAGTACTATTTCCTTTTAAGGAAACACAAAGGACTCTCTTAGTTAATAACATTTGTGATGATGTTGATGGATAATATAATAATTATTTGGAGGCACCAATAATATGCTTTTATATTTTGGATAAATGCAGTTTTAAATCCCGTTGAGAATCTTAAGTGTTTATTTTGTACCCAGATGTGCCAGTGATCAATTGATATATTTTTAGTTCCAGATTTACTTCTTAAGACCTGCTTTATGATAGTGAACTGGACCCTTTTCTTTAAAATTAATTTATTTATTTTTGTTACAGATGTTTTTCCTTCCCCCCCATTGACTCCCCTCTCCCCCTCACTCCCCGCCTTGTTCCCAGCTTTGTTGTCCATGTCCATTGTTCATGCATACATGAATATAAGTTCTGTGGTTTATCTCTCCCCCACCACCCCTCTTCTGAGAATTGTCAGTTTGTACCCCACTTCCACGTCTCTGAGACTACTCCATTCCGCAGACTGTTATGTTCATTATATTCCACATATAAGTGAGATCATATGATACTTGTTTTTCTCTCTTTGGCTTGTTTAGCTTAGGATAATACTTTCCAGGTCCCTCCATGTCATCTCAAAGGATAAGGGATCTTTCTTTCTTACAGCTGCATAGTACTCCACTGTGTATATGTACCATGGCTTTTTTATCCATTCGTCTACTGATGGACATTTGGGTTGTTTCCAGATCTTAGCTATTGTAAAAAGTCCTGCTATAAACATGGGGGTATATATATTCTTTCTGATTGGTGTTTCAGGCTGCTTAAGGTATATTCCTAGCAGTGGGATCACTGGATCAAATGGAGGTTCAATTTTTAATTTTTTGAGGTAACACCATATTGTTCTACACAGTGGCTGCACCAGTCTGCATTCCCAGCAGCAGTGTACTAGAGTCCCCTTTTCTCCATACCCTCACAAACATTTGTTGTTTCATGATTTGTTGATGGAGACCATTCTGACAGGTGTGAAGTTATACCCCATTGTCATTTTAATTTGCATCTCTCTGATCATTAGTGATGTTGAGCATTTCTTCATATGTCTCTTAACCATTTGTATGTCCTCTTTCGAAAGGTGTCTATTTAGTTCCTCTGCCCATTTTTTATTTAATTAATTAGTTAATTAATTAATTTTTATTACATATGTTTCTCCTTTTCCCCCCACTGATTCTACCCTCCTTCTCCCTTTCCGCCCTGTCCCCAGCTTTGTTGTCCATGTCCATTGTTCATGCATACATGCATATAAGTTCTGTGGTTTATCTTTCCCCCAACACTCCCTCTTCTGGGGATTGTCAGTCTGTTCCCCACTTCCACGTCTCTGAGACTACCCCATTCCTCAGACTGTTATGTTAATTATATTCCACAAATAAGTGAGATCATATGATACTTGTTTTTCTCTCTTTGGCTTGTTTTGCTTAGGATAATACTTTCCAGGTCCCTCCATGTCATCTCAAAGAATAAGAGATCTTTCTTTCTTACAGCTGCATAGTACTTCATTGTGTATATGTACCACAGCTTTGTTATCCATTTGTCTACTGATGGACACTTGGGCTGTTTCCAGATCTTAGCTATTGTAAATAGTGCTGCTACAAACATGGGGGTACATATATTCTTTCAGATTGGTGTTTCAGGCTTCTTAGGGTATATTCCTAAAAGTGGGATCACTGGGTCAAATGGAAGTTCAATTTTTTGAGATAACACTATATTGTTTTCCATAGTGGCTGCACCAGTCTGCATTCCCACCAGCATTGTACTAGAGTTCCCTTTTCTCCACACCCTCGGCAACACTTGTTCTTTGATGATTTGCCCTCTGCCCATTTTTAAATCAGGTTCTTTGTTTTCCTTTTGTTGAGTTGTATGA
This sequence comes from Molossus molossus, assembly GCF_014108415.1. Classification (NCBI taxonomy): domain Eukaryota; kingdom Metazoa; phylum Chordata; class Mammalia; order Chiroptera; family Molossidae; genus Molossus; species Molossus molossus. Next base: position 50,965,854 of record NW_023425355.1, read on the forward strand.
GCACTCTATATGTATTGAAAATTAACCCCTTATCTGATATATCATTGGCAATTATGCTCTCCCATACAGTGGGTTGCCTTTCCAATTTGATGATTGTATCTCTTGCTGTGCAGAACCTTTTGAGTTTGATGTAGTCCCATGTGTTCATTTTCTCCTTTGTTTCTATTGCCTTAGGTGATGCATCAGTGAAGATTCTGCTGCATATGATGTCTGAAATTTTGTTGCCTACATTTGCTTCTAGGATTTTTATGGATTCATGAGTCACATTTAAGTCATTTATCTATTTTGAGGTTATTCTTGTATATGGTATAAGTTGATGGTCTAGTTTAATTTTCTGCATGTAGCTGTCCAATTTTCCCAACACCATTTATTAAAGAGACTGTCTTTACTCTACTGTATGCTCTTGCCCACTTTGTCAAATATTAATTGAGCATATTGCCTTCGGTCCATTTCTGGTTTCTCTGTTCTGTTCCACCGGTCTATCTGCCTGTTCTTGTGCCAGTACCAGGCTGTTTTGATTAAGTGGCTTTGTAGTATAACCTGAAATCTGGTAATGTGATCCCTTTAACTTTGTTCTTCTTTTTCAAGATTGCTGTGGCTATTCAGGGTCTTTTTTGGTTTCATATAAACTTTTGAAGTATTTGTTCTAGTTCTGTGAAGTATATGTTGGTATCTTGATGGGGATTGCAGTGAATCTATGCATTGATTTGGGTATTTTGGACATTATATTGATGTTAATTCTTCCAATCCATGAAAAAAATATGGAACGCTTCATAAATTTGCGTGTCATCATTGCACAGGGGCCATGCTAATCTTCTTCGTATCATTTCAATTTTAGTAGATGTGCTGCCGAAGCGAGCACCTTGATTATATCTTAAATTTCCTTAATTTTTATTGGTCTGTTCAAGATTTCTGTCTCTTCTTGGTTCACTGCTGGGAGACTGTATGCTTCTAGAAATTTAAGATTTTGCCTAGATTGTCTATTTTTTTTGCATGTAATTGTTCATAATATTTTTTCATAATCCTTTGTATTTGTCGGGTGTCAATTATTACTTCCCCGTTTTTGTTTCTGATTTTGTTTATTTGGGTCCTCTCTCTTAGTTTCTTGGTGAGTCTGGCTAAGGGGTAATCAATCTTGTTTATGTTTTCAAAGAACCAGCTCTTGATTCATTGTTTGATTTTTTTTTTTTTTTTTTTGTCTCTATGTCATTTATTTCAGCTCTGGTATTTACTATTTCTTTTTTTCTGCTTGCTCTGGGTTTGTCCTTTTATTTACTTTCTAGGTCTTTTAGTTGTATGGTAAGATAGTAATTAATTTTTTTTCCCTTTTTTTCTGAAAGTAGGCTTATAGTGCTAAAAACATCCCTATCAGGACTCCTTTCACTGCATCCCATAGATTTGGTGGCGTTGTGTTTATTTTCATTGGTCTACAGCAAGTTTTTATTTCTTCCTTTATCTCTTTGGTAACACATTTGTTGTTTGCTAACATGCAATTTAGCTTCCATGTGTTTGAATGCTTTTGAGCGTTTTTATTGTAATTGATTTCTAATTTCATGTCATTGTGATCTGAGAAGATTTTTTCTATGATTTCAGTCTTCTTGAACTGGTAGAAACCTCGTTTTGTGTCTTAACATGTGGTCTATTTTAGAGAATGTCCCATGTGCACTTAAGAATATAAATTCTGCAGTTTTGGGGTGTAATTCTCTGTAGATATCTATTAAATCCATTTGATCAAGTGCATCATTAAGAGTATCTGTTTCTTGGTTCTTTTTTTCTTTTTTTGTCTAGAGGATTTATTCAGTGATGTCAGCAAGTTGTTGAAGTCCCCTGCCATGATTGTATTACTGTTGATTTCTCCTTTGAAGTCCTCCAGAAGATTGTAAATATATTTTGATGTGCCTATATTCCATGCAGAAATGTTTACCAAGTTATATATATACAGTTTGTTTTGTTTTCTCTCCCCAGTATTTTAATTAATTAGTTTTTTATTTATTACTTTGTTTTTGTTACAGATGTTTCTCATTTTTCCCCCATTGACACCCTACTCCCCCCCCCCACACCCCTTCCCCAGCTTGGTTGTCTATGTTCATTGGTCATGCATATAAGCATGTAAGTTCTGTGGTTTATCTCTTTCTCCCCCCAGCCCCCTCCTCTGAGGCTTGTCAGTCTGTACCTCACCTCTGTGTCTCTGGGTTATTTTTGTTCAGCAGTTTGTTTAGTTCATTATATTGAACAAATAAGTGAGATCATTTGATATTTTTCTTTCTCTGCTTGGATGGTTCACCTAGCATAATACTCTCCAGGTCCTTCCATGCCATCTCAAAGGATAAGAAATCTTTCTTTCTTACAGCTGCATAGTATTCCGTTGTGTACATGTACTACTGCTTTTTTATCCATTCATGTACTGATGGACACTTGGGTTGTTTCCAGATCTTAGCTATTGTAAATAGTGCTGCTATGAACATAGGAGTACACATATTCTTTCCGATTGGTGTTTCAGGCTTCTTAGGGTATATTCCTAGGAATGGGATCACTGGGTCAAATGGTAGTTCAATTTTTAACTTTTTGAGGAAACACCATATTGTTTTCCATAGTGGCTGCACCAGTCTGCATTCCCACCAGCACTGTACTAGAGTCCCCTCTTCTCCACACCCTCGCTAACACTTGTTGTTTGATGATTTGTTGATGGCAGCCATTCTGACAGGTGTGAGGTAATAACTCATTGTTGTTTTAATTTGCATCTCTCTGATGATTAGTGATGCTGAGCATATCTTCATATGTCTCTTGGCCATTTGTATGTTCTATTTGGAGAGATGTCTATTTAGGTCCTATGTCTATTTTTTAATTCTTTTTTTTTTTTTGTCTTTTTTTTTTTTTTTTGGAGTTGTATGCACACTCTATGTATATTGGAGATTAACCCCTTATCTGATGCATCATTGGCGATTATGGCCTCCCATATAGTGGAATCCCTTACCATTTTGATGGCAAAATCCAGCACCTATTTTGAATAAAACTTTTCAGCAATCTTGGAATAGAGGGATCATATCTCAACATAATACAGGCCATATGTAAAAAACCTACAGCCAACATCATACTCAATGGGGAAAAACTAAAAGCATTCCTCTTAAGAACGGGAACAAGACAGGGATGCCCACTTTTGCCACTCTTATTTAACATAGTACTGGAAGTCTTAGCCACAGCAATTAGACATAAAGAAAAAATAAAGGGGATCCAAATTGTAAAGGAGGAAGAGAAACTGTCATTATTTGCAGATGACATTATTTTGTGCATAGAAAACCCTAAAGACTCCATCAAAAATCTATTAGTCTTAATTAATGAATTTGGCAAAGTAGCAGGATACAAAATTAACATAAAGAAGTCAACAGCATTCTTATACACTATTGATAAAATCACAGAAAAAAAAAACTAAAAAAAAACAACCCCACTTACCATCGCAGCAAAAAAATTTAGGTACCTAGGAAAAAACTTAACCAAAGAAATAAATGACTTCTTCAGAGAAAACTACAGGTCATTGAAAAAAGAAATAGAGGAAGACATAAAAAAGTGGAAGCATATACCTTGTTCATGGATTGGAAAAATTAACATCATTAAAATGTTCATACTACCCAAAACAATCTATAGATTCAATGCAATTCCCATCAATATACCAACAACATACTTTACAGAACTAGAACAAACACTCCAAAAGTTCATATGGAACCAAAAAAGACCTCGAATACCCACAGCAATCTTGAAAAAGAAGAACAAAGTTGGAGGGATCACATTACCCGATTTCAGGTTATACTACAAAGCCACTGTAATCAAAACAGCTTGGTACTGGCAAAAGAACAGGCAGATAGATCAATGGAACAGAATAGAGAACCCAGAAATGAACCCAAGACAATATGCTCAATTAACATTTGACAAAGGTGACAAGAGCATACAGTGGAGTCAAGACAGTGTCTTCAATAAATGGTGTTGGTAAATTGGACAGCTACTTGCAAAGAAATGAAGCTACTGTTGAAACTAGACCATCATCTTACACCATACACAAGAATAAACTCCAAATGGATAAAAGACTTAAATGTAACTCGTGAATCCATAAAAATTCTAGAAGGAAATGTAGGCAACAAAATCTCAGACATCATACACAGCAGAATTTTTACTGATACAACACCTAAGGCCAGAGAAACAAAGGAAAAAAAATGAACACATGGGACTACATCAAACTTAAAAACTTCTGCACAGAATATCTTTCTTTTGGATAGATCCTTTCAATATTATTTAGTGACTTTTTTTTGGTCTTTAATTATGGCCTTCATTTTGATGTCTATTTTATCAAATATGAGTATTGTTACCCCAGCTTTTTTTCCTTTCTGATTGCTTGGAAGATTTTTTTCCATCTCTTCACTTTCAACCTATGTGAATCTTTTGTTGTCAGGTGGATGTCCTGTAGACAACATATATATGAGTCATGCTTTCTTATTCAATCAGCTACTTTGTGTCTTTTAAAATGATCATTCAATCCATTTACATTTAAGGTAACTATTGATATGCACTTATTTATTGCCATTTTTTTTGTTTGTTTGTTTATGTGTCTCTTCCTATTTCTTCTGGTTATTATAGCAGTCTTCTTTACATTTCTTAAAGTTCTGGTTTGGTGCTAATATATTCCCTTAGCCTTTTTTTTTTTTTTTTTTTTTTGGTCTGGGAAGCTCTTTATTTGACCTTCTATTTTGAATGATAACCTTGCTGGGTAGTGTAGTTTTGGATTCAGATCCTTGTTCTTCATTACCTTGATAACTTCATGCCATTCCCTTCTGGCCTGTAGTGTTTCTGTTGAGAAGTCAGCTCATAGCGTTATGGGGGTTTCTTTTTAGGTAACTTGTGCTTATTACTTTATTTCTTTAGGATTCTCTTTGTATGTAATTTTTGGCATTTTAATTATTATATACCTTGGTGTGGGCCTGTTTGGGTTCTTCTTACTTGGGGCTCTGTCTGCTTCTTGTACTTGTATGCCTTTTTCCTTCACTAAGTTAAAGAAGTTCTCTGTTAATATTTCTTCAAATATACTCTCTTACCCTGGCTCATTTTCTTCTTCTTCTGAATTTCCAATGATGCAGATGTTGTTATCTTTCTCATTGTCCCACAGTTCTCTTTAGCTGTCTTCTTGTTTTTAATTGTTTTTTTTTTTTTTCTCTGATTGGGTTAGTTTTCTACCTTCTCATCTAATTTACTGATCCCATCCTCAGCTTCCTCTACTCTGCTAGTTATTTCTTCCAATGTGTTCTTTAATTCTGCTATGTCATTCTTCATTTCTGATTGGTGGTGTTTCATTTTCAGTTGATTGATTTTCAATGTTTCTATATCTTTACTTATGCTGTTGAGTTCTTTACTCATGCTGTTGAGCGTCCTCATTATCATAACTCTGACCTTTACCTCTAATATCTTTCTTAAGTGCATTTTATTTATCTCTTTGTCTGTAGAATTCTCTTGTTCTTTAATTTGGGAATTGTTTCTTTGTTTCACTATTTTGGCTGTCTTATTGGGTTTTTGTGCCTTCCAATATTACCTGTGGATTTTGGTATTCCACTGATTCTGGCTCCCATTACTGGGTATGGATGAGTCTGGGAGGACCCATATAAAACACCACTGACAAGTTTTACTTTTCTGCATACAACTCTAGGCCAAGTAAAGGTTCAGTTATTTTCTAGCTTATGCCTGCAGGCTATTAGTCTTAGTTACTTGATGAGCATCAGGTTGTATCCCTCAGCTGAATGAAAAAATCCCTCAAGTGTACACAGTAAAGGAATTTCCAGCAGGTGGGTCAATGACCTATTTTTCCCCCCTGCTTGCTTGCCATAAGACCGTAGTTGTTAATTAGGCACTGTTTGCATTTCTCTGGTCTGGCCTTATGGTGTTAAATTCTTGACCAAGGACAGTTGCTTCTCCTTGGGGCCCTGGGTTGGGGCTCTTTGTGTAAGATGGCTGCTGACCTCTGAGGAAATGATTCAGCATAAAAATTCTGATTTCCTCCATCTCAGCTCTCTCCTCTGAGCCATGACGCCAAAACTTTCCTCACACCTTTCCAGTCCAGTCTGCTGCCCCTGTACAAGAGGCCAAGGTGAGTGACTGTAGCTGATTTAGTGCTGTGGCACTTCAGACCCCTCCTTTTTTCCTTGTGTATCTCTATGCCAGACAATGCCTCAGCTCTGGTAATCTCAGCCAGGTGCTATGTGGGTGCCTTTTTCTGTCTTGCTACAGTGTGTGTTGGGGGTGGGGGCAAATATCTCCCCTCTGTGCTGTGGAGATGGCTTGGAGTTTTAATTCCTGACTTTTCAGTGGGAACTGCTCACAGCTATAACAGCTTCTGTCTGTGGGTTCCCACCCCACCCTCTTATGCCTCCCCAGTTTCTACCAGGCTCGACTTGGAATCCTCTTTCCATCCCTAGTTATAATTTTTCTCTCCAGCTGCTTTTCAGTTGTTTTTCCCAATTATTTATCTTTATTTTAGTTGTAATTCTAGTTTCACCCTGTGAGTTGGTTTGTGTACCTTCCATTCACTCTGACACCATCCCCCCTGGGTATATCTACATCATTCAAATGAGTGAATGAATGAATGAATAAATGAACAATACACATTGTAGGATTGTGATGAGGATTAGATGTGAACATGCCCAGCACATAGAAGATACTGGGTGAAAGTCTTCTACAACTGTTCTTTTCTCTCTTACGTGGTTAACTTGTATTTTTCCCATAAGCATTCAAATGCCTTAAGGACAGGGACCATGTCTTGGATTTCCTGTATAGCTTCTGAATCATACAGAGTACTAGGCCTATTATAAGAAGATAATTAATGTTTTGTTGTATTAATATTTTGTGGTTATGTCATACTTTTATTTTTTCTATCCTCACCCAAGGACATTTTTCATCTTTTGTTCAGATAGAGTGGAAGGAAGAGAGAGAGAGAGAAACATCGACGTGAAAGGGACACATCGAGTGGCTGCAACCTGCATGACCCAAGCAGGGCCTGGGACAAACTGCAACCGAGGTACAAGCCCTTAGTGGGAACTGAACCCGGGTCTCTCTGGACCGTGGGTCGATGCTCTAACCGCTGAGCCAAACCGGCCAGGGCATGTCATATTTTTAAAAGGAGGTTTATTTATTTATTTATTTATTTATTTATTTATTTATTTATTTTTTTGTTACAGATATTTTACCTTTTTACCCCATTGGCACCCCCCACCCCACCCCCCCTCCACCCTGTCCCCGGCTTAGTTGTCCATGTCCATTGGTCATGCATACATGCATATAAGTTCTGTGGTTTATCCCTTCCCACCCCCCCACCCCCCATCCCCTCTTCTGACGGATGTCAGTCTGTGCCCTACTTCCATGTGTCTGGGTCTACTGTATTCCTCAGACTGTTATGTTCATTATATTCCGTATATAAGTGAGATCATGTGGTATTTGTCTTTTTCTGCTTGGCTTCTTTCACTTAGGATAATACTTTCCAGGTCCCTCCATGTCGTCTCAAAGGATAAGAGATCTTTCTTTCTTACCGCTGCATAGTATTCCATTGTGTATATGTACCACAGCTTTTTGATCCATTCGTCTACTGGTGGACACTTGGGCTGTTTCCAGATCTTAGCTATTGTAAATAGTGCTGCTATGAACATGGGGGTACATATATTCTTCCTGATTGGTGTTTCAGGCTTCTTAGGGTATATTCCCAGCAGTGGGTCGAATGGAAGTTCAATTTTTAATTTTTTGAGGTAGCACCATATTGTTTTCCATAGCGGCTGCACCAGTCTGCATTCCCACCAGCAGTGTATTAGAGTCCCCTTTTCTCCACACCCTCGCCAACACTTGTTGTTTGATGATTTGTTGATGGCGGCCATTCTGACAGGTGTGAGGTGATACCTCATAGTTGTTTTAATTTGCATCTCTCTGATGATTAGTGATGTTGAGCATTTCTTCATATGTCTCTTGGCCATTTGTATGTCCTGTTTGGAGAGGTGTCTATTCAGCTCCTCTGCCCATTTTTTAATTGGGTTCTTTGTCTTCCTTTTGTGGAGTTGTATGAGCACTCTGTATATACTGGAAATTAACCCCTTATCTGATACATCATTGGCAATGATGTTCTCCCATACAGTAGGTTGCCTTTCCATTTTGATGATTGTTTCTTTTGCTGTGCAGAAGCTTTTTAGTTTGATATAGTCCCATGTGTTCATTTTCTCCTTTATTTCTGTTGCCTTAGGTGATGTATCAGTGAAAATTCTGCTCCGTATGATGTCCGAAATTTTGTTGCCTACATTTTCTTCTAGAATTTTTATGGATTCACGGGTCACATTTAAGTCTTTTATCCATTTCGAGTTTATTTTTGTGTATGGTGTAAGTTGATGGTCTAGTTTCATTTTTTTGCATGTAGCTGTCCAATTTTCCCAACACCATTTATTAAAGAGGCTGTCTTTACTCCACTGTATGCTCTTGCCACCTTTGTCAAATATTAATTGAGCGTATTGCCTTGGGTCCATTTCTGGGTTTTCAGTTCTGTTCCACTGGTCTATATGCCTGTTCTTGTGCCAGTACCAGGCTGTTTTGGTTACAGTCGCTTTGTAGTATAACCTGATATCTGGTATTGTGATCCCTCCAACTTTGTTCTTCTTTTTCAAGATTGCTGTGGCTATTCGGGGTCTTTTTTGGTTCCATATGAACTTTTGAAGTATTTGTTCTAGTTCTATGAAATATGTCGTTGGTATTTTGATGGGGATTGCGTTGAATCTATAGATTGCTTTGGGTAGTATGGACATTTTAATTATGTTAATTCTTCCAATCCATGAACAGGGTATGTGCTTCCACTTTTTTATATCTTCCTCTATTTCTTTTTTCAATGACCTGTAGTTTTCTGCAAATAGGTCTTTTACTTCTTTGGTTAAGTTTATTCCTAGGTATTGTAATTTTTTTGGAGTGATGGTAAATGGGATTGTTTTTTCAGTTTCTCTTTCTGTGAGTTCATCATTGATGTACAAGAATGCCGTCGATTTCTTGACGTTAATTTTGTATCCTGCTACTTTGCCAAATTCAATTATTAAGTCTAATAGATTTTTGATGGAGTCTTTAGGGTTTTCTATGTACAATATCATGTCATCTGCAAATAATGACAGTTTCACTTCCTCCTTTCCAATTTGGATCCCTTTTATTTTTTCTTCATGTCTGATTGCTGTGGCTAAGACTTCCAGTACAATGTTAAATAAGAGTGGCGAAAGTGGACATCCCTGTCTTGTTCCTGTTCTTAATGGAAATGTTTTTAGTTTCTGTCCATTGAGTATGATGTTGGCTGTAGGTGTTTCATATATGGCCTTTATTATGTTGAGATATGATCCCTCTATTCCTACATTGCTGAACGTTTTTATCAGAAATGGATGCTGGATTTTGTCGAATGCTTTTTCAGCATCTATTGATATGATCATGTGGTTTTTATTCTTCATTTTGTTTATGTGGTGTATCACGTTTATTGATTTGCGAATATTGTACCAGCCTTGCATCCCTGGAATGAATCCCACTTGGTCATGGTGAATAATTTTTTTGATGTATTTCTGGATCCGATTTGCTAGTATTTTGTTCAGGATTTTGGCGTCTATGTTCATCAGGGATATTGGCCTGTAGTTTTCTTTCTTCGTAGTGTCTTTTTCTGGTTTTGGAATTAGAATTATGCTGGCCTCATAGAACGTGTTTGGAAGTCTTCCTTCTTCTTGAATTTTTTGAAATAGTTTGAGGAGAATGGGTGTTAGTTCTTTTTTGAATGTTCGGTAAAACTCCCCCGTGAAACCATCTGGGCCTGGGCTTTTGTTTGCTGGGAGAGTCTTGATTACCTCTTCAATTTCCTTAGTTGTTATTGGTCTGTTCAAGTTTTCTATCTCTTCCGGGAAGAGTTTGGGAGACTGTGTGTTTCTAGAAATTTGTCCATTTCGCTGAGATTGTCGAATTTGTTGCCATATAGTTGTTCATAGTAGTTGTTAACGATCTTTTGTATTTCCGTGCTGTTGGTTGTTACTTCTCCTCTTTCATTTCTGATTTTGTGTATTTGCGTTCTCTCTCTTTGTTTCTTGGTGAGTCTAGCTAAGGGTCCATCTATCTTGTTTATCTTTTCGAAAAACCAGCTCTTTGTTTCATTGATCCTTTGAATTGTTTTTTTGGTCTCTATGTCATTTATTTCTGCTCTGATCTTTACTATTTCCTTCCTTCTACTTGCTCTGGGGTTTTCTTTTTGTTTGCTTTCTATTTCTTTAAGTTGTGAGGTTAGACAGTCAATTAGAAATTTTTCTTGTTTTTTAAGGTAGGCCTGTAGTGCTATGAACTTCCCTCTCAGAACTGCTTTCGCTGCATCCCATAGATTTTGTGTTGTTGTGTGTTCATTTTCATTGGTTTCCAGGAAGTTTTTAATTTCTTCCTTGATCTCCTTGGTCACCCATTCATTGTTTAATAACATGCTATTTAGCCTCCATGTGTTGAAATGTCTTTGCATGTTCTTTGTGCAATTAATTTCTAGTTTCATGCCATTGTGATCTGAGAAGATGCTTGATATGATTTCAATCTTCTTGAACTTGTAGAGATTTAGTTTGTGTCCTATCATGTGGTCTGTCTTTGAGAATGTCCCATGTGCACTTGAGAAGAATGTGTATTCTGTAGTTTTGGGGTGTAATTCTCTGTAGATATCTATTAAATCCATTTGGTCTAGTGCTTCATTTAGAGTCTCTGTTTCCTTGCTAATTTTTGCCTAGAGGATCTATCCAGTGCTGTCAACGGGGTGTTGAAGTCCCCTGCTATGATTGTATTGTTGTCGATTTCTCCTTGGAAGTCCTCCAGAAGATTTTTAATATATTTTGGTGCTCCTATATTGGGTGCATATATGTTTATCAAGGTTATATCTTCCTGTTGGATAGATCCTTTCAATATTATGTAGTGGCCGTCTTTGTCTCTAGTTATGGTCTTCATTTTGAAATCTATTTTATCAGATATGAGAATTGCTACCCCCACTTTTTTTTGCTTTCCATTTGCTTGGAAAATTTTTTTCCATCCCTTCACTTTCAACCTATGTGCGTCTTTTGTTGAGAGGTGGGTCTCTTGTAAACAACATATAGATGAGTCATGCTTTCTTATCCAATCAGCTACTCTGTGTCTCTTTATGGGAGCATTCAATCCATTTACGTTTAAGGTGATTATTGATATGTACTTATTTATTGCCATTTTTGTTTAGTGTGGTTCTATTTTTCTTCCCATTTCTACTGCTAATTACAGCAGTCCTTTTAACATTTCTTGCAGTGCTGGTTTGGTGCTAATGTATTCCCTTAGCTTTTTTTTTGTCTGGGAAGCTCTTTATTTGATCTTCTATTTTGAATGATAGCCTTGCTGGGTAGAGTAGTCTTGGATTCAGATTCTTGTTTTTCATGACTTTGATTACTTCATGCCATTCTCTTCTGGCCTGTAGTGTTTCTTGTGAGAAGTCAGCTGAAAGCCTTATGGGGTTCCCTTTGTAGGTAACCTGTTGCTTATCTCTTGCTGCTTTTAGGATTCTCTCTTTGTCTTTAATTTGTGGCATTTTAATTACTATGTGTCTTGGTGTGGGCCTGTTTGGGTTCTTCTTACTTGGGACTCTCTGTGCTTCTTGAACTTGAATGCCTTCTTCCTTCACCAAATTAGGGAAGTTTTCTCTCACTATTTTTTTGAATATATTCTCTATCCCTTGCTCCTTTTTTTCTTCTTCGGGGACTCCTATGATGCGAATATTATTACGTTTCCAGTTGTCCCATAGTTCTCTTAAGCTGTCTTCCTGTTTTTTAATAGTTTTTTCCTTTTGTTTTTCTGATTGGTTGATTTTTTCTACCCTGTCTTCTAATTCACTGATTCGGTCCTCAGCTTCCCCTACTCTGCTTTTTAAACCTTCCAATGTGTTTTTCATTTCGGATATGTCATTTTTTATCTCTTCTTGTTGGTTTTTAATTTCCATTTGGCTTATTTTCAGTGTCTCTATGTCCTTACTCATGCTGTTCAGCTTCCTCAAGATCATGGCTCTGAATTCTAGCTCTGTTAACATGCCTAATTGCTCCACATTGATCTCATCTTCGGTGGAGGTGTCTTGCTCTTTCATTTGGCTTCTGTTTCTGTGTTTCACCATTTTAGCTATCACTGTGGGCTTTGGAGCCTGTCAAGTTCTCCCTGTGGGTGTTGGTGTTCTGCTGTTTGTGGCTCCCTCTCCTGTTTTTAGATGAGCGAGGGAGGACCCGCGTTGAACACCACTGTCAAGTCTTACTTTCCTGGTTAAAGTTGCCAGCCCAGGAAACGTACTGTTATCCTCTAGCTTTTTGCCTGGAGGCTAGCAGTCTAGGTTAATTGATGAGTTTTGGGTTGTCAGTTGATTGAAAAACTCCCTCTGGTGCTCAGCCAAGGGGCTTTCACGAGGGTGGGGCAGATGCTGGTCGTTAGTGAGCCTCAATTAGCACTTCAATGGCCCACAGGTTGGGGTTGGATCTCCGAGGGAGGGGCTGCTGCCTCTCCTCAGAGCCCTGGGAAGGAGCAATGTGGCACCGTCCTGAGTGGCTGCACTCAGCCAAAGCTCTGAGCGCCCTCCAAACCCCGAGTGTCCTGACACAGTTCCAGTCCAGTCTGCCCTCCCTCCGCCGGAGCCCAAGGTGAGTGGCTGTGGCTGTTTCAGCCTTTTTCCCGGTTCTGCGCTGTGGGGCTGCCTGGGAGTGTAACCCGCGGGCGCCGCTTATAGCTAAGGCCGCTGCCGAGCTGCCGACCGTGGGCTCCCAGCCCCGTCTCGCGCCTTCGCAAGCCTACCGGGATCGAGTCGGTGTCCCTCGTTGTATGGTCCACCAAGCTGCTTTTCTGTTGGTTTTTCCCGTCGATTTGTCTGTGTTATAGTTGTAATTCCAGTTTGGTTCTGGGAGACGGTCTGTGTAGCTCCGTTCACTCCGCCGCCATTTTTCGGTTCTCAAAGGAGGTTTTTTGTATTAGAATGTGACACCCATAAAATATTTAAATAAATTTTTCTTCATCTTAGAAGAACATAATAAACTGAGAAAGTACTTTCTTGGTCCTCTGACTTTATAGTATGTGACAATAGTATAAGCTGGTTTCTAAATGTTTTAGCAATTTTTTTTAACTTATGACATGGGAGATGAGTAATTAATTTTGAAAGCACCCCCATTTAACTTAAAATTTTTATGTTTTCTCCAAAAATAAGAGTTTGTTTTTTATTTGAGAACAACTTTGGAAATCCTTGGGTGGTCATTTTCTTTATGGCCATCTTTAAGGGCATCAAAAACAGATGGTTATTCAGATGACTAATGATGTTTAAAAACATTAGCCAAGTTGTGAAAATGGCGTCAGTGTGAATGGAAGCTACACAGACCATCTCCCAGGACAAAACTAGAATTACAACAGAAATAAAGACAAATTGTCAGGAAAAAGCAACAGAAAAGAAGCTTGGAGGACCATATAACCAGGGCCACTGACTCAATCCTGGTAGGATAGCAGAGGCACGAGAGGGACCTGGGAGCCCACAGACAGCAGCAGTCTTAGCTGTGAGCAGCACCCTCGGGTTTACACTCCCAAGCGACTCCACAGAGCAGAGCAAGGACAGACGTTATAATAGCCACAACCATTCACCTTGGGCTATAGCTGAGGGAGGGCAGAGTGGAATGGAACTGTGTGGGGACACTCAAAATTTGGAGGGTGCTCAGAGCTTTTGCTGAGTTGCGGCCACACAGGACAGTGGTCAGCTTACTTCTTCCCAGGGCTCTGGGAAGAGGCGGTGGCCCCACCCTTGGAGATTCAACCAGACCCAGTGGCCATTGAAATGCAAACAACCAGCATCTTCCCCATGCTCTAGAAATCCCCTTATGCTGAACACCTGAGAAATATTTTCATTCAACTGAGAAACCAAGACTCTTCAAGTACCCATGATTAATAGCCTCCAGGCAGAAAGCTAGAGAATAGCTGAACCATTCCTGTGACTCTACCCAGAAAAGGAAGACTTGACAGTGGTATTTAACATGGGTCCTCCCATACTCATCCAAACTTAGTAGAGGGTGCCACAAACAGTAGAACACGAACAACCACAGGAAAAACTTGGCAGGCTCCAAAGCCCACTGAGATAGCCACAATGGTGAAACAAAGAAACAAATGCCAAATGAAAGAACAAGAGACCTCTACCAAAAATGAAATAGAAGAGGTGCAGTTAAGCAAGTTAAAAGAACTAGAATTCAGAGCCATGACCTTGAGGAAGCTCAATAGCATGTGTAAGGACATGAGAACCATGGGCAAAGACATAGAAATGTTGAAAATCAACCAGTTGGAAATTAAAAACCACCAAGAAGAAATAAAGAATGACCTAGCAGAAATAAAGAACACTTTGGAAGGTCTAAACAGCAGAGTAGAGAAATCGGAAGACCTGATCAGTGAATTAGAAGACAGGGTAGAAAAAATCAACTAATCAGAAAACCTAAAAGAAAAAACAATTAAAAAACAGGTAGACAGCTTAAGAGAACTGAGGGACAACTTGAAACATAATAACATTCACATCATAGGAGTCCCTGAAGAAGAAAAACATGAGAAAGGGTAAAACAATATATTTGAAAAAATAGTGACAGAAAACTTTCCTAATTTGGTGAAGGAACAAGGCATTCAAGTTAAAAAATCACAAGAGCCCCAAGTAAGAAGAAACCAAACAGGACCATACCAAGACACATAGTAATTCAAATGCCAAAAATTCAACACAAAGAGAGAATCCTAGAAGCAGCAAGAGATAAGCAACAGGTTACTGACAAAGGAAACCCCATAAGGCTCTCAGCTGACTTCTCAACAGTAACACTACAGGCCAGAAGAGATTGGGATGAGGTAATCAAGGTCATGAAAAACAACAATCTGAATCCAAGATGACTTTACCCAGCCAGACTATCATTTAAAATACAAGGTCAAATAAAATGCTTTGCAGACAAAAAAGGGCTAAGGGAATACATTAGCACCAAACAAGCACTACAAGAAATGTTAAAAAGTCTGCTGTAATTAGTAGAAGATATAGGAAGAATAATATAACCACACTAAATGGAAATGGCAATAAATAAGTACATATCAATAATCACCTCAAAAGTAAATGGATTTCATGCTCCCATAAAAAGACACAGAGTCTGATTGGATAAGAAAGCATGACTCATCTATATGTTGTTTATAAGACACCCAACCTCACAACCAAAAACATACATAAGTTGAAATTGGAGGGATGGAAAAAAATCTTCCAAGCAAAAGAAAAGAAAAAAAGACAAAAAAAAAAAAAAAGCTGTGGTAGCAATACTCATATCTGATGAAATAGATTTTAAAATGAAGGCTGTCACCAGAGACAAAGAAGGCCAGTAAATAATATTGAAAGGATCTATCCGACAGGAAGATATAACCTTGATAAACATATATGCACCCAATATAGGAGAACCAAAATATATTAAAAGTCTGAAGGAGAAAATGGCGGCGAAGTGAATGGAGCGACCCAGACCATCTCCCAAGACCAAACTGGATTTACAACAAAAATAAAGGCAAACCGTCAGGAAAGGGCAGCCGAAAGACATCTTTGAGGACCACTTAACCAGAAACACCCACTCAGTCCTGGTAGGCTTGCGAGGACGGGAGAGGGGACCGAGAGCCCAGAGTCTGCAGCGGCCTGGGCAGGGGCCAGGGAACTCGGCGGGAAGTTAATCCTATCGTCTCCCTTCCCACCATGCACGGCCCTGGGAACTCTGTAGCCGGCTAAACTCTCCGCTGAAGCCGCACAGACTCGCAGGCCCCAAGGAACTCGGCGGGACCGGGGAACTCGGCGGGAAGTTAATCCTACCGTCTCCCTTCCCACCATGCACAGCCCTGGGAATTGTGTAGCCGGCTAAACTCTCCACTGGAGCCACATAGACTCTAGGGCCCCAGGGAACTTGGCGGGACAAGGGTACTCAGCGGGAAGTTAATCCTACCGTCTCCCTTCCCACCATGCACGGCCCTGGGAACTCTGTAGCCGGCTAAACTCTCCACTGGAGCCACACAGACTCTAGGGCCCCAGGGAACTCGGCGGGACTGGGGAACTCGGCGGGAAGTTAATCCTACCGCCTCCCTTGCCACCCTGCATGGGCCCTGGGAACACTGTAGCCGACTAAACTCTCCACTGGAGCCGCACAGACTTGAGGGCCCCAGGGAACTCAGCTGGACCAGGGAACTCGGTGGGACCAGGGAACTCGGCGGGACCAGGGAACTCAGTGGGAAATTACTCCCACTGCCTCCCTTGCCACCCTGCATGGGCCCTGGGAACACTGTAGCCTGCTAAACTCTAGGCTGGAGCCACACAGACTCCCGGAGAACAGAGGACTTGGCGGGATTAAAGTGGGTCCTCCCTGGTGCATCCAAACCCAGGAGAGGGAGCCACAAACAGCAGAACACCAACACCCACTGGGAAAACTTGGCAGACTCCAAAGCCCACTGTGATAACCAAAATGGTGAGAAACAGAAACAAAAGCCAAATGAAAGATCAAGAGACCTCTACAGAAGATGAAATAAATGAGGTGCAGTTAAGGAAGTTAACAGAACTAGAATTTAGAGGCATGATGTTGTGGAAGCTCAACAGCATGTGTAAGGACATGAGCAACATGAGTAAAGACATAGAAATGTTGAAAATAAACCAGCTGGAAATGTAAAACCAACAGGAAGAAATGAAGAATGACATATCAGAAATGAAAAACACACTGGAAGGTCTAAAAAGCAGAGTAGGGGAAGCTGAGGACTGGATCAGTGAATTAGAAGACAGGCTAGAATAAATCAACCAATCAGAAAACCAAAAGGAAAAAAAGATGAAAAAACAGGAAGAGAGCTTAAGAGAATTGTGGGACAACTGGAAACGGAATAATATTCATATCATAGGAGTCCCTGAAGAAGAAGAAAGTAAGCGTGGGCTAGAGAATATATTCAAAGAAATAGTGACAGAAAACTTCCCTAATTTGGTGAAGGAAGAAGGCATTCAATTTCAAGAAGCTCAGAGAGCCCCAAGTAAGAAGAACCCAAACAGGCCCACACCAAGAAACATAGTAATCAAACTGCCAAAAATTAAAGACAAAGACAGACTCCTAAAAGCAGCAAGAGATAAGTAACAGGTTACCTACAAAGGAACCCCAATAAGGCTCTCAGCTGACTTTTCACAAGAAACACTACAGGCTCGAAGGGAATGGCATGAAGTAATCAAGGTCATGAAAAACAAGGATCTGAATCCAAGACTACTCTACCCAGCAAGGCTATCATTCAACATAGAAGGTCAAATAAAGAGCTTCCCAGACAAAAAAAGGCTAAGGGAATACATTAGCACCAAACCAGCACTGCAAGAAATGTTAAAAGGACTGCTGTAATTTCCAGGAGAAATGGGAAGGAAAATAGAACCACACTAAACAAAAATGGCAATAAATAAGTACATATCAATAACCACCTTAAATGTAAATGGACTGAATGCTCCCATAAAAAGACACAGAGTAGCTGATTGGATAAAGAGCAACACTCATCTATATGCTGTTTACAAGAGACCCACCTCACAACAAAAGACTCACATAGATTGAAAGTAAAGGGATGGAAAAAAATCTTTCAAGCAAATGGAAAAGAAAAAAGAGCTGGGGTAGCAATACTTATATCTGATAAAATAGACTTCAGATTGAAGGCCATAACTAGAGACAAAGAAGGCCACTACATAATATTGAAAGGATCTATCCAACAGGAAGATATAACCTTGATAAACATATATGAACCCAATATAGGAGCACCAAAATATATTAAAAAACTATTGGAGGACTTCAAAGGAGAAATTGATAGGAATACAATCATAGCAGGGGACTTCAACACCCCACTCACATCACTGGATGGATCCTCTAGACAAAAAATTAGCACGGAAACAGAGACTCTAAATGAAGCACTAGACCAAATGGATTTAATAGATATCTACAGAGAACTACACCCCAAAACTACAGAATTCACATTCTTCTCAAGTGCACATGGAACATTCTCAAAGATAGACCACATGTTAGGGCACAAACTGAGTCTCTACAAGTTCAAGAAGATTGAAATTATAACAAGCATCTTCTCAGACCACAATGGTATGAAACTAGAAATCAATAGCAAGAAAAACATGCAAAGACATTTTAACACATGGAAGCTAAATAGAATGTTATTAAACAATGAATGGGTCACCGAGGAGATGAAGGAAGAAATCAAAAACTTCCTGGAAACCAATGAAAATGAAGACACAACAATACAAAATCTATGGGATGCAGCAAAAGCAGTTCTGAGAGGGAAGTTCATAGCACTACAGGCCTACCTCAAAAAGAAGAAAAATCTCTAATAGACTACCTAACCTCACAACTTAAAGAACTAGAGAGTAAACAAAAAGAAAACCCCAGAGCAAGTGGAAGAAAGGAAATAGTAAGGATCAGAGCAGAAATAAATGACATAGAGACCAAAAAAAAAAAAAAAAAACAATCCAGAGGATCAATAAAACAAAGAGCTGGTTTTTCGAAAAGATAAACAAGATTGATGGACCCTTAGGTAGACTCACCAAGAAACAAAGAGAGAGAACCCAAATACATAAAATCAGAAATGAAACAGGAGAGATAACAACTGACACCACAGAAACACAAAAGATCGTTAACAACTACTATGAAAAATTGTACGGCAACAAATTCAAAAATCTAAGCAAAATAGACAAATTTCTAGAAACACATAGTCTCCCAAAACTGGATCAGAAAGAGATTGAAAACTTGAACAGAACAATAACAACAGAAGAAATTGAAAATGTAATCAAGACTCTTCCAGCAAACAAAAGCCCAGGTCCGGATGGCTTCACGGGGGAGTTTTACCGAACATTCAAAGAAGAACTAATACCCATTCTCCTCAAACTATTTCAAAAAATTCAAGAAGAAGGAAGCCTTCCAAACTCGTTTTATGAAGCCAGCATAATTCTAATTCCAAAACCAGAAAAAGACACAACAAAGAAAGAAAACTACAGGCCAATATCCCTGATGAACATAGATGCCAAAATCCTGAACAAAATACTAGCAAATCGAATCCAGCAATACACCAGAAAAATTATCCACCATGACCAAGTGGGATTCATCCAAGGGATGCAAGACTGGTACAATATTCGCAAATCCATAAATGTGATACACCACATAAATAAATTGAAGAATAAAAACCACATGATCATATCAATAGATGCTGAAAAAACCTTCGACAAAATCCAGCATCCATTTCTGATAAAAACGCTCAGCAGTGTGGGAATAGAGGGATCATTCCTGGACATAATAAATGCCATATATGAAAGACCTACAGCCAACATCATACTCAATGGGCCAAAACTAAAAGCATTTCCCTTAAGAACAGGAACAAGGCAAGGATGCCCACTTTCGCCACTCCTATTTAACATAGTACAGGAAGTCTTAGCCACAGCAATCAGAGAGGAAAAAAAAATAAAAGGGATCCAAATTGGAAAGGAGGAAGTGAAATTGTCATTATTTGCAGATGGCATGATACTATACGTAGAAAACCACAAAGACTCCATCAAAAATTTACTAGACTTAATAAATGAATTTGGCAAAGTAGCAGGATACAAAATTAACGTGAAGAAATCGATGGCATTCTTATACACCAATGATGAACTCACAGAAAGAGAAACTAAGCAAACAATCCCATTTACCATTTCGGCAAAAAAATTAAGATACCTAGGAATAAAGTTAACCAAAGAAATAAAGGACCTAGTCGCAGAAAACTACAGGTCTTTGAAAAAAGAAATAGAGCAAGATGTAAAAAAGTGGAAGCACATACCCTGTTCATGGATTGGGAGAATTAACATCATTAAAATGTCCATATTACCCAAAGTAACCAACGGCATACTTCACAGAATTAGAACAATTACAGTACTTCAAAAGTTCATATGGAACCAAAAAAGGCCTCGAATAGCCACAGCAATCTTGAAAAGGAAGAGCAAAGTTGGAGGGATCACAATACCAGATTTCAGTTTATACTACAAAGCCACCATAATCAAAACAGCCTGGTACTGGCACAAGAACAGGCATATAGACCAGTGGAACAGAACTGAAAACCCAGAAATGGACCCAAGGCAATATGCTCAATTAATATTTGACAAAGGTGGCAAAAGCATACAGTGGAGTAAGGACAGCCTCTTTAATAAATGGTGCTGGGAAAATTGGACAGCTACTTGCCGAAAAATGAAACTAGACCATCAACTTACACCCTACACCAAAATAAACTCAAAATGGATAAAAGACTTAAATGTAACTCATGAATCCATAAAAATCCTAGAGGAGACTGTGGGCAACAAAATATCAGACATCATACGCAGCAGAATTTTTACTGACACATCACCTAAGGCAATAGAAACAAAGGAGAAAATGAACACATGGGACTACATCAAATTCAAAAGCTTCTGCACAGCGAAAGATACAATCATCAAAACGGAAAGGCTACCCACTGTATGGGAGAGCATAATTGCCAATGATATATCAGATAAGGGGTTAATTTCCAATACATATAGAGTGCTCATACAACTCCACAAAAGGAAGACAAAGAATCAAATTACAAAATGGGCAGAGGAACTAGACACCTCTCCAAACATGACATACAAATGGCTAAGAGACATATGAAGAAATGTTCATCATCACTAATGATCAGAGAGATGCAAATCAAAACAACAATGAGGTATCACCTCACACCTGTCAGAATGGCCGCCATCAACAAATCATCAAACAACAAGTGTTGGCGAGGGTGTGGAGAAAAGGGGACTCTAGTACACTGTTGGTGGGAATGCAGACTGGTGCAGCCACTATGGAAAACAATATGGTGTCACCTCAAAAAATTAAAAATTGATCTCCCATTTGACCCAGTGATCCCACGTCTAGGAATATACCCTACGAAGCATAAAACACCAATCAGAAAGAATATATGTACCCCCATCTTTGTAGCAGCACTATTTACAATCGCTAAGATCTGGAAACAGCCCAAGTGCCCATCAGTAGATGAATGGATCAAAAGGCTGTGGTACATATACACAATGGAGTACTATGCAGCGGTAAGAAAGAAAGATCTCTTATCCTTTGAGACTACATGGAGGGACCTAGAAAGTATCATCCTAAGTGAAACAACCCAAACAGAGAAAGACAAATTTCATATGATCTCACTGATTTGTGGAATATAATGAACATAACAATTTCAGGAATGGGGTAGCCCCAGAGACGCAGAAGCGGGGTACAGACTGACAATCCCCTAAGGAGTGGGGAGGTGGGAGCGGGATGAACCACAGAACTTATACGCATGTATGCATGAACAGTGGACATGGACAACAATCTAGGGAAGGGGCAGGGAGCGAAGGGGCAGGGAGGGTGGGGGAGGGGGAATCAGTGGGGGAAAAAAGGAGAATCATCTGTAACAAAATTTAATCAATAAAAAAATACAATAAAAAACAAAATATATTAAAAGTCTTTTGGAAGACTTCAAAGGACAAGTCAATAGCAATACAATGATAGCAGGTGACTTCAACACCCTGCTGACATCAGAGGATAGATCCTCTAGACAAAAAAATGAGCAAGGAAACAGAGACTCTAAATGAACACTAGATTAAATGGATTTAATAGATATCTACAGATAATGACACCCCACAACTACAGAATTCACATTCTTTTCAAGTGCACATGGGACATTCTCAAAGATAAACCACATGTTAAGACACAAACTAAGTCTCTACAAGTTCAAGAACACTGAAATCATATCAAGCATCTTTTCAGATAACAATGGCATGAAACTAGATATCAGTTGCAACAATGACCTGCAAAGACATTTGAAAACATTAAGGCTAAATAACATGTCATTAAACAATGAATGGGTTACTGAGGAGATCAAGAAAGAAATTAAAAACTTCCTGGAAACCAATGAAAATGAACACACAACAACACAAAATCTATGGGATGCAGAAAAAGCAGTTCTGAGAGGGAAGTTCATAGCACTACAGGCCTATCTCAAGAAACAAGAAAAATCTCTAATAGACTATGTAACCTCACAACTTAAAGAACTAGAAAGCAAACAAACACACAAACAAACAAACAAACAACAAAACCCCAGAGCAAGTAGAAGGAAGGAAATAGTAAAGACCAGAGCAGAAATACATGACATAGAGACAAAAAAACAAAAAAAACAAAACAAAAAAAAACAATTCAAAGGATCAATGAAACAAAGAGCTGGTTTTTTGAAAAAATAAACAAGATCCATGGTCCTTCAGCTAGACTCACCAAGAAACAAAGGAAGAGAATCCAAATACACAAAATCAGAAATCAAAGAGAAGTAACAACTGACACCACAGAAATACAAAAAATCATTAACAACTACTATGAACAATTATAAGGCAACAAATTCGACAATTAAAGCGAAACAGATATATTTATCATTATTTTTAATTAATTAATTTTTTCCTTATTTTTAGTTTTCCTCAAACTTCTTTTCATTAATTTGTTTTTGTTACAGATGTTTTTCATTTTCCCGCCATTGACACCCTCCTCTTCCCACCTGCCCCATCCCCAGCTCTTTTGTCTATGTTCATTGGTCATGCATACATGCATGTAAGTTCTGTGGTTTATCTCTTTCCTCTCAACCACCCTCCACTGAAGCTTGTCAGTCTGCACCCCATTTGTATGTCTTTGGGTTAATTTTGTTCAGCAGTTTGTTTAGTTCATTATATTCCACAAATAAGTGAAATCATGTGCTATTTGTCTTTCTCTGCTTGGCTTGTTTCACTTAGCTTAATACTCTCCAGGTTTTTCCATGCCATCTCAAAGGATAAGAGATCTTTCTTTCTTACAGCTGCATAGTATTCCACTGTGTACATGTACCAGAGCTTTTTAATCCACTCATCTACTTATGGACACTTTGGTTGTTTTCAGATCTTAGCTATTGTAAATAATGCTGCTATGAACATAGGAGTACATATGTTCTTTCTGATTGGTGTTTCAGGTTTCTTAGGGCATATTCCCAAAAGTGGAATCACTGCCCCAAATGGCATTTCAATTTTTAAATTCTTGAGATGACACCACAGTGTTTTCCTCAGTGGCTGCACCAGTCTGCATTCCCACCAGCAGTGTACTAGAGTACCCTTTTCTCCACACCCTTGTTAACACTTGTTGTTTGATGATTTGTTGATGGCCGCAATTCTCAGAGTTGTGAGGTGATACCTCATTGTTGTTTTAATTTACATCTCTTTGATGATTAGTGATGTTGAGCATTTCTTCAAATGTCTCTTGGCCATTTGTATGTCCTTTTTGGAGAAATGCCTATTTAGATCCTCTGTCCATTTTTAAATTGTGTTCTTTATCTTCATTTTGTTGAGTTGTAGGAGCACTCTATATATTTTGAAAATTAAGCTCTTAATTGATGCATCATTGACAGTTATGGTCTCCCATATATTGTGGTTTCTTTTTGTTGTGATAGTTGTTTCTTGTGGTGTGCAGAAGCTTTTTAGTTTCATGTAGTCCCACGTGTTCATTTTTCCTTTGTCTGTGTTGCCTTAGGTGATGTATCAGTGAAAAATGTGCTGCGTATGATGTCTGAAATTTTGTTGCCTACATTTCATTTTTTTGTAGAATTTTCATGGATTTAAGAGTTACATTTAAGTATTTTATTCATTTGGAGTTTATTCTCGTGTATGGTTTAAGTTGGTGTTGTAGCTTCATTTTTTTGCAAGCAGCTGTCCAATTTTCCCAACACCATTTATTGAAGAGACTGTCTTGACTCCACTGTATGCTCTTGCCACTTTTGCAAATATTAATTGAGCATATTGTCTTGGGTAAGTTTCTGGATTTTCTATTCTGTTTCATTCATCTATCTGCCTGTTTTATTGCCAGTACTAGCTTGTTTTGATTACAGTGGCTTTGTAGTATAACCTGAAATTTGGTAATGTGATTCCTCCTACTTTGTTCTTCTTTTTAAGATTGTTGTAGCTTTTCGGGGTTTTTTTTTTTTGGTTCTATATAAACTTTTGGAGTGTTTGTTCTAGTTCTGTGAAGTATGTTGTTGGTATTTTGATGGGAATTGTATTGAATCTATAGATTGCTTTGGTAATATGGACATTTCAATGATGTTAATTTTTCCAATCCATGAACAAGGTATATGCTTTTACTTTTTTATATCTTTCTCTACTTCTTTTTTTAATAACCTGTATTTTTCTGTGAAAAATTCTTTTACTTTTTTGGTTAAGTTTATTCCTAGGTCTTATAATTTTTTGCTGCAATGGTAAATGGGGTTGTCTTTTTACTTTCTTTTTCTGTGATTTCATCATTAAAGTATAAGAATGCCATTGATTTTTTTTGACATTAATTTTGTATCTTGCTACTTTGCCAAATTATTTTTTAAGTCTATTAGATTTTTGATGGAGTCTTTTGGGTTTTCTATGTACAATATCATGTCATCTGCAAATAATGACAGTTTCACTTCCTCCTTTTTAATTTGGATCTCCTTTATTTTTTCTTCATGCCCAATTACTGTGGCTAAGACCTCATGTACTATGTTAAATAAGAGTGGCAAAAGTAGGCATCCCTGTCTTATTCCCGTTCTTATGAGGAATACTTTTAGTTTTTTCCACTGAGTATAATGTTGGCTGTAGTTTTTTCATATATGGCCTGTATTATGTTGAGATATGATTCTTCTATTCCCACATAGATAAATGTTTTGATAAAAAATGGGAGCATAATTTTGTCGAATGCTTTTTCAGCATCTAATGATATGTTCATATGATTTTTATCTTTCATTTTGTTTATGTGGTGTATTGCATTTATTGATATGTGAATATTTAACTAGTCTTGCATTCTTGGGATGAATCCCACTTGGTCACGATGAATACTTTTTTTGATTTATTGTTGGATTTGATTTGCTAATATTTTTTTAAGGATTTTTGCATCTATGTTCATTATGGTTATTGGCCTGTAGTTTTCTTTCATTTATTGTCTTTATCCAGTTTTTAAATTAAGATTATGCTGGCCTCATGAATCAATTTTGGAAGTGTTCCATCTTTTTGGATGTTTTGCAATAGTTTGAAGAGAATGCGTATTAGGTCTTTTTTGAATGTTCCGTAAAACTCCCCTGTGAAGCCATCTGAGCCTGGGCTTTTGTTTGTTGGGAGTTTCTTGATTATATCTTCAATTTTTGTTGTTGTTATTGATCTGTTTCAGTTTTCTATCTCTTCCTGGTTCAGGTTTGGGAGGCTGTGTGTTTCTAGAAATTTGTCTATTTCTCCTAGATTGTTTAATTTGTTGGCATATAATTATTCATAGTAAGTTTCAATGATTCTTTGCATTACTGTGATGTCAGTTGTCACTGCTTTTCTTTCATTTCTGATTTTGTTTATTTGGTTTCTCTCTTTTTGTTTCTTCGTGAGCCTGGCTAAATGTCTATCGATCTTGTTTATCTTTTCAAAGAACCAGCTTTTTGTTTTATTGATATTTTCAAATGTTTTTTTTTTTTTTTTTTTTTAAGTCTCTATGTCGTTTATTTCTGCTCTGACATTTATTATTTTCTTTCTCCTACTAGCTCTGGGTTTTTCTTTTTGTATACTTTTCAGTTATTTAAGTTGTAGTTTTAGAAAGTCAATTAGGAATTTCTTTTTTCTTTCTTGAGGTAGGACTGTAGTGCTATGAATTTCCCTCTCAGACAGCTTTCACAGTGTCCCATAGATTTTGTGTTGTTCTGTGTTCATTTTCATTAGTTTCTCAGAAGTTTTTAACTTCTTCCTTGACCTCATTACTAACAAATTTGTTGTTTAATAACATGTTATTTAGCCTCTAAGTGTTTGAATGTTTTTGTGTGTTTTTATTGTAATTGAGTTCTAGTTTCATTACACTGTGATCTGAGAAGATGCTTAACATGATTTTAATTTTCTTGAATTTGTAGAGACTTGCTTTGTGTCCTAACATGTGGTCTATCTTTGAGAATGACTTATGTGCACTTGAGAAGAATGTATATTCTGCAGTTTTGGGGTGAAATGTTCTGTAAATATCAATTAAGTCCAATTGATTTAGTTTGTCTTGTAAGGACTTTATGTCCTTGTTAATTTTTTGTCTAGAAGATCTATCTAGTGGTGTCAGTGGTGTGTTAAAGTCACCCACTAGGATTGTGTTGCTATTAATCTCTCCCTTGAAGTCCTCCAGAAGTTTTTAAATATATTTTGGTGCCCTCCGTATTAGGTGCATATACCAGGGTTATGTCCTCTTGTTGGATTGCTCCTTTTAATATTATGTAGTGACCTCTCTGTCTCTTATTATGGCCCTTATTTTGAAGTCTATCTTGTCAGATATGAGTATTGCTACACTAGCTTTTTTATTTGATTGGAAAATTTTTTTCTATCCCTTCACTTTCATCCTGTGTGATTCTTTTGTTGTGAGGTGCGTCTCTAGTATACAGGATATATATGGGTCGTGTTTTCTTATCCAATCAGCTACCCTATGTCCTTTGGTTGGAGCATTTAAGCCATTTACATTTAAGGTAATTATTGATAGATAGTTATTATTTGCCATTTTAATTTTATGCCTGAGTCAGTCGCTCTCTCTCTCTCTCTCTCTCTCTTCTTCTTCTTCTTCTTCTTCTTCTGTTTACAACAGTCCCGTCAGCATTTCACGCAGTGCTGGTTTGTGGTGGTGGTAAATGTCTTTAGCTTTTTTTTTTTTTCCGTGATACTCTTTATTTATCTTTCAAATTTGAATGATAGCCTTCCTGAATAGAGTAGTCTTGGATTCGGACCCTTGCCTGGCATTACTTTGTACACTTCATGCTACTCACTTTTGGCCTGCATCGTTTCTATTGAGAAATCAGCTGACAGTCTAATGGTAGCTCCCTTGTAGGTACCTTTCTGTTTCTCTCTTGCTTTCTTTAAGATTCGTTCTTTGTCTTTAATGTTTGGCAATTTTATTATGATGTGTGTAGCTGTGGGTCTTCTGGGTTCCATCTTGCTTGGGACTTTCTGTGTTTTCTGAACTTGTGTGACTTTTTCCTTCACCAGTTTAGGGAAATTTTCTGTCATTATTTCTTCAAACAGGTTCTTTATTTCTTTCTCTGATTCTTCACCTTCTGATATTCCTATAATGTGAAGATTATTACATTTTGTAATGTCCCACAGCTCCCTTAAACTTTCATCCTGCTTTTTAAATTTGTTTTCCATTTGCTGCTCTATTTGAATGTTTTTCTCTGCCTTGTTTTCTAAGTCACTGATTTGGTCTTCAGCTTCTTCTAATCTACTATTAAACCTTTCTAAGGTATTTTTTATAACAACTATGTCATTCTTTATTTCCTCTTGATTTTTATGCATAGTTTCTAACTCTTTTCTTTTAAAAGCTGAAGTAGTTCCTAGTGAGCTCTTCAGAATTCTTATTAAGTTACTTGTAGTTCTCACCAAATTGTTTGAGCACCCATAAAATCATTGCTTTGAATTTTTTATCTGACTAGTTGCTGTCTTTCATTTCCTGTAGTTTCTTTTCTGGTGATTCCTCTTTTTCTTTCTTTTGGGTGTTGTTTCTTTGTTTCCTCATTTTAGCCATCTGGTAGTTCTAAATTTGCTGAGGGATGTTTGGATGTGTATGCAGTTCACTGTATATCAAATAAGGTTACTGTGCCTCCCAGACTGTTTTGTTGCATATTGCCTTTTGTCTGCTCTATATCCTGAAGGATTGACTACTGGGGGCTGGTATTGGTGTGTTCTGGTAGGTGCTGATGCTGGATCACCTGGGCCCCTCTGCAGCTGAGATCCCAGCTGGTCGCTGGTGTCACCTGTAGATATATAGCTCAAGGCCTGTTGCAGCCAGCCTCCCTGCCCTTACCATGGCCAGATGGATTTCACAGTCCCTTTGGCGATGAGGCTCCATGCATATCTTGTGAGCAGCTGGGTAGCACAGGCCTCTCTGGTGCTTCAGCACCCCACAGGTCCTGCGGGTAGCTGGGTCTCACAGTCCTTTGGAGACCCGGCTCTACACCTATCTTGGGGGCTGCTGGGTCACACAGGCCTCTCTGGTGCCCCTGCACCATGCAGGTTCCATGGGCAGGCAGCTGGATTGCACCAGTCCCTCTTGGGCTCCAACTTTCCACTGCTCTGTGGGTGGCTGGGTTGCACAGG
The DNA here is from genome assembly GCF_014108415.1 of Molossus molossus. Classification (NCBI taxonomy): domain Eukaryota; kingdom Metazoa; phylum Chordata; class Mammalia; order Chiroptera; family Molossidae; genus Molossus; species Molossus molossus. The sequence goes on from NW_023425355.1 coordinate 50,994,079, forward strand.
CCTCTGTGGAGCCCCAGGTTCTGCTGCTAGCAGTAGGGGAGTGCTGCTCCCCTTGGAGCTCAGCTCCTGTTCAGCCTTTGCTGTGGTTTTTGGGGATGGGTCTCTGCTGCTGGACTGTGCTTCTATGTCTTGGGAATGAATGTCTGCTTTCCAGCTACTGTTGCTGGGGGTATATCTGGACTCTGATCTGGTTGCTATTGTGGGAGATGGTGCTGGGCTTTCAAATATCTGCAGCTTTTGCAACTACAACCTTGGTAGCTCCACTACTGTGCACTTGTCTCTGTTGACACAGGGTATCCACTGGTCCGATGATGCCAGGTGCACCAGTGGGCAAAGGTTGCTGGGCCCTAGCAGCTTCTACTGCCTCCTCCCAGGGAAGACTCAGGATTTTCCAAACTAGTGGGACCTCCTCGCAGCTCAGGCAGAAGCACCCTGAAGAGCTTCTTACAATGGTGGCCAGCTGCTCCCATCCACAGCACAAGAAGATTCTGCTCCAAATCTCTGCACTGCATGAATTTGGGTGTCCACCTTCACATCCACTCACACTCTCTCACACACTCACTCTCACTCTGATCCTGCCCGCCACCATCTCCCTTAACTAGTTTATTTTTGTTACAGATGTTTCTTCTTTTTTCTTCTCCATCCCCCCCCACCTGTCCATGTCCTGTCCATTTCCATCAGATATGCCGGCATGCATATAAGTTCCTTGGTTTATCCTTTCCCTCCCTCCCCAACCCCTCTTCTGAGGAATGACAGTTTGTACCCTACTTCCATGTCTCTGGGTGCACCCTTTTCCTCAAACTGTTATGTTCATTATATTACACAAATAAGTGAGATCATGTGATATTTGTCTTTGTCTGCTTGATTTGTTTTGCTTAGGACAATACTCTCCAGGTCCCAACATGTAGTCTCAAAAAGTACAAAATGTTTCTTTCTTACAGCTGCATATTACTCTATTGTGTATATGTACCACAGCTTTTTTATCTATTCATCTACTGATAGACACTTGGGTTACACGTGTCCAGATCTCAGCTATTGTAAATTGTGCTGTTATAAACATATAGGTACATATATTTCTTCTGATTTGTGTTTCAAGCTTCATAGGGTATATTTCTAGAAGTGGGATCCCTGGGTCAAATGGGAATTTAATTTTTTTTTTCAATTTTATTTTTTTTTAATTAATTATTTTTTTTGTTACAGATGTTTCTTCTTTTTCCCCCACTGATTCCCCCCTGCTCCTCCCTCCCCACCATGTCCCCAGCTTTGTTGTCCATGTCCATTGTTCATGTATACATGCATATAAATTCTGTGGTTTATCTCTCTCCCACCACCCTCTCATCTGGACATTTTCAGTCTGTACCCCACTTCCACGTCTCTGGGACTACCCATTCCTCAGACTGTTATGTTCATTATATTCCACAAATAAGTAAGATCATGTGATACTTGTCTTTCTCTGTTTGTCTTGTTTCGCTTAGAATGATACTTTTAAGGTCCCTCCATGTCATCTCAAAAGATAAGAGAGCTTTTTTTCTTAAAGATGCATAGTATTACACTGTGTATATGTATCACAGCTTTTTTATCCATTTGTCTACTGATGGACATTTGGGCTTTTTCCAGACCTTAGCTATTGTAAATAGTGCTGCCACAAACATGGGGGTATATATATTTTTTCTGATTAGTATTTCAGGCTTCCTAGTGTATTTTCTTAGAAGTGGGATCACTGGGTCAAAAAGAAGTTCAATTTTTAATTTTTTGAGGTAACACTATATTGTTTTCCATAGTGGCTTTTGCAGTCTGCATTCCCACCAGCAGTGTACTAGAGTCCCATTTTCTGGCCAACACTTGTTCGATGATTTGTTGGTGGCGACCATTCTGACAGGTGTGAGGTGATACCTAATTCTTGTTTTAATTTGCATCTCTGTGATGATTATGATGTTGAGAATTTTTTCATATGTCTTTTAGCCATTTGTATGAACTGTTTGGAGAGGTGTATATTTAGTTTCTGTGCCCATTTTTAAATTGGGTTCTTTGTCTTCCTTTTGTTGAGTTGTATAAGCACTCTATATACATTGGAAATTAACTCCTTATCTGATATATCATTGGCAATTATGCTCTCCCATACAGTGGGTTGCCTTTCCATTTTGATGATTGTATCTCTTGCTGTGCAGAAGCTTATGGGTTTGATGTAGTCCCATGTGTTCATTTTCTTTTTTGTTTCTGTTGCCTTAGGTGATGTACCAGTAAAAATTCTGCTGCATATGATGTCTGAAATTTTGTTGCCTACAGTTTTTTAAGGATATTTATGGATTCATGAGTCACATTTAAGTCTTTTGTTCATTTTGAGTTTATTCTTGTGTAGGGTGTAAGTTGATGGTCTAGTTTCATTTCTTAGCATGTAGCTGTCCAATTTTCCCAACACCATTCATTAAAGAGGCTGTCGTTACTCCACTGTATGCTCTTGCCCACTTTGTCAAATATTAATTGAGCGTATTGCCTTGGGTCCATTTCTGGGTTCTCTGTTTTGTTCCACTGGTCTATATGCCTGTTCTTGAGCCAGTACCAGGCTGTTTTGATTACAATGGCTTTGTAGTATAACCTGAAATCTGGTAATGTTATCCCTTTAACTTTGTTCTACTTTTTCAAGATTGATGTGGCTATTCAAGGTCTTTTTTTGTTCCATATGAACTTTTGAAGTATTTGTTCTAGTTCTGTGATATATGCCGTTGGTATTTTGATGGGGATTGCATTGAATCTATAGATTGCTTTGGGTAGTATAGACATTTTAATGATGTTAATTTTTCCAATCCATGAAAAAGGTTGTGCTTCCACTTTTTTATATCTTCCTCTATTACTTTTCTTTTTTTTTTTTTAATGATCTGTAGTTTTGTATGAATAGGTCCTTTACTTTTTGGGTTAAGTTTATTCTTAGGTATCATAATTTTTTTTGCCACAGTGGTAAATGGGATTGTTTTCTTAGTTTCTCTTTCTGTGAGTTCATCATTTGTGTATAAGAATGCCGTCGATTTCTTGATGTTAATTTTGTATCCTGCTACTTTGCCAAATGCATTTATTAAGTCTAGTAGATTTTTTATTGAGTTTTCGGGGTTTTCTACGTATAGTATCATGTCATCTGCGAATAATGAGTTTCAATTCCTCCTTTTCAATTTGGATCCCTTTTATTCATTTTTTCCTGTCTGATTGCTGTGGCTAAGACTTCCAGTACTATGTTAAATAATAGTGTCAATAGTGGGCATCCCTGTCTTGTTCCTGTTCTTAAGGGAAATGCTTTTAGTTTTTGCCCATTGAGAATGATGTTGGCTGTAGGTCTTTTATGTATGGCATTTATTATGTGAAGATATGATCCCTCTATTCCCACATTGGTGAGCGTTTCTTTCAGAAATGGATGGTGGATTATGTCAAAGGCTTTTTCGTCATCTATTGATATGATCATTTGGTTTTTATTCATCATTTTGTTTATGTGGTGTATCACATTTATTGATTTGCAAATATTGTACCAGCCTTGCATCCCTGGGATGAATCCCCCTTGGTCATGGTAAATAATTTTTTTGATGTGTAACTGGATCTGATTTGCTAGTATTTTGTTCAAGATTTTGGCATCTATGTTCATTAGGGATAATGCCCTGTAGTTTTCTTTCCTTGTAATGTCGTTTTCTGGTTTTGGAATTAGTATTATTGTGCTGGCTTCACAAAACGAGTTTGGTAGTCTTTCTTCTTGAATTTTTTGAAATAGTTTGAGGAGAATCGGTGTTCGTTCTCTTTAGAGTATTTGGTAAAACTTCCCTTGAAGCCATCTGGGCCTGGGTTTTTGTTTGCTGGGAGAGTCTTAATTACATCTTCAATTTCTATTGTTGTTATTGGTCTGTTCAAGTTTTCTATCTCTTCCTGGTTCACTTTTGGAAGACTCTTTTCCTAGAAATTTGTCCATTTCACATAGATTGTCACATTTGTTGCCGTATAATTATTCATAATATGCGTTAACAATTCTTTGTATTTCTGTGGTGTCAGTTATTATTTCTTTTTTTTTTTTTCATTTCTGATTTTTTTTGTACTTGGGTTCTCTTTCTTTGTTTCTTGGTGAGTCTAGCTAAGGGTCCATCAATCTTTTTTATCTTTTCGAAAAACCAGCTCTTTGTTTCATTCATCCTTTGAGTTGTTTTTTTGGTCTCTATGTCATTTATTTTTGCTCTGATCTTTAATATTTCCTTTCTTCTATTTGCTCTTGGGTTTTTTGTTTGTTTGTTTGTTTGTTTGCTTTCTAGTTGTTTAAGTGGCGAGGTTAGATAGTCTATTAGAAATTTTAATTTTTTTTTGAGGTAGGCCTGTAGTGCTATGAACTTCCCTCTCAGAACTGTTTTCACTCTATCCCATAGATATTTTGTTGTTGTGTGTTTATTTTCATTGGTTTCCGGTACGGTTTTAATTTATTCCTTGATCTCCATGTTAACCTATTTGTTTTTCAATAACATGCTATTTAGCCTCCATGTGTTCAAATGTCCTTGCAGGTCCTTGTTGAAATTGATTTCTAGTTTCATGCCACTGTAATCTGAGAAGGTGATTGATATGATTTTAGTGTTCTTGAACTTGTAGAGACTTATTTTGAGCCCTAACATGTGATCTATCTTTGAGAATGTCCCATGTGCACTTGACAAGAATGTGAATTCTGCAGTTTGGGGTGTAATTCTTTGTAGATATCTATTCAATCCATTTGATCTGGCGCTTCATTTAAAGTCCGTGTTTCCTTATTAGTTTTTTTGTCCAGATGATCTATCCAGTGATGTCAGTGGTTTGTTAAAGTTCCTTGGTATGATTGTATTGCTGTTGATCTTTCCTTTGAAATCCTCCAGAAGATTTTTAGTATATGTTGGTGCTCCTATATTGGGTACATATATGTTCCTGTTGGGTAGATCCTTTCAATATTATGTAGTGGCCTTCTTTATTCTTATTTATGGTCTTCATTTAGAAATTTATTTTATCATATATGAGTGTTGCTACTCCAGCGTTTTGTTTTTTCTTTTCATTTTCTTAGAAGATTTTTTGTATCTCTTTACTTTCCACCTATGTGTGCCTTTTGTTGTGAGGTAGGTCTCTTGTAAACAACATATATGTGAGTCTTGCTTTTCTATCCAGTCAGCTACTCTGTGTCTATTTATCAGAGAATTCAAACCATTCATATTTAAGGTGATTATTGATATTTACTTATTTATTACCATTTTTGTTTATTGTGGTTCTATTTTTTTTTCTATTTCTTCTACTATTTACAGCAGTCTTTTTGGCATTTCTTGCAGTGCTGGATTGGTGCTTATGTATTCCCTTAGCCATTTTTGTGTAGGAAGCTCTTTATTTTACCTTCTATTTTGAATGATAGCCTTGATGGATAGAGTATTCTTGGATTGAGATCCTTGTTTTTCATGACTTTGATTACTTTATGCCACTCCCTTCTGGCCTGTAGTGTTTCTGTCAAGAAGGCCCCTGAGAGCCTTATGGGGTTTCCTTTGTAGGTGACCTGTTGCTTATCTCTTGCTGCCTTTAGAATTGTCTCTTTGTCTTTATTTTTTTGCATTTTAATTACAATGTGTCTTGGTGTGGGTTTGTTTGGTTTCTTTTTGTTTGGGGCTCTCTGTGGTTTTTGAATTTGAATGCTTTCTTCCTTCATCAAATTAGGAAAGTTTTCTGTCAGTATTTCTGTACATATATTCTCTAATCCTTGCTCATTTTCTTTTTTTTTTTTCCCAAGGAGTCTTATGATGCAAATATTATTATATTTCCAGTTGTGCCATAGTTCTCTCAAGCTGTCTTTTTGTTTTTTAATATTTTATCCTTTTCGTTTTCTGATTGGTTGATTTTTTTCTACCCAGTCTTCTATTTTACTGATCCAGTCCTCAGCTTTCTCTACTTTGCTGTTTAGTCTTTCCAATCTGTTCTTTATTTCTGCTATGTCATTCTTCATTTTTACTAGGTTGTTTTTTTAATCTTTCTTTAGCTTTACTCATGGTGCTGATGTCCTTACTCACACTTTTGAGCTTCCTCAAGATCATGGCTCTGAACTCTACCTCTGATAATTTGCTTAACTGCATGTCATTTATCTCATCTTTGGTAGTGTTCTTTTGTTTTTTTAATTGAGATTTGTTTATTTGATTCACTATTTTGATTATCTCAGTGGGTTTTTGAGCCTGCCAAATATTCCCTGTCAGTGTTTTTGTCCTGCTATTTGTGGCTTCCTCTATTGGGTTTGGTGTAGTGTGGGTTGACCCATGTTAAACACCATTGTGAAGTCTTACTTTCCTGGTTATATTTGCAAGCCCAGGAATGTTCATTTATCCTTTAGCTTTTGGCCTGAAGGCTATTAGCCTCAGTTTCTTTAAGAATCTTGGGTTCTCATTTGAATGAAAAACTTCCTCAGGTGTTCAGTATTAGAGGATTTCCCAAGGGTAGGGCAGGTGATGGTCATTATTGAGCCTCAATTTGTGTTTATTTGGCCTAGCTGGGTGGGATTGAATCTTTGAGGGAGTAGCTGCTGCTTCTCCCCAGAGTTTTTGGATGGAGCAAGATGGCCACTGTCCTTTGTGGCTGCAACTCAGCCATGGCTCTGAGCGCCCTCCAAATCCCGAGTGTCCCCACAAAGTTCCAGTTTAGTCTATCTTTTCTCTGCCGGTGCCAAAGTTAGTGGCTATGGCTAATCTAGTGCTCTGTCCCAGCCCTATGAGCTGTGAAGCCAGCTTGGAATTGTAACCCCGATGGTGCTGCTCACAGCTTAAACTGCTGCTGTCCATGGCCTCTCTGGCCCCTCTCATGCCTTCGCAGACCTACCTGGCTCGGCTCACTTCATTGTCCCTGTTTATATGGTTGTCTCCAGATGCTTTTCCCAAAGAGTTGTCTTTATTTTAGTTCTAATTTTAGTTTGGTCCTGGAAGATGGTCTATGTAGGTGTCATTTACTCTGCCGCCATTTTGGAATCTTTCCAAAATACAACATTTTAAATTACAAGTACAAGATCATCTGATTATATGCTTTCTTTTACAGGTGAGGTAATTGAGGCCAGGGCATGGAAGAGATATGCTTTAGAATCTTAATGGTAATAAATCTTAAAGTTATACTGGCTCCTTTACCTCAGAAGTAGAAGAATGCTCACTGTGAGTAGGTGGTAAGAGGCATCATGCTATACCTTGAAACCAACAAATTATGGATTTTGGATTGTTTCCAGGATGATCCACAGACACTTCATAATATATTTAATAAGAATGTTTGACACTTCTGTAATATTTACCATGTGCCAGACATTGTTCTATGTTTTTAATATAACAACCCATTTACTTCTCATACCAACACAGTGAGTTAGGTCTTACTTTTTATCAGTTTTCAGATGAGGAAATTAAGGTGCACAGTGGTTTTCCAAGGTCACAGAACTAGTGAGTGCAAGAGCCAGATTTACACCTCAGGTAGTCTGGTTGCAGTGTCCTTCATCTTTATGTTGTACTGTCCCTTGCTCAAACAAAACAAATCTTATGAAGTCAGGAACTGTGTTTGTTCTTTGGATCCAGTGCAATGCCTGGTGAATAACAGATACTCAAAATATACATTACATTAATATAGTTATAAGTAAGTGAATGAACTTGGTTGTAATGCATACCCAGTGTAGCTGTATGGGCTGAACTGTTTCACTATCATTTAGCTACTTAGAAATAGTAAAGTTTCTTACAAATAGACCTTTTTTTTTTTTCTTGTTATGCCAAGCACTGTGGCAATTAGTGTTTTGCCTTAATAACCTTTGTTCACAACATTAACTTTGCCCTGCAGGCTTTGTAATCTGCTTAAGTGGATCCTCTGGTTCTGATTCCCACCTCTAAATTGTTACAGAATCCTAGATGCCACCTGCTATCTTGTGACTGTTTGGGCTCAGAGGCAACAGGACCCTGTGTGGAGAGAGTCAATATTATGATTTTAAAATGTGGGTGGGTCTGTAATACAAAGGCAACAAGAGACAGCTGGAAGCTATTCATATCCTGTGTGTTCTCTGGGAACTGCTCAATCATGTGACCACAGAGCTTGCAGATTCTTAGCAGAATAATCAACATGCTTATAACATAAAAGTATCTGAGAGGCAACCACCTATCTTTTAGCTCCGAGACCAAACTCATGGCTATTATTAGGTCTCTTGTGTGTTACAGCTTCATTTTGTGCTTAATTGAAACCAGAATCCTATAAAAACAGGCTCCCTAAAAAAGCCTAACAGCCTAAGTGGGTAAACACTGTCTAAAAAATGCCATCTCTCTGCCTTCACACTGGGACACTTTTGTGACATTGTGTAATTTTTAAAGTTTTAACAGAGTAAGTTTTTACTTAAAAGAAGGCAGAGACCTCCTTGTTTGTTTTATGCCTCAGAATACATAGCTGCATTAACAATTTAGTCATTGGAATTCTCAGGTTGATACTACAATTTGATAAAACTAATGCATCAATCACTTTTTAATATGCTTATACCTACTCAGGACTCCTGGTCTGAGCATGTAGCTTGAAATGATGAGTCTCTTCAGTAATTGGCAAAAAAAACTAATGTTATAAATGCAACTGGCTTTGTTAATTTTGTTACATTGGACAAACCAGTTGTTCTGTTTTTTTTGTTTGTTTGTTTTTTTGTTTTTTAATTTCCCCAATTTGTTGTTTTGGTATTCTTTGTTCGGTTGTCTTCAATAAATCCTGTCAACAAGTTGGTCAAACCAGTGCAAACAGTGAATGGTTACAAGACATGACCTGTACAGACATTGGCATTCTGTTGTCCTCCCTTGACTAGAAGTAGAAGGATTTGGCCTTTTGATTATGATAAAAAAGATAATAAAAGTGTAAATTGTTACCAGAAATGTTATCAACACATATCATTTTTCTTACTAAAATGTGACTATTTGTCAAGGGTATAGTTATCTAATAAGTCAATTATGTGGGAGGCAAATTGGTAATAATATACTCATTTTTTCTAAACTAGAAGACTTCAACTAGGCTTGGGCATGACTAAAAAATGCTCCTTCTGCTTTGAATAAACCCTCTAATTTGTGTTTATTACCACATATTTCCAATGCAAGAGCTAGTGATCTTTTGATTTCATAAAATATTTTTATTCATAATTGTTATTAACTGACTTGAGTTGGAACTACTCTTTTTTCTCTGAATTTCTCTTACTAGAACATGATTATTTTGCTTTCTTGTATATACAACTAAAAACAGATAAATCCAAGAGATAGAAGAATTATTTTTGAATGAATGATGTGAAAGTGCTATATAAATACATATCTAGACACCCCCTTTTAAACTTCCATCTCTGCATCATTAACAAATTTATTAATGATGGCTCTGTTTATATATCTATTATCAATTTTCATCATTTGTGTGTTTGAATCAAGGTCTCCTGCCTTCATTAATGTTATTAATGACTGTCAGAAAATGGTAATGTAGGAGAATCTCACAAATTTATCTGCATTTTCAGAGTGGAAACCCAAACTCAGTCAGTATTCTTGCGTGACAGCAGCTGTAACAAATGGCCATCCTTTCAAGGAGAAGTGTAAACAGGTCCCTAATTAATTCATTTACCATTAGCCTCTGTTTAGTCTTGAGTTATAGCATATTCATTCATTATATTGGGACACCAAGTACAATGTTGTTATGGAAATGAGGTATTTGTAGTCTCCTTAGGTCCAAATGACAGATTGAGTTATCTACCTATTTTTCTCTCAGCACTTTCCCAGATACCAGAGAGTATATGAATGACCTTGAAGAATATCCTATTTTATTATCGAGCCTTCTGATGTAAATTGCATAATAGTTGGCAGTTTACTTAAATAGAGTGGAAATCAGCTCTTGATATGTGTGTGAGGGGACAGGGGAGATAAAGTTGGAGGGCATTAAGGAAGAAAGGGGAAATTAAGTTCTTTTAGGAGTAGTGCTCCAGTGACAGGGAATTTAAATAAAAATTAGAAGTTCATTGCTACTGAAAGACTGAAATAAAGACTTTGATGGTCAATTTTTTTCTCATATTCATAAAATGAACAATAGTTCTCAATGAAAGATATAGTATGCCTGGCTGGTGGATTAATGATTAAGCACTGACTCATGCACCAAGAGGTTGCTGGTTTGATCCCTGGTAGGGGCACATGCCCATATTGTGGGCCTGATCCCCAGAAGGGGGCATGCCAGAGGTGGCCAGTAGATGCTCTCTCTCATTGATGTGTCTATATTTCTCCCTTTCCCTTCCTCTGTCTCTAAAATTAATAAAGAAAATTAAAAAGACATAGTAGGATACGTTTTTCTTCCAGCTGACTTGTAAATTTTCAAAATCATCACATAAATGCTTAAAATAAAGAATGGGGTCATGAAGGAAGCCAAATCATGGTTTCTTTGTTGACATTATATGTTTTATGTTGACCATAAATAGCATTTCTTGGCATACATCTATTCATTTCCTTAACAATATTTGGGGCCAGGCACTATGCTGTATATTTGGGACAGAGAGATGAAAAAAATGCAGCCCTCCATTAAAAAAACAAAACAAACAAACAAACAAAAACAAACAAACAAACAAACAAATCTCAGTAGACAAACTAACAATATAGTATGGTTATCATAATAAATATAAGTGCTATGATAATTTTATGTCCAGGAAGGTATGTTAGCATAAAGGGCATTTGTCATTGAAAGCTTATAAAAAGTTTCTCAGAAAAGGTAACATTTGAGCTGAGTCTTACAGAATAACTAGAAAGTTTTAAAAGACAAAGGGAAGTAAGTTATGTCAGGCAGAAGGAATAGGGTATGTAAAGGTAAAAATACATCAAACAATGTGTTGTGTTTATAGAATTATAAGAAATCTGAGGAGATCTAAAATGATGGTGGAGTGAATGGAAGCTAGACAGACCATCTCCCAGGACCAAATTGGAATTAACTAAAATAAAGTCATCTGAAAAAAACAACTGAAGAGCTGCTGGAGAGAACCCTTATAACCAGGGACATTAAGAGGATCCAAAATTGAGACTGGTAGGAGCTGGGGAGGCATGAGAGGGATGGCTGGGTGCCCATGGGCAGCAGCTGAGGGCTGTCTTAGCTGTTAGCAGTTTCCTCTGAGAAATTGAGGGTTAAAAGCTTAAGGTGGCTCTCCATTATAGAGTGGCAGAACAGGGAACGGTTCCCACATAACAGCTGGCTGAGAAAATGATCAGAACAGAGGTTTTGTCCAGCATAGAGAAGTGCAGGGAACACTGACACTTCCTTGAGGGACTTGGGCACTAAATTATAGCTACAGCCACTCACCTTGTGTTCCAGCAGAGGAAGGGCAGAATGGACTAAAAATGTGTGAGGAGGGTTCAGGGTTGGTGACACTGGGGAGAGAGCTGGAAAGGAGGCCATCAGGAGCTCTATGCTGATTCAATCCCCAAAGGGAAAGTAGCCATTTTTCTGAAAGAGCCTTTTCCTAGAGTGGCTAGAGCCTGCAGGAGAAGCAACTGCCCCTCCCTTGAGAATGTAACACCACCCTGCCTGGAGAAGTGCAAACCGAGTCTAATCAACAGCCAGAGACTGCCTGACAGCCAGTAGGCAGAGAAGAGGCTCTGACATCTTTGAGCTTTGGAACTGGTTCTCACTATTGGGTGTCTTGGCACTGGGGACTGAGCTATGAAGACTGATGCCTGCATACCTATGCTGAACCACTCCCCCATCCTTCAGTAGCCATCTCTGTCAAGTATCCCCATCAGAGCGGCTTTAGCCTGGGGCAGAAGCAACTGCTTCTCCCTCTGGAATTTAACACCACCAGACTCATAGAAGTACAGCCTGAGGCTCATTAACAGCCAAAGACTATCAGCAAGCCAGTAGGCAGAGATGAGATTCTGAAGGCTTTGAGCCTTGGCCTTACCCATAGTGTATGTGTGTGGGGTGTCCTGACTCTGGGGACTGAGCTATGAAGGCTGAGGTCTTGATTTCTGTATTGAGCCAATAGCCCACACTGTAGAAACCACTTTCTTCTCAAAGCAACTTTAACCTAAAAGAAAGCAATTGCCTCACTCACTGAAAATTCTCTTACCCTGCCCACAAAAGGGGTTTTTCTTTCAGCTGAGGGCTATAGCCTGAGGATCCAGAAGTAACTGAGACTTATAGTTAGCATTTCGGCAAAAACTCTGAGGTAATTGAATTTTTGATTGGCCTTCCACTCCACCCAGGAAAATAAGACTAGACATTGGTGTTTAGTATGGTCCTTTCTATACTCATCTAAATCTAGCAGAGTGAGCCACAATCAGCTGAACCCAGACACTCACACAGAAAATATGGCAAGCTTCAAAACCTGCTGAGACCGCCAAAATGCTGAAACAAAGAAACAAATTCAAAATGAGAGAACAAGATAATTTTACAGAAGAAGGGATAAATGAAATGGAATTAAGCAAGTTATCAGAGGTAGAGTTCACAGTAATGATTATGAGAAAGCTCAACAGCATGAGTAAAGATATAGAAACAACAAAAATTAACCAATTAGAAAGGAAAAATGGCGGCGGAGTGAACGGAGCTACACAGACCGTCTCCCAGAACCAAACTGGAATTACAACTATAACACAGACAAATCGACAGGAAAAACCAACAGAAAAGCAGCTTGCGAGGACCATACAACGAGGGACACTGACTCCATCCCGGTAGGCTTGCGAAGGCGCGAGACGGGGCTGGGAGCCCACGGTCAGCAGCTCGGCAGCAGCCTTAGCTGGGAGCGGCGCCCGCAGGTTACACTCCCAGGCGGCCCCACAGCGCAGCCGGGACAGAGGCTGAAACAGCCACAGCCACTCACCTTGGGCTCCGGCGGAGGGAGGGCAGACTGGACTGGAACTGTGTCGGGACACTCAGGGTTTGGAGGGCGCTCAGAGCTTTGGCTGAGTGCAGCCACTCAGGACGGTAGCCACATTGCTCCTTCCCAGGGCTCTGGGGAGAGGCAGCAGCCCCTCCCTCGGAGATCCAACCCCACCCCGTGGGCCATTGAAGTGTTAATTGAGGCTCACTAACGACCAGCATCTGCCCCACCCTCGTGAAAGCCCCTTGGCTGAGCACCAGAGGGAGTTTTTCAATCAACTGACAACCCAAAACTCATCAATTAACCTAGACTGCTAGCCTCCAGGCAAAAAGCTAGAGGATAACAGTACATTTCCTGGGCTGGCAACTTTAACCAGGAAAGTAAGACTTGACAGTGGTGTTCAACGCGGGTCCTCCCTCACTCATCTAAACACAGGAGAGGGAGCCACAAACAGCAGAACACCAACACCCACAGGGAGAACTTGACAGGCTCCAAAGCCCACAGTGATAGCTAAAATGGTGAAACACAGAAACAGAAGCCAAATGAAAGAGCAAGACACCTCCACCGAAGATGAGATCAATGTGGAGCAATTAGGCATGTTAACAGAGCTAGAATTCAGAGCCATGATCTTGAGGAAGCTGAACAGCATGAGTAAGGACATAGAGACACTGAAAATAAGCCAAATGGAAATTAAAAACCAACAAGAAGAGATAAAAAATGACATATCCGAAATGAAAAACACATTGGAAGGTTTAAAAAGCAGAGTAGGGGAAGCTGAGGACCGGATCAGTGAATTAGAAGACAGGGTAGAAAAAATCAACGAATCAGAAAAACAAAAGGAAAAAACTATTAAAAAACAGGAAGACAGCTTAAGAGAACTATGGGACAACTGGAAACGTAATAATATTCGCATCATAGGAGTCCCCGAAGAAGAAGAAAAGGAGCAAGGGATAGAGAATATATTCAAAAAAATAGTGAGAGAAAACTTCCCTAATTTGGTGAAGGAAGAAGGCATTCAAGTTCAAGAAGCACAGAGAGTCCCAAGTAAGAAGAACCCAAACAGGCCCACACCAAGACACATAGTAATTAAAATGCCACAAATTAAAGACAAAGAGAGAATCCTAAAAGCAGCAAGAGATAAGCAACAGGTTACCTACAAAGGGAACCCCATAAGGCTTTCAGCTGACTTCTCACAAGAAACACTACAGGCCAGAAGAGAATGGCATGAAGTAATCAAAGTCATGAAAAACAAGAATCTGAATCCAAGACTACTCTACCCAGCAAGGCTATCATTCAAAATAGAAGATCAAAGAAAGAGCTTCCCAGACAAAAAAAGCTAAGGGAATACATTAGCACCAAACCAGCACTGCAAGAAATGCTAAAAGGACTGCTGTAAATAGCAGTAGAAATGGGAAGAAAAATAGAACCACACTAAACAAAAATGGCAATAAATAAGTACATATCAATAATCACCTTAAACGTAAATGGATTGAATGCTCCCATAAAGAGACACAGAGTAGCTGATTGGATAAGAAAGCATGACTCATCTATATGTTGTTTACAAGAGACCCACCTCTCAACAAAAGACTCACATAGGTTGAAAGTGAAGGGATGGAAAAAAATTTTCCAAGCAAATGGAAAGCAAAAAAAAGCTGGGGTAGCAATTCTCATATCTGATAAAATAGATTTCAAAATGAAGACCATAACTAGAGACAAAGACGGCCACTACATAATATTGAAAGGATCTATCCAACAGGAAGATATAACCTTGATAAACATATATGCACCCAATATAGGAGCACCAAAATATATTAAAAATCTTCTGGAGGACTTCCAAGGAGAAATCGACAACAATACAATCATAGCAGGGGACTTCAACACCCCGTTGACAGCACTGGATAGATCCTCTAGGCAAAAAATTAGCAAGGAAACAGAGACTCTAAATGAAGCACTAGACCAAATGGATTTAATAGATATCTACAGAGAATTACACCCCAAAACTACAGAATACACATTCTTCTCAAGTGCACATGGGACATTCTCAAAGATAGACCACATGATAGGACACAAACTAAATCTCTACAAGTTCAAGAAGATTGAAATCATATCAAGCATCTTCTCAGATCACAATGGCATGAAACTAGAAATCAATTGCACAAAGAACATGCAAAGACATTTCAACACATGGAGGCTAAATAGCATGTTATTAAACAATGAATGGGTCACCGAGGAGATCAAGGAAGAAATTAAAAACTTCCTGGAAACCAATGAAAATGAACACACAACAACACAAAATCTATGGGATGCAGCGAAAGCAGTTCTGAGAGGGAAGTTCATAGCACTACAGGCCTACCTCAAAAAACAAGAAAAATTTCTAATTGACTGTCTAACCTCACAACTTAAAGAATTAGAAAGCAAACAAAAAGAAAACCCCAGAGCAAGTAGAAGGAAGGAAATAGTAAAGATCAGAGCAGAAATAAATGACATAGAGACCAAAAAAACAATTCAAAGGATCAATGAAACAAAGAGCTGGTTTTTCGAAAAGATAAACAAGATAGATGGACCCTTAGCTAGACTCACCAAGAAACAAAGAGAGAGAACCCAAATACACAAAATCAGAAATGAAAGAGGAGAAGTAACAACCAACACCACGGAAATACAAAAGATCGTTAACAACTACTATGAACAACTATATGGCAACAAATTCGACAATCTCAGCGAAATGGACAAATTTCTAGAAACACACAGTCTCCCAAAACTACTCCCAGAAGAGATAGAAAACTTGAACAGATCAATAACAACTAAGGAAATTGAAGAGGTAATCAAGACTCTCCCAGCAAACAAAAGCCCAGGACCAGATGGTTTCACGGGGGAGTTTTACCGAACATTCAAAAAAGAACTAACACCCATTCTCCTCAAACTATTTCAAAAAATTCAAGAAGAAGGAAGACTTCCAAACACGTTCTATGAGGCCAGCATAATTCTAATTCCAAAACCAGAAAAAGACACTACGAAGAAAGAAAACTACAGGCCAATATCCCTGATGAACATAGACGCCAAAATCCTGAACAAAATACTAGCAAATCGGATCCAGAAATACATCAAAAAAATTATTCACCATGACCAAGTGGGATTCATTCCAGGGATGCAAGGCTGGTACAATATTCGCAAATCAATAAACGTGATACACCACATAAACAAAATGAAGAATAAAAACCACATGATCATATCAATAGATGCTGAAAAAGCATTCGACAAAATCCAGCATCCATTTCTGATAAAAACGCTCAGCAATGTAGGAATAGAGGGATCATATCTCAACATAATTAAGGCCATATATGAAAGACCTACAGCCAACATCATACTCAATGGACAGAAACTAAAAACATTTCCATTAAGAACAGGAACAAGACAGGGATGTCCACTTTCGCCACTCTTATTTAACATTGTACTGGAAGTCTTAGCCACAGCAATCAGACATGAAGAAAAAATAAAAGGGATCCAAATTGGAAAGGAGGAAGTGAAACTGTCATTATTTGCAGATGACATGATATTGTACATAGAAAACCCTAAAGACTCCATCAAAAATCTATTAGACTTAATAATTGAATTTGGCAAAGTAGCAGGATACAAAATTAACGTCAAGAAATCGACGGCATTCTTGTACATCAATGATGAACTCACAGAAAGAGAAACTGAAAAAACAATCCCATTTACCATCGCTCCAAAAAAATTACGATACCTAGGAATAAACTTAACCAAAGAAGTAACAGACCTATTTGCAGAAAACTACAGGTCATTGAAAAAAGAAATAGAGGAAGATATAAAAAAGTGGAAGAACATACCCTGTTCATGGATTGGAAGAATTAACATAATTAAAATGTCCATACTACCCAAAGCAATCTATAGATTCAATGCAATCCCCATCAAAATACCAACGACATATTTCATAGAACTAGAACAAATACTTCAAAAGTTCATATGGAACCAAAAAAGACCCCGAATAGCCACAGCAATCTTGAAAAAGAAGAACAAAGTTGGAGGGATCACAATACCAGATATCAGGTTATACTACAAAGCGACTGTAACCAAAACAGCCTGGTACTGGCACAAGAACAGGCATATAGACCAGTGGAACAGAACCGAAAACCCAGAAATGGACCCAAGGCAATACGCTCAATTAATATTTGACAAAGGTGGCAAGAGCATACAGTGGAGTAAAGACAGCCTCTTTAATAAATGGTGTTGGGAAAACTGGACAGCTACATGCAAAAAAATGAAACTAGACCATCAACTTACACCATACACAAAAATAAACTCAAAATGGATAAAAGACTTAAATGTGACCCGTGAATCCATAAAAATTCTAGAAGAAAATGTAGGCAACAAAATTTCGGACATCATACGGAGCAGAATTTTCACTGATACATCACCTAAGGCAACAGAAATAAAGGAGAAAATGAACACATGGGACTACATCAAACTAAAAAGCTTCTGCACAGCAAAAGAAACAATCATCAAAATGGAAAGGCAACCCACTGTATGGGAGAACATCATTGCCAATGATGTATCAGATAAGGGGTTAATTTCCAGTATATACAGAGTGCTCATACAACTCCACAAAAGGAAGACAAAGAACCCAATTAAAAAATGGGCAGAGGAGCTGAATAGACACCTCTCCAAACAGGACATACAAATGGCCAAGAGACATATGAAGAAATGCTCAACATCACTAATCATCAGAGAGATGCAAATTAAAACAACTATGAGGTATCACCTCACACCTGTCAGAATGGCCGCCATCAACAAATCATCAAACAACAAGTGTTGGCGAGGGTGTGGAGAAAAGGGGACTCTAATACACTGCTGGTGGGAATACAGACTGGTGCAGCCGCTATGGAAAACAATATGGTGCTACCTCAAAAAATTAAAAATTGAACTTCCATTCGACCCAGTGATCCCACTGCTGGGAATATACCCTAAGAAGCCTGAAACACCAATCAGGAAGAATATATGTACCCCCATGTTCATAGCAGCACTATTTACAATAGCTAAGATCTGGAAACAGCCCAAGTGTCCACCAGTAGACGAATGGATCAAAAAGCTGTGGTACATATACACAATGGAATACTATGCAGCGGTAAGAAAGAAAGATCTCTTATCCTTTGAGACGACATGGAGGGACCTGGAAAGTATTATCCTAAGTGAAAGATGCCAAGCAGAAAAAGACAAATACCACATGATCTCACTTATATACGGAATATAATGAACATAACAGTCTGAGGAATACAGTAGACCCAGACACATGGAAGTAGGGCACAGACTGACATCCCTCAGAAGAGGGGATGGGGGGTGGGGGGTGGGAAGAGATAAACCACAGAACTTATATGCATGTATGCATGACCAATGGACATGAACAACTAAGCCGGGGACAGGGTGGAGGGGGGGTGGGGTGGGGGGTGCCAATGGGGTAAAAAGGTAAAATATCTGTAACAAAAAAATAAATAAATAAATAAAATTAAAAAAATAAAAAATAAAAAATAAAAAATAAAAAGAAAAAAAAGTAAAAAAAAAAAAAAAAAAAAAAAAAATTAACCAATTAGAAATGAAAAGCCACCAAGTGGAAAAGAAGAATGACGTAGCAGAGGTAAAGAACACATTGGAAGAAATAACCAGCAGATTAGAGGAAGCTATGGGTCAGATCCGCAAATTAGAAGACAGGGTAGAAAAAAAATTACCCAATCAGAGAACCAAAAGGAGAAAACAATTCAAAAACAGGAAGACAGCCTAAGAGAACTCTTGGACAATATGAAATGTAACAATGTCCGCATCACAGAAGTTCCAGAAGAAGAAAATGAGCAAGAATTAGAGAATATATTTAAAGAAATCGTGACAGAAAACTTCCCTAACTTGGTGAAGGAAAAATACAAACAAGCTCAGGAAATGCACAAAACCCCAAGAAAGTAGACTTCAAAGAGGCCCACACCAAGACACATCATGATTACAATGCCAAAAATTAAAGACAAAGAGAGAATCTTAAAGGCAGCAAGAGAAAAGCACCAGGCTACCTACAAAGAAGCCCCTGTAAGACTAAAAGCTGATTTCTCAACAGAAACACTATAGGCCAGAGGGAAATAGCATGAAGTAATCAAAGTAATGAAAAACAAGGATCTGAATCCAAGACTACTCTATTCAACAAGGCTTTCATTCAAAATAGAATGTGAAATAAAGAGTTTTCTAGACAAAAAAAAAAAGCTAAGGGAATATATTAGCACCATACCAGCATTGTAAGAAATGTTAAATTGTCTGCTGTAATAAGCAGAAGAAATATAGAGAGAAATATAGCCATAATAAATAAAATTGGTAATAAGAACACATCACTAATAACCTTAAATGTAAATGGATTAAATGTTCCAATCAAAAGACAAGATTAGCTGAATGGATAAGAAAGTATGGCCCATATCATATATATGCTGTCTACAAGAGACACATTTCAGAACAAAACACTCACAAAGCTTGAAAGTGAAGGGATGGAAAAAATTTTACCAAGGAAATGAAAATGAAAAAGAAAGCTAGGGTAGCAATACTCATATCTGATAAAATAGACTTCAAAATAAAGGCCACAGCAAGAGACAGAGAAAGCCACTACATTGAAAGGATCTATTGAAAAAGAGGATGTCATCATGGTAAACATATATGTACACAATATAGGAACACCAAAATATATTTAAAAAACTTCTGTAGGAATTTAAAGGAGAAATTGACAGCAATACAATCATAGCAGGGGACTTCAACACCCCGCTGACATCACTTGATAGATCTTCTAGACTAAAATTAGCAAGGACACAGAGACTCTAAATGAAGCACTAGATCAAATTAATTGAATGAATATTTACAGAGAATTACAGCCCAAAACTGCAGAATCCACATTCTTCTTCAGTGCACATAGGACATTCTCAAAAATAGACCACATGTTAGAACACAAACTAAGTCTCTACAAGTTCAAGAAGATTGAAATCATATCAAGCATCTTCTCAGATCACAATGGTATGAAACTAAAAATCAATTACAATAAAAACACTCAAAATAATTCAAACACTTGTAGGCTAAATAGCATGTTATTAAATAATGAAAGAGTAACCAAGGAGCTCAAGGAATAAATAAAAAACTTCCTGGAAATTAATGAAAATAAACACACAACAACACAAAATCGATGGAACACTGTGAAAGAAGTCCTGAGGAGGAATTTTATAGTATTATAGGCCTACCTCAAGAAACAAGAAAAAAATTTAATATACTATCTATCCCTACAACTTATTGAACTAGAAAGTAAACAAAGGAAAACTTAGAGCAAGTACAAGGAAAGAAATAGTAACAGTCAAAGCAGAAATAAATGACATAGAGACTAAAAAGAATTGAAAGAATCAATGAAACAAAGAACTGGTTCTTTGAAAAAATAAGCAAGATTGATGAACCCTTAGTCAGACTCATCAAGAAACAGAGAAAAGATCCAAATAAAGAACATCAGAAATGACAAAGGAGAAGTAATAACTGACACCACAGAAATACAAAGGGTTTTTTAAAAATACTATGAATAATTATATGCCAACAAATTGGACAATCTAGGAAAAATGGACAAATTTCTAGAATATCACAGTCTCCCAAAACTGAACCAGGAAAAGAAAGAAAACTTACACAGACCAATAAAAACTAAGGACATTGAAGGTATAATTAATAAACTCCCAGCAAACAAAAGCCACGGCCTGGTCAACTTTACAGGGGAGATTTACCAAACATTCAAAGAAGATCTAACACTCGTTCTCCTCAAACTATTCCAAAAAGTCTAAGAAGAAGGAAGACTTCCAAACTCATTTTATGTGGCCAGCATAATTCTAATTTGAAACCAAATAAAAACTCTACAAAGAAAGAAAATTATAGACCAATATTCATGATGAACATAGATGCCAAAATCCTTAACAAAAGATTGACAAATTGGATCCAGCAATGCATTAAAAAATTATTCACCATGATCAAGCCCACTTCCTAGGGATGTAAAGCTGGTACAATATTCGCAAATCAATAAATGTGATACACCACATAAACACAATGCAAGATAATACTTATATAATTATATCAATAGTTGCAGAAAAAGTATTTGACAAAATCCAGCACCCATTTCTGATAGAAATGCTCCGCAAAGTAGGAAAAGAGGGAGCATAGCTCAACATAATAAAAGCCAAATATGAAAAACCTACAGTTAATATGATACTCAATGGGTAAAAATAAAAATCATCTTGCTTAAGAAAAGGAAAAGACAGGTATGCCCATTTTTGCCATTCTTATTTAACATGATACTTAAAGTCTTAGCCACAGCAGTTAGACAAAAAGAAAAAGTAAAAGGTATGCAAATTGGAAAGGAGAAATTGAAACTGTCATTATTTGCAAATGACATGATATTGTACCTAGAAAACCCTAAAACTCCATAAAAATGTTCTGGATTTAATAAATAAATTTTGCAAAGTACCAGGATCCATACTTAATATCCAGAAATCAATGGCATTCATATACACCAACAATGAACACTCAGAAAAGGACACTAAAAAAAGCAATGCCATTTGCATTGCAACAGAAAAAATTAAGATACTTGGCAATAAACTTAACAAAGGAAGTAAAAATCTGTTCTGAGAAAACTATAGGGCATTGAGAAAAGAAATAGATGAAGATATAAGAAAGTGGATACATATACCATGTTCATGGATTTGAAAAACCAATATTAAATTGTCCATTTTACCCCAAACAATCTACAGATTTTATGCAATCCCCATTAAAATACCAATGACACATTTTACAAAACTAGAACAAATCTCTAAAAGTTTATATGGAGCTAAAAACGATCCATAATAGCCACAACAATGTTGAAAAAGTATAACAAAGTTGGAAGGATTTCAATAACAGATATCTAGTTATATTAAAGCCATTCTATTCAAAACCTCCTGGTACTAGCACAAAAACTAGCATATAGATTAATGTAACAGAACAGGGAACCAAGAAATTGATCCAAGATATTATGTTCAACTAATATTTGACAAAGTTAGAAAGAACATATGGTGGCTTATGTTCAGTCTCTTTAACAAATGGTATAGGGAAAATTAGACAGTTACCTACAAAAAAAATTAAACTAAACCACCAACTTACACCATACACAAGAATAAAATCAAAATGATTAAATGAGTGGATTAAAAAAGCTGCGCAACATATACACAATGGAATACTGTGCAGCTTTAAGGAAGAAAGATCTGTTATCCTTTGAGACCACATGAAGGGAACTGAAGAGTATTATGCTATGTGAAATAAGCCAATCAGAGAAAGACAAATATGACATTGTCTCACATATTCATGGAACATAATGATCAAAATAAGCAGATGAATAAAATAGACCCAGAACCATAGAGGTAGGGATCAGACTAACAAACCACAGAAGAAGAGGGGTAGGTTGGGTCAGGTGGGTGGGAAGAGATAAACCAAAAACTTATATACACTGATGAACATAGACAATGATACTGTGAAAGGGTAAGTGGGAGTTGGAAGGAGGGTGTCAATGAAGGAAAAGGAGAAACATCTGTAACAAAAATAAATTAATAATTTTATTTAAGAAAAGAAATTCAAGGTGACTGGAGAATTGTCTGCATAGGGGAGAGACTATCAGTTAGAGTGATGAGAAATGTGTTGTATAAGAAGTAGATGGGAGCCACACAGAGAAGAGACTTATATGTCATACTAAGAGGTATGCATGGAATAGAATTAATCAAAACATGACATAACCAGATTGGTTATTTAGAGATTACATTGATGGCAGTGTTGAGGATAAACTGGAATGGAGAATGATTCGGGGCAAGGATAGTGGTCAAGAGCTTAATGAATTAGTCTAAGCAAGCAATAAGGAGAGTCTGAAATAAAACAGAAATATTAAACAGGGAAAGGATGATTTAAAATAAGGATGTTTTAGAAATGAGAATAATAGGACTGGCATGTGAGGAAAGAGAATTAAGTGGCAAGATTTCCTTATGGTTAAGTTAATTTCAGGGATACTTGAAAGCTATGTTACGAAGATATGTAGTTTTCAAAGTGCTGATGGAGAAATTGAGGCATGGGGATTACATAAATTGTACAGTTAAATACAACTAAATAGTGATAGATCAATTACTGCTATGTAAAGGGGAACTTCTAAATTAAAGTATTTACAGTTTTTAAAGATAGTTTTGATTGTATGGCCTCCTCCAATTGAAAAGAGTCTAAACAGTGCTGTTAGATAAGTGATTTTGGCATGACAGAGAGAAAATGTCAGTTAAAATGACTGATTCAAATAACTACGTGGTCATGAAAATGAACTACAATTTTGCAAAGCAGGATGAGGGGTGTGGGGAGGTTTTGGGCATGGTCCAGTCTACAGCAAACCAGTTAGAGAACCCTTTCCCTTTGGCTGAGAGTAAGACAGGTCAGCAATGGCTTTAATGATTTGCTGACCCATGGTATCCTCAAGAGAGAGAAACAAATTTAAGACAGTAGCCAGTAGTTCAGGAAGGAGAACTCCAAAAGAATTATGCACATAAATAACCATACCTCTTTGACCCCAAGGCATAAAGATTAAATGCATAGTATCTACAAGGCCTAAGGATCAGTCTATATAGTAAAATTCACTTTCAGGACATTGAGAACAGAAAGATTATTTTAAAAAACTTTTATTGATGAAAAAAATGGCGGCAGAGTGAATGGAAGCTACACAGATCATCTCCCAGAACCAAACTGGATTTACAACAAAAATAAAGACAAATCGTCTGGAAGGGGCAACCGAAAGGCAGCCTGGAGGATCACATAACCAGGGACACTGACTCAATCCTGGTAGGCTTGCGAAGATGCGAGAGGGAGCAAGGAGACCACAGTCCACAGTGGCCTGGGCTGGGACCAGCAGATTCGGCTGGGAACAGGGGACTTGACTAGAAGCTGCTGCCACTACGGCTGTATCCAGCGACCTCGGCTGAGTCCTGCGAACTCGGTTGAGTGCTACGCCCTTGACTGGTGCCACAGACTTGGCAGCCCATAGCCTGGAGCAGTGCCCTCGGGTTAAAAGTCCCAGGTGGCTCCACAACACAGAGTCTGGACAGAGGCTAAATTGGCAGCAACCACTCACCCTGGGCTCCGGCAGAGGGAAGACAGACTGGACTGGAACTGTGTGGGGACACTTGGGTTTTGGAGGGTGTTCAGAGCTTTTGTTAAGTGCAGCCACACAGGACTGTGGTCATCTTACTCCTTCCCAGGGCTCTGGGGAGAGGCAGCGGCCCCTCCCTCAGAGATTCAACCCCACCTGGTGGCCATTGAAATGCTATTTGAGTCCCATTACCAACCAGCAGCTGCCCCACCCTCAGGAAATCCTCTAACACTGAGCACCTGAAGGAGTTTCTCAGGCAACTCAGAAAACAAGGTTCTTCAGGTGACCTCTACTAATAGCCTCTACGCAAAAAAAAAAAACTAGAGGATAACTGTACCATCCCTGGGCTAGCAACTCTAACCAGGAAAGTTAAGACTTGACACTGGTGTTTAAGTGAATCCTCCCTGCCTCATCCAAACCCAGGAGAGGGAGCTACAAACAGCAGAACATCAACACCCACAGGGAAAATTTGGCAGACTCCAAAGCCCACTGTGATAGCCAAAATGGTGAAAAACAAAAACAAAAGCCAAATGAAAGAACAAGAGACCTCTATGGAAGATGAGATAAATGAGGTGCAGTTAAGCAAGATAACAGAACTAGAATTCAGAGCCATGCTCTTGAGGAAGCTCAACAGCATGTATAAGGACATAGAGATGCTGAAAATAAGCCAAGTGGAAACTAAAAACCACCAAGAAGAGATAAAAAATGACATATCAAAAATGAAAAACACATTGGAAGGTCTAAAAAGCAGAGTAGAGGGAGCTGAGGACCGGATCAGTGAATTAGAAGACAGGGTAGAAAAAATCAACCAATCAGAAAACAAAAAGGGTCCTGAAAATGGCGGCGAAGTGAATGGAGCGACACAGACCATCTCCCAGGACCAAACTAGATTTACAACGAAAATAAAGGCAAATCGTCAGGAAGGGGCAACCGAAAGACACCTTGGAGGAACACATAAACAGAAACACCGTCTCAATTCTGGTAGGCTTGCGAGGACGCCAGAGGGGGCTGGGAGCCCATGGTCCACAGCGGCCTGGACAGGGAATGGGGAACTCGGCGGGAAGTTAATGCTACCGCCTCCCTTGCGACCCTGCATGGGTCCTGGGAACTCTGATGCCTGCTAAGCCCTCGGCTGGTGCCGCATAGACTCGTGGGGACCAGGGGACTCGGTGGGACGCAGCCACCAAGGCTGAGTCCCGCGAACTCTGCGTGCTAAGCCCTCAGCTGGTGCCGCACCGACTTGCGGGGACCAAGGGACTTGGCGGGACCAGGGAACTAGGTGGGAAGTTACTGCTATTGCCTCCCTTGCAACCCTGCATGGGTCCTGGGAACTCTGTTGCCTGTTAAGCCCTCGGCTGGTGCCGCACAGACTCACAGGTAGGAGGGGACTCAGCGGGACACTACTGCCACCTCTGCAGTGTCCCGCTACCGCGGCTCAGTCCTGGGCCTTCTGCTGAGTGCAACCCCCTCGGCTGGTGCCACAGCCGCGGCCGCCCTTGGCTGGAAGCAGCGCCATCGGGTTGAAAGTCCCAGGCGGCTCCACGACGCAGAGTCCAGACAGAGGCTAAATTGACAGCAGCCACTCATCTTAGACTCCGGCTGAGGGAAGGCAGACTGGACTAGAACTGTGTGGGGACACTCAAGATTTGGAGGGTGCTAAGATCTTTCGCTGAGTGCAGCCATGCAGGACTGTGGTCATTTTACTCCTTCCCAGGGCCCTGGAGAGAGGCAGCGGCCACTCTCTCAGAGATTCAACCACATCTGGTGGCCATTGAAATGCTAATTGAGGCCCATTAACAACGAACAGCTGCCTCACTCTCAGTAAATCCTCTTACACTGAGCACCTGAGGGACATTTTCAGGCAAGAGGAAACAAGGGTCTGCAGGTGACCTCTACTAATAGCTTCCAGGCAAAAAAAGCTAGAGGATAACTACCATTCCCTGGGCTATCAACACTAACCAGAAAAGCTAAGACTTGACAGTGGTATTTAAAGTGGGTCCTCCCTGGCACATCCAAACCCAGGAGAGGGAGCCACAAACAGCAGAACACCAACACCCACTGGGAAAATATGGCAGACTCCAAAGCCCACTGTGATAGCCAAAATGGTGAAAAACAAAAACAAAAGCCAAATGAAAGAACAAGAGACCTCTACGGAAAATGATATAAATGCGGTTCAGTTAAGCAAGTTAACAGAACTAGAATTCAGAGCCATGATGTTGAGGAAGCTCAACAGCATGTGTAAGGACATGAACACCATGAGTAAAGACATAGAAATGTTGAAAATCAACAAGTTGGAAATTAAAAACCAACAGGAAGAAATGAAGGATGACATATCAGAAATGAAAAACACATTGGAAGGTCTAAAAAGCAGAGTAGGGGAAGCTGAGGACTGGATCAGTGAATTAAAAGACAGGCTAGAAGAAATCCACCAATCAGAAAACCAAAAGAAAAAAAAAAAAAACGATTAAAAACCAGGAAGACAGCTTAAGAGAACTGTGGGACAACTGGAAACGGAATAATATTCGCATCATAGGAGTCCCTGAAGAAGAAAAAAATAAGCAAGGGTTAGAGAATATATTCAAAGAAATAGTGACAGAAAACTTTCCTAATTTGGTGAAGGAAGAAGGCATTCAAGTTTAAGAAGCACATAGAGACCCAAGTAAGAAGAACCCAAACAGGCCCACACCAAAACACATAGTAATGAAACTGCCAAAAATTAAAGACAAAGAGAGATAAGCAACAGGTTACCTACAACGGAAACCCCATAAGGCTCTCAACTGACTTCTCACAAGAAACACTACAGGCCAGAAGGGAATGGCATGAAGTAATCGAGGTAATGAAAAACAAGGATCTGAATCCAAGACTACTCTACCCAGCAAGGCTACCATTCAAAATAGGTCAAATAATTTCCAAGACAAAAAAAAAGGGGGGGGGGCTAAGGGAATACCTAAGCACCGAACCAGCACTGCTAGAAATGTTAAAAGGACTGCTGTAAATAGCAGGAGAAATGGGAGGAAAAATAGAACCACACTAAACAAAAATGGCAATAAATAAGGACATATCAATAATCACCTTAAATGTAAATGGATTGAATGCTCGCATAAAAAGACACAGAGTAGCTGATTGTATAAGAAAGCATGACTTATCTATATGTTGTGAACAAAGAGAGCACCTCACAACAAAAGACTCACATAGACTGAAAGTGAAGGAATGGCAAAAATCTTCCAAGCAAACGGAAAAGAAGAAAACGCTGGGATAGCAAACCTCATATCTGATAAAAGAGATTGAAAAATGAAGGCCATAACTAGAGACAAAGAAGGCCACTACATAATATTGAAAGGATCTATCCAGTAGGAAGATATAACCTTGATAAACATATATACACCCATTATAGGAGCACCAAAATATATTAAAAATCTTCTGGAGGACTTCAAAGGAGAAATCGATAGCAACACAATCATAAAAGGAGACTTCAAACCCCGCTGAACACTGGATAGATCCACTAGACAAAAAATTAGCAAGGAAACAGAGACTCTAAATGAAGCACTACACCAAAGGGATTTAACAGATATCTACAGAGAATTACACCCCACAAATACAGAATTCACATTCTACTCAAGTGCACATGGGAAATTCTCAAAGATAGACTACATGTTAGGGCACAAAGTAAGTCTCTACAAGTTCAAGAAGCCTGAAATCATATCAAGAATCTTCTCAGATTACAATGGCATGAAACTAGAAATCAATTGCAAGAAGAACATACAGAGAGATTTGAACACATGGAAGCTAAATAGCATGTTATTAAACAATGAATGGTTCACTAAGGAAATCAAGGAAGAAATCAAAAACTTCATGGAAACAAATGAAAATGAAGACACAACAACACAAAATCTATGGGATGCAGCGAAAACAGTTCTGAGAGGGAAGTTCATAGCACTACAGGTCTACCTCAAAAAAAAAAAGCAAGAAAAATCTCTAATAGATTATCTACACCTTACAACTTAAGGAACTAAAGAGCAAACAAATAAACAAACAAACAAACAAACAAACAAAAAAACAGAGCAAGTAGAAGGAAGGAAAGAGTAAAGATCAGAGCAGAAATAAACGACATAGAGACCAAAAAAAAAAAAAAAAAAACCAATTCAAAGATCAATGAAACAAAGAGCTGGTGTTTTGAAAAGATAAACAAGATTGATGGACCCTTAGCTAGATTCACCAAGAAATAAAGATAGAGAAAGCAAATACACAAAATCAGAAATGAAAGAGGAGAGGTAACAACTGACACCACAGAAATACAAAAGATCGTTAACAAGTACTATGAACGATTATAAGGCAAGCAATTAGACAATCTAAGCAAAAGGGACAAATTTCTAGAAACACAGAGTCTCCCAAAACTGGATCAGGAAGGGATAGAAAACTTGAACAGACCAATAACAACAGAAGAAATTGAAGATGTAATGAAGACTGTCCCAGAAAACTAAAGCCCAGGCCCAGATGGCTTCACAGGGGAGTTTTAATGAACATTCAAAGAGGAACTAATACCCTTTCTCCTCAAACTATTTCAAAAAATTCAAGAAGGAAGACTTTCAAACTCGTTTTATGAAGCCAGCATAATTCTAATTTCAAAACCAGAAAAAGACACAACAGAGAAAGAAAACTACAGGCCAATATCCCTGATGAACATAGATGCCAAAATCTTGAACAAAATACTAGCAAATCGGATCCAGCAATACACCAAAAAAATTATTCACGATGATCAAGTGGAATTCATCCCAGGGATGCAAGGCTGGTACAATATTTGCAAATCAATAAATGTGATACACCACATAAATAAACTGAAGAATAAAAACCACATGATCATATCAATAGATCCTGAAAAAGCCTTTGACAAAATCCAGCATCCATTTCTGATAAAAATGCTCAGCAATGTGGGAATAGAGGGATCATATCTCGACATAATAAAGGCCATATATGAAAGACCTACAGCCAACATCATACTCAATGGGCAAAAATGAAAAGCATTTCCCTTAAGAACAGGAACAAGGCAAGGATGCCGACTTTTGCCACTCTTATTTAAGAAATTACTGGAAGTCAGCCACAGCAATCAGATAGGAAGAAGAAATAAAAGGGATCCAAATTGGAAAGGAGGAAATGAAACTGTCATTATTTGCAGATGACATGATTCTATATGTAGAAAAGCCCAAAGACTCCATCAAAAGTTTACTAGACTTAAGAAATCAATTTGGCAAAGTAGCAAGATACAAAATTAATGTCAAGAAGTCTATGGCATTCCTATATACCAATGATGAACTCACAGAAAGAGAAACTAAGAAAACAATCCCATTTCCCATTGCGGCAAAAAAATTAAGTTACCTAGGAATAAACTTAACCAAAGAAATAAAGGACCTATTTGCAGAAAACTATAGGTCATTGAAAAAAGAAATAGAGGAAGATATAAAAAAGTGGAAGCACATACCCTGTTCATGGATTGGGGGAATTAACATCATAAAATATCCATATTACCCAAAGCAATCTATAGATTCAATGCAATCCCCATTAAAATTCCAACGGCATACTTCACAGAATTAGAACAAGTACTTCAGAAATTCATATGGAACCAAAGACCTCAAATAGCCACAGCAATCTTGAAAAGGAAGAACAAAGTTGGAGGGATCACATTACCAGATTTCAGGTTATACTACAAAGCCACTGTAATCAAAACAGCCTGGTACTGGCACAAGAACAGGCATATAGACCAGTGGAACAGAATAGAGAACCCAGAAATGGACCCAATCTTGAAAAGGAAGAACAAAGTTGGAGGGATCACATTACCAGATTTCAGGTTATACTACAAAGCCACTGTAATCAAAACAGCCTGGTACTGGCACAAGAACAGGCATATAGACCAGTGGAACAGAATAGAGAACCCAGAAATGGACCCAAGGCAGTATGCTCAATTAATATTTGACAAAAGTGGCAAGAGCATACAGTGGAGTAATGA
Source organism: Molossus molossus (assembly GCF_014108415.1). Lineage (NCBI taxonomy): Eukaryota > Metazoa > Chordata > Mammalia > Chiroptera > Molossidae > Molossus > Molossus molossus. The sequence goes on from NW_023425355.1 coordinate 51,024,112, forward strand.
CAGCCTCTTTAATAAATGGTGCTGGGAGAATTGGACAGCTACATGCAGAAAAATGAAACTGGACCATCAACTTACACCCTACACAAGAATAAACTCAAAATGGATAAAAGACTTAAATGTGACTCATGAATCTATGAAAATCCTAGAATAAACTGTAGGCAACAAAATTTCAGACATCATATGCAGCACAATTTTCACTGATATATCACCTAAGCCAATAGAAAAAAATGAGAAAATGAACACATGGGACTACATCAAACTAAAAAGGTTCTGCACAGGGAAAGATACAATCATCAAAACAGAAAGGCTACCCACCGTATGTAAGAGCATAATTGCCAATGATATGTCAGATAAGGGGTTAATTTCCAATATATTTAGAGTGCTCATACAACTCCACAAAAGGAAGACAAATAACCCAATTAAAAAATGGGCAGAGGAATTAAATAGACACCTCTCCAAACAGGACATACAAATGGCTAAGAGACATATGAAGAAATGCTTATCATCGCTAATCATCAGTGAGATGCAAATTAAAACAACAATGAGGTATCACCTTACACCTGTCAGAATGGCCACCATCAACATATTATCAAACAACAATTGTTGGCGAGGGTGTCGAGAAAAGGGGACTCTAGTACTCGGCTGGTGGGAATGCAGACTGGTGTAGCCACTATGGAACACATTATGGTGTTACCTCAAAAAATTAAAAATTGAATTTCCATTTGACCCAGGGATCCCACTTCTAGGAATATACCCTAAGAAGCCTCATACAGCAATCAGAAAGAATATATGTACCCCCATGTTTGTAGTATCACCTTTTATAATAGCTAAGATCTGGAAACAGCCCAAGTGTCCATCAGTAGACGAATGGATAAAAAAGCTGTGGTATATATACACAGTGGAGTACTACACAGGTGTAAGAAAGATCTCTTATCTTTTGAGACTACCTGGAGGGACCTGGAAAGTATCATCGTAAGTCAAACAAGCCAAACAGAGAAAGGGAAATATCATATGATCTCACTTATTTGTCGAATATAATGAACATAACAGTCTGAGAAATGGGGTATTCCCAGAGACATGGAAGTGGGGTACAGACTGACAATCCCCAGAAGAGTGGGTGGTGGGGGAGAGATAAACCACAGAACTTATATGCATGTATGCGTGAACAGTGAACATGGATAACAAACTGGGGACAGGGAAGGGAGGGAGGAAGGGAGAATCAGTGGGGGAAAAATAAAAATCTGTAACAAAAACTAATTAATAAAACAAAATAAAAAATAAAAAATTTATTGATTATGTGGTTAAGGCCCAGGAGGGGTGGGGGCAGGGTGGAGGGAGGCAGAGGGGGGAAATGGGCGACAACTGTAAGAGAGTCAACAATAAAAATAAAACCTTTTATTGAAGTATAACATACACGCAGAGGAGTACACATATATAAGTTTACAGCTTGATAAAATTTCACAGACTGAAAACCAGCAATAAGCATTATTGTTTTGGATTCATAGTCAGAGTCCTAATTGTTTGGGGGCCATGCTAAATTAGGTGATTTAATTCATCTTAGTATATTCCTCATAGTGGAGCACTATGGATGGTCTTTGAGTGTCTGGGTGTTGTATAATTGAAACTAAAATGGTATTTGGTGTCAGGAGACCAGGATTCCTGGATCTACTAAAATGTTGTGGTGTGACCTTGGGAAAATGTTTTCACATATCAGTAATTTCCTTATCTGTAAAATGCAGTTGATGACAGCTCCTATGTCATCTAGAGGGTCAAATGTAGTTACAAGTATGAGAGCATCATTGAAAAATTTAAAGTGCTATTTTCCCACTGCCTAGTTGAGTACTTGGCACATAGTAAGTTTTTGAATGCGTAGAATATCATAAGTCTCAAAAATATTTGCCTAACAGTATGCACGTTAATTTGACCTAATGAACTCCTAGGAATGCCTTTAAGACAGTTTTCCTGGAAGATCCTGGGTCTTCCCTGGTAGCAGGAAATGCTGAGTGGCTGGGGCACAGAAACCTTAGTCTACTAGAGCATCCTGAACCATCTTTCTTGTGAACTCATCTGTGTTGACACAGTCGGCACATAGTAGGTGCCTGCAGCAGTAGCTGAAACCAGCCAGGAGCCAGAGCCCCACCCCAACAGCAGCAGTAGCTCACCCAGGCCTGCAGCAGTGCTGAGGCCAGCCCAGGCTCCAGACCCCTGGCAGTGTGGAGACCAACCCAAGCTTTAGGCCCAATGTGGCACGGAGGCCTGGCCAGACACTAGGCCCTCCCTAGCTTCCGGCCTGTGGCAGCGCAACAGCCCGCCCAGGCTCAAGGAAGCCTGCCAAGCTCACAGGGACACTAGCACCAGCTTGGGAGCCTGGCACCTTCCTCCACAGCAACAGTGACTGGGCAAGGGTAGAGCTCCACCCCCAACAGGCATTAGCGTCTCAGACTGGCAGCTGAAACCATCCCTAGCAGCATCAGCAAAGGCTGATCAATAGCGGTGCCCCAGACCAATAAGCAGGGCTAGGGCACCTGAGATCTGCCCCTGACAACTGCAGCAATGGAATTGGAGTGGATCCTTTCCCCTCAGCAGTAGCAAAATCCCAGGTTCGGAGCATCTTCAGCCCGCAATGGCAGTGAAGAACTGGGAACTGAGAGCATCCCCTGGCAGCAGCACCAGCAGCAGCAGTAATGTGAAGCGGGAGCTGACAGTCGCCTCCAACAGCAACTGATCAGTAGCTGAGCCCCACCAGGCAGCAGGGTTTCCCAACAGAGCAACAGCAGAGCCCACACACCCCAGCAGTCCACCAGTGGAACCCATGAACTCCAGCAGCATACCAACAAAATCCAAGAACCCCAGCAGGACACCAGCTGGACCCACACACCCCAGGAGCATACCATAGGGACCCACAAACCCCAGCAGCATGCCAGTAGAACCCGCACACCCCAACAGTGTACTAGTGGAATCCCGCACACCCCAGAAACATACCAGCAGGTCCCACACACTTCAGCAGGGCATCAGACCAACCCGCACACCCCAGGCAGCAGAAGCACATACCGGAAGCTAAGTCACATCCCCAGCAGCATCAGCAGAAGGTGATCAAGAGCAGTGCCCCAGGCCAAGCAGCAGTGAGTCTCAGGGAGCTGAGACCTGCATGACAGACCAATTCTAGACACCAGGTGTCAACCCTCCAGGACCCACAGCAGACACAAGAAGCCATACACCAAAACAGGCTGGGAGGCACAGCAGCCTTAATTAATACACATTGACCTGCCTACACATTCCAACATTCCTCACTGGATTTAGAACTACCAGATTGCTAAAATTGTAAGACAAAGAAACAACACCCAAATGAAAAAAAAAAAAAAAAAGAGGAATCACCAGAAAACTAACCACAGGAACTAAAAGAAAGCAATTTGTCAGATAACGAATTCAAAGCAATGATTATAAGGGTGCTCAAAAAATTTGGTGAGAACTACAAGAAACTTAATGAGAATTATAAAAAGCTCACTGGGAACTACTTCAGCTTAAAAAAAGAGGTAGAAGCTACGCATAAAGTGGTAGAAGTTATATATAAAAACCAAGAGGAAATAAAGAATGGCATAGCTGTTATGAAAAATATGTTAGAAGGGTTCAATAGTAGATTAGAAGAAGCTGAAGACCAAATCAGTGACTTGAAAGACAAGGTAGAGAAAAACACCCATATAGAGCAGTGAATGAAAAAAAGTTTAAAAAGTAGGAGGAGAGTTTAAGGGAACTGTGGGACAAGACAAAACTTGACAGCATTCACATTACATAGGTACCAGAAGGGGAAGAATCAGAGAAAGAAATAGAGAACCTGTTTAAAGAAATAATGACATAGAACTTCCATAAACTGGTAAAGAAAAAAAGTCACAAAAGTCTAGAAAACACAGAGAGCCCTGAGCAAGGTGAATCCCAGAAGACCCACAGCTAGACACATTGTACTAAAAATAGCAAACATTAAAGACAAAGAAAGAATCTTAAAGGAAGCAAGAGAGGGACAGAAAGTTACCTACAAGGGAGATCCCATTAGATGGTCAGCTGCTTTCTTAGTAGAAACGCTGCAGGCCAGAAGGGAGTGGCATGAAGTGTACAAGGGTCTGAATCCAAGACTACTCTATCCAACAAGACTATTCTTCAAAATTGAAGGAGAAATAAAGAGCTTCACGCACACAAAAAACTAAAGGAATTTACCACCACCAAACCAGCACTGCAAGAAATGCTGAAGAGACTGTTGTAAGGAGAAGAAGAAACAGAGAGAGAGTAAGAGAAACACAGGCATAAAATAAAAATGTAAACTAATAACTATCAATAATAACTTTAAATGTAAATGGCTTAAATGCTTCAATCAAAAGACATAGGGTACCTGATTCAATAAGAAAAAATGACCCATATATATGCTGTCTACAAGAGACTGACCTCACAACAAAAGACTCACACAGTATGAAAGTGAAGAGATGGAAAAAAAAATTTACCGATCGAAAAATGGCAGCGGAGTGAACGGAAGCTACACAGACCGTCTCCCAGAACCAACTGGAATTACAACTATAACACAGACAAATTGATGGGAAGACTTGACAGTGGTGTTAAACAGGGGTCCTCCCTCACTCATGTAAACAAAGGAGAGGGAGCCACAAACAGCAGAACACCAACACTCAAGGGAAAACTTGACAGGCTCCAAAGCCCACAGTGATAGCCAAAATGGTGAAACACAGAAACAGAAGCCCAATGAAAGAGCAAGAGACCTCCACTGAAGATGAGATCAATGTGGAGCAATTAGGCATGTTAACAGAGCTAGAATTCAGAGCCATGATCTTGAGGAAGTTGAACAGCATGAATAAGGACATACAGACATTGAAAATAAGCCAATTGGAAATTTAAACCATCAAGAAGAGATAAAAAATGACATATCAGAAATGAAAAATACATTGGAGGGTTTAAAAAGCAGATTAGAGGAAGCTGAGGACCGGATCAGTGAATTAGAAGACAGGGTAGAAAAAATCAACGAATCAGAAAAACAAAAGGAAAAAACTATTAAAAAACAGAAAGAGAGCTTAAGAGAACTATGGGACAACAGGAAACGTAATAATATTCATATCATAGGAGTCCCCGAAGAAGAAGAAAATGACCAAGGGATAGAAAATATATTAAAAAAATAGTGACAGAAAACTTCCCTAATTTGATGAAGGAAGAAGGCATTCAAGTTTAAGAAGCACAGAGTGTCACAAGTAAGAAGAACCCAAACAGGCCCACACCAAGACACATAGTAATCAAACTGCCACAAATTAAAGACAAAGAGAGAATCCTAAAAGCAGCAAGAGATAAGCAACAGGTTACCTACAAAGGAAACCCCATAAGGCTCTCAGCTGACTTCTCACAAGAAACAGTACAGGCTAGAAGGGAATGGCATGAAGTAATCAAAGTCATGAAAAACAAGAATCTGAATCCAAGACTACTCTACCCAGCAAGGCTATCATTCAAAATAGAAGGTCAAATAAAGAGCTTCCCAGACAAAAAAAGGCTACGGGAATACATTAGCACCAAACCAGCACTGCAAGAAATGTTAAAAGGACTGCTGTAATTACCAGGAGAAAGGGGAAGAAAAATAGAACCACACTAAACAAAAATGGCAATAAATAAATACATATCAATAATCACCTTAAATGTAAATGGATTGAATGCTCGCATAAAAAGACACAGAGTAGCTGATTGGATAAGAAAGCATGACTCATCTATATGTTGGTTACAAGAGACCCACCTCACAACAAAAGACTCACATAGGTTGAAAGTGAAGGCATGGAAAAAATTTTTCCAAGCAAATGGAAAGCAAAAAAAAGCTGGGGTAGCAATTCTCATATCTGATAAAATAGATTTCAAAATGAATACCATAACTAGAGACAAAGAAGGCCACTACATAATATTGAAAGGATCTATCCAACAGGAAGATATAACCTTGATAAACATATATGAACCCAATATAGGACCACCAAAATATATTAAATATCTTCTGGAGGACTTCCAAGGAGAAATCGACAACAATACAGTCATAGCAGGGTACTTCAACACCCCATTGACAGCACTAAATAGATCCTCTAGGCAAAAAAATTAGCAAGGAAACAGAGACTCTAAATGAAGCACTAGACCAAATGGATTTAATAGATATCTACAGAGAATTACACCCCAAAACTACAGAATACACATTCTTCTCAAGTGCACATGGGACATTCTCAAAGATATACCACATGATAGGACACAAACTAAATCACTACAAGTTCAAGAAGATTGAAATCATATCAAGCATCATCTCAGATCACAATGGCATGAAACTAGAAATTAATTGCAACAAGAACATGCAAAGACATTTCAACACATGGAGGCTAAATAGTATGTTATTAAACAATGAATGGGTCACCGAGGAGATCAAGGAAGAAATTAAAAACTTCCTGGAAACCAATGAAAATGAACACACAACAACACAAAATCTATGGGATGCAGCGAAAGCAGTTCTGAGAAGGAAGTTCATAGCACTACAGGCCTACATCAAAAAACAAGAAAAATTTCTAATTGACTGTCTAACCTCACAACTTAAAGAATTAGAAAGAAAACATAAGAAAACCCCAGAGCAAGTAGAAGGAAGGAAATAGTAAAGATCAGAGCAGAAGTAAATGACATAGAGAACAAAAAAACAATTCAAAGGATCAATGAAACAAAGAGCTGGTTTTTCGAAAATATAAACAAGATTGATGGACCCTTAGCTAGACTCACCAAGAAACAAAGAGAGAGAACCCAAATACACAAAATCAGAAATGAAAGAGGAGAAGTCACAACCAATACCACGGAAATACAAAAGATCATTAACAACTACTATGAACAACTATATGGCAACAAATTCGACAATCTATGCGAAATGAACAAATTTCTAGAAACACACAGACTCCCAAAACTGGACCCGGAAGAGATAGAAAACTTGAACAGACCAATAACACTAAGGAAATTGAAGAAGTAATCAAGACTCTCCCAGCAAACAAAAGCCCAGGCCCAGATGGCTTCACGGGGGAGTTTTACCGAACATTCAAAAAAGAACTCACACCCATTCTCCTCAAACTATTTAAAACAATTCAAGAAGGAAGACTTCCAAACACATTCTATGAGGCCAGCATAATTCTAATTCCACAACCAGAAATAGACACTACGAAGAAAGAAAACTAGAGGCCAATATCCGTGATGACCATAGACGCCAAAGTCCTGAACAAAATATTAGCAAATCAGATCCAGAAATACATAAAAAAAATTATTCACCATTACCAAGTGGGATTCATTCCAGGGATGCAAGGCTGGTACAATATTCGCAAATCAATAAATGTCATACACCACATAAACAAAATGAAGAATAAAAACCACATGATCATATCAATAGATCCTGAATAAGCTTTCGACAAAATCCAGCATCCATTTCTGATAAAAACGCTCAGCAATGTGGGAATAGAGGGATCATATCTCGACATCATAAAGGCCATATATGAAAGACCTACTGCCAAAATCATACTCAATGGACAGAAACTAAAAACATTTCCATTAAGAACAGGAACAAGACAGGGATGTCCACTTTCGCCACTCTTATTTACCATTGTACTGGGAGTCTTAGAAACAGCACTCAGACATGAAGAAAAAATAAAAGGGATCCAAATTGGAAAGGAGGAAGTGAAACTGTCATTATTTGCAGATGACATGATATTATACATAGAAAACCCTAAAGACTTCATCAAAAATCTACTAGACTTAATAAATCAATTTGGCAAAGTAGCAGGATACAAAATTAACGTTAAGAAATCAACGACATTCTTGTACACCAATGATGAACTCACAGAAAGAGAAACTGAAAAAACAATCCCATTTCCCATTGCGGCCAAAAAAATTAAGATACCTAGGAATAAACTTAACCAAAGAAGTAAAGGACCTATTTGCAGAAAACTACAGGACATGGAAAAAAGAAATAGAGGAAGATATAAAAAAGTGGAATCACATACCCTGTTCATGGATTGGAAGAATTAACATCATTAAAATGTGCATCCTACCCATAGCAATCTATAGATTCAATGCAATCCCCATCAAAATACCAAGGACATATTTCATAGAACTAGAACAAATACTTCAAAAGTTCATATGGAACCAAAAAAGACCCCGAATAACCACAGCAATCTTGAAAAAGAAGAACAAAGTAGGTGTGATCACAAATCCAGATATCAGGATATACTACAAGGCGACTGTAACCACAACAGCCTTGTACTGGCACAAGAACAGGCTTATAGTCCAGTGGAACAGAACTGAAAACCCAGATATGGACCCAAGGCAATATGCTCAATTAATATTTGACAAAGGTGGCAAGAGCATACAGTGGAGAAAAGACAGCCTCTTTAATAAATGTTGTTGGGAAAATTGGACAGGTACATGTAAAAAAATGAAACTAGACCATCAACTTACACCATACACAAAAATAAACTCAAAATGGGTAAAAGACTTAAATGTGACCCATGAATCCATAAAAGTCCTAGAAGAGAATGTAGGCAACAAAATTTCAGACATCATATGGAGCAGAATTTTCACTGATACATCACCTAAGGCAATAGAAACAAATGAGAAAATGAACACATGGGACTACATCAATCTAAAAAGCTTCTGCACAGCAAAAGAAACAATCATCAAAATGGAAAGGCAACCCACTGTATGGGAGAACATCATTGCCAATGATACATCAGATAAGGGGTTAATTTCCAATATATATAGAGTGCTCATACAACTCAACAAAAGGAATACAAAGACCCAATTAAAAAATGGGCAGAGGAGCTTAATAGACACCTCTCGAAACAGGACATACAAATGGCCAAGAGATATATGAAGAAATGCTCAACATCACTAATCATCAGAGAGATGCAAATTAAAACAACAATGAGGTATCACCTCACCCCTGTCAGAATGGCCGCCATCAACAAATCATCAAACAACAAGTGTTGGCGAGGGTGTGGAGAAAAGGGGACTCTAATACACTGCTGGTGGGAATGCAGACTGGTGCAGGCACTGTGGAAAACAATATGGTGTTACCTCAAAAAATTAAAAATTGAACTTCCATTTGATCCAGTGATCCCACTTCTAGGAATATACCCTAAGAAGCCTGAAACACCAATCAGGAAGAATATATGTACCCCTATGTTCATAGCAGCACTATTTACAATAGCTAAGATCTGGAAACAGCCCAAGTGTCCATCAGTAGACGAATGGATAAAAAAGCTGTGGTACATATACACAATGGAGTACTATGCAGTGGTAAGAAAGAAAGATCTCTTATACTTTGAGACGACATGGAGGGATCTGGAAAGTATTATCCTATGTGAAAGAAGCCAAGCAGACAAAGACAAATACCACATGATCTCACTAATATACGGAATATAATGAACATAGCAGTCTGAGGAATACAGTAGACCCCAAAACGTGGAAGTAGGGCACAGACTGACATTCTTCAGAACAGGTTTTGGGGGGTGGGAAGAGATAAACCACAGAACTTATATGCATGTATGCATGACCAAGGAACATGGATAACTAAGCTGGGGAAGGGACACGGGTGGGTTGGGGTGGAGGGATCCAATGGGGTAAAAATGGTAAAATATCTGTAACAAAAAAATAAATAAAAAATTTTTAAAAAAAATTTACCAAGCAAATGTAAATGAAAAAAAAGAAAAAAAAAAGCTGGTATAACAATACTCATCTGACAAGATAAACTTCAAAGCAAGGGCCATAATAAGAAATAAAGAAGTTCATGACATAATATTAAAAAAAATCAATTCAACGAGAGGAAATAACCTTAGTAAACACATAAGCACCAAATATTGGAGATCCAAAATATATTTAGAAATTTCTGAAGGACTTCAAGGGAGACATCAATAGCAATACAATCTTAGTGGGTGATTTTAATACCCGACTTACAGCACTGGATAGATTTTTGAGACAAAAACTTAACAAGGACATAGAGTTTTTCAATGAAGACCTAGATCTGTTGGATTTAACTGATATTTACAAAACATTTCACCCCAAAGCTGCAGAATCTACATTCTTCTCAAGTGCACATGGGACATTGTCAAAGATAGACCACATGTAGGACACAAAGCAAGTCTCTACAAATTCAAGAAGATAGAAATTATATCAAGTATCTTCTCGGATCACAATGGCATGAAACTAGAAATCAATTGCAACAAGAACATGCAAAGACATTTGAACACATGGAGGCTAAATAGCATGTTATTGAACAATGAATGAGTTACCATGGAGATCCAGGAACAAATTAAAACTTTTTGAAAAAGAATGAAAATGAACACACAACAACATACAATTTATGAGATGCAGTGAAAGCAGTTTTGAGAGGGAAGTTCATAGCAATACAGGCCTACCTCAAGAAACAAGAAAAGTTTCTATTTGACTCTTTAACCCTACAACTTAAAGATCTAGAAAGAAAACAAAAAGAAAAACACAGAGCAAGTAGAAGGAAATAATTAATAAAGGTCAGAGCAGAAATAAACAACATAGAGACTAAAAAAGACAGTTCAAAATATCAAGGAAACAAAAATCTGGTTCTTTGAAAAGATAAACAAGATTGATGAAACTTTAGCCAGACTCACCAAAAAAACAAAAACAAAAAGTGAGGACCCAATAAACAAATCACAATCCATATAGAAGTAACAACTGACACTACAAAGTAAAAAAGAACCTGAAAACATACTATGAACAATTATATGCCAACAAATTGGACAATCTGGGGGGAAAAAAAAGGACAAATTTCTAGAAACAAACAGCTTCCCAAAACTGAACCAGTAAGAAATAGAAAACTTGAACAGAGAATAACAACAAAGGAAATGACATATGTAATTAAGAAACTTCCAGTAAACAAAAGCCCAGACCCGGATTGCTTCACGGGACAGTTTTACAAAACATTCAGAGAAGATCTAGTACCCATTCTTATCGAAGTATTCCAGAAAATGCAAGAAGACAGGAGACTTCTAATCTTATTGTATGAGGCCAGCATAATCCTAATTCCAAAACCAGAAAAAGAAACTACAAAAAAAGAAAACTACAGGCCAATATCCCTAATAAACTTAGATGCCAAAATTCTTAACAAAATATTAGCTAATGTGATCCAGCGATACATCAAAAAAATTATCCACCATGACCGAGTGGGATTCATCCCAGGGATGCAAGGATGGTACAATACTCACAAATCAATAAATGTGATACACCACATAAACAAAATGAAAGATAAAAACCATATGATTATATCAATAAATTCTGAATAAGTATTCAGCAAAATCCAGCACCCATTCTGATAAAAAAAACCTCAGCAATGTGGAAATAGAGGGATTATATCTCAATGTAATAAAGATCATATATGAAAAATCTACAGCCAACATCATACTCAATGGTCAAAAACTAAAAACATTTCCTTTAAAAACAGGAACAAGACAGAAATATCCACTATTGCCACTCTTATTTAACATAATATTGGAGGTCTTAGCCAGAGCAATTAGACAAGAAGAAAAAATAACAGGGATGCAAATTGGAAAGAAGGAAATGAAACTCTCATTATTTGCAGATGGCTTGATAATATACATAGAAAACTCTAAAAACTCCATCAAAAATCTACTAGACTTAATAAATGAATTTGGCAAAGTAGCAGGATACAAAATTCACGTCAAAAAATCCATGGCATTCTTTTTTTTAATTAATTAATTTATTTTTATTGTAGATGTTTCTCCTTTTCCCCCCACTGATTCCACCCTTCCCCTCCCTCCCCGCCCTGTCCCCAGCTTTGATGTCCATGTCCATTGTTCATGCATACATACATATAAGTTCTGTGGTTTATCTCCCCCCCACCACCCCCTCTTCTAGGGATTGTCAGTCTGTATCCCACTTCTACGTCTCTGGGACTATCCCATTTCTCAGACTGTTATGTTTATTATATTCCACAAATAAGTAAAATCATGTGATACTTGTCTTTCTCTGTTTGGCTTGTTTTGCTTAGGATGATACATTCCAGGTACCTCCATGTCGTGCCAAACGATAAGAGATCTTTCTTTCTTACAGCTGCATAGTACCTCATTGTGTATATGTACCTCAGCTTTTTTATCCATTTGTCTATTGATAGACATTTGGGCTGTTTCCAGATCTTAGCTATTGTAAATAGTACTCTTATGAACATGGGGTTACATATATTCTTTCTGATTGATGTTTCAAGCTTCTTAGGGCATATTTCTAGTAGTGGGATCACTGGGTCTAATGGAAGTTCAATTTTTGATTTTTTGAGGTAACACCATATTGTTTTTTATAGTGGCTGCGACAGTCTGCATTTTCACCAGCAGTGTACTAGAGTCCCCTTTTCGCCACACCCTCGCCAACACCTGTTGTTTGATGATTTGTTGATGGCGGCCATTGGGACAGATGTGAGGTGATACCTCATTGTTGTTTTAATTTGCATCTCTGTGATGATTAGTGATGTTGAGCATTTCTTCATATGTCTCTTAGCTATTTGTATGTCCTGTTTGGAGAGGTGTCTATTTAGTTCCTCTGGCAATTTTTGAATTTGATTCTTTGTCTTTTTGTTGAGTTATATGAGCACTCTATATATATTGAAAATTAACCCTTTATCTGATATATCATTGGCAATTATGCTCTCCCATAAAGTGGGTTGCCTTTCCTTTTTGATGAGTGTATCTTTTGCTGTGCAGAAGCTTTGAGTTTCATGTAGTCCCATGTGTTCATTTTCTCCTTTGTTTCTATTGCCTTAGGTGATGTATCAGTGAAAATTCTGCTGCTTATGATGTCTGAAATTTTGTTGCCTACAGTTTCTTCTAGGACTTTTATGGATTCATGAGTCACATTTAAGTCTTTTATCCATTTTGAGTTTATTCTTGTTTATGGTGTAAGTTGATGGTCTAGTTTCATTTTTTTTTTTTTTTTTGCATGTAGCTGTCCAATTTTCCCAACACCATTTATTAAAGAAGCTGTCTTTACTCCACTGTATGCTCTTGCCACCTTAGTGAAATATTAATTGAGCATATTGCCTTGGGTCCATTTCTAGGTTCTCTGTTCTATTCGACTGGTCTATATGTCCATGGCATTCTTATACACCAACAATAAACTAACAGATAGAGAAAGTAAAAAAAGAAAAACAATTCCATTTACCATTGCAGCAAAAATATTAAAATACGTAGGAATAAAGTTATCCAAAGAAGTAAAGGACCTCTTCACAGAAAACTACAGATCCTTTTAAAAAAAAGAGGAAGATATAAAAAACTGGAAGCATATTCCTTGTTCATGGATTGGAAGAATTAACATCATTATAATGTCCACATTACCCAAATACATATTTAGATTCAATGCAATCCCCATCAAAATACCAAAGATATACTTCACAGAACTAAAACTAATACTCCAAAAGTTTATATGGAACCCAAAAAAGGCCCCTAATAACCACAGCAATCTTGAAAAAGAAGAACAAAGTAGGATGGATCACATTAGCAGACATTAGGTTATACTACAAAGTCACTGTAATCAAAACAGTCTGTTATTGGCACAAGAACAGGCACATTGATCAATGGAACAGAACAAACCCAGAAATTGAAACAAGACAATATGGTCAATTAAGATTTTACAAAGGTGGCAAGAGCATACAGTGGAGTCAAGACAACGTCTTTAATAAATGGCGTTAAAAAAATTGGACAGCTACATGCAAAAAAAAAAAAAAATGAAGCTAGACCACTAACTTACACCATACACAAGAAAAAACTCAAAATGGATGAAAGAGTTAAATTTGGCTTGTGAATCCATAAAAGTCCTAGAAGAAAATGTAGGCAACAAAATTTCAGACATCATATGCAGCAGAATTTTTACTGATACATCAACTAAGGCAAGAGAAGCAAAGGGAAAAATAAACGCATGGGACTACATCAAAGTAAAAAGTTTCTGCACAGCAAAAGAAACAACCATCAAAATGGAAAGGGAACTCACTTTATGGGAGAGCATAATTGCCAATGATACATCAGATAAGGATTTAATTTCCAAAATATATAGAGCACTCACACAACTCAACAAAAAAAGATAAAGAACCCAATTAATAAATGGGCAGAGGACCTAAAGAGACACCTGTCCAAACATGACATACAGATGGCCAAGAGACTTATGAAGAAATGCTTAACATCTCTAATCATCAGAGAGATGGAAATTAAAACAACAATGAGGTATCACCTCACACCTGTCAGAATGGCCACCATTAGCAAATCATCAAACAACATGTGCTGGCGAGGGGGTGGAGAAAAGGGGACCCTAGTACACTGCTGGTAGGAATACAGACTGGTGCAGCCACTATGGAAAACACTATGGTGTTACCTCAAAAAATTAAAAATTGAAATGCCCTTTGACTCAGTAATCCCACTTCTAGGAGTATACCTTAAGAAGCCTGAAACACCAATCAAAAAATATATGTACCCCCATGTTCATAGAAGCACTATTTATAGTGGCTGAGATTGAGAAACAGCCCAACTGTCCATCAGTAGATGAGTGGATAAAAAAGCTGTGGTACATATACACAATGGAGTATTATGCAGCTGTAAGAAAGAAAGATCTCTTGTCCTTTGAGACAACATGGAGGGACCTGGAAAGTATTATCCTAAGAAAAACAAGCCAGGCAGAGAAAGACAAATATCACATGATCTCACTTATTTCTGGAATATAATCAACTAAATAAACTGATGGTCACAATAGACCCAGAGTCACAGAAGTGGGGTACAGACTGACAATCCTCAGAAAGTGCACGGGACGGATGGGATAAACCACAGAACTTGTATGCATAACCGATGGACATAGATAGCAAAGCTGGGTACAGGGTGGGGGGATGGGGAGGAGGGTGTCAATGGGAGGAAATGGAGAAACATCTATAACAAAAATCAATTAATGAAAAAAGACAGTTTTCCTCATGAACATTAAAGTCGATTCAACCACTTTGAATTTTTTAGCTTTAGAGTCCTCTTTGTTTAAAGGGAAGTAAATTTGTCCAATGGGAATACGAATAAAAATACAACATAGCTTCCCATGGTTCATGGTAGGACTAAAGCTTGAGATGGTCAAACAATTTTTTGTTTACCTACAGTATTCCACTGTGACCACTGATGCTTATCTGTAATACCTTGTAATATAATGTTTACATATTTGGTAGGCCCAGTTGTCTCGATGGAGAGAAGGGTAGATTTGTGAGTGTGCTAGCTATTCTAAGGGACTAACTGCAGCAGAGAGTTTATCCAAGTTTTTCTCTTTTTCTGCAGTGCAGAAGTCTTGAAAAAAACTACTGTACTGTGTGACTTGTGTAACATTCACTTTGTAAAATATCTTCCTTCCTGAATTTAGTTTATTTTGCCTTGGGGAGAATGCTATTTGTTTATAGGAATTATTGCTTCTTGCCTTGAAATACTTTCTTGGTCAAATGAAACACTCACATACAGGAGAACTTCCAAGCCTCACTGCCCAGCCCTGCCCAGCTCCTCCGAGATTTTCAGTGGAATGATAAATGTGCTTAAGAATTGCCCCAGTATGCAAGATACTCCAGAGCTGAAAAGTCTTTCTCTCATTAGAGTAAAGCAATGGACTGAAGCTATTGTCACCCTTCGGTTCTCCATCTAGCTGAGCTTATTCTGGCCAGGAGAAAGTGGTCTACTAATGATGGTGGTTGACAGGATCAAAGCAAGAGAATGTAGGACAATGTCTCTCCATACAAATTATCTCTGAAAAAGTGGCAAGCTGACAGTAGGTGATAACATGAAATTAGGCTTTGGCTTTCAAAGTTAGCCCTTCATCTTCTGGCCCACTACCTTCTCTTTCCCTTCTCTCATGCTTCCTTTGATATTTTCACTAGAAGCAGAACAAGTTATGGCTCTGTTGTATCCCAGTTACACTTGCCGTGACCTTGAATATAGGCAGGCTTTGTTTGGAAGAGTGAAGTTCAAGGATCTGAGAGCTTTGATAAAATTTTGTAATGTAGTCAAAGCTCTAATATTAATCCCAGGAATTTCAAATTTGTAATAACTCAGTGGACTGACATAAAAGTTACCTTTGTCCATAAACATATTAAAAAAGGAGCTTTATTTTGGAAAATGTTAAACATATTCAAAGAGAGTGAGAACAGCATAATGAACCTCCATGTACCCATCATTCAACTGTAACATTCATTACCATTTTACCAATATTAGCAAAGCTTTTCTTTATAGAAAATGTTATCTTGGTTTTATATAGGACTGTTTACCACCCTTAAGACTACAGAAACAGCCCAAGTGCCCATGAGTAGATTAGTGGATAAAAAAACTTGGACATTTACACAATACAATACTACATTTCTGTAAAAAAGAAGGAATTCTTACCTTTTGAGACAGCATGGATGGACCTGGTGATTATTATACTAAGTGAAATAAGCCATCCAGAGAAAGACAAATACCATATCTTCTCACTTATATGTGGAATCTAATGAACAAAATAAACTAACAAACAAAATTGAAACAGAGGCATGGATACATGGAGCATACTGACAGCTGTCAGAGGGGAGCAAGTTTGGGGGAGTGGATGAAAGAAGATGAAGAAATTAACAACAACAAAAATACATATTTACATAATACACAGACACAGACAACAGGGTGGTGATAGCCAGAGGAAAAGGGCATGAGGGCAGGTGGAGTTGGGGAAAAAAGGGGGGGGAATAAATGAGGAAGGAATTTGTTTAGGGTGTTGGTGCTTGATGCAGTGTGCAGATGCGGTTTTATTGAGTTGTATACTTGAAACCTGTATGGTTTGTGAACCATTGTCACCCAAATAAATTTAGATTAGAAAGACTTTAAACTACCTTAAAAAACTGTAAATACTTTAGTTTAGAATCTCCCCTTTACAAAGCAGTAATTGATGTATCAATTATAAATAATTCCTAATTTTTCATTAAATAGGCCTCTACAAGACATTCTAGGACACTCCCTTAAAGCATTTTTCAGTCCAGCTTGAGTTGTATTCTTGAGTATTCTTTAAGGGTAAAAATCTGTGCTTCTTTTTAGTTATCTTTTGATTTGGATTTTTCCCTGGTTCATACCAACTTTATCTTTACCATCTTTCCTAAGTAATGTTACCAAAGGGATCTGATAAATTTAAGAAAAAAGGTGTTTGCAGCACTGAGTTTTTGATAGCAGCTGAGGTCTTCCTCCAGAGGCACAGTCACTTAAAGGCCAATATTTCTGGCTGCATCATGGAAAACCATTGGTTTGTTTGTTCATAAAGAAACAAAGATGAGTGTGAATGGGGCCTAAATGAGACAGTGATTGTCCTCCATGAAGGGACTGAGTTATACTGTCCGAAGGGCATTAAATTAATCTGGATTGTTGAAGTGGATGATTCACTTCCAAGCTGCTTGGATTAACAACATTATTATTTCTCTACTATCGATCAGGCTTATTATGCTTTGTGTGAAGCAAGACTAATATGCTTGAAAACACTTGAAAGTGCTTGAAGCTTTCCAAGCTCCTAAAAATTTATACACAATCTTGTATAAGTGCTTGGTCTATCTGAGGCCTATCTCTGGGTTCTTGAGCACTATTAACTTCTTGCCTATAGAAGAGAAAATGTGACTTCCCATCGTTTGCTTTCTTAGCTTAGTGGTATAAATAAACTGGAAAATCAAAGCATTTTGTCAACCGATTTGAGTTTTCTAGAATTCCATTCACTCTGGCTATCATAGGCTGCTATATTACATTTCTAATGGAGTCAACTTTTTAAAGCCTGCATAAATGATGAAAAAAAACTGTTGTGTTCCTACATCCTTCTGGAAGGACAAACTTTGGGTTAATCATAATACTTAACTGTGAAATCTATCTACAAATCTCAGGGGGTATGTCTACTTCCTGTAGGCCCTGGATATGATGGGGTATATAATTGGAGTCTCTGGGGTCTGAGTTAGTGTGGCTGCAAATCAATTAAGCTCAGCACTTTAAATAACATTTTCTCTCATCCAGGTGAAAAAGAATTCCAAATGTGATGTAAGTTTGAAGGAAAAAAGCATCTGTTTAAATTTGGTCTTGGAGGGTCCTCTGAAATGTTTATTTTGTGGAGATAAATTATTCTTTCATTGCTCCCTACCCCCTTGTCTTTTGTCTTGTTTGATACTGGCTGAATTTGGGAGTAGGGCAAGGATATCAATAAGAGACCTTATAATTCCCTTCTGTTTGAGTGTGCAAGTCTTGAGATAAGAACAATACTCAACAGGAATGCTTTCAAAAAATTTTTAAAGAATTTGGTAATGACTGTAAGTTTCAAAACCTACTTTTACAGCATCTATCTATTCATATTTCTTGAAGAGCTCCATCATTTTATTGTGACAATTGTTCCCTATCTTTGCAAGATATTTTTAGGTCCCCGGGCACAGATACTTCTTATTTCAGGAACTAGAAAGGGAAAGGGAAGACATATTGAGGATATAATGGATAGTCCCATGCTTTTATATTTCAGGTCTGAGATGCTCCTCTAGTTCTTTCTCTTTATTTTCTGGCAATCTCCAAAAGGTGGCTGGTGCCCACAGAAGGAGGATCAGGCCACGCCTCATCCTTATATTTTTTTGTTTGTCCACATCAAGTGCTGTCTATTGCCTACAGGTTGCCTTCTACTTCTCCCGCCCCTGCTGCCCACGATGAATAAACATGTCCGCATCTGTCCCATTGTGTACCACAATCCCTCTGAAGTGAGAGAGACACTTGGGAGTTGTATTTGTTAATTTATATTCTGGATGGACCTGAATGCATTAGTGTTCATTGGCTTGTGTATAATCTATTGGTGGAGGTGAATGAATACCCCAAAGGAAGGGATGATTCTATTAACTTAAGGGCCTCTCTTCCTTATTACATATCATGCTTCAGTGTAAATAAATTGGGTTGCTCCCAAAGAGAGCAATCCAACACTGTTGTCTTGTTTTTTCCTTAAAGATGGAGGTGTTGATAATTGTTTTTACTGGGGATTAGGGATGAGGAAAGAGTGTAACATCTGAAAATTTTTTTAATGTAATCAAACCCATTGATTTTCCATGGTTAATATTGGAGGGAAGATTTCAATGTTGGGTGAGCCAGCTGAATCTTAGAGCCCTTGATTTTCTTTCTCTTAGGAGATCTTTTACTCTTTTAGGAACCCTTTTACTCTTACATTGGCCTCAATCTTATGTTCTCAAAAGTGATTGAGAAGCCTTGATTGCAGTTCCAATCCTCCCTTTGACTACCTGTTGGGTTTTTTCCTCAATATGCTCATCTGTAAAATTAAGGGGTCCACATAGATTACAGACCTCTAAGATCTAACATCAAGCTTTCTGGATCTCTGGATTTCTGGTTCCAAATTTATGAGTCTTCTGAGCCCCCAGAGGCTGGTCCAATATGTACTCTGCAAGTAGTGAGGCCTTTTGAGCTTACTTTCTTTATTTTTAGGCTGTAAGGTATAATAGCAGAACAAATTATTTCAGGCCCCTAAATATAAACTTAGTTTCTTAAATGAAGAACAAATGACCTGGTTTTGGAGGAAAAGAGAAAAATATTTTGTGCCTAAGAATGTGAATTAGATTCCTTGGGGAATGGCATCCCAAGGAGAATGTCTAAGCCCAGCACCACTGAAATGACTAGGAGCTCAGAATTCACTGTGCTTTCCTTCTGAGACTGAGTAGCTTCACCTCTGGGAAGTAAAGGGAAGAGGGAGTCCTCATTCTGGACACACTGGGGCATTGCCATGTGATACCGCTTATTCTGCCATAATTGTGGAGTTGAATTAGAAAAGACAGACTTGGAAATATTGAGTTAGTGGCACCTCTCATAGCACATATTCTGTTCAGCACTTTTTCTACTGCTTTGGGGTTATTGGGTGGATATGTCTCCCTTGTGTCCCCCATGAGCTCCTAGAGTTCCTAGAACAGGAGCAAGTGTCTCAGGTACCTCTGTAACTTCAGCATCTAACACAGGACTTGGCACACAGTGGGTGTTCAATGAATATCTTCTGAAAAATATCTCATTCCTCAAGCTATAATCACACAGCTCCCATAGTGCCCTGCACTTTCTTTCCATCTGTCAGCGTACTGATTACAATGTATTCTAGGTGCCAACTGACTTTTATCTGCTTGACTACCTTAGGCTAGGATTGTGTATTTCATCTCTACTATAGTGATTGGCACAGAGGAGGTACTAAGTAAATATTTGTTTGATGGATGTATAGATGGCTTTATTTTTGCGAAGACCCAAATATGATATGGTAACCCATCCCTTCTGCCTTATGTGACTCCTATAAAAGTACTTTTCTACCATTTTGCCCTTGTCATTTGTTTAATGTACATTTTTAAGAACTTATATGTCTACACTTTATTAGGAACAGTCCCTATACAGAGATGAATCAGACAGAGTCCTGCCTTATCAAGAAAGTTTTTATAGGTAAGGAACCTCCAGAATTAAAATAATGTCACGTAAATTATGAGCAAAACCTTAATGCAACTATGGGAACTTTAATCCTAAATCATATAGTCTAGAACTTCACACATGAGATTTCTCTATTCTTTATTCTTTTCTTTGTGTATCCCATTCCTGGCTGTTTTTATATATCCACTTACCCCCTGTGTGATTTCAGCCTTCAGATTGGAAGCAGCAGTGTTGCAGCCTCTAGCTACTTTAGCAGCCTGGAGCCTTTCTGCTGAGAACTGCAGCATCAACTCTCACTGAGGACTGTGCATTTATGATACTATCAAACTAAATCCATGCCTAATTGTAGTGGGGAATTGTTAGTAATGCCTTCTTCTTTCATGTTATAACTTGATTAGGAAACAGCTGATTAGGTAAATTTTTCTTCTTATGAGAATGTTGTTTTTTTCAGCCCTGCAAACTTTCGGGGAATTATTTTTTCAGTGGTTGTGGCATAGCATTTGCATTGGTAGACATATCAGTTATGCTTTGTGTTATCTGTCTTGTGAAACTAATACTTATCCTAACAGATAACATTGCCAATTCAACCTCTTTTCCCCAGAGAATATGAAGTGTCTTCACTTACAGATGTAAATGCTGGAGCAACTGTGTTTCTGAAAGGTTTGCCAAATATTCTAGGTATAGTCTTGTATTCATTGGAGTAAATGCTAGCTGCTGTAATAGACAAACCCTGAACTCTCAGTGGTTTAAATCAATAAAGATTTTTATCTTACTTATATCACTTCTTCCAGTGGCTACTGTAGGGGTTATCTTTAGTTCAGCTAGCTGTAAAGAAAAAAGAATATAGATGATATTATATAGGAGTTTTTTTTAATGAATTTTTATTTATTTTTTTTGTTACAGATATTTTACCTTTTTACCCCATTGGCACCCCCCACCCCACCCCCCCTCCACCTTGTCCCCGGCTTAGATGTCCATGTCCATTGGTCATGCATACATGCATATAAGTTCTGTGGTTTATCTCTTCCCATCCCCCCACCCCCCATCCCCTCTTCTGAGGGATGTCAGTCTGTGCCCTACTTCCATGTGTCTGGGTCTATTGTATTCCTCAGATTGTTATGTTCATTATATTCCGTATATATGTGAGATCATGTGGTATTTGTCTTTTTCTGCTTGGCTTCTTTCACTTAGGATAATACTTTCCAGGTCTATAGGAGGTTTTTTAATGGATCAGCACTGGAGATGTTTTGTTTCACTTTGTTCTGTATTCCAATGGGCAAAAGTAAGTCACATTGATAGAACTAACTATAGGAGAAATGGTAAATATGGTCTAGATATATGCTCAGGAAGAAATGGAAACCGGTTTTCATGAATACATAATGTCTGTAACAAGTACCTCTGTGGAGATCACTAGAAAGCTAAACTATTTCTTCCACACCTGCCTTCCTTCCACTGATGCAACAGAGCCACTGGGGAACAAATATATTGTTTCCCACTCCTATTGTCTTTTGGGATGTGCTGTTAGCTCTTAGATGGAAGGAGCTAGACACTAACCTGATTGATTGTAAAGCATTATTTATGCAGAGGTCAAAAATTATTCACTGAATGCCATTTTTGGAAATGCTAAATCTCTAAAGAAAGTTACATCACCTGATGTAACTTTTCCTCACAAGTTTGCCTAGAGCTGAGGAAAGTGGGATCTCCCTCTGATTCTTTTTTGTTGTTAATCATCACCCAAAGATATTTTCCCATTAATTTTGAGAGAGAGAGAGACAGAGAGAGAGACAGAGACATACAGAGAGGGAGAGAGAGAGAAGAGAGAGAGAGAGAGAGAGAGAGATTGATGTAAGAGGGACACGCCTATTGGTTGCCTCCTACATGCACCCTGACTGGGGCCTGGGGATTGAGCCTGCAACCCAGGTACATGCCCTTGAACAGGAATTAAACCCATGACCCTTCAGCATACCTGATGATGCTCTTTTCACTAAACCACACTGGCTAAGGCTCCCTCTGGTCTTGCTGAAAGGAGACACCTAGTTGTGTTCTGAAGTATCAACAGTTCAAGGCCAAGACCTATATGTGACATAAGAATTAGAGCTAAGTAATTATTTACCAAGCAATCAACATGTTCAAAGTACTTGTTAGGAGCTGGGGATATAGAGATGAATAAGATCATCAAAACAGGAATGAGGTATCTTTTTTTTTTCTCTGATAATGTAGCCAGTGAAAAATAAGTTATTCTGCAGTGTTGTGAGTAAAGAATTTCGAAGGCACATGCATAGAGATGTTTAAATGTAATAGCAAGATTGATTGTGATTTAAGGCAATTAATACATCTTCGGAGATGTGGAGGGTGAGCATGCACTAAAGCATTGCCATGAGGCTTTTGTTAATCCTCCATATATCTTCTTGGTTAGGTAAAGAACAATCTACTATTCAAACTATCCGACCCAAATTTCAAACTTTTCCCAGGCCTGGATTGGGCCCTCCTCTCAGCAAATTCTGTTGGAGTTTCATGCCCTCTATTCAATCCAATTACCTTTCTGATTATTCTCAGGATAGGCCCTGTCCCTCTATTTGGTCACCCTGACTCTCACTGTGCATGTCCAAAAGTTCCATTACATTATCTAGTTTCTAATGCTCATGTGCCCAGCAGAGGAATTTCCTTGCCTCTCTCTGGTGAGGGCCTGTAGCACCCCAGGGGAGATTTTCCTGCCCATTCTCAGGATTAAATCTCCTAGGTAGCAGTTTTCTGGAGTGTATGAATGAGTCTGTTTACCAGTACACTAGATGGAATGCTGCCCTGCTACCTGCTTCAGCTTCCCAATTTAAGATTATTTAGTTCACTTTTATTTTCTTCCTTATATTAACAACCAGCTATCTTTCTTATATTAAAAGCTAGCCGACTGATTCCCAAGTGGTGGCAGAGTGAATGAAAGCTACACACACCGTCTCCCAGGACCAAACCTGAATTACAACTAAAATAAAGACAAATCATTGGGAAAAAGCAACAGAAAAGCAGCTTGCGAGGATCATATAAACAGGGACACTGACTCGATCCTGGTAGGATTATGGAGGTGCGAGAGGAGGGCTGAGAGCCCACAGACAGCAGTGGCCTTAGCTGCAAGCAGCACCCTCACAAGTGGCTCTACAGCACAGAGCCGGGACAGAGCAATAAAATAGCCACAGCCACTCTGGCAGAGGGAGGGCAGACTGGACTGGAACAGTGTGGGGACACTTGGGATTTGGAGGGTGCACAGAGCTTTTGCTGAGTTGCAGTCATGCAGGACAGTAGCCATCTTACTCCTTCCCAGGGTTCTGGGGAGAGGCGGTAGCCCCTCCCTCTGGGATCCAACCCCACCAAGGTGGGCTATTGAAATGCAAATTGAGGCTAATTATAAACCAGCATCTGCACCACCCTCAAGAAATCCCTGAGCACCTGAGGAAGATATTCATTCAACTTAGAACCTAAGGCTCTTCAAGTAACCACTACGGATAGCATCCAGGCAAAAAGCTAGAGGATAACTGAACATTTCCTGGACTAGCAACTCTAACCAGGAAAGTAAGACTTTACAGTGGTGTTTAACGTGGGTCTTCCCTCGTTCATCCAAACCCAGGAGAGGGAGCCACAAACAGCAGAACAACAGCATCCACAGGGAAAATCTGGGAGGCTCCAAAGCCCACTGTGATAGACAAAATGGTGAAACAAAAAACCAAAGCTAAATGAAAAAACAAGAGACCTCTACTGAAGATGAGATAAACGTGAAGCAGTTAAGCAAGTTAACAGAGCTAGAATTCAGAGCCATGACCTTGAGGAACCTCACCAACATGAGTAAGGACATCAACACCATGAGTAAAGATATAGAAATGCTTAAAATCAACTAATTGGAAATGAAAAACAATCAAGAAGAAATGAAGAATTAAATATCAGAAATAAAGAACACATTGGATGGTCTAAACAGCAGAGTAGAGGAAGCTGAGGACCAGATCAGTGAGTTAGAAGACAAAGTAGAAAAAATCAACCAATCAGAAAAAACAATTAAAAAACAGGAAGACAGCTTAAGAGAACTGTGGGACAACTGGAAACGTAATCCTATTCACATTATAGGAGTCCTTGAAGAAGAAGAAAATGAGCAAGGGTTAGAGAATATATTTGAAGAAATAGTGACAGAAAATTTCCCTAATTTGTTGAAGGAAGAAGGAATTCAAGTTCAAGAAGCACAGAGAGCCCCAAGTAAGAAGAACCCAAACAGGCCCACACCAAGAAACATAGTAATTAAAATGCTAAAAATTAAAGACAAAAAGAGAATCCTAAAAGCAGCAAGAGATAAGCAACAGGTTACCTACAAAAACAAAAACAAAAACAAAAAAAACAAAAACACATAAGGCTCTCAGCTGACTTCTCAACAGAAACACTATAGACCAGAAGGGAATGGCCTGAAGTAATCAAAGCCATAAAAAATAAGGATCTGAATCCAAGACTACTCTACCCAGCAAGGTTATCATTCAAAACAGATGGTCAAATAAAGAGCTTACCAGACAAAAAAAAAAAAGGCTAAGGAAATACATTAGCACAAAAACACAATGCAAATAATGTTAAAAGGACTGCTGTAATTAGAATAAAAGAAAGAAAAATATAACCGAATTAAACAAAAATGGCAATAAATAAGTACATATCAATAATCACCTTAAACGTAAAGAGACTGAATGCTCTGATAAAATGTCACAGAGTAGCTGATTGGATAAGAAAGCATGACTCATATATATATGTTGTTTACAGGAGACCCACCTCACAACAAAAGACACACATAGGTTGAAAGTAAAGGGATAGAAAAAAATCTTCCAAGCAAACAAAAAGGAAATAAAAGCTGGGGTAGCAATACACATATCTGATAAAATAGATTTCAAAATGAAGGCCATAACTAGAGACAAAGACGGCCAGTACATAATATTGAAAGGATCTATCCAACAGGAAGATATAACCTTGATAAACATATATGAACCCAATATAGAAGCACCAAAATATATTAAAAATCTTTTAGAGGACTTCAAAGGAGAAATTGACAGCAATACAATCATAGCAGGGGACCTCAACACCCTGTTGACATCAATGAATAGATCCTCTAGACAAAACATTAGTAAGGAAACAGAGACTCTAAATAAAGCACTAGACCAAATAGATTTTAATAGATATCTACAGACACCAAAACTACTGAATTTACATTCTTCTCATGTGCACATGGCACATTTACAAAGATAGACCACATGATAAGAAACAAACTAAACCTCTACAAGTTCAAGAAGAGTGAAATCAAGCATCTTCTCAGATCACAATGTCATGAAACTAGAAATTAATTGCAACAAAAACATGCAAAGATATTTTAACACATGGAGGCTAAATAGCATGTTATTAAACAAAGAATGAGTTACCATGGAGCTCAAGGAAGAAATTAAAAACTGCCTGGAAACCAGTGAAAATGAACACACAACAACACAAAATCTATGGGATGCAGCGAAAGCAGTTCTGAGAGGAAAGTTTATGTAACTACAGGCCTACCTCAAGAAAAAAAAAATTCTAATAGACTATCTAACCTCACAACTTAAAAAACTAGAAAGCAAAGAAGAAGAAAAAACAGAGCAAGTAGAAGGAAGGAAATAGTAAAGATCAGAGCAGAAATAAATGATATAGAGACCAAAAAAACAATTCAAAGGATCGATGACACAAAGAGCTGGATCTTTGAAAAGATAAAGAAGAATGATGGACCCTTAGCTAGACTCACCAGGAAACAAAGAGAGAGAATCCAAATGCACAAAATCAGAAATGAAAGAGGAGAAGTAACAACTGACACCACAGAAATACAAAACGTTAACAACTACTATGAACAATTATTCAGAAACAAATACAAAAATCTAAGCGAAATGGACAAATTTCTAAAAACACATAGTCTCCTAAAACTAGACCTGGAAGAGATAGAAAACTTGAACAGACAAATAACAACTAAGAAAATTGAAGAAGTAATCAAGACTCTCCCAGCAAACAAAAGCCCAGGTCTGGGGGAGTTTTACCAAACATTAAAAAACAAACAAACAAAAACAAACAAACAAACAAAAAAACTAACACCCATTCTCCTCAAACAATTTCAAAAAATGCAAGAAGAAGAAAGACTTCCAAACTTGTTTCATGAGGCCAGCATAATTTTAATTCCAAAACCAAAAAAATGACACTACAAAGAAAGAAAACTACAGGCCAATATTTCTCATGAACATAGATGCCAAAATCCTGAGCAAAATACTAGCAAATCGAATCCAGCAACATATTAAAAAAATTATTCATCATGACCAAGTGAAATTCATCCCAGGGATGCAAGGTTGGTACAATATTCGCACATCAATAAATGTGATACAGCAAATAAATAAACTGAAGAATAAAAACCACCTTATCATATCAATAAATGCTGAGAAAGCATTTGACAAAATTCAGCATCCATTACCGATAAAAAAGTTCAGAATTGTGGGAATAGAGGGATCATATCTTGATATAATAACGGCCATATATGAAAGGCCTAAAGCCAACATCATACTCAATGGGCAGAAACTAAAAGCATTTCCCTTAAGAACAGGAACAAGACAGAGATACCCACTTTCATCACTCTTATTTAACATAGTACTGGAAGTCTTAGCCATAGCAATCAGACATGAAGAAAATATGAAGGAGATCCAAATTGGAAAGGAGGAAGTGAAACTCTCATTATTTGCAGATGACATGATATTATACATAGAAAACCCTAAGAACTCCATCAAAAATCCACTAGACATAAAAAATGAATTTGGCAAGTAGCAAGATACAAAATTAACGTCAAGAAGTTGATGGCATTCTTATACACTAATGATGAACACACAGAAAGAGAAACTGAAAAAACAATCCCATTTACCACCATGGCAAAAAAATAAAGCTGCCTAGGAATAAACTTAACCAAAAAAGTAAAGGACCTATTTGCAGAAAACTACAGAATATTGAAAAAAGGAATAGAGGAAGATATAAAAAAGTGGAAGCACATACCTTGTTCATGGATTAAAAGAATTAACATAATTAAAATATCCACATTACCCAAAGCAATCTATAGATTCAATGCAATCCCGATCAAAATACCAACGACATATTTCACAGAACTAGAAAAAATACTTCAAACGTTCATATGAAACCAAAATAGACCCCGCATAGCCACAGAAACCTTGAAAAAGAAGAACAAAGCAGGAGGGATCACATTACAAGATTTCATGTTATACTACAGAGCCATTATAATCAAAAGAGCTTGGTACTGGCACAAGAACAGGCATATAGACCAGTGGAAGTGAACAGAGAACCCACAAATGAACTCAAGGCAATATACTCAATTAATATTTGACAAAGTTGGCAAGAGCATACAGTAGAGTAAAGACAGCCTCTTTATTTTATTTTATTTTTTTAATTTATTTATTTTTCATTAATTAGTTTTTGTTACAGATGTTTCTCCTTTTCCCCCCACTAATTCCCCCCTCCACCTCCCTCCCTGCCCTTTCCCCAGTTTGTTGCCATGTCCACTGTTCATGCATACATGCATATAAATTCTGTGGTTTATCTCTTCCCAACCACCCCCCTATTTAGGGGATTGTCAGTCTGTATCCCACTGCCGCGTCTCTGGGACTACCCCCTTCCTCAGACTGTTATGTTCATTATATTCCACAAATAAGTGAGATCATATGAAACTTGTCTTTCTCTGTTTGGCTTGCTTCACTTAGGATGATACTTTCCAGGGTCCTCCATGTAGTCTCAAATGATAAGAGGTCTTTCTTTCTTACAGCTGTGTAGTACTCCATTGTGTATATGTAGCACAGCTTTTTTATCCATTTGTCTACTGATGGACATTTGGGCTGTTTCCAGATCTTAGCTATTGTAACTAATGCTGCTACAAACATGGGGGTACATGTATTCCTTCTGGTTGGTGTTTCAGGCTTCTTAGGATATATTCCTAGAAGAGTGATCAATGGTTCAAATGGAAGTTCAATTTTTAAATTTTTGAGGTAACACCATATAGTTTTCCATAGTGGCTGCACCAGTCTGCATTCCCACCAGCAGTGTACTAGCGTCCCCTTTTCTCCACACCCTCGCCAACACTTGTTGTTTGATGATTTGTTGATGGCGACCATTCTGCCAGGTGTGAGGTGATACCTCATTGTTGTTCTAATTTGCATCTCTCTGATGATTAGTGATGATGAGCATTTCTTCATATATTTCTTAGCCATTTGTATGTCCTATTTGGAGAGGTGTCTACTCAGTTCCTCTGCCCATTTTGTAATTGGATTCTTTGTCTTCCTTTTGTGGAGTTGTATGAGCACTCTATATGTATTGGAAATTAACCCCTTGTCTGATATATCATGGGCAATTATGCTCTCCCATACAGTGGGTAGCCTTTCCGTTTTGATGATTGTATGTTTCGCAGTGCAGAAGCTTTTGAGTTTGATGTAGTCCCACGTGTTCATTTTCTCCTTTGTTTCTATTGCCTTAGGTGATGTGTCAGTAAAAATTCTGCTGCATGTGATGTCTGAAATTTTGTTGCCTACAGTCTCTTCTAGGATTTTTATGGATTCATGAGTTACATTTAAGTCTTTTATCCATTTTGAGTTTATTCTCGTGTAGGGTGTAAGTTGATGGTCTAATTTCATTTTTTTGCAAGTAGCTGTCCAATTTTCCCAACACCATTTATTAAAGAGGCTTTCCTTACTCCACTGTATGTTCTTGCCACCTTTGTCAAATATTAATTGAGCATATTGCCTTGGGTCCATTTCTGGGTCCTCTGTTCTGTTGCATTGGTCTATATACCTGTTCTTGTGCCAGTACCAGGCTGTTTTGATTACAGTGGCTTTGTAGTATAATCTGAAATCTGGTATTGTGATCCCTCCAACTTTGTTCTTCCTTTTCAAGATTGCTGTGGCTATTCGAGGCCTTTTTTGGTTCCATATGAACTTTTGAAATAATTGTTCTAAGTCTGTGAAGTATGCCGTTGGTATTTTGATGGGGATTGCGTTGAATCTATAGATTGCTTTGGGTAATATGGACATTTTAATGGTGTTAACTCTCCCAATCCATGAACAAGGTATGTGCTTCCACTTTTTTCTATCTTCCTCTATTTCTTTTTTCAATGACCTGTAGTTTTGTGTGAATAGGTCCTTTATTTCTTTGGGTAAGTTTATTCCTAGGTATCTTAATTTTTTTTGCCGCAATGGTAAATGGGATTGTTTTCTTAGTTTCTCTTTCTGTGAGTTCATCATTGGTGTATAAGAATGCCATCGATTTCTTGATGTTAATTTTGTATCCTGCTACTTTGCCAAATTCATTTATTAACTCTAGTAAACTTGTGATGGAGTCTTTGGGGTCTCCTATGTACAGTATCATGTCATCTGCAAACAATGACAATTTCACTTCCTCCTTTCCAATTTGGATCCCTTTTATTTTTTCTTCCTGTCTGATTGCTGTGGCTAAGACTTCCAGTACTATGTTAAATAGGAGTGGCGAAAGTGGCATCCTTGCCTTGTTCCTGTTCTTAAGGGAACTGCTTTTAGTTTTTGCCCATTGATTATGATGTTGGCTGTAGGTCTTTCATATATGGCCTTTATTATGTCTAGATATGATCCCTGTATTCCCACACTGCTGAGCATTTTTGTCATAAATGGATGCTGGATTTTGTCGAAGGCTTTTTCAGCATCTATTGATATTACCATGTGGTTTTTATTCTTCATTTTATTTATGTGGTGTATCACGTTTATGGATTTGTGAATATTGTAGCAGCCTTGCATCCCTGGGATGAATCCCACTTGGTCTTGGTGAATAATTTTTTTGGTGTATTGCTGGATTCGATTTGCTAGTATTTTGTTCAGTATTTTGGCATCTATGTTCATCAGGGATATTGGCTTGTAGTTTTCTTTCTTTGTTGTGTCTTTTTCTGGTTTTGAAATTAGAATTATGCTGGCTTCATAAAAGGAGTTTGGAAGTCTTCCTTCTTCTTGAATTTTTGAAATAGTTTGAGGAGAATGGGTATTGGTTCTTCTTTGAATGTTTGGTAAAACTCCCCCGTGAATCCATCCGGGCCTGGGCTTTTGTTTGCTGGGAGAGTCTTGATTACATCTTCAATTTCTTCTGTTGTTATTGGTGTGTTCAAGTTTTCTATCTTTTCCTGATCTAGTTTTGGCAGACTATGTGTTTCTAGAAATTTGTCCATTTCGCTTAGATTTTCGAATTTGTTGCCATATAATTGTTAATAGTAGTTGTTAACAATCTTTTGTATTTCTGTTGTGTCAGTTGTTATCTCTCCTCTTTTATTCCTGATTGTGTGTATTTGGGTTCTCTCTCTTTGTTTCTTGGTGAGTCTAGCTAAGGGTCCATCAATCTTGTTTATCTTTTCAAAAAACCAGCTCTGTGTTTTATTGATCCTTTGAATTGTTTTTTTTTTTGGTCTCTATGTAATTTATTTCTGCTCTGATCTTTACTATTTCCTTCCTTCTACTTGCTCTGGGGTTTTCTTTAAGACAGCCTCTTTAATAAATGGTGTTAGGAAAATTTGACAGCTACATGCAAAAAAATGAAACTAAACCATCAACTTACACCATACACAAAGATAAACTCAAAATTGATAAAAGATTTAAATGTGACCCATGAATCCATAAAAATCATAGAAGAAAATGTAGGCAACAAAATTTCAGACATCATACACAGCAGAATTTTCACTGATAGATACATCACCTAATACAACAGAAAAAAGAAAAAAATGAACACATG
This sequence comes from Molossus molossus, assembly GCF_014108415.1. NCBI lineage: Eukaryota > Metazoa > Chordata > Mammalia > Chiroptera > Molossidae > Molossus > Molossus molossus. The sequence continues at coordinate 51,055,440 of NW_023425355.1, forward strand.
GGACTACATCAAACTAAAATGATCCTGCACAGCAAAAGAAGCAAACATCAAAATGGAAAGGCAACCCACTGTATGGAGAAAATCATTGCCAATGATACATCAGATAAAGGGTTAATTTCCAATATATGTACAGTACTCATACAACTCAACAAATGGAAGACAAAGAACCCAGTTAAAAAATAAGCATAGGAGCTGAATAGACACCTCTCCAAACAGTACATACAAATGGCCAAAAGACATATGAAGAAATGTTCAACATCACTAATCATCAGAGAGATGCAAATTAAAACAACAATGGGATTATCACCTCATTGATGGCTACCATCAACAAAGCATCAAACAAGTGTTGGTGAGGGTGTGGAGAAAAGGAGACTCTAGTGCACTGTTGGTGGAAATGCAGACTTTGCAGCCACTATGAAAATAATATGGTGTTACCTCAAAAAATTAAAAATTGAACTTCCATTTGACCCAGTGATCCCACTTATACGAATATACCCTAAGAAACCTGAAACAGCAATCAGAAAGACTATTTTTACCCCCATGTTTATATCAACACTATTTACAATAGCTAAGATCTGGCAACAGCCCAAGTGTCCATCAGTAGTCGAATGGATAAAAAAGCTGTGGTACATATACACAATGGAGTACTATGCAGCTGTAAGATGGAAATATCTCTCATCCTTTGAGAAGACATGGAAGAACCTAGAAAGTATTATTCTAAGCGAAACAAGTTAAGCAGAAAAAGACAAATACCACATGATCTCACTTATTTGTGGAATGTAATGAACATAACAGTTTGAGGAATAGGTTACAACCAGAGACGTGGAAGTAGGGTACAGACTAACAACCTTCAGAGAGGGGCTTGTGGTGGGGGGGAGTGAAGAGGTAAACCACAGAACTTATATGCATGTACACATAACCAATGAACATGGACAATAAAGCTGCGGACAGGGTGGGGGAATGGTGAGGAGGGTGTCAATGGGGTAAAAAAGGAGAAACATCTCTAACAAAAATAAAATGAAATATATAAAATAAGAGCTAGCCACCTACACTGACAATAATATTGGCAATGTTTTAAATGTTGACAACAGCAAGTGGTGGTAAGGATGTAGGGAAATGACAGTTCTTAAACAATGCTGATGGGCATAAAATTAATACAGCTATATTGAAAGGCAATTTGTCAGTGTCCTTTGAAAGAAAATTTACATAACCTACAATCTAGCAGTTCTATTTCTAGCTCTTTATGTTGAAATAATATTTATGCACTAAGATATATAGTAAAACATGGTTATGTTAACTTTTTTGAAATAGCAAAATCTTGGAAACAACCTAAGTGCCCATCAATAGGGAAAAGGTTAAATTAAATGAGGTAATCTATACAATGGATTATTATTATACAGAAATTAAAAGGAATTAACCAGATATATATATCAACATGTATATGTTATAGGTAGTTAGACAGCAGAGCAAAGGTGATGGACCAAGGGTAGAGAGCCCTGGATGACTAGCAAGGTTGAAAACTAGGAAAACAAGAACCACACCTCCAAGGTAACTTATCTTTCTCTAGCATATTACTGCTTATGTGGTTTGGACCCCCTGACACTGTATATTATTAGTCATGCGGTTTAGACTCTGTGACCTTTTCCTCCCTAACGATAACATCTAGCCCTCAGTTTTATCTCAGCTCCAGGCCCAGAAAAGCAGCTAAACCAGACAAGGGATTCTGTGGCTGCCTCAGGACCAGTGGCATAGATTATTAAACCCCTGCTCTGGCACCGACCAGTTGTCCAGTCAGTGGACACCATACCCTGAAAGAGCACATCTAGGAAGCTGATGAATATTCTATTGAGTATTTTTCCTGAGACATTCCCTGAGAGTCCCACCTGTATGAGAGATAAATATGCTCAGGATGAAGGACCCAATGCATGCTCTGCCCCAGGGGAGCACACCAGTCCTTTTTTCCCCTTTTTTCTTCTTCCCTCTAAGGGTCCCCACAAGATTTGCAACCAAGAGAGCATTGGGCAGTGGAAACTTGTCCCAGGATAACCCCTGAACCTGTGTCCAAGGCCCCCTTTTCTCTGACTTGTCAGTGAGCCAAAGAAGATAAGCCTAGGTTCTTCTTATGCTTCTTCTATGCCCCTCCCCATTTCACTATCATAAGTATGTTTTTGCTACAGTCAATAAATTCTTCCTTGCTTTTCATAGCATTACAAGCCTACCTGAAGAACCAAGAAAAAGTTCTAATTGAGTTTCTAACTCTACAACTTAAAGAACTAGAAAACAAATTAAAACAAAAACACAGAGCAAGTAGAAGAAAATAAATAGTAAAGATCAGAGCAGAAATAAATGACATAGAGACTAAAAAAAAAATTTAAAGGTCAATTAAACAAAAAGCTGGTTCATTGAAAAAATAAACAGGATTGATGGACCATTTGCCAGACTCACCAAGAAATGAAAACAGAAGACCCAATAAACAAAATCAGAAACAAAAGAGTTGAAATAGAAACTGACACCTCAGAAATACAATGGATAATCAAAACATACTATAAACAATTATACACCAACAAATTGAACAATATAGGCACAATGGACAAATTTCTAGAAACACACAATCTCCCAAAACTGAGCCAGGAAAAGATAGAAAATGTTAACAGACCAATAACAGCAAAGGAAATTAAAGATATAATTAGGAAAGTACCAGCAATAAAAAGCCCAGACCCGGATGGCTTTTTGGGAGGTTTTCCCAAACATCCAAAGAAGATATAATACCCATTCTCTTCAAACTATTTCAAAAAACAAAGGAAGACTTCTAAGCTCATTTTATGAGGCCAGCAGAATCCTAATTTCAAAACAGAATAAATACACTACAAAAAAGGAAATTACAGGCCAATATCCCTAATGAACACAGATGCCAATATCCTTAAAAAAATATTAGCAAACCGGATCTAGCAATACATCAAAAAAAATTATTCATCATGACCAAGTGGGATTCATCCCAGGAATGCAAGGCTGGGACAACATTCCAAATCAATAAATGTGATACACAACATAAAAAAAAAAAGATAAAGAAAACCATATGATTATATCAATAGATACTGAAAGAGCATTTGACAAAATACAGCACCCATTTCTAACAAAAATGATCAGCAGAGTGGGAATAGAGGGATCATATCTCAAATTAATAAAGGCCATATATGAAAAATGTACAGCCAACATCATACTCAGTGGGCAAAAAATAAAACATTTTTCTTAAGAACAGGAACAAGTCAGAGATGCACACTTTTGCCATTCTTATTTAACATAGTACTGGAAGTCTTAACCAGGGCAATTAGACATGAAGAAAAAATAAAAAGGATTCAAATTGGAAAGGAGGAAGTGAAACTGTCATTATTCACAGATAACATGATACGATACATAGAAAACCCTAAAGAGTCTATCAAAAATCTACTAGACTTAATAAATGAATTTGGCAAAGTAGAAGAATACAAAATTAACATCAAGAAATCTACAGCATTCTTTTATACCAACGATGAACGCACAGAAAGAGAAACTAAATAAACAATTTTATATACCATCGCAGCAAAAAATTAAGATACCTAGGAATAAACTTAAGCAAAGAAATAAAGGACCTCTTCACACAAAATATCACATTGAATAAAGAAATAGAGGAAGATATAAAAAAGTGGAAACAGCCCTGGCCAGTTTGGCTCAGCGGTTAGAGTGTCGGCCTGCGGTCCGGTGAGACCCGGGTTCGGTTCCCGCTAAGGGCACGTACTTCGGTTGCAGTTTGTCCCCGGCCCTGGTTGGTCGTGCGGGTGGCAGCCACTCGATGTGTCCCTTCACGTCGATGTTTCTCTCTCTCTCTCCCTTCCTCTCTCTCCCTCCCACTCTACCTGTACGAAAAATGGAAAAATATCCTCGGGTGAGGATAAAAAAAAAAAAAAAAAGTGGAAACATATACCATGTTCATGGATCAGTAGAATTAACATAATTAAAATGTCCATACTATCCAAAGCAATCTATAGATTCAATGCAATCCCCATCAAAATATAAATGACATATTTCACAGAACTAGAACAAATAATCTGAAAGTTTATATGGAACAAAAAAAGACCCAGAATATCTACAGCAATCTTGAAAAAGAAGAACGAAGTAGGAGCTATCACAGTAACAAATATCAAGTACACTGCAAAGTCTCTGTAATCAAAACAGCCTGGAACTGGCACAGAACAGGAAGATAGATCAATGGAACAGAACAAAGAACCGAAAGATTGACCCAAGACAATATGCTCAATTAATATTTGACAAGGGTGGCAAGAACACACAGTGGAGTCAAGACAACCTCTTTAATAAATGGTGTTGGAGAAATTGGACAGCTACATGCAATGAAATGAAGCTAGACCACCAACTTACACCTTACACAAGAATAAACTCAAAATGGATAAAAGACTTAAATGTGACTCGTTAATCTATAAAAAATTTAGAAGAAAATGTAAGCAACAAAATTTCAGACATCATACACAGCAGAATTTTTACTGATACAACACCTAAGGCAAGAGAAAGAAAGAAAAAAATGAATACATGAGACTACATCAAACTAAAAAACTTCTGCACAGCAAAAGAAACAACCGTTAACATAAAGAGGGAACACACCATATGGGAGAGCATAATTGCCAATGATACATCAGATAAGTGTTCATTTCCAAAATATATAGAGTACTCATACAACTCAACAAAAGGAATACAAAGAACCCAATTAAAAATGGGCAGAGGAACTAAATAGACACCTCTCCAAACAGGACATACAAATGGCCAAGAGACATATGAAGAAACGCTCAACATCACTAATCATCAGAGAGATGAAAATTAAAACAACAATGAGGTATCACCTCACTTCGTCAGAATGACCCCCATCAAAAAATCATCAAACAACAAGTGCTGGAGAGGGTGTGGAGAAAAGGGGACTCTAGTACACTGCTGGTGGAAATTCAGTCCGGTGCAACCACTATGAAAAACAACACTATGTTGTTACCTCAAAAATTGAAAATTGATTTGCCATTTGACCCTGTGTTCCCACTTTTTGGAATATACCATAAGAAGCCTGAAACACCAATCAGAAGGAATATATGTTCCCCATGTTCATAGCAGCACTATTTACAATAGCTAATAACTAGCAACAGTGCAAATGTATATCAGTAGATGAGTAGGTAGAAAATTAATGGTACATATACACAATGGAATACTATGCAGCTGTAAGAAAGAAAGATCTCTTATCCTTTGAGACGACATGGAGTGACCTGGAAAGTATTATCCTAAGTGAAACAAGCCAGGCAGAGAAAGACATGTGTCATATGATCTCACTTATTTGTGGAATATAATAAAAAAAACAAACTTTGGAACAAAGTAGACCCAGAGATATAGAAGTAGGGTACAGACTAACAAACCTCAGAAGATGGGGTGGGAGGAGGGCAGAGATAAACCACAGAACTTATATACACATACACATAACCAATGGACTTAGACAGCAAAGCTGGGAACAGAGCATGGGGGAGATTGGAAGGAGGGTTTCAGTGGGAGAAAAAGTGGAAATATCTGTAACAAAAATGAATTAAAATAATTAAAAATATTTTATTGACTTGTAAGAGACAGATAAAAACATCGATATTAAAGAGTAACATTGATCAGCTGCCTCCTGCACACCCTTCACTGGGGATCAAGCCTAAAACCCAGGCATGTGGCCCTGACCAGAATCAGACTGGGACCTCTTAGTCCATGGGATGATGCTCAGTCCATTGAGCTACACCCAACAGGCTGTACCACAACTTTTTTATCCACTCACATATTCATTGGAACTTGGGTTACTTCTGTGTCTTGACTATTATAAATAACACTGCAGTGAACATGGGGGTGCATATATTGATTTGAATTAGTGTTTTGGGTTTCTTCAGATAATACTCAAAAATAGAATCTCTGGGCCATAGGGAAGATTCACTATTAATTTTTTGAGGACCGTGAATACTGATTTTTTTTCTTTTTTCTTTTTTCCTCACACAAGGACATTTTTCCATTTTTTGATCAGATAGAGTCAGAGAGAGAGAGGGAAGAGAGAGAGAGAAACATTGATGTGAAAGGGACACATCAAGTGGTTGCCACCCACATGACCCAACCAGTGCCGAGGACAAACAGCAACTGAGGTACATGCCCTTAGCGGGAACCGAACCTAGGTCTCTCTGGACTGCAGGCCAACACTTTAACCATTGAGCCAAACTGGCCAGGGCTCAATACTGATTTTCGTAATGGCTGCATCAATCTGAATTTCCATCAAGAGTTCACAAGTGTTCCCTTTGTCTATCTACATCCTTGCCAACACTGGTTATTTGTTGATTTATTGATGATAGTGATTTGAACAGATGTGAGATGACATTTCTTTTTTGTTTTGATTTGAATTTTGTTGATGATTAGTGACACTGAGTATCTATTTATGTGTTGATTGGCCATCTGTATGTCCTCTTAGGAGAAGTATCTATTCAGGCTCTCAACACATTTTTAGTATTTATTTACCTATTTATTTATTTTATTTTTTATTTATATATTTTTTGTTTTATTTATTTATTTATTTATTTATTTATTTATTTATTTATTTATTTATTTAATTTATTTTTGTTACAGATGTTTCTCCTTTTTTACCCCATTGACACCCTCCTTCTCATCCCGCTATGCCCCGTCCCCGGCTTTGTTGTTCATGTTCATTGGTTATGCATACATGCATATAAGTTCTGTGGTTTGTCTCTTCCCTCCCCCCACCACCCCCTCTTCTGAGGGATGTCAGTCCATACCCTACTTCCATATTTCCGGGTCTACCCTAATTCCTTAGGCTTTTATGTTCATTATATTCCATAAATAAGTGAGATCATGTGGTATTTGTCTTTTTCTGCCTGGCTTGTTTCACTTAGGATAATACTTTCCAGGTACCTCCATGTCATCTCAAAGGATAAGAGATCTTTCTTTCTTACAGCTGCATAGTACTCCATTGTGTAAATGTACAACAGCTTTGTTATCCATTTATCTACTGAGGGACACTTGGGCTGTTTCCAGATCTTAGCTATTGTAAATAGAGCTGCTATGAACATGGGGGTACATATATTCTTTCTGATTGCTGTATCAGGCTTCTTAGGGTATATTTCTAGAAGTGGGATCACTGGGTCAAATAGAAGTTCAATTTTTAATTTTTTGAGGTAACACCATATTGTTTTCCACAGTGCCTGCACCAGTCTGCATTCCCACCAGCAGTGTATTAGAGTCCCCTTTTCTCCACACCCTCGCCAACACTTGTTGTTTGATGTTTTGTTGATGGCGGCCATTCTAACAGGTGTGAGGTGATACCTCATTGCTGTTTTAAATTGCATGACTCTCATGATTAGTGATGTTGAACATTTCTTCATATGTCTCTTGGCCATTTGTATGTCCTGTTTGGAGAGGTGTCTATTCAGCTCCTCTGTCCATTTTGTAATTGGGTTCTTTGTCTTCCTTTTGTTGAGTTGTATGAGAACTCTATATATTTTAAAAATTAACCCCTTATCTGATGTATTATTGGCAATAATGTTCTCCCATACAGTGGGTTGCCTTTCCATTTTGATGGTTGTTTCTTTTGCTGTGCAGAAGTTTTTTAGTTTGATGTAGTCCCATGTGTTCATTTTTTTGTTTGTTTCTGTTGTCTTAGGTGATGTATCAGTGAAAATTCTGCTGCATATTATGTCCGAAATTTTGTTGCCTAGATTTTCTTCTTGAACTTTTATGGATTCACGGGTCACATTTAAGTCTTTTATCCATTTTGAGTTTATTTTTGTGTATGGTGTAAGTCGATGGACTAGTTTCATTTTTTTGCATGTAGCTGTCCAATTTTCCCAACACCATTTATTAAGGAGGCTATCTTTACTCCCCTGTATGCTCTTGCCACCTTTGTCGTATATTAATTGAGCATATTACCTTGGGTCCATTTGTGGGTTCTCTGTTCTGTTCCTCTAGTCTATATGCCTGTTCTTCTGCAAGTACTAGGCTGTTTTGATTACAGTCGCTTTGTAGTATAACCTGATACGTGGTATTGTTATCCCACCTACTTTGTCCTTCTTTTATAAAATTGCTGTGGCCATTCGGGGTTTTTTTTTGGTTTCATATGAACTTTTGAAATATTTGTTCTAGTTCTTTGAAATATGGCATTGGTATTTTGCTGGGAATTGCATTGAATCTATGGATTGCTTTGGGTGACATGAACATTTTAATGATGTTAATTCCTCCAATTCATGAACAAGGTGTGTGCTTCTACTTTTTTATATCTTTCTCTATTTCTTTTTTTTTTAATGTCTTGTAGTTTTCTGCAAATAGGTCCTTAACTTTTTTGGTTAAGTTTATTCCTAAGTATCATAATTTTTTGCCGCGTTGGTAAATGAGATTGCTTTTTCAGTTTCTCTTACTGTGAGTTCATCATTGGTGTATAAGAATGCCGTCGATTTCTTGATATTAATTGTGTATCCTGCTACTTGGCCAAATTTATTTATTAGGTCTAGTAGATTTTTGATGGAGTTCTTAGGGTTTTCTATGCATAATATCATGTCATCTGCAAATAATGACAGTTTCACTTCCTCCTTTTCAATTTGGATCCCTTTTAGTTTTTTCTTCTTGTCTGATTGCTGTGGCTAAGACTTCCAGTACTATGTTAAATAAGAGTAGCAATAGTGGGCATCCCTGTCTTGTTCTTGTTCTTAAGAGAAATGATTTTAGTTTCTGCCCATTGAGTATGATATTGGCTGTAGGTCTTTCATATATAGCCTTTATTATATCAAGATATGATCCCTCTATTTCCACATTGCTGAGGGTTTTAATCAGAAATGGATGCTGGATTTTGTCAAAGGTTTTTTTTGGCATCTATTGATATGATCATGTTGTTTTTATTCTTCATTTTGTTTATGTGTGGTATCACATTTACTTTTTATTTATTTTTTTGGGGGGAGTGTTATTTTTCTATTTTATTTTATTTATTTATTTATTTATTTTTATTAATTAATTTTTGTAACAGATGTTTCTCCTTTTCCCCCCACTGATTCCCCCCTCCGCTTTCCTCCCTGCCCTCTCCCCAGTTCGTTGTCCATGTCCACTGTTCATGCATACATGCATATAAGTTCTGTGGTTTATCTATCCCCCACCACCCGCCACTTTAGAAGATTGTCAGTCTGTACCCCACTTCTGCGTCTCTGGGACTACCCTATTCCTCAGACTGTTATGTTCATTATATTCCACAAATAAGTGAGATCATATGATACTTGTCTTTCTCTGTTTGGCTTGTTTCACTTAGGATGATACTTTCAAAGTCCCTCCATGTAGTCTCAAAGGATAAGGGATCTTTCTTTCTTAGAACTACATAGTACTCCATTGTGTATATGTACCACAGCTTTTTTTATCCATTCGTCTCCTGATGGACACTTGGGCTGTTTCCAGATCTTAGCGATTGCAAATAGTGCTGCTACAAACATGAGGGTACATATATTCTTTCTGATTGGTGTTTTAGGCTTCTTAGGGTATATTCCTAGAAGTTGGATCACTGGGTCAAACGTAAGCTGTATTTTTAATTTTTTGAGGTAACACCATATTGTTTTCCATATTGGCTGCACCAGTCTGCATTCCAACCAGCAGGGCACTAGAGTCCCCTTTTCTCTACACCCTCGCCAACGCTTGTTGTTTGATGATTTGTTGATGGCGGGCATTCTAACAGGTGTGAGGTCATACCTCATTGTTGTTTTAATTTGCATCTCTCTGATGATGAGTGATGATGAGCATTTCTTCATATATTTCTTGCCATTTGTATGTCCTATTTGGAGAGGTGTCTATTTAGTTCCTCTGCCCATTTTGTAATTGGGTTCTTTGTCTTCCTTTTGTGGAGTTGTATGAGCACTCTATATGTATTGGAAATTAACCCCTTATCTTATGTATCAGTGGCAATTATGCTCTCCCATACAGTGGGTAGCCTGTCCATTTTGATGATTGTATGTATCGCAGTGCAGAAGCTTTTGAGTTTGATGTAGTCCCATGTGTTCATTTTCTCCTTTGTTTCTATGGCCTTAGGTGATGTGTCAGTAAAAATTCTGCTGCGTATGATGTCTGAAATTTTGTTGCCTATAGTCTCTTCTAGGATTTTTATGGATTCATGAGTCACATTTAAGCCTTTTATCTATTTTGAGTTTATTCTCGTGTAGGGTGTAAGGTGATGGTCTAGTTTCATTTTTCTGTAAGTAGCTGTCCAATTTTCCCAGCACCATTTTTTAAAGAGGCTGTCCTTACTCCACTGTATGCTCTTGCACCTTTGTCAAATATTAATTGAGCATATTGCCTTGGGTCCATTTCTGGGTTCTCTGTTCTGTTCCACTGTTCTATATGCCTGTTCTTGTGCCAGTACCAGGCTGTTTTGATTACAGTGACTTTGTAGTATAACCTGAAATCTGGTATTGTGATCCCTCCAACTTTGTTCTTCCTTTTCAAAATTGCTGTGGCTATTCGAGGCCTTTTCTGGCTCCATATGAACTTTTGAAATAATTGTTCTAATTCTGTGAAGTATGCCATTGGTATTTTGATGGGGATTGCATTGAATCCATAGATTGCTTTGGGTAATATGGACATTTTAATGATGTTAATTCTCCCAATCCATGAACAGGGTATGTGGTTCCACCTTTTTCTATCTTCCTCTATTTCTTTTTTCAATGACCTGTAGTTTTCTGCGAATAGGTCCTTTATTTCTTTGGTCAAGTTTATTCCTAGGTATCTTAATTTTTTTTGCCGCAATGGTAAATGGGATTGTTTTCTTAGTTTCTCTTTCTGTGAGTTCATCATTGGTGGATAATTATGCCATTGATTTCTTGACATTAATTTTGTATCCTGCTATTTTCCCAAATTCATTTATTAATTCTAGTAAACTTTTGTTGGAGTCTTTTGAGTTTTCTATGTATAGTATCATGTCACCTGCAAATAATGACAATTTCACTTCCTCCTTTCCAATTTGGATCCCTTTTATTTTTTCTTCCTGTCTGATTGCTGTGGCTAAGACTTCCAGTACTATGTTAAATAGGAGTGGCGAAAGTGGGCATCCTTGCCTTGTTCCTGTTCTTAAGGGAAATGCTTTAATTTTTTTGCCCATTGAATATGATGTTGGCTGTAGGTCTTTCACCTATGGCCTTTGTTATGTCTACATATGATCCCTCTATTCCCACACTGCTGAGCGTTTTTATCAGAAATGGATGCTGGATTTTGTCACTGGCTTTGTCAGCATCTATGGATATTATAATGTGGTTTTTATTTTTCATGTTATTTATGTGGTGTATCACGTTTATGGATTTGCGAATATTGTACCATTCTTGCATCCCTGGGATGAATCCCACTTGGTCATGGTGAAACATTTTTTTGATGTATTGCTGGATCTGATTTGCTAATATTTTGTTCAGGATTTTGGCGTCTGTATTTATCAGCGATATGGGCCTGTAGTTTTCTTTCTTTGTAGTGTGTTTTTCTGGCTTTAGAATTGGAATTAGAATTATGCTGGCCTCATAAAACAAGTTTGGAAGTCTTCCTTCTTGTTGAATTTTTTAAAATACTTTGGGGAAAATAAGTATTAGTTGTTCTTTTTTGTTTTTGTTTTTGCTTTATCCTCTCCCGAGGACATTTTCCATTTTTTGTTCAGATAGAGTTGGAGGGAGAGAGAAAGAGAGAGAGAGTAATATCGATGTGAAAAGGACATATCGAGTGATTGCCACTCACATGACCCATCCAGGGCCGGGGACAAACTGCAACCGAGGTACGTGCCCTTAGCGGGAACCAAACCCGGGTCTCTCTGGACCGCAGGCTGATGCTCTAACTGCTGAGCCAAACCGGCCAGGGCTGTTCTTTGAATGTTTGGTAAAATTCCCCTGAGCAGCCTTCTGGGCCTGGGCTTTTGTTTGCTGGGAGAGTCTTTATTACATATTTAATTTTTTCTGTTGTTATTGGTCTGTCAAGTTTTCTATTTTTTTTTTTTTTTTTTTGGTTCAGTTTTGGGAAACTATGTGTTCCTAGAAATTTGTCCATTTTGCTTAGATTGTCTAATATTTGCTGTATAATTGTTCATTATATTCGTTTGCAATCTGTTTAATTTCTGTGGTGTCAGTTATTATTTCTCCTCTTTTATTTCTGATATTGTGTATTTGGGTTCTCTTCCTTTGTTTTTTGGTGAATCTATCTAAGGGTCCATCAATCTTTTTTATCTTTTCATAGTACCAGCTCTTTGTTTCATTGATCCTTTGAATTGTTTTTTTTTTTTTTTGGTCTCCATGTCATTTATTTCTGCTCTGTTCTTTACTATTTCCTTTCTTCTATTTTCTCTGGGGTTTTCTTTCTGTTTGCTTTCTAGTTCTTTAAGTTGTGAGGTTAGATATTCTGTTAGAAATTTTTCTTGCTTCTTGAGGTAAGCCTTTAATTCTATGAACTTCCCTCTCAGAACTGCTTTTACTGCTTCCCATAGAATTGTGTTGTGTGTTCATTTTCATTGGTTTCCAGGAAGTTGTTAATTTCTTTCTTGATCTCCTCGGTAACCCTTTCACTCTTCAATAACATGCTATTTAGCCTTTATGTTTTCAAATGTGTTTGCATGTTCTCGTTTCAGTTGATTTCTAGTTGCATGCCATTGTGATCTGAGAAGATGCTTGATATGATTTCAATATTTTTTGAAGTTGTGGAGACTTACTTTGTGTCTTATCATGTGCTCTATCTTTGAGAATGTTTTATGTGCACTTGAGAAGAATGTGGATTCTGCAGTTTGGGGGAGGGGGATTCTCTGTAGATATCTATTAAATCCATTTGATCTAGCACTTCAGTTAGAGTCTCTGTTTTTTTGTTAATTTTTTTGTCTAGATGATCTATCCAGTGATATCATTAGGGTGTTGAAATCCCCTACTATGATTGTATTGCTGTAAATTTTTTTTGAAGTCCTCCAAACAATTTTTAATATATGTTGGTGTTCCTATTTGGGGTGCATATATGTTTACCAAGGTTATATCTTCCTGTTGGATAGATTCTTTCAATATTATGTATTGACCTTCTTTGTCTCTAGTTATGATCTTCATTTTGAAATCTACTTTATCAGATATGAGTATTTCTTCTCCAACTTTCTTTGCTTTTCGTTTGCTTAAAAGATTTTTTTTCTATCCCTTCACTTTCAACCTATGTGAGTCTTTTGTTGTCAAGTGGGTCTCTTGTATACAACACATATGTGAGTCATGCTTTCATATCGAGTCAGCTACTCTGTGTCTTTTCATCAGAGCACTCAAACCATTCACATTTAAGGTGATAATTGATATGTACTTTTTAATCACCATTTTTATTTAGTGTGGTTCTATTTTTCTTCCTATTTCTTCTCCTAATTACAGCAGTCTTTTTAGCATCTTTTGCGGTGTTGGTTTGGTGTCAATATATTTCTGTAGCATTTTTTTTTTTTTTTTTGGTCTGGAAAGCTCTTTATTTGAATTTCTGTCTTGAATGACAGCCTTGCTGGGTAGAGTACTCTTAGATTGAGATCCTTGTTTTTCATGACCTTGATTACTTCATGCTACTCCCTTCTGGCCTGTAATGATTCTGTTGAGAAGTCAGCTGAGAGGCTTAAGGGGTTTCCTTTGTAGGTCACCTGTTGCTGATCTCTTGCTGCTTTTAGGATTTTCTCTTTGTCTTTAATTTTTGGCATTTTAATTACTATGTGTCTTGGTGTGGGCATATTTAGGTTCTTCTTACTTGGCGCTCTCTGCTCTCTGTGCTTCTTGAACTTGAATGCCTTCTTCCTTCACCAAGTTAGGAAAGTTTTCTGTCATTATTTCTTCAAATATACTCTCTAACCCTTGCCCATTTTATTCCTCTTTGGGGACTCTTATGATGCAAATGTTATTACATTTCCAGTTGTCCCACAGTTCTATAAGTTATCTTCGTGTTTTGTAATCATTTTTTTTTTCTTTTGGTTTTCTGTTTGGTTGATTTTTTTCTACCCTATCTTCTAATTCACTGATCCGGTCCTCAGCTTCCTCTACTCTGCTATTTAGATTTTCCAATGTGTTCTTTATTTCTTATATGCCATTCTTTATTTCTTCTTGGTGGTTTTTAATTTACAAATGGTTGATTTTTAACAATTTCATGTTTTTTCTCATGGTGCTCATGTCATTACACCTGCTGTTGAGCTTCCTGAAGATCATGGCTCTGACATCTAGTTCTGTTAACTTGCTTAACTGCTGCACAATTATCTCATCTTCTGTAGAGGTCTCTTGTTCTTTCATTTGGCTTTTGTTTCTGTTTTTCACCATTTTGGCTATCACAGTGGGCTTTGGAGCCTGCCAAATTTTTCCTGTGGGTGTTGGTGTTCTCGTTTGTGCCTCCCTGTACCGGGTTTGGATGAGCCTGGGTGGGCGCACATTAAACTCTACTGTGAAGTCTTACTTTTCTGGGTAGATATGCAAGTCCAGGAAAGGTTCAGTTTTTCTCTACCTTTTTTATGGTGTCTAGTAGTCTCAGTTACTCAATGCCTTGAAATGTAGCGCTGGTGTTCTGCCTAAGAGGATTTCCAGAGGTTGGGATAAATGATGGTTGTTAATGAGCCTCAATTTTTATTTCTTTGCCTCACCTGGGAAAGGCTGAATCTCCGAGGGGACGGGGGCTGCTTCCTTTCCTGACAGCTCAGGGAAGGAGCACACTGGCCACTGTCTTTTGTGGCTGCAACTCGCAAAAACTCTGAGTGCCCTCCAAATCCCGGGTGTCCCCACAGTTTTCCAGCCCAGTCTGCCCTTTCTCTGCCTTAGCCCTTAGGTGAGTGGTTGTGGCTATTTTAGTGCTCTGTCCTGGCTCTCTGGGCTGTGGATTGGTCTTGGCCTTTATTTCCCAAGGGCACTGCTCACAGCTGAGACTGCTTCTGTCAGTGGGCTCCCAGCCTGCCACCCTCTCGTGCCTCCGCACATCCTACCAGTGTCCCTGGTTATATGGTCTTGTCCTGCTGCTCTTCTGTTGCTTTTTTCTGAGGATTTGTCTTTATTTTAGTTGTAATTTCCATTTTGTCCTGGGAGACCTTCTTCGTGGCTTCTATTCACTCTGCCTTATTGTTTATATCCTCTAAGCCTGTCTTGTGTGTATCTGGGTTGCACAGGCCTTTCTGGTGCCCCCACACCTTGCAGTTCCCGCGGGTAACTGAATTACACAGTTTCCCTGGGGACCTGGCTCTATGCCTATGTTATGTGCTGCTGGGTCACACAGACCTCTCTGGTGCTTAAACACCCCACGGGCCCTGTGGGTAACTAGATTGCACAGTCCCTACTGGGTGGCACAGGCCTCTCTGGTGCTCCTGCACCCTGAAATACCCCTGGGTGATCAGCTGTATTGTACCAGTGTTTCTCATACTCAGGCTTCCCACTCCATTTGTGAGCTACTAGACCTCACATTCCTATGTGGAGACCCAGGTCCCTCAGCCGGCAGCCAGAGAGTGCTGCTGCCCCATGGAGCTCAACTCCTGTCTATCTTTTGCTGTAGTTTTTGGGGATGGGTTTTATCTGCTGGTCTGTGCTTCTGTTCCCTGGGGGTGGATTTCTGCTCTCCAGCCTCTGTTGCTGGGGGTATATCTTGACTCTGATGGGGCTGCTACTATGGGGGATGGTGCTGGGCTCCTGGATGTCTGTGGCTTCCATGACCAGCACCTGGCAAGCTCTGCTACTGTGCACCAGTATGTGTTGACAGGGTGTCCACTGGTTCGATGGTTCCAGGTGCGCTGGTGGGCTCAGGTTGCTGGGCCCTATACACTCACACTGCATCCTCCCAGGGAAGAACTGGGGTCTTCCAAAATGGTAGGACCTCCTCGCGGGGCAGGGAGACGTGCCCTGAAGGGCTGCTCACCATGGTAACAGGCTGCTCTGTCCACAGCACAGGAACCTTCTGCTTCACGGCTCTGCACTACT
This sequence comes from Molossus molossus, assembly GCF_014108415.1. NCBI lineage: Eukaryota > Metazoa > Chordata > Mammalia > Chiroptera > Molossidae > Molossus > Molossus molossus. The sequence goes on from NW_023425355.1 coordinate 51,071,435, forward strand.
TGGGTTTGGTCGTCCACCTTCATGTCCACTCAAACTCTCTCTGCCATCAATTTTTTCACATTAATTTTGTATCCTGGAGACAGAAAAATGGCAGCGGAGTGAACGGAGCTACACAGACCGTCTCCCAGAACCAAACTGGAATTACAACTATAACACAGACAAATCGACGGGAAAAACCAACAGAAAAGCAGCTTGCGAGGACCATACAATGAGGGACACTGACTCCATCCCGGTAGTCTTGCGAAGGCATGAGACAGGGCTGGGAGCCCACGGTCGGCAGCTGGGCAGCGGCCTTAACTGTAAGCAGCGCCCTCGGGTTCCACTCCCAGGCAGCCCCACAGCACAAAGCCGGGACAGAGGCTGAAACAGCAACAGCCACTCACCTTGGGCTCTGGCAGAGGGAGGGCGGACTGGACGGGAGCTGTGACGGGACACTCGGGGTTTGGAGGGCGCTCAGAGCTTTGGCTGAGTGCAGCCACTCAGGACGGTGGCCACATTGCTCCTTCCCAGGGCTCTGAGGAGAGGCAGCAGCCCCTCCCTCGGAGATCCAACCCCACCCTGTGGGCCATTGAAGTGCTAATTGAGGCTCACTAACAACCAGCATCTGCCCCACCCCAGTGAAAGCCCCTTGGCTGAGCACCAGAGGGAGTTTTTCAATCAACTGACAACCCAAAACTCATCAATTAACATAGACTGCTAGCTTCCAGGCAAAAAGCTAGAGGATAACAGTACGTTTCCTGGGCTGGCAACTTTAACCAGGAAAGTAAGACTTGAGAGTGGTGTTCAACGTGGGTCCTCGCTCGCTCATCTAAACACAGGAGAGGGAGCCACAAACAGCAGAACACCAACACCCACAGGGAGAACTTGACAGGCTCCAAAGCCCACAGTGATAGCCAAAATGGTGAAACACAGAAATAGAAGCCAAATGAAAGAGCAAGACACCTCCACCGAAGATGAGATCAATGTGGAGCAATTAGGCATGTTAACAGAGCTAGAATTCAGAGCCATGATCTTGAGGAAGCTGAACAGCATGAGTAAGGACATAGAGACACTGAAAATAAGCCAATTGGAAATTGAAAACCAACAAGAAGACATAAAAAATGGCATATCAGAAATGGAAAACACATTGGAAGGTTTAAAAAGCAGAGTAGGGGAAGCTGAGGACCGGATCAGTGAATTAGAAGACAGGGTAGAAAAAATCAACGAATCAGAAAAACAAAAGGAAAAAACTATTAAAAAACAGGAAGACAGCTTAAGAGAACTATGGGACAACTGGAAATGTAATAATATTCGCATCATAGGAGTCTCCGAAGAAGAAGAAAAGGAGCAAGGGATATAGAATATATTCAAAAAAATAGTGAGAGAAAACTTCCCTAATTTGGTGAAGGAAGAAGGCATTCAACTTCAAGAAGCACAGAGAGTCCCAAGTAAGAAGAACCCAAACAGGCCCACACCAAGACACATAGTAATTAAAATGCCACAAATTAAAGACAAGAGAGAATCCTAAAAGCAGCAAGAGATAAGCAACAGGTTACCTACAAAGGGAACCCCATAAGGCTCTCAGCTGACTTCTCACAAGAAACACTACAGGCCAGAAGAGAATGGCATGAAGTAATCAAAGTCATGAAAAACAAGAATCTGAATCCAAGACTACTCTACCCAGCAAGGCTATCATTCAAAATAGAAGATCAAGTAAAGAGCTTCCCAGACAAAAAAAAAAAAAAGGCTAAGGGAATACATTAGCACCAAACCAGCACTGCAAGAAATGTTAAAAGGACTGCTGTAATTAGTAGTAGAAATGGGAAGAAAAATAGAACCACACTAAACAAAAATGGCAATAAATAAGTACATATCAATAATCACCTTAAACGTAAATGGATTGAATGCTCCCATAAAGAGACACAGAGTAGCTGATTGGATAAGAAAGCATGACTCATCTATATGTTGTTTACAAGAGACCCACCTCATAGAACCACACTAAACAAAAATGGCAATAAATAAGTACATATCAATAATCACCTTAAACGTAAATGGATTGAATGCTCCCATAAAGAGACACAGAGTAGCTGATTGGATAAGAAAGCATGACTCATCTATATGTTGTTTACAAGAGACCCACCTCTCAACAAAAGACTCATAGGTTGAAAGTGAAGGGATGGAAAAAAATTTTCCAAGCAAATGGAAAGCAAAAAAAAGCTGGGGTAGCAATTCTCATATCTGATAAAATAGATTTCAAAATGAAGACCATAACTAGAGACAAAGACGGCCACTACATAATATTGAAAGGATCTATCCAACAGGAAGATATAACCTTGATAAACATATATGCTCCCAATATAGGAGCACCAAAATATATTAAAAATCTTCTGGAGGACTTCAAAGGAGAAATCAACAACAATAGAATCATAGCAGGGGACTTCAACACCCCGTTGACAGCACTGGATAGATCCTCTAGGCAAAAAATTAGCAAGGAAACAGAGACTCTAAATGAAGCACTAGACCAAAAGGATTTAATAGATATCTACAGAGAATTACACCCCAAAACTACAGAATACACATTCTTCTCAAGTGCACATGGGACATTCTCAAAGATAGACCACATGATAGGACACAAACTAAATCTCTGCAAGTTCAAGAAGATTGAAATCATATCAAGCATCTTCTCAGATCAAAATGGCATGAAACTAGAAATCAATTGCAACAAGAACATGCAAAGACATTTCAACACATGGAGGCTAAATAGCATGTTATTAAAAAATGAATGGGTCACCAAGGAGATCAAGGAAGAAATTAAAAACTTCCTGGAAACTGTCCGAGAGCCTGGGAACTGGCACCAGGCAAACTGCTCAGCCGTTACCTCGCTTACCCAACCTAAACTCCCTCCCTGTTTCAGGAACTGTTTGCCCCGAACTCACAGATCAACTCCTGTCCCATTCTCCTGTCCTAGTCCAGGAACTGTTCGCTCCGGGACAATAGACTCACATTCCAGGGGCCCCCATGCGTAGCCCCTCAGGACCTAACCTACAACAGTTCCCTCTGCCACAG